>NC_064621.1:526572383-527172383 GCF_023898315.1 Schistocerca nitens | reverse complement strand
CACAAACTTTTCAGCTATTAGCATACTCTCGGAGTTATTCTAAGTGGCAATAGGTAATGACTCACGTTGTATAGAAGGCCTATAGAAGGAAGATGTACTTGAGGGCAATTTTATGGAAATGGAAGAGGATGTAAACGAAGATGAGAAGGAAGATACGATACTGCTTGAAGAACTTGACAAAGCACTGAAAGACTTAAGTCGAAAAAAGGCCCCGGGAGTTGACAAAATTCTGTTAGAGCTGCTGATAGCCTTGGTTGATGACCAAACTCTTCCTTCTGGTGAGCAAGATATATGATACAGGTGAAATACCCTCAGACATCAAGAAGAATGTGATAATACCAATTCCAAAGAAAGTAAGTGCTGACAGGTGTGAAAATTACCGAACTGTCAATTTAATAATTCACGGTTGCAAAATTCTAACACGAATGCGTTACAGAAGAATCCGATATCAGGGAAGATCAGTTTAGATTCCGGAGAAATGTAGGAACTCGCGTGGCAGTACTGACCCTTCGACTTCTCGTAGAAGCTAGGTTAAGGAAAGGCAAACCTACGTTTATAGCATTTATGGACTCAGAGAAATCTTTTGACAATCTTAAATGGAATAGTCTCTTTCAAATTCTAAAGGTGGCGGGGGTAAAATACAAGGAGCGAAAGGCTGTTTGCAATTTGTACAGAAACCACACGGCAGTCATAAGAGTCGAGGAGCATGAAAGGGAAGCAGTGGTTGCGAAGGGAGTGAGACAAGGTTGTGTACTATCGCCGCCGTTATTCAATATGTATGTTGAGCAAGCAGTAAAGGAAACAAAAGAAAAATTCGGAGTAAGAATGACAGTCCAGGGAGAAGAAATAGAAACTATGAGGTCTGCCGATGACATAGCAATTCTCTCAGAGACGGCAAAGGACTAGGAAGAGCAGTTGAACGGAATGGATAATGTATTGAAAGGGAGATATAAGATGAACGTCAACAAAAACAAATCGAGGATAAAGGAATGTGGTCGAATTAAATCAGGTGATGCTGAGGGAATTATATTAGGAAATGAGACACTTAAAGTAGTAGATAAGTTTTTCTATTTGGGAAGCAAGATAGCTAATGATGGTCCAAGTAGGGAGGATAAAAAATGTAGATTGGCAATGGCAAGAAAAGCGTTTCTGAAGAAGAGAAATTTGTTTACATCGAGTATAGATTTAAGCGTCAGGAAATCCTTTCTCGAAGTATTTGTATGGAGTGTAGCGCTGTGTGGAAGTGAAACATGATCGACAAACAGTTTAGACAAGAAGAGAATAGAAGCTTTCGAAATGTGCTGTTACAGAAGAACGCTGAAGACTAGGTGGGTAGATCACATAACTAATCAGTAGGTACTGAACAGAATTGGGGAGAAGAGAAAATTGTGGCACAACCTGACTAGAAGAAGGGATCGGTTGGTAGGGCATATTCTGAGGCATCAAGGTTCAAAAAAATGGTTCAAATCGCTCTAATCATTATGCGACTTAACATCTGAGGTCATCAGTCCCCTAGACTTAGTACTACTTAAACCTAGCTAACCTAAGAACATCACACTCATTCATTCCCGAGAGAAGATTCCAACCTGCGACCGTAGCAGCAGCGTGGTTCTGGACTGAAGCACCTAGAACCACTCGGCCACAGCGGCCGGCAGGGATCAAGAGATCACCAATTTAGCACTGGAGGGAAGGTGGGGGTAAAAATGGTAGAGGGAGACCAGGGAATGAATACATTAAGCAGATTCAGAAGGATGTAGGTTGAGTAGTTACTCGGAGATGAAGAGGCTTGCACATAATAGAGTAGCGTGGAGAGCTGCATCAAACCAGTCTTTGGAATGAATACCACAAAAACAACAACAACTATAATAAACATTCACGGGAACACAACCTGCATATTCGTTTTATATACAGGGTGAACATTAATATAACCGACAAACTGCAGCTACTGATTCCTGGCTGGAAATGGAGGAAAAAAAGTCCTATGAACATGTGTCCGGAAATGCGTCGTTGCCACGAATGAAGAAACGTGCTTTGTCCATGTGCCGAGTCTTCCTTGTGTGATTGAAGCAGCGTACTGAAAGCAGCGGAATGGTCCCGTTTTCATGGCGGAAAACGAGCCGACATGGTGTTTGCGTAAGCAGATTGTGAGTTTACGAGCATTTAGCTCTCATTTAAGTATATGGCCGAAACAGTCAGCCTTCAGGAACTGTGAAAAGAACCCTGTCGTCCAGGATCGTATGCCACAAAGGGCACAGATTCACTACGAGATGGGGAAACTCACACGCGTCTATTGTCTATTGAGGCCTAAGCGCTGTAGTGTGCGAGTGAGACAGACGAGAACCTACGTCATAGGGAAACGCCTTGGAAACCGTTTGTAGCTAAGGAGACGTATCTGTGTTAAATGTGGCGGACCTAAGATCGGCTGTAAAGGGAAACATTTATGAAAACTCTTTAATTCTGTAGTAATGCGGGGAATCGAGTCACAGTAATTTTAATCTGCCATCCTCCATAAATTTTCATGATGATCCCAATAAAACATCAATATTGATCATATCTATAATATTTTAGGATATACTGTTAAAGTTTTGTAAAAAGACCTGAATGCTGAAATCTGAACACTTTGGTCGATCTTCACGATCGACATTTCATATAGAAACGCATCATTAAAACGACAAACGTTGTAAATATCAACTCTGTAACTTTATTTGTTTAACAGATATAGCAAATTTAAATTATCAGTATTTTCAGTTAAGCATCAGATCATCATTTCCTCCACACAAAACACACTGAACGATAACAGCTTGACACCTTATTGAAACATTAGGTAATCTAATATTTGTTGTAAAGTTTAGTGCATAATAGTTACTTTTGTTCTATATTTATTTATCAGAAAGCACATTGGTGCAAGGCTACTGGCCGTGACATTCAAAGTTAAGAAGGAAATGGTATTGGTTTTATGTAAAAGAATTTAGCAATAGATATTACTATATTACTTTATTTAGAACGTGAAAGTGGACAAGCTTTGGTTATTTAAATATGTTAAAATGTAAAATAATGTAGAATAAGCTGTAGCCAATCACATGGGCGGCTTCAGGAAAAGGAACTGCACTAGTCAGTTGAGCGAGTATGTTCGGCGCGCGGGAAAATGCGGCCAGGGACGGGCATAGGGACAGTTCTGGTCTAGACACCAAAGGAAACAGTTCGGACTGAGACGCGAAAGCGGATAGACGGTCTTTAAGCAGCTAGGAAGTGAAACGACTTTGAAAATTTCGGGTTGTGTGGTATCACGAGACTTAATCTCTGAGCGGTGAGCAGCTGCGCGCCTGGAGTAAACTCTTAACTTTTCATGTAAATATCGAGGAGGAGTATTGTGTTTTGCTACGAGACTGTGAATGATCGAACTGTGTCAAATGGATATGCGCTCGAATGTAACAGTAACTTTAAAGACGACCACTTTCGCTATTAGTTTGCTTCCTGAATAAACATTATTCTAAGCAAATCGCAATTGTGTGGCCTATATCATTTATGGGTCGTTAATTTAGTTCCCAATTTTATTATTACTGTTATTATATGTTATGTTAACTTTGTATTTCTCAAACTTGCCATCAGCCAGTCAATTTAACCAAAGTGTCACAAGTGTCTAATTTAGGGCGTGTAAAGCGACATATGCGGTTCAAACCCTAGACGAGTTTGAGCCAAGACATTCCGACGAAGAGGAACCGCATGTGAACCCGAACATCTGTGGGATGTT
The DNA here is from genome assembly GCF_023898315.1 of Schistocerca nitens. NCBI lineage: Eukaryota > Metazoa > Arthropoda > Insecta > Orthoptera > Acrididae > Schistocerca > Schistocerca nitens. Next base: position 527,168,632 of record NC_064621.1, on the reverse strand, counting down.
AGCTTGCAAGATGGAAACGGTCGAGAGACATTCGGCTGTATCAAAACAAATACTCTCACAGACACCAACCACATCACGCAACATTTCAAGAGCTTTTTGGCAGTTTGTGTGATCATGGATCCTCTCAGACAGACGAACCTGTAGAGAGGTGGCGGAATGTGCCTACACTAGATTTGGAGGAAGGGGCTCTACAGGATATTGGGACGAAACCTAGTGCAAGCTCTAGGCAAGTGGCCCGCCAACATGGTTTAAGCCAAAGTACGATTTTGTGTATCCTGCATGACGACCGCTATTATCCCTGTCACCTGCAACGAGGCCAAGGATTATCAGCAGCTGATTTCCCTCTACGGGAAGGATTTTGTCGATGGATTTTGCATCAGACCATCACAACTATGGGATTTCTATCATCAGTTCTCTTTACCGACGAAACAACATTTACGAGAAATGGCATCATCAGTATGCATAATCGTCATCTGTGGGCTACAGACGATCCTCAAGGAATGGTTGAGGCGTCTCATCAGCATCGGTTCAGCGTCCATGTGTTGGAAGGGTTCTTAACGTTCACATACTTGGACCGGTTATTAATCGACAACTCCTCGACGTACCTGGACTTCCTGCGGAATTCTCTACCAGGGCTGCTTGAGAATGTGCCTATGGTAATACGACAGGTTACGTAGTTTCTGCATGACGGGGCACCGCACTACTTCCGCATTAAAGTTCGCCCACACCTCTGCAACATATTCCCTGACGATGAATAGGACGCTGAGGCCCTAAAGCATGGCCTGCCAGATCACCGGACTTAAGCGCCCTGAATTTTTACCTTTAGAGGCATATGAAAAACGTGCATGCTGAATCAGTTCCTGGTGTGAAGACCCTTCAACAGCGTGATCACGAGGCCTGTGACGCTGTTCGGAGAGATGCCGCAACGTGTGGAAGAGCACAGCAGTCCATGATGCGGCGTTTGGACGGGTCCACTGCATTCCATGGAGGCCAATTTGAACGTCTGTTGAGTTGTGTACGCGGTGCAGCTCTATACTGTGTTCCAGGATGATTTATTGTCGTTGCACGCACACCGTCCATTTCCGGATAGTTGTTCGTAGGATCATTTTCCTCCGTTTCCAGTCAGCAATCCGTCCGTGCAGTTTATCGGTTTTGTTAATTTTAACCTTGTACGTAATACATAAAGGGGAATTGCGAAAAGTTTTTGGATGATTCATTTCAATTTTTACACGATACGGACCGTTTGTCCTCCATTTCCAGTCAGGAACCTCTCCCTGCAGTTCCTCAGTTTTATTAATGTCCACCCTTGTGTATAATACATAAAGGGGAACTTTGTTAGGAAAAATGGCGAAGAGTTTTTGACCGATTTATTTCAAATTTTTACACGGTACAGACATAGGCTACAAGTTTTTTTAAACGAGAACGGTAAAATGTGCTGTGAAAATGTCCAGGCTCTTTTCCTTTCTCGCAGTGAGTTTTAAGTACGATAGCAGGGCGTGTAAATCATTAGACTAATTTTTTCTCCCACATATTTTTTTTCTCCTTAGATACATCTTTTTTTTTCAAAAAAATGCATACACGACAATTTGGTGTTTAGTTTTCTCCCTCACCGTCGATTTTTTTGAAAATAGGGATGTTTTATAAATGGCTATCCGGCTAACGATTAGAATACCGGTACTTCTACGGAATGTGAATCGTCCGAAACTTTGTAATCCTGCCCATTCGCAGATCAAAACTAAGCGAAATACTGTCACTGAAACTACTGTCCTCATAGATCCAGCAGCTGGAGACGTCTCCCCCATATTGCGTATATCCATGATCGGAAGCGATTTACTCATTCATTTTATGTGACTGGTGGAAGAGAAGATGGACAGAGAGCTGAGGAGGAGGGGAAATGGACACAGAGTGGGCGAAGGAGGAGGAGGAGGTTAGAGAGATGGAGGATGATAGAGGGGGGGGAGCAGGAGATGGACAGAGTGAGGAGGAAAAGGAGATGGACAGAGGCGGGGGGGGGGGGGGGGCGGGGTGATTTAGGATGCTTATCCAATTCACATAACATATTTAGCAATTGTGAAGCATTGCTGGGTTCGCCATTTACATTAAATAGCAATCAAGACTATTAAAAATTGTAGTAAACAATATTGGCCAACGGCGTAGCCGCAATGGAGCACCGGTTCCCGTCAGATCACCGAAATTAAGCGCTGTCTGGCTGGATGAGTGACCATCCGGTGGGCCGAGCGCTGTTCGCAAGTGAGGTCCACTCAGCCCTAGTGAGGAAAACTGAGGAGCTACTTGATTGAGAAGTAGCGGCTGCGGTCTCATAAACTGACATACGGCCGGGAGAGCGGTATGCTGACCACATGCCCCTCCATCCAGTGACGCCTGTGGGATGAGGATGACACGGCGGCCAGTCGGTACCGTTGGGTCTTTGAAGGCCTGTCTGGACGGAGTACTAGTTTAGTAAACAATATTGACAGATGTGTCTACCTCACGTGAAGGTGTCATGATTGACAAATCAGCTGCCATTGTCGTAACAATAACTAATGACAAATTTTACAACAATGCTGAAGTCGCATATCTGCAGCAGCCTCTAACGGTGTGCCATTGTGCCCTCCCTTCGCCTGTTGTCTACTACAGGGTCGTGATTCTGGGGAAAGCAGGCTTGCTTCAGCCTGCAGCTGATGGGCCAGGTTTCCTGCTAAACGTCGTAAGTGGGATGTAAACGTAACGTACGAGGAGGATTTTAGAGTCGCGTATTTTCCCAGTGAACATTAGTACGGACACGACTTGGGAAACAAAATTTTCTCCATGTGGCTACTGAACCTGAATGGATGAAAGGAGTGAACATTAAATAATTTCGATGAGCTGTCTGGAACTCGCGCCGACAAAGCAGCCGGCCAGCGGCCACCGTCGTGTACTTAATTCGTGTGCCCTGTGGGGCGGAGATGGTGTTTTCTGAGTGAATTTCAGAAGTAGGGAGTTGGTGATCTTGAGTGGTTTACCAAGTTACTTTGTGCTACTTTTCTCGGCGAGTGTGGCAGATCAGTGAGCGCGTACTACTTCGGTAGAAGCAAGGCTCGGAGCAAAGCGTGGAGCCATTAACTACTTGCAGGTGGTGATGGATATAAGTGATCGGATGGCTAGGGTTAACAGATTCCAAATAGATTACACTTGTTTGGGAGAAAGTTCGGGAGTCATGTCTTCGAGTGGCCTCTTCCGGGCTGACTTTGGCTTGTGTTCCTGTTTTGTTGTTTTCGTAACTATGAGGGAAATTGCTGATAGCAAATTGTAAATGATGCATTGAACAATGGTGAACATACTGCAGTCCACTGACCGGATCTGGTAATCTCTCCTGAAAACGGGCAGTTATAATTAAAGTGCAGTGGCTCTCGGCGGTCGAGTACTGGCTGAAACGTGGTAGATATGTTGATGCGGATCTGATTTACTCTGAAAACCAAATTAGTTGCAATTTTGACCACCTCCAGTTTTGGTAACGAGTTGCGAATCTGCCCCTGCATAGTGTTTGTATGACAGTATGACATCCACGCTGCCATTTGACCAGCCATAACGTGAGTGAACAATATGGCTATAGAGAAGACAAACCGTGCGTTGTTAGTTTTATGTGAACGGCAGCAATTACATTGCTGCATTGAGGGACTATCACTGACTGAAAGTTCTGCGGAGAGGGCTGATGTCATTTAATACACTACTGGCCATTAAAATTGCTACACCACGAAGACGACGTGCAACAGACGCGAAATTTAACCGACAGGAAGAAGATGCTGTGATATGTAAATGCTTAGCTTTTCAGAGCATTCATACAAGGTTGGCGCTGGTGGCGACACCTACAACGTGCTGAAATGAGGAAAGTTTCCAACCGATTTCTCATACACAAACAGCGGTTGACCTGCGTTGCCTGGTGAAACGTTGTTGTGATGCCTCGTGTACGGAGGAGAAATGCGTACCATTACCTTTCCGACTTTGATAAAGGTCGGATTGTAGCCTATCGCGATTGCGGTTTATCGTATCGCGACATTGCTGTTCGCGTTGGTCGAGATGCAATGACTGTTAGCAGAATATGGAATCGGTGGTTTCAGGATGGTAATACGGAACGCCGTGCTGGATCCCAACGGCCTCGTATCACTAGCAGTCGAGATGACAGGCATCTTATCCGCATGGCTGTAACGGATCGTGCAGCCACGTCTCGATCCCTGAGTCAACAGATGGTGACGTTTGCAAGACAACAACAGTTCAACGACGTTTGCAGCAGCATGGACTACCAGCTTGGAGACCATGGCTGCGGTTACCCTTAACGCTGCATCACAGACAGGATCTCCTGCGATAGCGTACTGAACGACGAACTTGGGTGTACGAATGGCAAAACGACATTTTTTCGGATGAATCCAGGTTCTGTTTACAGCATCATGATGGTCGCATCCGTGTTTGGCGACATCGCGGTGAACGCACATTGGAAGCGTGTATTCGTCATCGCCATACTGGCGTTTTATCCGGCGTGATGGTACGGGGTGCTATTGGTTACACGTCTCGGTCACCTCTTGTTCGCATTGACGGCACTTTGAACAGTGAACGTTACATTCCAGATGTGTTACGATCAGTGGCTCTACCCATCATTCTATCCCTGCGAAACCCTACGTTTCAGCAGGATAATGCACGACCGCATGTTGCAGGTCCTGTACGAGCCTTTCTGGATACAGAAAATGTTCGACTGCTGCCCTGGCCAGCACATTCTCCAGATCTCTCACCAATTGAAAACGTCTGGTCAATGGTGGCCGAGCACCTGGCTCGTCAAAATACGCCAGTCACTACTCTTGATGAACTGTGGTATCGTGTTGAAGCTGCATGGGCAGGTGTACCTGTACACGCCCTCCAAGCTCTGTTTGACTCAATGCTCAGTCGTATCAAGGCCGTTATTACGGCCAGAGGTGATTGTTCTGGGTACTGATTTCTCAAGATCTATGTACCCAAATTGCGTCAAAATGTAATCACATGTCAGTTCTAGTATAATGTTTTTATCCAATGAGTACCCGTTTATCATCTACGTTTGTTCTTGGTGTAGCAATTTTAACGGCCAGTAGTGTAGTTTAACGAGGATGATAATGAAGTTGGAAACACGGGTGGACTTGGTATGGCACGTGGGAGAGGAAGGCGTCCTGTCCCTGTGGAAGCTATTGACGAAGTTGCTGTTATTGCAGCACGTGCCCGGGGTAATTATAGTGCTCGTACAATATCGCGAGAATTGTCCATACCGTGGTCAACAGTGCGGGAGGTATTACTATCTATATTACGCTGGTATCGTTCAAGATCCAGACGATGTTGCAATTGAAACCTCATGATTCGCAGTAACGTTTTTAATTTGCTCTTTGGTTTCTGGCACGGATCGATGCTGATGACATGTGGCTGGGAAGTGTTCGATGGAGTGACGAGGCACATTTTACACTACACGATGCAGCAGGATGCAGTGAATATACCAAAATTCCCAATTTGGGCTACTGTTAAACCGCGTGCTGTGCACGAAGAGCTATTCCACTGGCCATATTTGACCGTGTGGTGCGCATTGAAAAGCACTTTTATTCTCTGTAGTTCCTTCTTTGAAGAGAATACACCCAGAGGGCCTTTCACACGCCCCGTGACGTCTGTGCACTATCGAGAACTCCTTGTACGGCATGCATTCCTGCTTTGTAAGAACGCAGCTGCGTGGAAGCCAGTGTTTTCATGCAAGACGGAGCAACACCCCACGTTTCTTACCGAGTGAAAAATCTATTTAATGCAATCTGTCACGAACGTGTTATCTCCAGAGGTTTTTGCAGATGCGTGATCTGCAAGATCACTTGATCTGAATCCTTGTGACTTTTGCCTCTGCGGATATTTGAAAGAAGACGTTTACCTGGGACAAGTTCGGTCTCTACCTGATCTGAAGGTCAGCATATAGAAACACGTTGCTCAGATTCCACCAGAGCTTCTGCGAGGATGCAAAATCTCGTGCAGGTCTCCGGTACTCATACTGAACAAATTGTATGCGTGGCAGATAATGATTAGATCAACATTATACATTTCTCACTTGTTTGACCTTTTCTGGCCACGTCTCGTTCCTATTCCTTACGTATGGAAACATTTCTGTACATTTTTCTTGCATTCACCGCTCCAGATATGCACCAGGTGGCCAAAATTGGAACTAATTTTTTTTCAGCGTAAATCGGTTCTGCATTAACGTATTAGTATATCTACCAAGTTTCGCTGGCATACGATAATTACAACCCACACTAGATATTTGTGTGTAGCTGCACGTTAATTATAACTACTACAGGGCTTTGTAATTATTGCGATATTGCAGTGCCTGTGTTATTCTGAGTTACGACGCAAAATTTCTTTGGACATAGATGCATGCATGCGGAACGGGAGAAGCATTGCGGTGACTACAGTCTCTATAAAATATATTAAGTATTTTCGCGATTGCGAATATGGACAACCACCAGATGTAGAATGGAATGAGTACAATAAAAATTCTGTACTCGAACCCCGATTTCCCGCATATCGCGAGAGGTCGCCATACTATTTGGCTATCCGTGCAAAACTCAAGACCAGCCCGAAACTTCCATACATCGTCAACGACGTGTCTACAACCTGTGCTCGTATATCTAGTATGTGTATTCCTGTACAGGTGAAACATTTTACTTGAAAGTTGCTTGCCCAGTGTCGCCGGATACATACGACATCGCAGTGCTTGTGGTATTCTGAATTATGACGCAAAGTAACTTCGGACATTCGCGAAATTATACATAATGGATGTATGAGTACAGGTTGTATACGCATGGGTGACAACATATGGAAATTTGGGTCTGGCCGTGAATTTTGTGACCTACATTCTCAAAGGTCAACTGTTGTAATCTACCATTGGAAAAAATACTTCAGAATTTTGTGCACTAATTTTATGAATATGTGTATATGTGGAAATAAACTCACGCTTTCCTTTACAGTGCAGACGTTTATTTTATTTTATTTTATTTTTATTTTTATTTTTTATATATTTCTTTTTTTGCAATATTGTGACATCAAACAGGCTTTTTTTCATGTACTGATTACTGGAGGAACTGGGATTTGCTATCATTTCGTTTTCTGAGTTTGTGAGATGGTATTTAAGGCAAAACACACGTTCAACAAATAGTAATTCCTAATTTATTATTTATATTTTGTAAGTAAATGTTGGTTTTTAATTACTTGTAGAGAACTATCGATTTTTCAATGCAGCCATCTGTTGTCGGGAAACAAGTAGGACGTGAAAGTGGACTTGCTTTTATTTACGGTATCAGGGTTGGTAGAAAACTCATTTTCAACAAATAAAAATTCCTATTTCGTTATTCATATTTTGTACACAAATATTGGTTCTTAATTATTTATAGAGAAATATGATGTCTAGTCGTTCAAATATTACATGGCAAACGATATGCAGCTTCAAATCAAAGTTACCAGTGTGAGAACTGGTGAGAAGTCAGAAAACGAATTTTTAGAAGTCAGTAATGCAAAAATAGTTGCAAAGCAGAGGTGTGAGGCACATGGGCACATGGGGGTGATGGGCAGAAATATGCAGAGCTGCAGGGAGGGCGGGGTGTGCAGGGGTAGGAGGTGCTGATGTCAGTGAAATATGACATGTATGCAAAGTACAGTCGAATCTCGTTCCCACGAATGGGGGAGAGTGCGGAGCAGGGGTGCTTCATGCAGAAGTGGAGGTGGACGTGGGGTGGGTAGATCCTCCCGCTGTTATTCCATGGCAGGTTTTCATTATGCCTGGAATGACCTTGGAGATAAGCAAGTGGTGATGCTTTTGTCAACAAAATACGACATGCACAATGGTCTCAGCTGTAATTTAACACCAAAGATCATTTGAAGGGTATTTCGTATGCCTACTGCCTACTATCCACCAGGAAGTTTCAGGTAAGCGTTCTCTCATCTCTAGAATAGAAATATACAGGGTGAGTCCCTAACATTACCGCAGTATTGGAACAGGGCCGGTACCATTCCAAAATACCGTTATCCATGATGGAGGCCATGACGTCACCCCCCCCCCCCCCGCCTACGTATACGCGCTAGACATGAAATGTTGTCATTATGAAATGTTTTCATAACACCGTCACCATTCCAAAGCATCGTTAGTCGACAAGGTCGCACGCATTGTATCCGGCACGTGTTGACTCTCTAGTCTTTATTACCGTAGCGGGTTGTGACATAGAGAGAGAGAGTTAGCGCCATCTCTCTCTATGTCACAACCCCGCGCTTACATACACGCGCTAGGCAGGACCTATCTCTCTCTATGTCACAACCCGCTACGGTAATAAAGACTAGAGAGTCAACACGTGCCGGATACACTGCGTGCGACTTTGTCGACTAACGATGCACCCGTCCGCCGTCGCCACAGCCTGGCCCTTCAAGCCGGCTGTCACCCCCTCCTCCTCCGGAAGCAGCAGCTCGCCGCCGCCCACGCAAGGTATGCGTTCGGAGACGTATACCTCTCCCCGCAAATGATGATGATTACGATCCCTCATCACCAGCCCCTTCATCTATCGGGTGGACTCCTAGTTGTAGCAATAGTAATAATAGTAATTTCCCTATGGCTAGCGGTAGTTCTCTCCCCCGTCCTATCGATAATGAATTCGATCAGAATGACGGCGTAATGGCTCCCTTAGAATACTCAGCAGTTGCTAGAGCGTTTGAGGGGCGAATCTCTTTCACCAGAATTGAGAATCCAGGCGGGAGGTATCGCGATCCTGTAAGGTTTTTGGAGGCGTCTTGGAGACCGAGCTCCTCAAACTCTTAGATGATCCGGAATTTAACGCCATTAAATGCAATGCGGTATTATGCTGTGAACTGAGTCACCCCCCTAAACATCAAGGTGACGCGGAGACGGCTACTCTGCATTATATATGGGGTGACAATGGCGTTATTTCTCGGAGCACATCGATTGCTGAGTGGTACCGAGAATCCACCTTGAGCGCTATTATGGCTCGATTTTCCGAGATGGAAGTACGTGGATCCGCTAAAGCGCTCAGCAGTATACCGCACCTCGACATCCATATACATGTCTATGATCCAATGAATGGAGGGTCCAGTTATATTAAACTCCCTATAGATATTGAGAAAAAACAGTCGTGCATTAATGTTCAAAATAACTACGATAATGCGTGTTTTGCATGGTCAGTCCTGGCTTGCGAGAGAAATTACAATTACAACCATCATCCCGAGCGTCCCAGCAGTTACAAAGTCAAAGATATTAAGAGATAGTACAACTTTGATGGAATAGAGTTCCCTTTAAGAATCCAGGACATACCTAAGTTTGAGGCTCAGAATACCGCCATATCGGTCCACGTTTATGGCCTGGAGAAGAAACGCAAGTCAGATGAGCAGAACAAGCATACAGTAGTAGGCCCCCTCCATTTCTCAAAATTTGCAGGTGAGCGAGAGTTGCATGTCAACATGCTGCTCTTCTCCGAACGTGATAATTATCACTACGTCTGGATCAAAGACATGTCCCGACTCATTTCCTCCCAGTTAAGTAAAAATGAACATAAACAACATATTTGTTTAAGGTGTTTGAATTATTTTTCATCTCAAGAGTTATTAGCGACACATCTATTAGATTGTGCATGCAAGGACCCGGTACGTGTTGTTATGCCCGCTGAGGAAAATAACTTCATTAAATTTAAAAATTCTCATCACCAGCAGCGTTGTCCTTTTGTTGTGTACGCCGATTTTGAATGCTTGCTGGCTCCTATTACTCGTTGTGAAGGGAACCCCTTAGCCTCACACACAACCTTCACACAAAAACACGTACCTTATGCGGCGGCGTTCCAAGTTGTATGCGGGTATGATTGTAAACTTAATAGCTATCAGTCTTATGCAGGGGACGATCCGGCGGTTTGGCTTCTCACTGAGCTTGAAAAACTTTCATGGCAAGTTCACAAGCTCTACAGCATCAATATTCCCATGACCAAATCAAAGGAAAATGATGACTTGTATGAAAAGGCTGTTAATTGTCATATTTGCGGGCTGGCCTTAGATAGAAAAGCGGAGACTCCTCGTAGAGACCATTGTCATCTTACGGGTAAGTTCCGCGGTGCAGCCCACAAAGCATGCAACTTGAAGTATCAGTTACCTACACACATACCCGTCTTTTTTCATAATCTGAGCGGGTATGACGCTCATTTTCTCGTTGAGCACTTGGCTAAGTTCGGTATGAAGAATGATCAGCTCAGTATCCTGCCTGAAAGTGTTGAAAAGTACATTTCTTTTTCAAAACGAATGACGCCGAAAATTACGCTCCGCTTCCTTGACTCTCTACGATTTATGCAGACTTCGCTCCAGAAACTGGTTGAGACTTTACCTCGGAATGATATGCATATCACTCGATCTGTATTTACCGATGAGGAAAAGTTTCAACTTGCGACGAGGAAAGGAGTTTTCCCGTACGAGTATCTTGATAGTACGGCAAAACTCAATGAAACCAGGTTTCCCGAAATAACTTCTTTTACCAGTACGCTCACAGGCGATACCATAACTATCACAGATTATGAGCATGCCGTTAATGTCTGGCAGGTATTCAACATCCCCAATTTGGGAGAATATGCAAGGTTATACATGGACACGGACGTTCGTTTGCTTGCAGATGTTTTCGAAAAGTTCCGGAGTGTATGTATGACCACGTACTCTCTGGACCCTGCCTTTTATTACACGGCACCTGGGTTGTCCTGGGACGCTATGCTCAAAAAAACGGATTGCAACATTGAACTTTTGACTGATGCTTCGATGCTTCTATTTTTGAGCGAGGGATCCGCGGCGGACTTTGTCAATGTGTTCACAGGCACGCCAAGGCAAATAACCCGCGGATGGGTGTCGAGTACAACGCATCCCTTGATTCTAGTTACATTTTGTACTTAGATGTTAACAATTTATATGGGCATGCTATGAAGCAACCGCTGCCGGTTGCCGGGTTCCAATGGGTGCCTGAAGACGAATTGAAGGGATTAAGTGGACAGATAATGGGTCTTGCGGCCGATTCTGATGTAGGGTATGTGCTTGAGGCAGACATCGCGTACCCTAATAATTTGCATGGAGAGACAAGCGACTTGCCGTTATGTTCAGAGCAACAAATTCCACGAGGAAGCACCAGCCCTAAACTGCTGGCCACTGTTGGGGATAAGCAGAGGTATATTATTCATTATCGTAACTTCCAGCAGTGCCTCAGATTAGGAATGGAGCTCATTAAAATCACCTGGGCAATCTCCTTCAAGCAATCCCCCTGGTTGAAGGAGTATATTGAACTAAATACTGAAAAGAGGGCGGTCGCGAGTAATGATTTTGAAAAAGACTTTTATAAATTAATGAATAATTCCATTTTCGGGAAAACTATGCAAAATGTAAGAAATGAACGTGATATTGTTATTAGAACCGCATGGGAAGGGCGTTATGGCGTGAGAAAATGTATAGCCAGGCCAAATTTTAAGCGTGCCACCATCTTCAATGAAAACTTTGTTGCTGTGGAGATGTCGAAGACTGCAGTCCGACACTGTCGTACCGAGCAGGGTTTGGACCTTACTCGACAGGAGACGGAAGAATGAGCAGGGGATCACCTGCAAGTCATGACAGTAGTTATCATGCGGAAAGGGGAGACTTGGCGGTAGACGGTTCAGGCATCGCTGGATTCTTGGAGCGTATGATGCAGAAGATAGACGCTAGTACGAAAGTGATGCAGCAAAGAATTTAAACGTGTAGAAAGGAGAGGCAAGCTAGTCTGGAAAGAAGAAACACACAGCAGCATACAGGAATGTAGAAAGGAAACCTGGGCACAGCTTGCCATCATAAAGCGTGAAACATGCGGTGTGAAGGATGAAGTTAGAGCGAGAGATAGCCGAAGCGAAAAGAACCGCCAATGAGGCGAAATTAATTGCGCGGGGAGCCAAGAGAATATCGAGAGAAACGAAGGAGGACATAGAGAACAAGACCAAGGTCGGCAAAACTGTTATAAATATGCTGCAGACACGAGTGAAAAAGATTGAAGAAACCGTGTCGAGCAGGAAGGAGGAAGCCGGAGAGGCACCACTGATGGCAGAATTTGCCGAATTTAAACGACAAATCGAGAGCAGGGTAGAGGCACTGTCAGTCGACAGAACTTCTACAAATACAGGACAAACTGGAGCCGATATTCGGACAGTATCCACGGAAGAGGTAACCTCGGAAGTGTAGTGGACTGCCAAGGCAGCCAGTCCACAGAGACGGGTAGCCGAAAGGGGGGTAGCCGAAAGGGCACACGTACACACACGCCGACTGGCGCGAAGTCTGGAACAGGATACGTAATGAATGTGATAAAGAAAAGAACGTAGCTACTAGAACACTTAACTTTTATATCGTCCTTTGGTATACAGCAATCTTGATGAGACAAGTGAGACTATCTTGAGATACATGCAATGGTACAAATGGCGCCTTGCTAGGTCGTAGCCATGGACTTAGCTGAAGGCTATTCTAACTGTCTTTCGGCAAATGAGAGAAAGGCTTCGTACGTGTAGTCGCTAGCAATGTCGTCCGTACAACTGGGGCGAGTGCTAGTACGTCTCTCGAGACCTGCCTTGTGGTGGCGCTCGGTCTGCGATCCTGACAGTGGCGACACGCGGGTCCGACATGTACTAATGGACCGCGGCCGATTTAAGCTACCCTCTAGCAAGTGTGGTGTCTGGCGGTGACACCACATTCCTCCCCCGCAAATCGGCGAACGGTCGTGTGATAAGGCTTCCGCCCGCCGTGGGGAGGACCCCATGTTGACGTATGCGATGGGGTGGGGAGCCTAACAACAGGCGAGGCCGTGCCACCCGCACCCTGCCATTCGGTCCGAGGGGAGCTAGGAAACGCCTGAAAATCTAGTCCAGGGTGCACGTCAACATGCGGTGCATGCGCCCGTAATGAGACAGGAGGGGCCGAAGGGTCGACCTCCATTGCGTCGGGGGATCCGACGCGCGATGACGACATCGGGGCCGGAGCGGGCAAGAATTCCATGGCGGAGGACAGCTGGTCACGGGAAGCGATCGGCGGCGCGTGACCCAGGGAGGCGCCCGGCGGCAGCAGCGACGCGCCCGCTGCGGGCGGCGGCGGCGGGTGCGGCAGCGGCGCGTCGCCATGGGGCAAAATGGAAGGCATCGTCGGTAACACCTGGGGATGAGGCGAGCCAGTAGATGGGTCCCCAGGGCGCTGACCGGACGGCACCGTCGCTGAAAGCAGACGGGGAGCGGCAGAACCCAGGCGACGACAGAGGCGCAGCTGATTGAGATGCCGACGCACTTCACCAGAGGCCCCCAAAACCAAATACATCGCGCGGCCGAGGCAGCGAAGAATGCGCCCTGCGAGCCAACGCCGTGTACCGCGAAAGTTGCGATAGAAGACAACGTCGCCAGGAGCAAAAGCAGGAGTCTGCTGCTGCACAGGAACCTGATGCGGCGGATGCAGCAAAGACATCAAGGTTCGATGAGGACGACCATGGAGCAACTCAGCCGGCGAGCGACCATCTTGAGGCTGAGAGTGATACGAGGACAAAAAGAGCAATAACGCGTCCTCCCGAGAATGCGACTCTTTCAATTTCAACATCTGTGACTTGAAAGTCCGGACCAATCGTTCAGCGGCACCGTTTGACAGTGGCGAAAACGGCGCGGATGTCAGATGTTGAATACCATTGGCCTTGCAGAATGACTGAAATTCGGCAGACATGAATTGTGGGCCATTGTCGGAAACAATAGTCTGTGGAAGACCTTCAATGCAAAAAATAGCAGACAACGCTTGGATTGTGGCAGAAGACGTCGTGGAAGACATCCGGACAACAAATGGAAAATTACTGAAGGAATCGACAACAACCAACCATCGAGCATTCCAGAAGGGACCAGCAAAATCGATATGTAAGCGTTGCCAAGGGGAAGTGGCTTTTGGCCACGCAAAGAATTTCCGCGGTGGTGCGGATTGTTGTTCGGCACACGCCATGCAAGAAGAGCACATATTCGTAATCGCAGCATCGATTCCGAACCAAGTACAGCGCTGACGAGCAAATTGTTTCGTACGCACGATACCCCAATGTCCTTGGTGGAGAAGCTTTAAGACAGAGGACTGTAACGATCGTGGGACCCCGACCCTAGACTGATCATTATCAGAACGCAACAACAAAACACCACGGCGTACAAAAAGTCTCTCCTTGTGAGCAAAAAATCGGCGAACCAACGGATCCTCGATCCGTGACTTTGACAAGGGCCATTGCATAGCAACAAAACGCAAAACGGTAGCAAGGACAGGGTCAGAAGCTGTGGCTGTAGCTACACGACGAAAATCAACCGGAAACGAGTCGACCACATCCTCGGTTTCCGAATCAATGAACAAGCAAGCAAGTTCGGAAGAATCGAATGCTTTATCCACAGCAACAGGCAAAATCACTAAGGGTGAGGCCCAGAGAGAAGCCTGCACACGTTCAATTACACCTTGCGATTCTAAATCGTGTGAAGTTCTGGCGACCTCATCACGCAAGGCGTGGGGAGCATTGCGCGCTCTGAAAAATTTCGGTTGCGCGTTCACTTTCAGGTCCAAATGTGCTTCATAGTTCTTAGCGCAACCAAGGCCCGGTGCAAAAATGTCTGCAAATTCTTCACATAGACTAGAAACACTGGCTGAAGGCACAGTCTGAGTCACTGAGAGGACCTGATTGACGATAGACAAGTTAAACATTTGAAATAAATCTAAACCAAACAAGTTCACTGCAGTAGAAGAACGAAGAACGTAAAATGACACAAGTTTTGTTTGTCCCTTGCATGTGGCAAGAAGAGTGCACTGTCCTAATACAGGGATAGCTTGTCCGGAATAACTATTTAACTTAACATTTGCGGCACGCAACGGAGGTGCACCCAGTTGTTTGTACATGGCGTGATTGAGCAAGGAAACTGCAGCTCCGGTATCGAGCTGGAACGGTATCACTTGTCCGGCAAAGTCCAAATCCACAAAAAGTTTATTGTCCTGCTGACGACAAGAGCGACTGTTATGTGCAACTTGAACAGACACTGGTACAGAACCACGTGCGACGGGACGGGACTTCCGTCGACGTCGACGCACACGTTTTGTGGGACAAACACAGTCACTGTTAGCGAGAGGAACACTGGGCGGAGTGGCAGTAACGACATGAATGTCCATGGGCGAAGGTTCCCGAGCCCGAGTGTCCTTGGTTCGATTCCGGCGCGAAGCAAAGGGCCTGGAATGGTTGTGATTGTCTGATCTGAGCTTTTTCTGGCAAACACTTTGAACATGCCCTTTCTTATTACAGAAAAAGCAAATAGCTTGGCGTGACGGGCAATTCTCACGCGAATGTCTAGTTGCACACCGCGGGCATGATTTCACTGCATTTGCTTGCTTGCGCAGGACACGTGGCTGCGCGGACGTGCGCGAGGGCAGGTTAGCGTTCCGTGCAGCGGGCCCGGCGGGCCGGTTAATGTGACACACGGCCGGCGAAGTTGCAAATGATTCCTGAGCAAAGTCAAGTGTGTCTTGCCTATCCAATATGTCTATCACTTGTTGAAGGGAGGGATTAACTAGTTTCAAAATCTGTTCCCGTATGCGAACATCAGAAACGTTCTGCGCAATTGCACCACGCACCATAGTATCTGAATACGGGAGCCCACATTCACATTCAAACGCACAATCCCTAGTAAGGCCTTGCAATGTTGCAACCCACTCCCTATTAGTCTGACCGGCCGTACGTTTTGTACGAAAGAACGTATACCTTTTTGCAACGACATTTACTGTTTCTTTGAAATAGGCATCTAATGCCGACAAAATTTCTTCGTAGGATAGAGTTGCTACGTCGCGTCGGGGAAACAATTTCACTATCACACGGTAGGTGGACACACCTACACACGAAAGCAAAAACGGCTGCCGCTCATTACCTTGAATTCTGTAGGCGGCGAGATGAAATCCAAATTGTCGAGACCATTCCGGCCATGTTTCTTGGGTTGAATCAAAACTACGGAAGGACGGTGCAGCTGCATGTTGTGGCTGCGGTAGCGATGAAGCGGCGGCGGCCGCATCGTTTTGCAGCGCACGTTGACCCTGGACGAGCTGTCCCAGGGCATCCAATAACGCCTGCGTCTGCTGATTCTGCAAGCGATAAAATTCGGACAGTACATCTGGAGAATGTGGCGAAGCCATGACACAGGCAAATTAATACAATACGAACGCTAAAGTCCCTTTTGAGACTCGTCGCCAATGTAGTGGACTGACAAGGCAGCCAGTCCACAGAGACGGGTAGCCGAAAGGGCACACGTACACACACGCCGACTGGCGCGAAGTCTGGAACAGGATACGTAATGAATGTGATAAAGAAGAGAACGTAGCTACTAGAACACTTAACTTTTATATCGTCCTTTGGTATACAGCAATCTTGATGAGACTAGTGAGACTATCTTGAGATACATGCAATGGTACAAATGGCGCCTTGCTAGGTCGTAGCCATGGACTTAGCTGAAGGCTATTCTAACTGTCTTTCGGCAAATGAGAGAAAGGCTTCGTACGTGTAGTCGCTAGCAATGTCGTCCGTACAACTGGGGCGAGTGCTAGTACGTCTCTCGAGACCTGCCTTGTGGTGGCGCTCGGTCTGCGATCCTGACAGTGGCGACACGCGGGTCCGACATGTACTAATGGACCGCGGCCGATTTAAGCTACCCTCTAGCAAGTGTGGTGTCTGGCGGTGACACCACAGGAAGTACGTCAACGGGACACAGTATCTGTCACAGGAGTTGTGAACCGACGTGATAATGAAGCATGCATGCTGGAAACCAGACCGTTAGAACGTCATGGCAGCTATGAACCGCGAGGCACACGTACGGAGGTACCGCGTGTAGTAAGTGATTTGCCGGAGGCGGAGTTCAGTAGCAGAACAACTGGCGCAAGCAATTGCTACCCGTTTAGGCGATCCACCTCGAACTTGCAAGAGCCACATGATATCCAGGAGGCGCACATGGAGGTAGTTTATGAAAACATCGAAACGCCACAGCATAAAGATGAAACTAGGCAGTTTGATTATAAACACTTTCTGTCGATACACAAGTTCCAGCACTATATGGATGATAATAATACGTTACATCCAAAAACGTTCATTGGACAGTTTGATCTAACGTTACCACCACAGTGGCCGTTAATGTACAAACTTGACTTTGTGTGTGCGCACTTGGAAGGTGCATCAGCGGAAAGTATGCGTAGTGTTGCTAAAGGTTGCAGAACATACCAAGAGTTCCGCGACGCATTTATGAGCAGATATTGGTCAAACGAGACCCAAAACAGAATTAAACAAGAGATTCTCATGACACGCGACTTCGAGAGCTCAGGTTTCCGAAGTGTTGTGAAATTTTTATAGAACATGCCGAAAAAGAATCAGTATCTGGACGAACCGTGCAGCCTTGGGGAGATTATACGCGTATGCTATATGAAGTTGCCACTTACATATCAGCAGACGCTACCTGGCAGATGCGGAAATGAAGTAGAAGCATTTAAGGGCATTCTTAGGGAACTGGAGTTTGCCTATAACGACCAGCAGGTGTGTGAGAAGAAGAAGCAAAGGGGACCGCATGAGGAAGGCCAAGACGTGAATATAGAGAGAAACAGAAACCAGATGAGGAATAACTATGCCGGTAACGGTAACAATAGGGGAAACAACCCACAGTGGCGCGATAATAGAGGACAAACATTATCCGCCACAGGAACGTAGGTGGAACCAGGGTAATAATAACTGGAAACTAGCCAATAAAAATGGAAGGGATCAACCAGTGCAGAACTGGAGAGCGAGTGAAGACCTCAATCCAGAACCTACACAAATAATCAAAATACGTCGGGCTAACACTTGCCGTACGCAAACTGCGCAAAACAGACAAGAATGACTAGGGCGGCACACTCGGCAGCGGAAGAACGCGGCCGGGAACAAAGTAGTGTATAATTAGATTAGATTTTTGTGATTTGTTGGCGATGTTTATTTGTATTAGTATAGGCAGTGTTTTATTTTTGTTTTGTGATTATTTGTTTTATGTTGTGTGTATTTATTTTCCTGTTTTCATGTGCTTGTCTTATTTTGGTATGGATTGTGTGTATATTATGTGTTTGATGTTAAATTTTGTTGTATGGGGGCCACTGGGTCGCTTAGTACAGAAAATTTGCTTCAGCTATGACACAAACAATATTTAGAAGTATTAGATTAATTATAGAAGGGGTTATCTTATGTAGATAACTTCCTATACAAAATTTTATGGCAAGGCTATTGGACAGGAGAGCTTTCAGGATAAAATCTGGATCTGTGGTGGATGGATTTGGGGTGTGTTGAGCGTGTTGTGATGTGGTAGGTGGATATTGCGTCCCACCGAATGTGTTGCGTTTCTTGAGACGAGTGCAGGGTATGATGTCCGACGCGGTACTGTTCAGGACCCACCCGTTGCGTTATCGGCGTATGGCGATTGTGGGTGTTTCGGGTGATAATTATGAGGTGGTCTGTCCGACGCAGTAGTGTTCGTGACGCACCTGTTATCTCAATTGTGTTGATAGTGTGAGTACGGTGATCAAAACGACTATCCGGTGGCCAGTCAATCGAAATTAGGCGATAGGGACGCACCAAACATGGATAATTCGTAATGGGTGCGATGAGGATGTTGTGTGAAAAGGCGAGTTTTGAGCCTTCATAGAAAGACGTAAATCAGGTGGTTGGTCGCACGCAATAGCGTGATCGACAGAGCTTATTGATGATTTGGGCCGTAGGAGTGTTGTAGAGACGCTAGCCGAGTCTGGGCTTAACTATTTGAGTTAAGCAGAGACGCTAAAACAACACGCCAGTCCGTTTAAAGGATGATAATGAAGGTCACCACAAAAGATAGATGCTCTCAAGTCCAGCCATGAACCTTGACCACTATCATTGATTTTTACTTGCTGTAACGTGCAAAACTAACTCTTGTTTTGTTCAACAGATAAACATGACGTTGAATTGAGCCTACCGTTACAGACAGAAGCAGACTAGGAGCGGAAGACCAATGCCATAACCAGTCAAACAAGCGTAACATCAAAGGGGTATCGGAGAAATTCGGAGTTACAGTAACCTACAATAATGTGCAACAAATGTTTTTAATTGTTCGCAGATAATAGCAGCAACTGAGCGACGCCAGGGAAAGGAGTTTACTATAAAAGGTCACGGCATGTAGTAGTAGTAGCATGTTGACGTCAACTGTAGAAAGTAGAAATAGAGAAATTAGTAGTTAGAGACCATGTGGTGATGGGATGACTAAATTAATAAACGTTTATTTTACCCACAGGAACAGATCATCATGATTGTTTTTATAATTTTGTTTTGAAAATTATGTTTAAGAAATGTATTTCTGTAAAATAATTGTAATGTATTGTACGTGATGACGTAAGAGGAAGTGGATTAGGCAATAAGTAATATCGTATCCTTAGTGAGTGCAGTTACACTTGAACGCTTCATTTTTTGCACGTTTAATTACGAAGACGTGACAAGTACTGGACGAAAGAAGTATACGAGCAGTGTGAGAGTGAGGTGGGCCGGGCACTGATTTGTATAGGTCCTGCCTAGCGCGTGTATGTAAGCGCGGGGTTGTGACATAGAGAGAGATGGCGCTATCTCTCTCTCTCTATGTCACAACCCGCTACGGTAATAAAGACTAGAGAGTCAACACGTGCCGGATACAATGCGTGCGACCTTGTCGACTAACGATGCTTTGGAATGGTGACGGTGTTATGAAAACATTTCATAATGACAACATTTCATGTCTAGCGCGTATACGTAGGCGGGGGGGGGGGGGGGGGTGACGTCATGGCCTCCATCATGGATAACGGTATTTTGGAATGGTACCGGCCCTGTTCCAATACTTACCGCTGGATATATTTCGTAAACCACATCAAATACTGACGAATCGATCCCACAGATCGAACGTGAGGAGAGGGGCTAGTGTAATTGGTTAATACAAACCATAAAAAAATGCACAGAAGTATGTTTTTTAACACAAACCTACGTTTTTTTAATGGAACCGCGTTAGTTTTGTTAGCACATCTGAACATATAAACAAATACGTAATCAGTGCCGTTTGTTGCATTGTAAAATGTTAATTACATCCGGAGATATTGTAACCTAAAGTCGGCACTTGAGTACCACTCCTCCGCTGTTCGATCATGTGTATCGGAGAGCACCGAATTACGTAGGGATCCAAAGGGAACGGTGATGGACCTTAGGTACAGAAGAGACTGGAACAGCACATTACGTCCACGTGCTAACACCTTTTTATTGGTCTTTTTCACTGACGCACATGTACATTACCATGAGCGGTGAGGTACACGTTCGACGGGCGTTTCATAGGACGTTGAGGACGCATAAATTGGCCAGCCTGTCCTCCTGATCTTACACCTCTGGACTTCTTTCCGTTCCGCGGGTACGTTAAAGGAGAATGTGTACCGTGATGTGCCTACAACCCCAGAGGATATGAAACAACGTATTGTGGCAGCCTGCGGCGACATTACACCAGATGTACTGCGGCGTGTACGACATTCATTATGCCAGAGATTGCAATTGTGTGCAGCAAATGATGGCCACCACATTGAACATCTATTGGCCTGACATGTCGGGACACACTCTATTCCACTCCGTAATTGAAAACGAAAACCACGTGTGTACGTGTACCTCACCCCTCATGGTAATGTACATGTGCGTCAGTGAAAAAGACCAATAAAAAGGTGTTAGCATGTCGACGTAATGTGCTGTTCCAGTCTCTTCTGTACCTAAGGTCCATCACCGTTCCCTTTGGATCCCTACGTAATTCGGTGCTCTCCGATACACACGATCGAACAGCGGAGGAGTGGTACTCAAGCGTCGACTTTAGGTTACAATATCTCCGGATGTAATTAACATTTTACAATGCAACAAACGGCACTGATTACGTATTTGTTTATATGTTCAGATGTGCTAACAAAACTAACGGGTTCCATTAAAAAAAACGTAGGTTTGTGTTAAAAAACATACTTCTGTGCATTTTTTTATGGTTTGTATTAACCAATTACACTAGCCCCTCTCCTCACGTTCGATCTGTGGAATCGATTCGTCAGTATTTGATGTGGTTTACGAAATAAATCCAGCGGTAACGTTAGGTGACTCACCCTGTATATAAACGCATGTGTGTGTGTGTGTCTGTATGCTCCATGCTCGATATCTACTCCTGAACCACTGGATCAATTTCAGTCAAATTAGCCGGCCAAAGTGGCCGTGCGGTTAAAGGCGCTGCAGTCTGGAACCGCAAGACCGATACGGTCGCAGGTTCGAATCCTGCCTCGGGCATGGATGTTTGTGATGGCGTTAGGTTTAACTAGTTCTAAGTTCTAGGGGACTAATGACCTCAGCAGTTGAGTCCCATAGTGCTCAGAGCCATTTGAACCATTTTTGAACCAGTCAAATTTGGAGCACCATGCTCCATGCTCGATATCTACTCCTGAACCACTGGATCAATTTCAGTCAAATTTAGAGCACATATTACTTGTTGTCTGGGAAGAAGTACTGTGGGGGTAACAACCACCCAACTTCTACAGAGCAGGAGGGTGAGCTTGGCAGCCCTTGACATCTAGGCTGCCCTGCATGACAGGCATGCTATGCACTTAGGATTGGAATGTGTTCGAGGGCCATACATACAGATGAGCACAGCTGAGCAGAGAGATCAGGAAGGGAGAGAAGGAGACGGTTAGTCAGAGAGGGGCAAGAGGAGATGGAAAGGCAGAGAGGGGAGGAGTACTTAGTCACAGAGAGCAGGAGTCGGAGATAGAAAGATGGGGGAGGAGGAGATGGACAGAGAAAAGGGGGAAGAGATGAGAGCAATCTGCAGGGGGGTGGGCAAGAATATGGAAACACCAGAAATATAGCACATTAACGAGCCTAAACCGGTATAGGAAAACGATTGACATTCAAAACAGCTTCCAGTCATCTCGGCTTCTACTATTCTTCCTGCTAAATTGTAGCATATTCGGGTAACAATGTTTGAAGTGGATAGCGATCACGCATCCTTCTCTCCAAAGTGGTAATAATTTTGAGATCTGGTGACTGTGGTGGCTAGGGATGATGATAAAATTCATCCTTGTGCTCACAAAACTAGTCCTCAGCAATGCGATCTGTACGAATATGGGACCTGATATCTTGGAACTCAGCATAACCAATGAGGAACAAACACAGTGTGATATGGTCAGCCAAAATAGTCACATAATGCTTGGCAACAATGCGATCTTGCAGAGTGCCTTTCTCGTTAAATACTAAGATACAGCTGCCCAAATCACTACTGAACACCTGTCATGTTTCTCTCGTGGGAAGTAACCTCAGCCAGAAATTGGAAACATTGTGCAACAAGACTCATCCGACCAAACAACTTTCTTTAGTTGCTCAATAGCTCACGTTTTTTGGCTTTTTTCCCGTTGCGGGCATTTGCATCACTCTCGCTGGAAGTCTCTTTCTATGGATCTCCCTTCGTGCTGTTTTGATGCTGACAGAGTTCAAGAGTGCCACATTCAATTCTGCAGTTAACTTTACAGCTGTCGTCCTCTTATTTCTCGTCATAATCCTCTTGAACGACCGTCTGTCACAATTCCACAATACACAGTTTCGCCTGCGTTGTAACTTAGAGGATAATGTTTTCCTGCGTTCCCTATATGCTGTATAAATCCTCGATATGGTGCCTTTTGAAACACAAAACACTTCAGATACCCGTTACGGAAACACTCACTATACAACCAGCAACAATTTGCCCACTTTCGAATTGACTTAGTTCCAATATAATGCACTCACAAGTACATGCAACACTCTTCCGACCACGACTGACGCCTGCAACATACACTCCTGGAAATGGAAAAAAGAACGCATTGACACCGGTGTGTCAGACCCACCATACTTGCTCCGGACACTGCGAGAGGGCTGTACAAGCAATGATCACACGCACGGCACAGCGGACACACCAGGAACCGCGGTGTTGGCCGTCGAATGGCGCTAGCTGCGCAGCATTTGTGCACCGCCGCCGTCAGTGTCAGCCAGTTTGCCGTGGCATACGGAGCTCCATCGCAGTCTTTAACACTGGTAGCATGCCGCGACAGCGTGGACGTGAACCGTATGTGCAGTTGACGGACTTTGAGCGAGGGCGTATAGTGGGCATGCGGGAGGCCGGGTGGACGTACCGCCGAATTGCTCAACACGTGGGGCGTGAGGTCTCCACAGTACATCGATGTTGTCGCCAGTGGTCGGCGGAAGGTGCACGTGCCCGTCGACCTGGGACCGGACCGCAGCGACGCACGGATGCACGCCAAGACCGTAGGATCCTACGCAGTGCCGTAGGGGACCGCACCGCCACTTCCCAGCAAATTAGGGACACTGTTGCTCCTGGGGTATCGGCGAGGACCATTCGCAACCGTCTCCATGAAGCTGGGCTACGGTCCCGCACACCGTTAGGCCGTCTTCCGCTCACGCCCCAACATCGTGCAGCCCGCCTCCAGTGGTGTCGCGACAGGCGTGAATGGAGGGACGAATGGAGACGTGTCGTCTTCAGCGATGAGAGTCGCTTCTGCCTTGGTGCCAATGATGGCCGTATGCGTGTTTGGCGCCGTGCAGGTGAGCGCCACAATCAGGACTGCATACGACCGAGGCACACAGGGCCAACACCCGGCATCATGGTGTGGGGAGCGATCTCCTACACTGGCCGTACACCACTGGTGATCGTCGAGGGGACACTGAATAGTGCACGGTACATCCAAACCGTCATCGAACCCATCGTTCTACCATTCCTAGACCGGCAAGGGAACTTGCTGTTCCAACAGGACAATGCACGTCCGCATGTATCCAGTGCCACCCAACGTGCTCTAGAAGGTGTAAGTCAACTACCCTGGCCAGCAAGATCTCCGGATCTGTCCCCCATTGAGCATGTTTGGGACTGGATGAAGCGTCGTCTCACGCGGTCTGCACGTCCAGCACGAACGCTGGTCCAACTGAGGCGCCAGGTGGAAATGGCATGGCAAGCCGTTCCACAGGACTACATCCAGCATCTCTACGATCGTCTCCATGGGAGAATAGCAGCCTGCATTGCTGCGAAAGGTGGATATACACTGTACTAGTGCCGACATTGTGCATGCTCTGTTGCCTGTGTCTATGTGCCTGTGGTTCTGTCAGTGTGATCATGTGATGTATCTGACCCCAGAAATGTGTCAATAAAGTTTCCCCTTCCTGGGACAATGAATTCACGGTGTTCTTATTTCAATTTCCAGGAGTGTATTAAGAACACTGCATAGTTGTCGTTCATGATCAAATATAACAGCAAAACCTACAGGTTTGGCTTATATCTTCATTACGATCAAGCATCCATTTCTTGCGCTGTTTCAATAGTTTTGTCCAACCCCTGTGTGTGCCATACGCGAACACGGGCGAAGCTACGAGCAAAACGATGGAACTCATGTATTTATATATACGATGGTCATTTAAAAAGCCCTGCACATTGCGCATGAGCGCCGGTTGCGGTGTTATGATCAGTTTGAAATTCATGTCCGTTGTGAGCGAGACTTTAGATGTGATGGTCGTGTATGCGTTTGCTGGTTTGCATGGCTGTGTCGCGAGTAATTCGATTTCAAAAAGAATGCTGAAAGCGAGTCAAGTTGGATTACACGTAGTGACCAGCTTTCCTACATCAAAATCGAATCCCTAAGTGGGAAGAGCCCAACGGAAATTTGGAACGTTTTGAGCCAGGTGCGTGGGAGCAGTGTAGTTGATTGCAGCACGGTTATGACGGGGGTCTGCTCGATTCCGTGAAGGTGGGTAAGCATTGAGGACGACCCAAGAAGCAGAAAGCCAACAAGTGCAACAGACTGCACCTTCCAGGTTTGGTGAGAAAATTGTATATGAGGTCACAATGTCTGTTTACAGTATCATAACTGAAAAGTTAAAGATGAGGATAGTTGCTGCCAGATGGGTTCTGCATGATCTGAGTGAAGAGCAGAAACCAGGTCGCAAAAGAATCGCAGAAGACTTGCTTCAACGTTATCAAAAAAGGAAATCGGGACTCTTGTAATTGGTCACTCAAACCTAGATACGAGATTTTGAGCCAGAAGTGAAGTCTCAGTCGTGACATTAGAAAAGTTCCGACTTCCCACGCCAGAAAAGATTCCGCCGCCAAAAATCAGAGGTGACACTGATCATGATCTTCGCGTATGACGTGAATAAAGTCCTAGCTACAAACAGAGTGCCGCAGGGGACGTCCTAACAGGCCCATATTACACGCTGTTACTGCAAAATGTTTTGCGAACGACAATTTGTCAAAGGAGGCCTGACATGCTTACGGCTGTTGTCCTCATTTTGCACGATAATGCAAGACCGCATATTGCCCTATCAGCGAGGTGAACACCTACAGATATGGATGAGAGATATTTCCCCACCCACCACACAGTCCTAATATGAGCCTGTCAGAGTCTGATTTGTTTCCCAACAACTGCGTGGAAATCGATGAAGCTTGCGGTGGGGTGATCTGAGTAATCAGAGAACTCAACAATGAAGATGCCAAATCCGGAATACAGAAATTGCCAAAGTACTGGAAACCTGTCTTTAGCAGGAATGGAGATTATATTGAAGACCTGTAAAGGTATTTTGTAAAATACGAGGGCGAGTCAAATGAAAACCTTAAATTTGTAATAACAAGTCGAAGTTTCGCGCCGTTATCCTGTAAGTTGGTAAGCGTGCCACAAACAGCGCGTAGAATGGCATGTAGGTGGCAGCATAGTGCAGATGCACACGTACCGTCGCAGTATCAGTATAAAAATGGCCGCCCCACTTGCGACTTGCACCAGGGAAGAAGAGCGTTCTGTTATTCGGTTTTTGCGTAGTGAAGGTGTGAAACCTATTGAAATTCATCGACGAATGAAGGTTCAGTACGGTGATGCATGTTTGTCACAGCAGCAATTCTACGAATGGAGTAGGAAGTTCGCAAATGGTGTGACTTCCGTGGAAGATGCTTCTCGTGCAGGTCAGGCACAACGAGTTGTGACTCCACAGAACATTGGAACAGTTGAAGCCATAGTGAAGGAAAACCGCCGAGTGACACTGAATGACATTGCAGCATGTTTACGGATTAGTCATGTGTCGGCACACCACATTGTGCATGATGTGCCCCAGTTTCACAAAGTGTCTGCAAGATAGAGAGAAGTCTTCCGAAGTAAGAGTTATTTCAAGTGTGCCGCAGGTAATTCAGAATATACATAAATGACGTTGTGGATAGCATCGGAAGTTCACTGAGGCTTTTTGCGGATGATGCTGTGGTATATCGAGAGGTTGTAACAATGCAAAACTGTACTGAAATGCAGGAGGATCAACAACGAATTGACGCATGGTGCAGGGAATGGCTATTGAGTCTCAATGTAGACAAGTAATGTGCTGCGAATACGTAGAAAGAAAGATGCTTTATCATTTAGCTACAGTATAGCTGGACAGCAACTGGAAGCAGTTAATTCCATAAATTATCTGGGAGTAGGCATTAGGAGTGATTTAAAATGAAATGATCCTATAAAGTTGATCGTCGGTAATGCAGATGCCAGACTGAGATTCATTGGAAGAATCCTAAGGAAATGCAATCCGAAAACAAAGGAAGTAGGTTACGGTACACTTGTTCGCCCACTGCTTGAATATTGCTCACCAGTATGGGATCCGCATCAGATAGGGTTGATAGAAGAGATAGAGAAGATCCAACGGAGAGCAGCGCGCTTCGTTACAGGATCATTTAGTAATCGCGAAAGCGTTACGGAGATGACAGATAAACTCCAGTGGAAGACTTTGCAGGAGAGACGCTCAGTAGCTCGGTACGGGCTTTTGTTGAAGTTTCGAGAACGTACCTTCACCGAGGAGTCAAGCAGTATATTGCTCCCTCCTACGTATATCTCGCGAAGAGACCATGAGGATAAAATCAGAGAGATTAGAGCCCACACAGAGGCATACCGACAATCCTTCTTTCCACGAACAATACGAGACTGGAATAGAAGGGAGAACCGATAGAGGTACTCAAGGTACCCTCCGCCACACACCGTCAGCTGGCTTGCGGAGTATGGATGTAGATGTAGATGTAGATGTAGACTGCCCGTACAACAGTTGCAACAATCACAGACCTGCATTTTGAGTGTCTACCTCATCCATCATACTCACCAGACCTTGCCTCAAGTGATTTCCATATGTTTGGACCACTCAAAGATGCAGTGGGAGGAAAGAAGTTCCATTCTAATGAAGAGGTACATCACGCGGTGCGTGAGTGGTTGCGCGGACTACCAAAAGAATTTTTTTCTAAAGGAATTTATGCACTTTGTAAGCGCTGGAGGACTTGCATTGAGCGTGGGAGAGATTATGTTGAAAAGTGATACAGCTTTGTACCACTTCTGCACAGTAAGTAATATTTAAAAAAATATTTAAAGTTTTCATTTGACTCACCCCCGTAAATTATTTTCTTCAAATCTCTCTCACAGCGAGTAGAACTTTTGAATGGCCCTAATATTTTGTACGCAGAGAGTGGTACTGAGTTGAGGAGCACGAGTGAATTGAAGTGGTCCACGGCGGGCACAGCAGACAGCAGAGTAGCGGAGCACAGCACGCCGGAACCAGCCGTGGGTGGGGCCGTGAACTGCGCGGCCAAGGCTGCCCCGCCAGAGGCCACGGGCGCGCCTGTTCCCCGGTTCAGCAGCCCAGACTGGCGCAACCAGCTGCCGGCTGGTGCAGCTGCTATCGACAAAGGCGCCGCTCGGCGAGTGACGGCCGCGCGACCTACACTACTGGCCATTAAAATTGCTACAACCCGAAGATCACGTGCTATAGACGCGAAATTTAACCGACAGGAAGAAGATGCTGTGATATGCAAATGATTAGCTTTTCAGAGCATTCACACAAGGTTGGCGCCGGTGGCGACACTTACAACGGGCTGACATGAGCAAAGTTTTCAACCGATTTCTCGTACACAAACAGCACTTGACCGGCGTTACCTGGTGAAACGTTGTTGTGATGCCTTGTGTAAGGAGGAGAAATGCGTACCATCACGTTTCCGACTCCGATAAAGGTCGGATTGTAGCCTACCGCCAGTGCTCCTCGCTCGCGTTGATCGAGATCCAATGACTACCAGCAGAAAATGGAATCGGTGGGTTAAGGAGGGTACTACGGAACGCCGTGCTGGATCCCAACGGCCTCGTATCACTAGCAGTAGAGATGACGGGCATCTTATCCGCATGGCTGTAACGTATCCTGCAGCCACGTCTCGATCCCTGAGTCAACTGATGGGAACGTTTCCAAGACAACAACCATCTACACGAGCAGTTCGACGACGTTTGCAGCAGCATGGACTTGCAGCTCTTCTTCGTATGAACGGCACTTTGAACAGTTGACGTTACATTTCAGATGTGTTACGACCAGTGGCTCTACCCATCATTCGATCCCTGCGGAACCCTACATTTCAGCAGGATAATGCACGACCGCATGTTGCAGGTCCTGTACGGGCCTTACTGGATACAGTAAATGTTCGACAGCTGCCCTGGCCATCACATTCTCCAGATCTCTCGCCAATTGAAAACGTCTGGTCAATGCTGGCCGAGCAACTGACTCGTCACAATACGCCAGTCACTACTCTTGATGAACTGTGGCATCGTGTTGAAGCTGCATGGGCAGTTGTAACTGTACACGCCATCCAAGCTCCGTTTGAGTCAATGCCCAGGCATATCAAGGCCGTTATTAAGGCCAGAAGTGGTTGTTCTGGGTACTGATTTCTCAGGTTCTAAGCACCCAAATTGCGTGAAAATGTAATCACATGTCATTTCTAGTATATTTGTCCAATGAATACCCGTTTATCATCTGCATTTCTTCTCAGTGTAGCAACTTTAATCGCCAGTAGTGTAGTTAGTTGCGTGTTCCATTGATCAATAGCACGGAAAAACCGTTATGATGTGGAACGTGTCAAATGCACGAGAAATGCGCATAGGAAACAAGTTTTTTTTGTTTACATTATAGCGTTATACCTAAATATTTCTATTATCTATCCCACTTCGTTAAATGGCACAAAATGCATGTATTATATCTCCATATTTATTTACTCATATTGAAGAGTTCAACTACGGTATAGAAGGAGTTGTCCTGTCGGTATGATTCCAATTTGTTTTTGAAACTATTACTGCTGTCTGTCAGACATTTTGTTTCATCTGGTAATTTATCAAAAAGTTTTATAGCAGCTTATTTTACGCCTTTCTGTGCCAAAGATAGGTTAAGTAAAGGATAGTGTAGGTCTTCCTTATGTAATCATGAATGTCGCTGTTGATTTTAAACTGGTCCATGTTGTTGCGAACAAATTTTATTACTGAGTAAATGTACTGTGAAGCAGTTGTAAGAATTCCTAACCTTTTAAACAGATGCCTACAAGATGTGCGACTATGAACCCCACACCTTGTTCTAACTAATTTCTTTTGAGCAGTGCGGCCGAAGTGGCCGTGCGGTTAAAGACGCTGCAGTCTGGAACCGCAAGACCGCTACGGTCGCAGGTTCGAATCCTGCCTCGGGCATGGATGTTTGTGATGTCCTTAGGTTAGTTAGGTTTAACTATTTCTAAGTTCTAGGGGACTAATGACCTCAGCAGTTGAGTCCCATAGTGCTCAGAGCCATTTGAACCATTTTTTGAGCAGTGAGTATCTTTTGCCTAAGTGTTGAGTTGCCCCAGAATATTATTCCGTATGACATCACAGAGTGGAAGTGTGCAAAGTATGTTAGCTTGCTAATTTCTACATCCTCAAAATCGGCAATTATTCTGATTGCAAAAGTTGCTGAACCTAGTCGCTTTAGGAGATCCAAACTATGAATTTTCCAACTAAGATTCTCATCTTAATGTACACCCAAAAACTTAGTATGCTCTACCCTGGCTACTGACTTCTTTTGATGTGTTATGTTTATTGAATGAATTATACTTTTTGCAGCATAAAATTGGATGTACTGTGTTTTTTCAAAGTTCAGAGCAAGCCCATTCACAGAAAACCAATTAATAACTTTTCCAAAGACCTTATTTGTATCATTTTCTACCGGACTTTCTTTTACTGGATTAATGATTATGCCTGTATCACAGCAAACAGTGTCAGTTCAGCATCTTGTTTCACATAAGAAGGGAGGTCGTTCACATATATCAAGAACAGGACGGGATCCATGATCGAACCTTGTGGGACACCTAGTGAAATTTTACCCCAGTTAGATGAATTGGCACACTCCTTTGAATCACTTGAAGCATATAAACATGTGCGGCGCGCTAGATGAGGTAGCCGCGAATCTCCGCTTTGCTGACACCTCACTTGGAAACTTTTCGTAGTTGTCTTATATGTGAGCATTACACATCTGCTTGTTCCGTCGTCTCAGTGTTTACGAGGATCGCCTGTTTAAGCTTTTACAAAATACCACTGAAACGCTCCTTTTCGTCCGTTTTTCGCAGCTTCCATAGCGTTAAGCGGTCAGAATCCAAGCATTCTTGGAGATATGCGGCACGCGCAACAAATACCGCAGTGTTCTGTTCAGCATGCGTAACTGGAAACATTTACGCAGGTCATGTGAAGAGATATGCACATATACAGATCTACATGTACACTACTGGCGATTAAAATTGCTACACCAAGAATAAATGCAGATGATAAACGGGTATTCATTGGACAAATGTATTATACTAGAACTGACATGTGATTACATTTTCACGCAATTTCGGTGCATAGATCCTGAGAAATCAGTACCCAGAACAACCACCTCTGGCCGTAATAACGGCCTCGATACGCCTAGGCATTGAGTCAAACAGAGCTTGGATGGCGTGAACAGGTGCAGCTGCCCGTGCAGCTTCAACATGATACCACAGTTCATCAAGAGTAGTGACTGGCGTATTGTGACGAGCCGGTTGCTCGGCCACTATTGACCAGAAGCATTCAGTTGGTGAGAGATCTGGAGAATGTGCTGGCCAGGGCAGCAGTCGAACACTTTCTGTGTCCAGAAAGGCCTGTACACGAGCTGCAACATGCGGTCGTGCATTATCCTGCTGAAATGTAAGGTTTCGCGGGGTTGAATGAAGGGTAGAGCCACGGGTCGTAACACATCTGAAATCTAACGTCCACTGTTCAAAGTGGCGTCAATGCGAACAAGAGGTTGAAACGTCCCCTTAGAAAAATTTATGAATTACTGTGCTGATAAACGTCTTACATTATTTGATTTTCAAACAGCTGAGCAGAACTGAACGTACTCAGACATTTCTCTCTTTACTTATTCTGATCAACACTAAACTGACACACAATATTTTTAGCGCAACGCAGTCTGACTTTCAATAAGCCCTACAAAAGAATGGCTCTGACTAACAATAACCTATAACTTTCATGTATCACTTACATCACAAAAATCTTCGTTACTCGAACTACTGCAATACAGCGAACGCCAATACTGCCAGCTAAATAAAAGGAAGGTTCTAACTACTGAAGGCACTAACTACTGATAGGCATAGTTAGCAAATGAAAGATTTCGATAGAGAACAAACAATGTATTTACCTTAATAATGTTCAAAAGTCATTATATATATATATATATATATATATATATATATATATATATATATATATATATATACTCTTACAAATTTACTCTCTCTGATGGACACAAGTCCAGATCATCCGCTCTCAAAACTCCGCCATCTCTCTCCCCACATCCACCACTGCTGGTGGCTCACCTCCAACTGCACAACGCTACGCGCTGTTCACATCCAACTGCCCAACACTACAATAGCGAATATTACAACAATGCCAACCAGCCACAGACTGCACACAGCACAGCCAGTGATTTTCATACAGAGCGCTACGTGGCGTTACCAAAAAAAAAAAAAAAAAAAAAAACCTAAACAGCCTACTTGCAAGGTGACCGAGACGTGTAACCAATGGCACCCCATACCATCACGCCCGGTGATACGGCAGTATGGCGATGACGAATACACGCTTCCAATGTGCGTTCACCCCGATGTCGCCAAACACGGATGCGACCATCATGATGCTGTAAACAGAACCTGGATTCATTCGAAAAAATGACGTTTTGCCATTCGTGCACCCAGGTTCGTCGTTGAGTACACCATCCCAGGCGCTCCTGTCTGTGATGCAGAGTCAAGTGTAACCGCAGCCATGGTCTCCGAGCTGAAAGTCCATGCTGCTGCAAACGTCGTCGAACTGCTCGTGCAGATGGTTGTTGTCTTGCAAACGTCCCCATCTGTTGATTGAGGAATCGAGACGAGGCTGCACGATCCGTTACAGCCAAGCGGATAAGATGCCTGTCATCTCGACTGTTAGTGATACGGGGCCGTTGAGATCCAGCACGGCGTTCCGTATTACCCTCCTGAACTCAACGATTCCATATTCTGCTAACAGTAATTGGATCTCGACCAACGCGAGCAGCAGTGTCGCGATACGATAAACCGCGATCGTGATAGGCTACAATCCGACCCTTATCAAAGTCGGAAAGTTGATGGTACGCATTTCTCCTCCTTACACGAGGCATCACAACAACGTTTCACTAGGCAACGCCGGTCAACTGCTGTTTGTGTATGAGAAATCGGTTGGAAACTTTCCTCATGTCAGCACGTTGTAGGTGTCGCCACCGGCGCCAACCTTGTGTAAATGCTCTGACAAGCTAATCATTTGCATATCACAGCATCTTCTTTCTGTCGGTTAAATTTCCCGTCTGTAGCACGTTATCTTCGTGGTGTAGCAATTTTAATGGCCAGTAGTGAATGTAGATACTCCGCGAGCCACTGTACAGGGAGTGGCGGAGAATACCCTGTACCATTCCTTGTCATTTCCTTTCCTGTTCCACTCGGAAACAGAGTGAAGGAAAAACGACACTCTATATGCCTCCGTATGAGCCCTATTTCCTCGTATCTTATCTTCGTGGTCCTTATACGCAATGTGTGTTGGCAGCAGTAGAATCGTTCAGCAGTCAGCTTCAAACGCCGGTTCTCTAAAGTTTCTCAACAGAGTTTCTCGGAAAGAAAACACCGCCTTCTCTCCAGGGATTCCCATTTGTGTTCCTGAAGCATCTCCGTAACACTCAAATGTTGTTCGTACCTACCGGTAATAAATACAGCAGCCAGCCTGTGAATTGCTTCGATGTTTTCCTTCAATCCGACCTCGTATGTATCCCAAACACTCATGAATAGGTCGTACCAGTGTGTTGGATGCGGTCTCGTTTACAGGTGAACCACACTTTCCTAAAATACAGGCCGGCCGGTGTCGCCGAGCGGTTCTAGGCGCTTCAGTCTGGAACTGCGCGACCGCTACGGTCGCATCTTCGAATCCTGCCTCAGGAATGGATGTGTGTGATGTCCTTAGGTTAGTTAGGTTATGTAGTTCTAAGTTCTAGGGGAGTGATGACCTCAGATGTTAAGTCCCATAGTGCTCAGAGCCATTTGAACCTTAAATACTCCCAATCAACCGAAGTCGACCGTTCACCTTCCCTACCACAGTTCTCACATACTCTTTCCATATCGTATCGCTGTGCATCGTTACGCCCAGATATTTAAACGACTTGACTGTGTCAAGTAGGACATAAGTAATACTGTATCCGAAAATTACATGTTTGATCTTCCTACTCATCTTTATTTATTTAGATTTTTCCACGTTTAGGGCTAGCGGCCATTCATCACACGTTGTGGATATTTTGTCTAAGTTGTGCATCTTCCTACAGTCACTCAACTTCGACACCTTACCGTACGTCACAGCATCATCACCAAACAACCGTAGACTACGGCCCATCCTTTCCGCCAAATCATTTATCTATATAGAGAACAACAGCCGTCCTATGACACTTCCCTCGGGCACTCCTGACAAATGGCGATAGTATCGTGCACACGATGTACACTCCTGGAAATGGAAAAAAGAACACATTGACACCGGTGTGTCAGACCCACCATACTTGCTCCGGACACTGCGAGAGGGCTGTACAAGCAATGATCACACGCACGGCACAGCGGACACACCAGGAACCGCGGTGTTGGCCGTCGAATGGCGCTAGCTGCGCAGCATTTGTGCACCGCCGCCGTCAGTGTCAGCCAGTTTGCCGTGGCATACGGAGCTCCATCGCAGTCTTTAACACTGGTAGCATGCCGCGACAGCGTGGACGTGAACCGTATGTGCAGTTGACGGACTTTGAGCGAGGGCGTATAGTGGGCATGCGGGAGGCCGGGTGGACGTACCGCCGAATTGCTCAACACGTGGGGCGTGAGGTCTCCACAGTACATCGATGTTGTCGCCAGTGGTCGGCGGAAGGTGCACGTGCCCGTCGACCTGGGACCGGACCGCAGCGACGCACGGATGCACGCCAAGACCGTAGGATCCTACGCAGTGCCGTAGGGGACCGCACCGCCACTTCCCAGCAAATTAGGGACACTGTTGCTCCTGGGGTATCGGCGAGGACCATTCGCAACTGTCTCCATGAAGCTGGGCTACAGTCCCGCACACCGTTAGGCCGTCTTCCGCTCACGCCCCAACATCGTGCAGCCCGCCACCAGTGGTGTCGCGACAGGCGTGAATGGAGGGACGAATGGAGACGTGTCGTCTTCAGCGATGAGAGTCGCTTCTGCCTTGGTGCCAATGATGGTCGTATGCGTGTTTGGCGCCGTGCAGGTGAGCGCCACAATCAGGACTGCATACGACCGAGGCACACAGGGCCAACACCCGGCATCATGGTGTGGGGAGCGATCTCCTACACTGGCCGTACACCACTGGTGATCGTCGAGGGGACACTGAATAGTGCACGGTACATCCCATCGAACCCATCGTTCTACCATTCCTAGACCGGCAAGGGAACTTGCTGTTCCAACAGGACAATGCACGTCCGCATGTATCCCGTGCCACCCAACGTGCTCTAGAAGGTGTAAGTCAACTACCCTGGCCAGCAAGATCTCCGGATCTGTCCCCCATTGAGCATGTTTGGGACTGGATGAAGCGTCGTCTCACGCGGTCTGCACGTCCAGCACGAACGCTGGTCCAACTGAGGCGCCAGGTGGAAATGGCATGGCAAGCCGTTCCACAGGACTACATCCAGCATCTCTACGATCGTCTCCATGGGAGAATAGCAGCCTGCATTGCTGCGAAAGGTGGATATACACTGTACTAGTGCCGACATTGTGCATGCTCTGTTGCCTGTGTCTATGTGCCTGTGGTTCTGTCAGTGTGATCATGTGATGTATCTGACCCCAGGAATGTGTCAATAAAGTTTCCCCTTCCTGGGACAATGAATTCACGGTGTTCTTATTTCAATTTCCAGGAGTGTATAAAAGGGCAGTGCATTGGCGGAGCTGTCGTTTGTAGTCAGGTGATCACTGTGAAAAGGTTTCCGACGTGATTATGGACGCACGATAGGACTGATTAACTGAATGATAGATTTGAGGGAAGGGATCAAACAGCAAGGTAATCGGTCCCATCGGATTGGGGAAGAATGGGGTAGGTAGTCGGTCGTGCCCTTTCAAAGGAACCATCCCGGCGTTTGCCCGAACCGATTTATGGAAATCACGGAAAATCCAAATCAGAATGGTCGGACGCAGGTTTTGGTTTCACAGTACAAGTAAAGTAAAAATCTGAAAATTTTTAATTTGTGATTACATCACATTAAAAAAATATATTCTTTGCTGTTTATTATCCGTCTGTCTTTCCGTTGTTAAGATCCCTTTTTCTTGGGAACAGGTAAAAGTGTCAAGTTGCAATTTATGCCAGGTTCAGATGGTTCAAATGGCTCTGAGCACTATGGGACTTAATATGTGAGGTCATCAGTCCCCTAGAACTTAGAATTACTTAAACCTAACTAACCCAAGGATATCACACACATCCACGTCCGAGGCAGGATTCGAACCTGCTACCGTAGCGTTCGCGCGGTTCCAGACTGAAGCGCCTAGAACCGCTCGGCCACCTGGGCCGGCATTATGTCAGGTACTAAGCTCTACGGTCTCTTGACGGTGTAAAGAAATTTTCTTCTGTGTCAACAAAATGAAAAGACAAGGCCATACAGGGTACATGTAGCATATGTCGATACCCATAAACTCGCTGTTCAAAACATATAGGGTACTTTTCGTTGACCTACAATCATATAATTTGTCAGTGAGTAAGGTTTCACAGCAAAAGGAAAGGAAAAATTCCGGAAAGTTTTGATTCGTAGTTATATCACACAAAAAACATTTTTTCTTTTCATTTGTTGTCGGTCAGTTTGTCAGTCCGTTTGTAAAGACTCCTTTTCCTCAGGAACGAATAGAGGTTTAAAGTTGAAATTTATGTCACTTGCCAGGGTCTACGGTCCTTGGCGTTGTAAATAATTTAAGATTATCACTCAATGCAAGCAGAAGATAAGGACATATGAGCCACATATTTCGATACTACGGAAGAACGGAGTGTGCCTCTGGCGGGATTGGTGAAGGCACATGCCTCGAAATCGAGAGGGCCTGGAATCGAATCTCGACCAGATCACGGATTTTTCAATTTTAGTTTTAACTCAGCTTTCACCACTCGAAGGTTTAAAGAGTCGCCTGAAGCGAGTGGATCGGATCCCACGTTGAACTGCAGGTAGTCTTTCTCCGTATGGGTAACTGGGGTAGGTTGGAGTCACACGAATGACCGAAGTGGTGCCCAGTAGAAAGACTCACCAGGCCATTGAAGTATCCGATATAATAATATTAATAATAATAATAATAATTATTATTATTATTATTATTATCTATATACATGATTACGTTTTGTTGGAAACCCCCATAGCGCGAGTCATACTCGCACATATCCGTTTTTTTAAACAAAGATTTACAATAAAGCCCACGTAATAAAAAAATCTTAACTTATTTCTTAAAAATTGAACCTGATTCTAGCGTGGCCAAGAAGATAGTGAATCCAGTTTTTTGGACATTTATTACATCCATTATTCTTTCAACTACCTCAGTGTAATTTTGTAATCGCCGCAGGAGAGGCGGTATAGCTTCTCGCTTCTTGTTCCGGTGGAGCGGCCATCGACCTTGTGAATTAAAAAAAAAACACTTTGTAGTTTTCAACACCAATAAAATTATAATGAGAACGTTAAATTAATTCTACAATGCCATAAATCATGTAGGTTGCGAAGTTGTGGGTGATACTGCACAACTTCCCTGTCACAAGGCGAGACATACATACACTCCTGGAAATGGAAAAAGGAACACATTGACACCGGTGTGTCAGACCCACCATACTTGCTCCGGACACTGCGAGAGGGCTGTACAAGCAATGATCACACGCACGGCACAGCGGACACACCAGGACCCGCGGTGTTGGCCATCGAATGGCGCTAGCTGCGCAGCATTTGTGCACCGCCGCCGTCAGTGTCAGCCAGTTTGCCGTGGCATACGGAGCTCCATCGCTGTCTTTAACACTGGTAGCATGCCGCGACAGCGTGGACGTGAACCGTATGTGCAGTTGACGGACTTTGAGCGAGGGCGTATAGTGGGCATGCGGGAGGCCGGGTGGACGTACCGCCGAATTGCTCAACACGTGGGGCGTGAGGTCTCCACAGTACATCGATGTTGTCGCCAGTGGTCGGCGGAAGGTGCACGTGCCCGTCGACCTGGGACCGGACCGCAGCGACGCACGGATGCACGCCAAGACCGTAGGATCCTACGCAGTGCCGTAGGGGACCGCACCGCCACTTCCCAACAAATTAGGGACACTGTTGCTCCTGGGGTATCGGCGAGGACCATTCGCAACCGTCTCCATGAAGCTGGGTTACGGTCCCGCACACCGTTAGGCCGTCTTCCGCTCACGCCCCAACATCGTGCAGCCCGCCTCCAGTGGTGTCGCGACAGGCGTGAATGGAGGGACGAATGGAGACGTGTCGTCTTCAGCGATGAGAGTCGCTTCTGCCTTGGTGCCAATGATGGT
The DNA here is from genome assembly GCF_023898315.1 of Schistocerca nitens. Taxonomy (NCBI): domain Eukaryota; kingdom Metazoa; phylum Arthropoda; class Insecta; order Orthoptera; family Acrididae; genus Schistocerca; species Schistocerca nitens. The sequence goes on along the minus strand of NC_064621.1, from coordinate 527,130,607 downwards.
CGTATGCGTGTTTGGCGCCGTGCAGGTGAGCGCCACAATCAGAACTGCACACGACCGAGGCACACAGGGCCAACACCCGGCATCATGGTGTGGGGAGCGATCTCCTACACTGGCCGTACACCACTGGTGATCGTCGAGGGGACACTGAATAGTGCACGGTACATCCAAACCGTCATCGAACCCATCGTTCTACCATTCCTAGACCGGCAAGGGAACTTGCTGTTCCAACAGGACAATGCACGTCCGCATGTATCCCGTGCCACCCAACGTGCTCTAGAAGGTGTAAGTCAACTACCCTGGCCAGCAAGATCTCCGGATCTGTCCCCCATTGAGCATGTTTGGGACTGGATGAAGCGTCGTCTCACGCGGTCTGCACGTCCAGCACGAACGCTGGTCCAACTGAGGCGCCAGGTGGAAATGGCATGGCAAGCCGCTCCACAGGACTACATCCAGCATCTCTACGATCGTCTCCATGGGAGAATAGCAGCCTGCATTGCTGCGAAAGGTGGATATACACTGTACTAGTGCCGACATTGTGCATGCTCTGTTGCCTGTGCCTATGTGCCTGTGGTTCTGTCAGTGTGATCATGTGATGTATCTGACCCCAGGAATGTGTCAATAAAGTTTCCCCTTCCTGGGACAATGAATTCACGGTGTTCTTATTTCAATTTCCAGGAGTGTATACAGGTAGGTTCAGCTGCCCCTATCTAGGGGTTTTATGCAACCCACAGAACCTTCAAACATCGTGCACAAGAATTCCATATTCTCTCGCTCGCTACGCACGAACTACTAGTCCTATAGCAAAAATGAATAGCACCCTTGTGTAGGAAATTTCATATAGTCAAAGTTTGCACTGGGATACGCTGTTGCCAGAGTCCGTTATTCTCGGATCATTAAAAAAAAACGTATGAAAGCGACCTTCAAACTCGTTTTTCTTGAAAAAGTTTAAAACAGTAGCCAACAGTACCCCAGTACAAAATTTGACTACATTAAATTTCGTACAAAAATGTCCTGCTCGTTTTTTCCATAGGAGTAACAGTTTGTGCTTAGTGAGCAAGAGAATACGAAAATTTCACGTGCCGTTTTTGAAGACGGTTTTGTTTGCATAAAATCCATAGGTAGCTGAGTCACTGTGTTTGTGGGAAGAGCAGTGTGTAGAGATAGGTCGACATGTAGCTAAAGGAAATGGTAGGCTGTGATTCGTTGGATGGATGCTTGACAACTGCAGATTGCATATGACATCTAGTGTACAGAATACATTTTACAGACGGTAGTTGTTTGGTGTTCAAGTGTACAGGGTCGATACCACGCCGGACTGACATGGGACATCGATCTTAACAGTAGAAGAGAGGTGTGAAGGGTGACAGGCTGGTTTAACTGGCGGCAGAGTATAACACAAACGCTGAAAATTTGAAAATTCTTAAGTGGCAAAGACTTGGAAAGACGAAAAGAATCAGGCATTCTCTTTCAGAGCAGAAATTACCTATCTAATTCAGCTCTGCGGAGTTCACGCAGCAAAAGTGAGGAAAATAACAGCTCGTCCACAAGATGTGGGCGGCCATTCTTCACACTCTCTGTTCGCGAAGGAAAATGAGTACCAACAATATATGCTAGGATAAAAGATACCTACAGCTAAGCAATTCACAGTGATTCGCAGCGGATAGATGTTGTTGTTGTGGGCTTCAGTCCGAAGACTGGTTTGTTGCAGTTCTACAGGGTTGTCTATTTTGTGCAAGCTTCTTCACCCCTACACAGTTACCACCCACAGACACAGATACACCCTTCCTTCCATTACCAAATTGACAATTCCTTGATGCCTCAGAGTGTATCCTATTAACCGATTCCTTCTTTTAGTCAAATTGTCCCTCTTCCCCCCCCCCCTTCCCCTCCCTCTCGGCCCCACACACACAGACATCCGCGCTTCCTTCCATTATAAAATCGGCAATTTCTTGATGCATCAGGGTGTGTACTATGAACAGAACCCTTCTTTGAGTCAGGCTGTCCCACAAATTTCTTTTTCCCCAAATCCGTTCAGTACCTTCTCATGAATTATTCAACGTACTCATTTAATCCTCAGCATCCTAATACATCACCACATTTCAAAAGATTCTGCCCTCGTCTTTTGTCTGAACTGCTTATCGTCCACGTCTCAATTCCTTAGACGGCTACACTCGGACAAATGCGTTCAGAAAAGTCTCCCTAGCACTTAAATTTATGTTCGATATTAACAAATTTCTCTTTCTCATAAACGATTGTCTTGCTATCGCCAGTCTGCGTTTTATATCCTCTCTACTTTGGCCATTGTCGGTTATTTTGCTGCCCAACTACTTTTAGGGCCTCATTTCCTAATCTAATTCTACCAGCATCACCTGATTTAATTCGACTACATCCCATCATCCTCGTTTTGATTTTGTTGATGTTAATCTTGTTCACTTTTTCAAGATATTAAAAACTATTCAAAAGGCAAGATCTCACAAAATATTTTCTATTCAAGATAACCGGTTTCAACAGTCTTAGCTATCATCTTCAGGTCTTAAACATTTTTTTTTTTAGAAAACATGTTCTTTTTACGCCGAACCTCATGCACAAGATGTCAGGTGGATAAAACTCAGCACATTATAAACGTTTGTCAACGCTAAAGTATTTAAAAACACACCACTTTGTCCAGAAGACCATGTCTATATAAATATTGCTCGCAGATGCTTGTTACGTGATACGAATACGGTGCACAATAGCACATCTGTTTACATCTGCTGGACACGTACTAAACAGTGCGAAATGACTCTGAGCACTATGGGACTGTAAATAGTGCGATTCCACTTTAAACGGCGTATAAGGCATAACTGTTTAGTACGTGCCCAGCATATACACTCCTGGGAATTGAAATAAGAACACCGTGAATTCATTGTCCCAGGAAGGGGAAACTTTATTGACACATTCCTGGGGTCAGATACATCACATGACCACACTGACAGAACCACAGGCACATAGACACAGGCAACAGAGCATGCACAATGTCGGCACTAGTACAGTGTATATCCACCTTTCGCAGCAATGCAGGCTGCTATTCTCCCATGGAGACGATCGTAGAGATGCTGGATGTAGTCCTGTGGAACGGCTAGCCATGCCATTTCCACCTGGCGCCTCAGTTGGACCAGCGTTCGTGCTGGACGTGCAGACCGCGTGAGACGACGCTTCATCCAGTCCCAAACATGCTCAATGGGGGACAGATCCGGAGATCTTGCTGGCCAGGGTAGTTGACTTACACCTTCTAGAGCACGTTGGGTGGCACGGGATACATGCGGACGTGCATTGTCCTGTTGGAACAGCAAGTTCCCTTGCCGGTCTAGGAATGGTAGAACGATGGGTTCGATGACGGTTTGGATGTACCGTGCACTATTCAGTGTCCCCTCGACGATCACCAGTGGTGTACGGCCAGTGTAGGAGATCGCTCCCCACACCATGATGCCGGGTGTTGGCCCTGTGTGCTAGAGATGGGGGATCCGCTCATGAATTGTTTTATAGAGTAGAATCTTTCAAAGGAGTGAACAATCAGTGATTCAGAAAAAAAGAACGGTAGCTCCAAACGTTTCACACAGCAGAGAGAGACAGAGAGAGAGAGAGAGAGAGAGACGGAGCATATCAGGGGGGCCTCTGCTGGTCAGAGCACACTGCACGCCACACAACACAGCCGGCGCCGGCATCTGCCCTGCTTCTGCCCTGGCTGCCTGCATTGTGCAGTGCCCCATTGGATTTTGTGTTTCACATATGCCGTGCCGTCTCTGTGCTTCCCTTGCCGCGTGCAGTGTCTGGCCGCTGGTGCACCTTAACTTAGCATCGCACTCCGTCGGCGATCGTTTCAGTCGCACGTCCTGCCCTCTGGGCGGTTGATGCGAGCAACAGGACAGAGAGCCTCCTAGCGGAGAACATAAGAACTACTTGCAACAACCTGCTCGCAAGGGAATGGACGATTTGGCTCAGAGCGGGTGAGTGGTGGCCGCTCACCGCTTCCCCCACCCTCGGAACTCGCCCGCTCAACGCTCACCCCACCGTCCTCGACTCTAGCCAGAGCGTTGAGCAAAGCAACTCAGGTATCACTCTGGTCTCTGCGGTCTTAGCTCGCGCAGCAATACAGCTCGCGGCTCGACCAGCTTGACTAAGCGCCCCTGCATCGGAGTTCGTCTATTCTGGATATTGTTTTTCGTACTAATACCGATATGTATATTACATAATAATGTTATGTATACATCATTTGTTTTTATTTTATTTTTATTTGTTTAAACTGATCAGATGAGGTTCCTGACGACTCCTCTTACTATAGGATTTTTTATTATGGACACTCGAATTTACACTTTAATTACGAGCGAACCAATAAACGTATCGCAAAATGTGATACACCAATATTTTCCTTGTTTTATTCTGCATAAGGCTATATGCAGCACTTTGGTCTTACAGTCAAATTTATATTTTTTTTTTCTAATTGTAGTACGGATTTTGCGATTTTGGGCGTCTTCGGAAGGAAATGTTCACTTTAAAAATATATGGCTTGGGATGTATTTGTACGAGGTTAATGAAATTTTAATACATTATAGCCAAATACATTGTTAATGTAAATCTCAAGTTACAACATTTTCCGATCACCCAAAAAACCACGATAGTGCAAAATAAATCGATAATCAAAAACTTTGTCATATCGTGGAAATTTCAATAAACAATACAAAATTCTTACTCATTATCTGTGTTACTTCAAAATAGGATCAAATAAGATCAAAATACAGGTATAGTACTGGAATAAACCAAGTTTAAAGGGCAATGTGCTCAAAAAAAATGGTTCAAATGGCTCTGAGCACTATGGGACTTAACATCTATGGTCATCAGTCCCCTAGAACTTAGAACTACTTAAACCTAACTAACCTAAGGACAGCACACAACACCCAGCCATCACGAGGCAGAGAAAATACCTGACCCCGCCGGGAATGGGCAATGTGCCTTCCATTTATTTTCTATTGTGAATGAGTGGTGAGTCATGAAAAAGACCTAGTTCATTTCAGGGAGTGAACAGTTCGGATCCGATCTATGAAAAGAACAGTTTTGCCCATCTCTACTGTGTGCCTCGGTCGTATGCAGTCCTGATTGTGGCGCTCACCTGCACGGCGCCAAACACGCATACGACCATCATTGGCACCAAGGCAGAAGCGACTCTCATCGCTGAAGACGACACGTCTCCATTCGTCCCTCCATTCACGCCTGTCGCGACACCACTGGAGGCGGGCTGCACGATGTTGGGGCGTGAGCGGAAGACGGCCTAACGGTGTGTGGGACCGTAGCCCAGCTTCATGGAGACGGTTGCGAATGGTCCTCGCCGATACCCCAGGAGCAACAGTGTCCCTAATTTGCTGGGAAGTGGCGGTGCGGTCCCCTACGGCACTGCGTAGGATCCTACGGTCTTGGCGTGCATCCGTGCGTCGCTGCGGTCCGGTCCCAGGTCGACGGGCACGTGCACCTTCCGCCGACCACTGGCGACAACATCGATGTACTGTGGAGACCTCACGCCCCACGTGTTGAGCAATTCGGCGGTACGTCCACCCGGCCTCCCGCATGCCCACTATACGCCCTCGCTCAAAGTCCGTCAACTGCACATACGGTTCACGTCCACGCTGTCGCGGCATGCTACCAGTGTTAAAGACTGCGATGGAGCTCCGTATGCCACGGCAAACTGGCTGACACTGACGGCGGCGGTGCACAAATGCTGCGCAGCTAGCGCCATTCGACGGCCAACACCGCGGTTCCTGGTGTGTCCGCTGTGCCGTGCGTGTGATCATTGCTTGTACAGCCCTCTCGCAGTGTCCGGAGCAAGTATGGTGGGTCTGACACACCGGTGTCAATGTGTTCTTTTTTCCATTTCCAGGAGTGTATAAACGGATGTGCTATTGTGTACCGTATTTGTATCATGTAATAAGCATCTGTGTGCAATATGTGTATGGACATGCCGTTCTGGACAATGTGCTGTGTATTTTTAAGTATTTTAGCGATGACAAACGTTTATAATGTTATCCATTTGTCAACTTAGACATGAGATTCAGCCTAAAATGAACATGTTTTACTAAAAAAAATATTGAAGACCTGAAGATGACAGCTAAGACTGTTGAAACTGGGTGTCTTGAATAAAAAAATATTTTGTGCGACCTTGGATTTTGAATAGTTTGTAACAATTAAAACAGATTGCCCTTAAATACTCTCATAATGAGAAAATTCAAATTTTTCAAGGTATTATCCAATCCCTTCATCTGTTCCTCCAAGCCCTTTGGCGCCTCTGACAGAATTACGATGTCACTGTAATCCTCAGAAGTTTATATTTGTTCTCCCAGAGCGTCAATTCCCTTCCCAATTAAATGTAAACAGATGTAAATGTTTAAAAATTATGCGCAGCTTTTTCTCAGGAAACAGACTGCCTGCGAATAGAGCCCCAGATCACCTCATAGATAGGATGACACTCACGTACGTAGTCGCTAGTACACGTTTTGTTGCGGTGCAGAAGATTATCTCGTTATCTCACTTTCCCACTGACGTGATTTGGTCATTACGCTAAGCTGTCCGCCCTGTGTTTAAGCATTACTAATAGTTTCTATTCGCTCTCTGAAAGCCTGTTCAGGTAATATGCTCCAATTTGCTGTCAGTAAATGGCATATAGTCGTCTTGCCGAAAAAAATATGAGAGTTAATGCAGTCTATCGTGGAAACTGACGTAATGGCTTCGAAGCGTGAATGTGTGGCTCTTCGTCATGTGACCACTTAATAGTCTCAAAACGTCAGTTTCAGAATTCAATGGACAACGAAGGTGTGTATCGAAATATAAGACAATACACAGTTTCGCCTTCATTCTTACCGTGCTGCAGGGGCCCCGCGGACAACGTAGTTCTCAGGCAATTGCAATTACTTTCAAGAGTGTTCGCATAGGACGTACAGCTTGAGTCCCAGGCGCCAGAGAATCGATCGACGTCACTCGCATAAACAATGCACACAGCTGAAGTCCCTTGTTAGGAGTGCTCGTATGAAGGCACCGCGCCGTAACGTGCGACGATCAATTCTGCACAGGGACAGTTTCCGTCCTCTAATGGCCACAAGGGGAAATCTTGATAGGTTGTTCCTGCACTGTGCTTTGGTTCATCCGTAGGATACTAGGAAAAAGCAGGCAGTCCACATATGAAAATATCTACAAAACATTAGTACCAGTCATCCTAGAATATTACCCAGATTTGAGAGACTCATACGGAATAGGACTAACAGGAACTATTGAACGTGTAATAAAAAGGGCAGCACGCATGATCACACGCCTGTTTAACTCACGAGAGAGAGTCGCGAAAATGTTGGAAAACCCGTAACTGGCAGATGATCGGCGTCACGTATCCCGGAAAGGCTATTTACAAAACTTCAGGAACCTGTATGAAACGAGAAATACAATACGGGCCTCTACATGTTACGGTAGCAGGGGGTAAGGTCTTGCAATTTTCAATTTCTCTAATATTCTGGATAACGAGCGGTAGATTTTCCCACGATTTCGAAGTGCAGTCGTAGTTTGGGTTGTTACCTATAGCCCACGCAGATTACAGCTCTGCCTGACCATTAATTACAGAGAAAAAAATGGTTCAAATGGCTCTGAGCACTATGGGACTCAACTGCTGAGGTCATTAGTCCCCTAGAACTTAGAACTAGTTAAACCTAACTAAACTAAGGACATCACAAACATCCATGCCCGAGGCAGGATTCGAACCTGCGACCGTAACGGTCTTGCGGTTCCAGACTGCAGCGCCTTTAACCGCACGGCCACTTCGGCCGGCAATTACAGAGAAATTTCGAATTTAGCTAAAACAAAAATTGCGAGGATTTTCCCCGACAAAATGGGGTAAAGCCGTACAGTGTGGGTCTTTGCCCCATTTGAGATAAACATGGGTAAAAACAGATAACTGCTTAATAAAATCACCTTAAATAACCCTTTTAACATTGTTGCACTGTAGCCAACTTACCCAACACACTATAGAAATGAAATGCTTCGCTATTTTGAACATAACGCTTAAAAATACTTGTACAAAAATAATGCTTACTTCTCCACGAAAGAAGGATTAGAAGATAATCTGAAAGAGTTCAGTTACTGTGTCCAAGCCATCTAGGTATGTTGTGAATAGTGTACTTTGCTAAGTCCTCTGATCCTTCCTTGAAGTCCCGAGCTCTTGTTGTTGTTCTTCTTCTTCAGGTACTTCAAATGTCTATATTTCAGCTACTATCGTGATGTGAGAAGTCTGAAGCTGACTCTGAAGAATAATCAGCTGGCTGTGTGATCCGTTTTCTTCTTTTTTTTTTTTTTTGCATTGATGCAATGAAATCTAGCTTACGTCGTTTCGTTTCTAAAGCAAGCTCTTTTCTTTCTTTGGTACGTCTTCCCATGTCAGCAGAAAGCTTTTCTTTTCTTTTTTATTCTTCTTCCATTCATTCTTTGTTGGACGTCGACGTTAGAAGTACAGATTCCAATGCTTTGCCAGAGACTTACCACTAAATATTTGTTTTAGACTGTGGGGGTGTTACCACTGAAGAATTGGCGTCACACTTTTGGAGTTGCGTAATTTACCCCAAAACACATGCGGGGATTTCGTACATTTCGCCATTTTCTGACAAACGCGCCATTGCTGATTTTTGGAACCAACTGGAACAATTATTTTAGTGCGAAAGTGAAGCTTAAATGCAAGAGTGTTAACGAGTAATTTATTGCTTCTTTGTTTCAAGCTACAGATTATACAATGTTACAATAAAACATCAGAAAAGTTACATGTAAGTAATAAAAAACAGACTAACCTTATTTTCCCGTCTCCGGAACAACCTGCCGGGACGAACTTCCATGGAACAGTAAGTTACAATAAGACAAACCTGCCACCCGGCGCTCAACTCCTAAATCGGTGGCAGTCAACTCAAAAACTAGGTGCGAGTTTTTGCCTCACGTGGGGCTTTACTCCCACCCACCCTACAGGCGCAGGAATTGTGACACCTAGATTAGACTTCCTAGAACGCGGACAGAAACACTGATGCAATCATTCTTCCCGCGCCCAGTACGCGAATGGAACGAGAATAAACACCAATATGTAGCGAGATGGGAAGTGCCCTCTGCCATACACCTCACAGTGTTTTGCAGAATGAATGTAGAAGTAGATATAATAATATAAAATGGAACGTGCACAAACTGGCACACGTTTTAATATCCCTTCCGCATTGTCGTTACTATAAATTCGTAGCACTTACAGGAAAAATAGTAATGTCGATAGCATGTAATGAGGAAACTAACTTCGAAACAACTTCTCAGTGACCCATCCGACCTTACATACCTCAAAACCCACGATCCTGATCGCAAGCGAAAGGAGAGTATGGGGCAGACCGTATAGATATCAAAACGCAAACCCAGTTAAATAATTCGTTGAATTGCTACTACAGCATGACTAACAATAGCGCAGTGCTTGTTTTAGTGTAATCTGCGAAGTATAAGAAGAAAGATTAAGACACTACAGGAAGAACTGAAAATTGTAGATTATGTCTGTCTCACCCCCGGGAGTGGACAGAAATATGGGAACACTAAAAACAAAACACATTACCATGCCCAATCGATGTAGGAAGGCGTTGGCCTTCGAAACGGCTTCCAACCGTCTCGGAATGTAAACTACCGGACATTAAAATGCTACACCAGGAAGATGACGTGCTACAGAGACGAAATTTAACCGACAGGAAGAAGATGCTGTGATATGCAAATGACTAGCTTTTCAGAGCATTCACACAAGGTTGGCGCCGGTGGCGACACCTATAATGTGCTGACATGAGGAAAGTTTCCAACAGATTTCTCATACACAAACAGCAGTTGACCGGCGTTTCCTGGTGAAACGTTGTTGTGATGCCTCGTGTAAGAAGGAGAAATGTGTACCATCAGGTTTCCGACTTTGATAAAGGTCGGATTGTAGCCTATCGCGATTGCGGTTTATCGTATCGCGACATTGCTGCTCGCGTTGGTCGAGACCCAATGACTGTTTGCAGAATATGGAATCGGTGGGTTCAGGAGGGTAATACGGAACGCCGTGCTGGATCCCAACGGCCTCGTATCACTAGCAGTCGAGATGACAGGAATCTTATCCGCATGGATGTAACGGATCGTGCAGCCACGTCTCGATCCCTGAGACAACAGATGGGGACGTTTGCAAGACAACAACCATCTACACGAACAGTTCGACGACTTTTGCAGCAGCATGGACTATCAGCTCGGAGACGATGGCTGCGGTTACCCTTGACGCTACATCACAGAGAGGAGCGCCTGCGATGGTGTACTCAACGACGAAATTGGGTTCACGTATGGCAAAACGTCATTTTTTCGGATGAATCCAGGTTCTGTTTACAGCATCATGATGGTCGCATCCGTGTTTGGCGACATCGCGGTGAACGCACATTGGAAGCGTGTATTCGTCATCGCGATACTGGCGTATCACCCGGCGTGATGGTATGGGGTGCCATTGGTTACACGTCTCGGTCACCTCTTGTTCGAATTGACGGCACTTGGAACAGTGGACGTTACATTTCCGATGTGTTACGACCCGTGGCTCTACCCTTCATTCGATCCCTGCAAAACCCTACATTTCAGCAGGATAATGCACGATCGAATGTTGCAGGTCTTGTACGGGCCTTTCTGGATGCAGGAAATGTTCGACTGCTGCCCTGACCAGCACATTCTCCAGATCTCTCTCAAACTGAAAACGTCTGGTCAATGGGGGCCGAGCAACTGGCTCGTCACAGTACGCTAGTCACTGCTCTTGATGAGATGGGGGTATCGTGTTGAAGCTGCATGGGCTGTACCTGTACATGCCATCCAAGCTGTATTTCACCGTAGGCCCAGGCGTATCAAGGCCGTTATTACGACCAGAGATGGTTCTTCTGGGTACTGATTTCTGAGGATCTATGCGCCCAAATTGCGTGAAAATGTAATCACATGTCAGTTCCAGTATAATATATTTGTCCAATGAATACCCGTTTTTCATCTGCATTTCTTCTTCGTGTAGCAATTTTAATGGCCAGTAGTGTATAAATACTGGTCCTGAATCGTTTCCAAGGTGATCTCGTATCACTCTTCCTGCAAAATGGTGGCAAGTTCAGGTAACAATGATGGAGGTGGATAGTGATTACGCAGCCTTGTCCCCAAAGTAGACAACAGCGCCTCAGTTATTATGAGACCTGGGGACTGTGATGGCCAGGATATATGCGACAATTCATCCTCGTGCTCGCAGAACCATTCCTTGACGATGCAAGCTACGCGAACAGAGTCCCTGTCGTCTTGGAACAGGCGTCACCATTGGCATAACAAATGTTGCGCCACAGAATGGACCTGACCAACCGAAACAGTCACATAGTCCTTGGTAATAATGTGATCTTGCAGAGTAATCAGAGGCCCAGGGAATACTACGATCGCCGAACCCCAACCATGTTTCACTCTTGGGACGTAAACTCGGGTAGAAGTTGGAAACAGAGTGACTCATACAACTAAGTTTTCTCCCGTTGCCCCGCAGTCTAGGTTTTATACCATAGGCACCACGGCTTCCTGTTGTGGGTGTTAACGTCACTGATCAGAAGTGAAACTCCCACCTTATGGAGCTCCCTTCGTGTTGTTTTGCTGCTGACGGGGTTCGCGAGTGCGACATTCAGTTCAGCAGTGACCGTTGCAGCTGTCGTCCTGTTAATTTTCGTCACAATCCTCTTGAATGACCGTCTGTCATGATCACACAACACACACTTTCGTCTGCATTATGGCTTAAAGTACGGTGTCTTTCCGCTTCCCCTGGACACGGTAGAAATCTTCGGTATGATAAATGATAATTAGTTGAAACCCTCAGCTGCCGACAGGTGTTGTTGATATACCTCGATGGGGACAGCTGAAAATGTGTGCCCCGACCCATCGTGGTATATCAACAACACCTATCGGCAGCTGAGGGTTTCATCCAATTATCATTTATTCTATAGAAGATGCACGGTCATCAATGGTATGTGTTCTTTCAGGAACAGTTACTATCTTCATATATAGTTAAAAGGCTACCCGGCCATTGACCTTCGTCTGTGCGAATGTGCACAGGTTGCCTCAACTCTTACGGGAATCGTCACCTTAGTGGGCGCGAGTAATGAATGGATGGGCAAATATCTATTAGGAGCATTAAGTATGTAGATTGTGGACAGTTGGGTATGTGGGTCGCACGGGAAGCATGCAAGGGATAAGTCCCTGCAGTCGCGCTATTCAACGGTGTCCTCGGTGGCTCAGATGGATAGAGCGTCTGCCATGTATGCAGGAGATTCCGGATTCGCGTCCCGATCGGGGCGCACATTTTCAGCTGTCCCCATCGAGGTATATCAACAACACCTATCGGCAGCTGAGGTTTCCAACTAATTATCATTTATTCTAGAGAAGCTGTACGGTCATCAATGGTATCTGTTCTTTCGGGAACAGTTACTATCTTCATATATACTTCGACATGGTGTCTCTTCAAACCCCAAACACTTTAGCTACCCGTAACGGAAGCACCCACTGTACGAGCACCATCAGTTTGACCTTGCACGAATTCACTTAGATCCGAAGTAACGCTTTCACAAGCCGACGGGACATTGTTCTGACGACGTCTGACGCTTGCAACGCATTGAGGACATCGCACAGGTGTCTTTCGTTGTCAAATACAACAGCGCAACCTACAGGTTTAGCTGGCATCTGCATCTACGTTCAAGCATGCATTTCTCGTGGTGTTCCATATTTTTGTCCAACGTCTGTAGTTCTAAGTTACGCTACAAATAAAGCCTGTAAATGTATTTACAAGTTCATTTCACCACGTAAAATATAAGTTGGACGATAATTTAAATTTCTTCTTGTTACCTGTTACTTTCTTTATTTGATTATGATAAAATCTCAACTTCAAATGATAGAATCTTCTCTCTCTTTGTTATTCATGATACCTTACACTGAAGTGCCAGAGCAACTGTTATCGGGATGCATATTCAAACACAGAGACATGTAAACAGGCAGAATACAGCGCTGCTGTCGGCAACGCCTATATAACACAAGTGTCTGGCGCAGTTACTACATCGGTTACTGCTGCTACAATGGCAGGTTATCAAGATTTAAGTGAGTTTGAACGTGGTGCTATAGTCGGCGCGCGTGCGGTGGAATGCAGCATTTCCGAGGTAGCGATGAAGTGGGGATTTTACCGTACGACCATATCACGAGTGTACCGTGAATATCAGGAATCCGGTAAAATATCGAATCTCCGATATCGCTGCGGCCGGGAAAATATCCTGTAAGAATGGGACCAACGACGACTGAAGAAAAACGTTCAACGTGACAGAAGTATAACCCTTACGCAAATTGCTGCAGATTTCAGTGCTGAGCCATCAACAAGTGTCAGCGTGCAAACGATTCAGCGAAACATCATCGATACGGGCTTTCGGAGCGGAAGACTCACTCGTGTGCCTTTGATGATCGCACGACACAAAGCTTTACGCCTCGCCTGGGCCCGTCAACAAGACATTGGACTGTTGCTGACTGGAAACATGTTGCCTGGTCGGACAAGTCACGTTTGAAATTATTGTATCGAAGGATGGACTTGTACGGATATGGAGACAACTCATGAATCTATGGGCCCTGCATGTCAGCAGTGGACCGTTGAATGTGGTGGAGGCTCTGTAAGTGCGTGGGGCGTGTGCAGTTGCAGTGATATGGGACCACTGATATGTCTAGATACGACTCTGACAGGTGACACGTACGTCAGCATCCTGTCTGATCACCTGCATCCATTCATGTCCATTGTGCATTCCAGGACAATGCGACACCTCACGTGTCCAGAATTGTTGCAGACGGGGTACAGGAACACTCTTCTGAGTTTAAACATTTCCGCTGGCCACCGAACTCCCGAGGCATGAATATTATTGAGCATATCTGTGATTCCTTGCAACGTGCTGTTCAGGAGAGATCTCCACCCCTTCGTACTCTTAAGGATTTATGGACAGCCCTGCAGGATTCAGGGCGTCAGTTCCATCCAGCACTACTTCAGACATTAGTCGAGTCGATGTCACGTCGTGTCGCGGCACTTCCGCGTGCTCGCGGAGTCCCTACATGATATTAGGCAGGTGTACCAGTTTCTTTGGCTCTTCAGTCTAATATAAAATATAGCTCCTTCTGGTCTGCATGCATGCACTGATTCGTTTAGGAAGGGTATCGTATTGCCTTTGTATCCTCCCGAGAGACAAGGAACTTTTGTAACTGGTCCTTGATGTCGTGGATACTAGCACCAGGATAGAGCTGACGCCAGAGATGATCCCCCAGATATTCTATCAGTGACAGATTTGTTCACCTTTGTGGTCACGGGAGTAGCTCAGCATCACGCAGTTAGTTTACAGAGAAGTATGCTATGTATGTACGACGATTTCCCTGTCGAAAATAGCATGACGATACAGTCGCACCAGAGGTAACACACGAGAACGCAGGATGTCACTGACGTACCGTTGTGTTGTCAGAGCTCCCTCAGTCTCTACCAACCGTCACCTGAAGTCCTAACCGACAGTTCCCCACAGCCGGCCGGTGTGGCCGTGCGGTTAAAGGCGCTTCAGTCTGGAACCGCGTGACCGCTACGATCGCAGGTTCGAATCCTGCCTCGGGCATGGATGTGTGTGATGTCCTTAGGTTAGTTAGGTTTAATTAGTTCTACGTCTAGGGGGCTGATGACCTCAGAAGTTAAGTCGCATAGTGCTCAGAGCCATTTGAACCAGTTCCCCACACCATGACTCCAGAAGTAACTCTGCTGTGCCTCCCCAAAAGATTGGTAATGTTCGACCTCTTCCCAGGTCGTCGTCATACCCCTCAAGGATGGTCATTCAGGTAATCTGGAACCGCGATTCATTGCTGACCACAACGTGATACCATTCACCAGCAGCCCAAGCTTCCCGGTGAAGGCACCATTCCACACGCAGTGGTTTATACTGTGGTGTTATCAACAAGCTACGCATGGGACGGTAGCTGCCTACTCGGACTGCTACCCGTCTCTGGCCAAAGGTGCGTATTGGTGGACAATACAGCGACCCTCCCCGATGTTGGTCAGCCATCGTTGGTGGGATCCTTGACGACAACTATGTCGGCCCTCACGTTCCCACGCAGTCTATCATCGGGCCATTGTCACATCCCATAAATCTGTACTGGAGAGTCACAATGAAACCCCTTTCAAGCTTTGTGTAACGCTGTCTCACATGAATACGGGACATCTCCGAGTCCTTCACAGCTATCGCTCAACACCTGACATTGTTCACGCCACTCATATAACACACCAACAGTGGTACTAACAAGGGAACCTCCCCATCGCACCCCCCTCAGATTTAGTTATAAGTTGGCAGAGTGGATAGGCCTTGAAAAACTGAACACAGATCAATCGAGAAAACAGGAAGAAGTTGTGTGGAAGTATGAAAAAAATTAGCAAAATATACGAACTGAGTAGTCCACGTGCAACATATGCAACTTCAAGGGTGACAGGCAGCCAGGAGCGCCGTGGTCTTGTGGTTAGCGTGAGTAGCTGCGGAATAAGAGGTCCACGCTTCAAGTCTTCCCGCGGCTGAAAATTTTAATTTTTTGTTTTCGGACAATTATTATCTGTCCGTCCGATGCGATCACTTTTTTGGGAGTGATAATCACATCCACAAGAAAACCTAAATCGGGCAAGGTAGAAGAATCTTTTTACCCATTCGCCAAGTGTGCAAGTTAGGTGGGTCGACAACATATTACTGTCATGTGACGCACATGCCGTCAACAGTATCGTATAGAATATATCAGACGTGTTTTCCTGTGGAGGAATCGGTTGATCTATGACCTTGCGATGAAATGTTTTCAGTTCCCATTGGAGAGGCACATCCTTTCGTCTACTAATCGCACGGTTTTGCGGTGCGGTCGCAAAACACAGACACTAAACTTATTACAGTGAACAGAGACGTCAATGAACGAACGGACAGATTATAACTTTGCGAAAATAAAGAAAGTAAATTTTTCACTCGGGGGAGGACTTGAACCGTGGACCTCTTATTCCGCAGCTACTCACGCTAACCACAAGACCACGGCGCTCCTGGCTGTAAATCACCCTTGAAGTTGCATATGTTGCACGTGGACTACTCAGTTCGTATATTTTGCTAATTTTTTTCATACTTCCACACAACTTCTTCCTGTTTTCTCGATTGATCTGTGTTCAGTTTTTCAAGGCCTATCCACTCTGCCAACTTATAACTAAATCTGAGGGGGGTGCGATGGGGAGGTTCCCTTGTAAGAACCACAGAATACAAACAACACTAATGTTCTCTGGTGACTGTTCTAGCAGTAACACAGAACTGAAACTCTAATCATTTACCTACCCGTCAATAGTTCGTACGTGCTAGAATACACTGAATTTCGTTTATGTCTTCTGGGGGCATCGCTTTTTTTGTCAGGCAGTGTAGAGGAGCGACTACAGTCAAAAGAAATGTTTGTATGTGCATCTTCTAATTTCGCGGCGTGTTGACTGAAGCATTATATTTTGTTAATGAAGCCGCAGAAGGTCAAGTAATATTTCTGTCGTATGCATTCGTTACTTTAAACACTATGGTAGGGTCACTGCGTTGCTTGATTTATGAACTGAATCTGAGGGTGGATGCTCGATCCTTGGTGGGATATCGATCCCTCGTTGAAGTGCACTTTGGTGAAGTCTTCTTCTAGATGATCGAAGAAAGACCTGGATTCCATTCTTCGTCAAACCTGAAACTTCCATCTCTTTTAATTAAATACACTCTAAGAGAAAAGGAATTATCCAAGTGGGATGAAAATCGATAGATGTGATGTACGTGTACAGACAAACAAATTATCACAGTTTCAGAAAAAAACTGTATGATTTATTCAGGAGAAGGAGCTTCAAGGAAAGAGAAAGTCAGTAATTTACCTCTAGCCCTTATGCAAGCAGTTGTAAGTAGGCTGTTTAGGTTTTTTTTATTGGTAACGCCACAACTGTATGAAAATCACTGGCTGTGCTGTGTGCAGTCTGTGGCTGCTTTGCATTGTTGTAATACTCGCCATTGTAGTGTTACGCAGCTGGCTGTGAACAGTGCGTAGCGTTGCGCAGTTGGAGGTGAGCCGCCAGCAGTGGTGGATGTGGGGAGAGAGATGGCGGAGTTTTGTAATTTGTCATGAACTGCTATATATATGATGATATCAAGGTAAATACATTGTTTGTTCTCTATTAATATCTTTCATTTGCTAACTATCCCTATCAGTAGTTAGTGCCTTCCATAGTTTGAATCTTTTATTTAGCTGGCAGTAGTGGCGCTCGCTGTATTGCAGTAGCTTGAGCAGCGAAGATTTTTGTGAGGTAAGTGATTTGTAAAAAGTACAGGTTAATGTTAGTCAGGGCCATTCTCTTCTAGAGATTATTGAAAGTCAGATTGCGTTGCGCTAAAAATATTGTGCGTCAGTTTAAGCACAGTCGAGTATAAATTGTTCAAAGGGGACGTTTCACAGTTATTGAAAAAAATGGTTGAAATGGCTCTGAGCACTATGGGACTTAACGTCTAAGGTCATGAGTCCCCTAGACTTAGAACTACTTAAACCTAAGGACATCACACACATCCATGCCCGAGGCAGGATTCGAACCTGCGAGCGTAGCAGCAGCGCGGTTCCGGACCGAAGCGCCTAGAACCGCTCTGTCACAATGGCCGACCGTAGTTATTGAGCTTGGCACTGATTGATTGTTTTGTTGGATGTCCTCCTGGGGCATATCGTGCCACATTCTGTCCAATTTGCGAGTGAGATCGCCAAAATGCCGAGATGGTTGGAGGACCCTGCCCATAGTGCCTCAAATGTTCTCAATTAGGAAGAGATCCAGTGTCCTTCCTGGCCAACGCAGGGTTTGGAAGGCACGAAGACGAGCAGTAGAAAGTCTCGCCGTGTGCGGGCGGGCATTATCTCGCTGAAATGTAAACTCAGGATCGCTTGCTATGGAGGGTAACAAAACGGGGCGTACAATATCGTCGACGTACCGCTGTGTTGTAAGCGTGCCGTGGCTGGCAACCAAAGGAGTCCTGCTATGAAAAGAAATGGTACCCCGTATCCGCACTCCTGGTTGTCATGCCTTATGGTGGGCGATAGTCAAGTTGGTATCCCACCACTGTTCAGGGCGTCTCCAGGCACGCCCTTCGGCCTGGAATCTCATGATTGGAATAGCAATGCCTTCAGTGATGAGTCCCACTTCAAAATGAGGCCCGATGACCAGCGTGTCTGGAGACGCCCCAGAAAGTGGTGGGATACCAACATGTCATGTTGCCCGCCGTGCTGACGAAAACAGGAGTGATGGTCTGTGGTGCCATTTCTTTTCGTAATAGGACCCGTTTGGTTGCCATCCGCGCACGTTTAGAACACAGTGGTACGGCAACGATATTCCAAGCCCCGTCTTGTTCCCATTCATGGCAAGCCATTCTGGTCTTACATTTCACCAAGATAATGCCCGCTCGCACACAGTGAGTGTTAGTACTGAAACTTCCCGGCAGATTGAAACTGTGTGCAGGACCGAGACTCGAGCTCGGGACCTTTGCCTTCCTCGGGCGAGTGCTCCACCGACTGAGCTACCCGAGCACGACTAACGACCTGTCGCCGGCCGAAGTGGCCGTGCGGTTAAAGGCGCTGCAGTCTGGAACCGCAGGACCGCTACGGTCGCAGGTTCGAATCCTGCCTCGGGCATGGATGTTTGTGATGTCCTTAGGTTAGTTAGGTTTAACTAGTTCTAAGTTCTAGGGGACTAATGACCTCAGCAGTTGCGTCCCATAGTGCTCAGAGCCATTTGAACCATTTTTGAACGACCTGTCCCCACCGTTTTGATTCCCCTGGTACCTCGTCTCCTACCTTCCAAACTTCACAGAAGCTGGCATGCTGAGGAATTAAAGCTGTGGAGACGTGTCGTCAGTCGCGCTTGGGTAGCTCAGTCGGTAGAGCACTTGTCCGCGCAACGTAAAGGCGTCGAGTTCGAGTCTCGCTCCGGCACAGAGTTTTAATCTGCCAGGAATTTTCATATCAGCGCACAGTGCGCTGCACACCGAAAATTTCATTTCTGAGAGTTCTAACTGCTTGTCTTCGTGCTTGCCAAACCCTACCTCGGCCACCAAGTCGCCGGATCTCTCCGCAGTGAGATCGTTTGGAACATTATGGGCAGAAGTTCCGATAGGTGGCGGCGCTGTAGGTAGCCCTCAAAATGACGTGTGCAAAATGACGTCTGTAACCGAGGTGCGTTAGAAGCAGAAGGATGCATTTGAGGTTGGAGAATGCAGAATGTTTTCGAAGACCTGACGGTGAACAAAAGCACGGTGAGTAGTTGAGCAAGAAGTCTGTCATCATAACAACGAGGTCGCGCAAACCTGTCCGATCTCCCGCATGCCGACCGAGCGCACACAGATGCGACTCCTGCAGTGTTGGAACGTGCGGACGCTCTCATTCAAAGTGATCGACACATCACAATCGAACATCTGATTGATGGAGCAAGACATTTTCTCAGACGACTGCCATGTGCCATTTGGACAGAATTTGGCATGATATCCCTCAGGAGAAAATCCACCAACTCCATCAATCAATGCCAAGCCGAATGACTGCTTGCGTAAGGGCCAGAGGTGGACGAGTGCGTTATTGAGTTGCTCAATTTGTAAAGCTCTTTCTCTTGAATAAATCGTCCAATTTTTCTGAAATTGTAATCATTTTGTTGCCTGTACATATACACCACATTTACCTTTTTTTGTCTTACAAGGGAATGGTCAGACTTGTCATGTCGAAACCTGTGTTGCTTTTTTTACCACTGTGAGTTAACATTGCAAGAAGTCTGTATGCAGAATTTTAGCTGCTGACATGACCTGGAAGTCTGTAAACAATTTTATGAAGTAAGACATTATTGTCGCATGGTTTCCGCGCTTATAACTGCCTCTTGTACAACCCTGACCTCTCTCGCTACGTTATACCAACGCCATCCAAGGACAAGGTGGCGTTAGCTACGCGCCGCTCTCTTGCCACAGCAGTGTGAGAGCTGATTCCCCCAGTGAAAGCGATCGTATGATAATTAAACATTCGTTGCCAAATATGGCTGATATGTTACCTACAACATTGTTTCCAAATAGCTATGAAATAGACATAAATAAATATACGGTTTAGAACACGTCCATATTTTATTTCTTATATTTACCGCAAAAATGTGAAATATTGATAAAATGTTCAAAACATAGGTTTTTTGTGCACCAAGAACATACTAGCAAAGACGACATATGACAGCCCTGCGAATCACAGACGTTGTTAGATGTCCGTAGACAAAGCTGGGCTGGTGTTAGGAATGAATCAGGCCTAGTATCAGTATATTTCGAGGAGTGCTACGCATATTTAATCAAATTCTGAAACCTTGGGGAGGAAAATTGATAATGTACTACTGATTGCAGCTTGAGCATATTTTCACGGTGACAGACAGGAAATTGCAGTGATCTGCACACAATAATTTTCTCTGTTAGTTTTCTGTAAAATGCCTTCCACCGACGGAAAAATTCTCTGTCTAAAGGTTGAAATAAGTTCGTCGTGCCGGGTGGAATCTGAGGTATCTCTCCTTCTTTGTCAGGGTGGGCTAGAAATACAGCTTTTCATGAATCAGACCTTTTATGACCTGACCACGAATCTAGAAGGAGAAGAGATTTGTTCCCGCAGAACGGAACAAAAGCATGACGCATGAAAAGTGTAACGTTTCCATTTCCCATTTTTCCAGACTTCGATGCGTCTACCACAAGATTGTTTGTGTAGTGTCGGCAGACTTGCCAACATTACGCACACTAATTGAAAGAGGCGGCCAAGATGCACGCGCTAACTCACGAAGGATGGAGTGAGGTCTGAAACAGGAGACTTAATGAATGTGATAAAGAAAATACGTATCTTTGGAATATACTTAACTTTTAATACAGTCTTGTATACATCGTTCTTGATGAGACATCTGGAGATTGTGGCGATACAAGTGACTCTTTATATACAAGCTATTTAAGGCTAATGGCGCCTTGCTAAGTCGTAGCCATTAACTTAGCTGAAGGCTATTCTAGCTGTCTCTCGGCAAATGAGAGAAATGGCTTCGTCCGTATAGTCGCTAGCAACGTCGTCGTACAACTGGGGCGAGTTCTCGTACGTCTCTCGAGACCTGCCGTGTGGTGGTGCTCGGTCTGCGATCACACAGTGGCGACACGCGGGTCCGACATGTACTAATGGACCGCGGCCGATTTAAGCTACCACCTAGCAAGTGTGGTGTCTGGCAGTGACACCACATTCCTCCCCCGCAAATCGGCGAACGGTCGTGTTATAAGGCGTCCGCCCGCCGTGGGGAGGACCCCATGTTGACGTATGCGATGAGGTGGGGAGCCTAACAACAGGCGAGGCTGTGCCACCCGCACCCGGCCATTCGGTCCGAGGGGAGCTAGGAAACGCCTGAAAACCTAGGCCAGGGTGCACGTCAACATGCGGTGTATGCGCCCGTAGAGAGACAGGAGGGGCCGAAGGGTCGACCTCCATGTGGTCGGGGCACCCGACGGGCGAAGACGACATCTGGTCCGGAGCGGGCAAGAGTTCCATGGTGGAGGACAGCCGGTCACGGGAAGCGAGCGGCGGCGCGTGACCCAGGGAGGCGCTGGGCGGCTGCAGCGACGCGTCCACTGCGGGCGGCGCCGGCGGCGGCTGCGGCGGCTGCTGCGGCGGCGGCGCGACGCCATGAGGCAAAATGGAAGGCAGCGTCGGTAACACCTGGGGATGAGGCGAGCCAGTAGATGGGTCCCCAGGGCGCTGACCGGACGGCACCGTCGCTGAAAGCAGACGGGGAGCGGCAGAACCCAGGCGACGACAGAGGCGCAGCTGATTGAGATGCCGACGCACCTCACCAGAGGCCCCCAAAACCAAATACATCGCGCGGCCGAGGCAGCGAAGAACGCGCCCTGCGAGCCAACGCCGTGAACCGCGATAGTTGCGATAGAAAACAACATCGCCAGGAGCAAAAGCAGTAGTCTGCCGCTGCACTGGAACCTGATGCGGCGGATGCAGCAAAGACATCAAGGTTCGATGAGGACGACCATGGAGCAACTCAGCCGGCGAGCGACCATCGCGGGGCTGAGAGCGATACGATGACAAAAAGAGCAACAATGCGTCCTCCCTAGAATGCGACTCTTTCAACGTCAACATCTGTGACTTGAAAGTCCGGACCAACCATTCAGCGGCACCGTTTGACTGAGGCGAAAACGGCGCGGATGTCAGATGTTGAATACCATTGGCCTTGCAGAATGACTGAAATTCTGCGGACATGAATTGTGGGCCATTGTCGGAAACAATAGTCTGTGGAAGACCTTCAATGCAAAAGATAGCGGACAACGCTTGGATGGTGGCAAATGACGTCGTGGAAGACATCCGGACAATAAACGGAAAATTACTGAAAGAATCCACCACAACCAACCATCGAGCATTCCAGAATGGACCAGCAAAATCTATATGTAAGCGTTGCCAAGGGGAAGTGGCTGTCGGCCATACAAAGAATTTCCGCGGTGGGGCGGATTGTTGTGCGGCACACGCTACGCAAGAAGAGCACATATTCGCAATCGCAGCATCGATTCCAAACCCAGTACAGTGCTGACGAGCAAGTTGTTTCGTACGCACTATACCCCAATGTCCTTGGTGAAGAAGCCGTAAGACAGAGGACTGTAACGAACGTGGGACCACGACTCGGGATTGATCATTATCCGAACGCAACAACAAAACACCATGTCGTACAAAAAGTCTCTCCGTGTGAGAAAAAAATCGGCGAACCAGCGGATCCTCGATCCGTGACTTTGACAAGGGCCATTGCGTAGCAACAAAACGCAAAACAGTAGCAAGGACAGGGTCAGCAGCTGTGGCTGTAGCGACACGACGAAAATCAATCGGAAACGATTCAACCAAGTCATCGGTTTCCGAATCAATGAACATGCAAGCAAGTTCGGAAGAATCGAATGCTTTATCCTCAGCAACAGGCAAACGGGACCACGCATCAGCGTTTCCGTGCTGAGCAGTGGACCGATACAAGATATCGTAGCGGTACTGCGAGAGAAAAAGAGACCAGCGAATGAATTTCTGCGCTGTACGTGGAGGTACAGGCTTGTGCGGATGAAAAAGCGATGTCAAAGGTTTGTGGTCCGTGATGATGGTAAAGTGACGACCATACAAGAAATCATGAAACTTTGTAACACCAAACACGAGAGCTAAAGCTTCTTTCTCTGTCTGGGAATAATTGCGTTGCGCAGACGAGAGTAATTTTGAAGCAAAGGCAATAGGACGATCATGCGATCCATCTTTGTGCGCAAGCACAGCACCGATCCCGAAATCCGATGCATCGACCATCAACAAAAGTGGTTTCTGGGGATCGAATGGCGTAAGGCAAGTATGAGAAAGCAACGCCGATTTCAACTGGCGAAAGGCGCGTTCGCATTCCGTCGTCCAGACGAACGGAACACCTTTACGGCGTAAGCGATGAAGCGGAGCTGAAATGGAAGAAGCGCGCAGCACAAACCTGGCATAGTAGTTAATTTTTCCCAACAGACTCTGGAGCTGTTTCAAGTTCTGTGGCGAAGGCAACTCCTGTATGGCACGGAGGTGCTCTGGACTCGGATGTATGCCTTGTGCATTTATGACATGGCCCAGACATGGTAAGTCACGAGCAAAGAACACACATTTGTCCTTCCTCAAGCGAAGACCATTTTGTTGCAAGACCTGAAATAACGTTCGTAGGTTGGCTAAATGTTCGGCTTCTGTCTTTCCGGAGATCACAATATCGTCCAGATAGTTCGCAGCAGTAGGGACCGACGCACAAACAGTTTGTAAATATTGCTGAAACAATGCAGGGGCGGATGCACACCCGAATGGCAGTCTTTTGAATCGGTACAATCCAAGATGCGTGTTAACCACCAAGACGCGCTGGGATTCTTCGTCCACTGGTAGTTGCAAGTACGCATCTGCTAGGTCCAATTTCGAAAAGTATTTACCCGGGCACAGTTTATCAAAAAGATCTTCCGGGCGGGGCAAAGGAAAAGTTGCAGTCACAAGTTGTGGATTTACAGTTGCCTTGAAGTCCACGCAAAGTCTCAATTTTCCGGAAGGTTTTGGCAATATTACTAAGGGTGAGGCCCAGAGAGGAGCCTGCACACGTTCAATTACACCTTGAGATTCTAAATCGTTTAATGTTCTGGCGACCTCATCACGCAATGCGTGTGGAACATTGCGTGCTCTGAAAAATTTCGGTTGCGCGTCCACTTTGAGTTCCAAATGTGCTTCATAGTTCTCAGCGCAACCAAGGCCCGGTGCAAAAATGTCTGCAAATTCCTCACATTGACGAGAAACACTGTCTGAAGGCACAGTCTGGTTCACTGATAGGACCTGATTTACTATAGACATGTTAAACAACTGAAATAAATCTAAACCAAACAAGTTCACTGCAGTAGAAGAACGAAGAACGTAAAAGGACACAAGTTTTGTTTGTCCCTTGTATGTGGCAAGAAGGCTGCACTGTCCTAACACAGGTATCCGCTGTCCTAAATAACTATTGAGCTGAACAGTTGCGGCACGAAACGGAGGTTTGCCCAGTTGTTTGTACGTGTCTTGATTGAGCAACGAAACTGCAGCTCCGGTGTCGAGCTGGAATGGTATCACTTTGCCTCCAAAGTCTAAGTCTACAAAAAGTTTATTGTCCTGCTGACGACAAGAGCGACTTTCACGTGCAATTTGAACTGATACAGGTACAGAAGCACTTGCGACTTTACGGGATTTCCTGCGACGTCGACGCACACTTTTTGTGGGACGAACACAGTCACTGTTATTCCGGCGCGAAGCAAAGGGCCTGGAATGGTTTTGATTGTCTGATCTTAGCTTTTTCTGGCAAACACTTTGAACATGTCCTTTCTTATGACAGTAAAAGCAAATAGCTTGGCGTGACGGGCAATTGTCACGCGAATGTCTAGTTGCACACCGCGGGCATGATTTGAGCACGGCATTGGCCTGCTTACGCGGCACACGTGTTTGCGAGCTAGGCTGCAGCTGCTCGGACGTACGCGAGGGCCGTTTAACGGTCCGTGCTGCGCGCCCGGCGGGCCGGTTAATGTGACACACTGCTGGCGAAGTTTCAAATGATTCCTGAGCAAAGTCAAGTGTGTCTTGCCTATCTAATATGTCTATCACTTGTTGAAGGGAGGGATTAACTAGTTTCAAAATCTGTTCCCGTATGCGAACATCAGAAACGTTCTGTGCTATTGCATCACGCACCATAGACTCTGAATACGGAAGTCCACATTCACATGCAAAATCACAATCCCTAGTAAGTCCTTGCAATGTTGCAACCCACTCCCTATTAGTCTGACCGGCCGTACGTTTGGTACGAAAGAACGTATACCTTTTGGCAACTACATTAACTGTTTCTTTGAAATAGGCATCCAAAGCAGACAAAATTTCTTCGTATGACAGAGTTGCTACGTCGCGTCGGGGAAACAATTTCACTATCACACGGTAGGTGGACACACCGACACAAGAAAGCAAAAATGGCTGCCGCTCATTACCTTGAATCCTGTAGGCGGCTAGATGGAAGCCAAACTGGCGTGACCATTCTGGCCACGTTTCTTGCGTTGAATCAAAATTACGGAAGGATGGTGCAACGGCGTGTTGTGGCTGCGGTAGTGATGAAGCGGCGGCGGCCGCATCGTTTTGCAGCGCACGTTGACCCTGGACGAGCTGTCCCAGGGCATCCAATAACGCCTGCGTCTGCTGATTCTGCAAGCGATAAAATTCGGACAGTACATCTGGCGAAGCCATGACACAAGTAATGTAAGCAAAGCAAGAAGAACGAAGACCGTTTTTACGCTCGTCGCCAAAATTGTAGTGTCGGCAGACTTGCCAACACTACGCACACGAATTGAAAGAGGCGGCCAAGATGCACGCGCTAACTCACGAAGGATGGAGTGAGGTCTGAAACAGGAGACTTAATGAATGTGATAAAGAAAATACGTATCTTTGGAATATACTTAACTTTTAATACAGCCTTGTATACATCGTTCTTGATGAGACATCTGGAGATTGTGGCGATACAAGTGACTCTTTATATACAAGCTATTTAAGGCTAATGGCGCCTTGCTAAGTCGTAGCCATTAACTTAGCTGAAGGCTATTCTAACTGTCTCTCGGCAAATGAGAGAAATGGCTTCGTCCGTATAGTCGCTAGCAACGTCGTCGTACAACTGGGGCGAGTTCTCGTACGTCTCCCGAGACCTGCCGTGTGGTGGCGCTCGGTCTGCGATCACACAGTGGCGACACGCGGGTCCGACATGTACTAATGGACCGCGGCCGATTTAAGCTACCACCTAGCAAGTGTGGTGTCTGGCAGTGACATCACAGTTTACGTAGAACATTGTTCTTTTGACACGTGGTGCAAAACGTCCAGTTGGTTCTTGAAGACACACAGATAGTTTAGGCAGCAATGAACCATCCAAACTAATTATGGGCATTATACTGTATGAATGGGTGAGTGCAGTCGTGGACTGCGCAATCGCCTCAATTTGTTTTTCCCCTTTAAATGACAGTGTTCTTTTCGCACGCATTTCTTTTTGAAATCCTGACTGATCTGCATTGTACACGTACGATTCACTAAAACTAGCGATCTTATTTTTTGCATTCGTAAGAAAAGCTTCTATCATTTCGATTTGTGTCACTTCATTTTCCGACCTGTTTCTCGATACAAATTTTGTTATTTTTCTTGCCACAATTTTATGTGATCTTTTGAAGCGACTAATCCAACTTTGAGAAGATGTAAATTCTTTAGCGCCTATCGCGTTGGCAATCTCTAAAGCCCAATCACGCAAAGTTGTATCGCTGATACTAAATGACTGTTGTCTGGCATTGGTAAATAACTCAAAAAGTCGCGCATTTATCTCCGTCGCAATTTCCAGTCGACTCTTACGTCGTCCAGCGACTTCCTTTTTCCATCTATACAATTCACGTTCAGAACGGACAAAGCGATACTTATTTTGAACAGTACTGACACGTAGGCGTTTCTTACCACTTTCGTTCCACCAATACGTCACCGCTTTTTCTTTGTCTGATAAGGTAATTGTAGTTGCTAGTGTTACTTTCGGAGATAATTGATGATGGTACTTGGCACTATCAGTCGAAGAGTCTTCATGAGTGCAACTTTCGTCGGTGTCTTCGCCGTCTGTAGATTCACAGTCTGCAATATCGAGTGTTTCAGTTGTTTCTGGCCACATGTCTGCGCCATTTACATGCTCGTCTAGAAGTTTAACAACCATGTCGCACAAAACATAGTCTTCACGCGTGTTTTCTGGCTCTGAGCACTATGGGACTCAACTGCTGAGGTCATTAGTCCCCTAGAACTGAGAACTAGTTAAACCTAACTAACCTAAGGACATCACAAACATCCATGCCCGAGGCAGGATTCGAACCTGCGACCGTAGCGGTCCTGCGGTTCCAGACTGCAGCGCCTTTAACCGCACGCCCACTTCGGCCGGCTCGTGTTTTCTGTTGATTGCTTCATTTGGCGCCTGTGGTATATCTCCATGGCAAGCAGCAAAACATTTACAGGGTTCGCCATCAGCTGTGAGGGGAGATTGAATGTTCACCGTAAAGTGGCTTGCGGAGTATAGATGAACATGTACAGAACATCTTTCACATCTCTAACCAGTTTCAGGACGGTATGTTTCGAAATACGTACCAGAAATTAAAAGGACGTGCATGCCACAGAAACGAATATTCGTTTCCCGTTTCCACCAAAACCGTGCAGCGATATTCCTCTTTAGTGAACGCCGCGATAAGATGGCCGCACTTTCCGACTTCCAGGGGTGGCCGACCGTCACTGCAAGCGCCAAACAGGAAACACAGCCATGTTCGTGATTTTTTTTTTTTTTTTTGGTGACTTCCAGTTCATGTCAGCAGCTACAATTTTGCATACGGACCTTTTGCACAGTTAAATAACAGTGCTAAAAAAAGCAATACATGTTTCGGCATGACAAGTCTGACCATTCCCTTGTTAGAGTGTACTTCGTTAATCGAGTTTGCACTGCTGTCTCCACCACCGAGTCCGAGAACGACGAAGTCAACGCTAGAATTTCGCGGTTGTCATTCAGTGTAAAGTGATCGGCGTCGATGTAGTTTTGGTCGATGTTTCAACTGACTGCAATGTCGGCAGTACTCAAAGAAGCGTGTGAACGCCACTTAATTCCTGAAATGATGTTCACCCGGTTCCACGGGGCCGAAAAACAGTCGGGATGAAGGAGACGTTGGAGGTCGAACTGTTGGGAGCGAGTTCTAGGACGCAGTGTTGCAACGACTGCCGCATCGCATCCGGCGCGTTCGGCCAGCGTTGAGCACAGCTGGGAGGCGCTAGCTCGCTGCGGCCTCACCGGCTGGGCGGCATCACTTCACTTGACAGCGCCGTGAGTCATCTCTGCCCCCGTGGCCTGTGATTCCCTTCACTGTGCGGCCGCCGCCTTAATGCCTTCCCAGGCCGCGGCAAGTACACATCTCCCACCGTCTCCACAATTTTACTGTGTTCACACAAAATCTTCCTGCTATTTCTGTTCTCTCCTGGCGTCGGCATAATTTGTAATCGTCGGCAGACAATACGCAATATATCTCTAAAACGAGAGTAGTTCTCAGCGTTGTTCTAGATTTGCAACACACAGGTAGTGCGACTACCTCCGCTTGCTCTAATACCGCTCCTGACAAAAATACGACTCCTTTTTCTTTATGTGCTTAATATACCGGGTGATCAAAAAATCAGTATAAATTTTAAAACTGAATAAATCACGGAATAATGTAGATAGAGAGGTACAAATTGACACAGAAGCTTGGAATGACATGGGGTTTTATTAGAACAAAAAAAAAAAAAAAAAATACAAAAGTTCAAAAAATTTCCGACAGATGGCGCTTCATCTGATCAGAATAGCAATAATAACAAAGTAAGACAAAGAAAAGATGATGTTCTTTACAGGAAATGCTCAATATGTCCACCATCATTCCTCAATAATAGCTGTAGTCGAGAAGTAATGTTGTGAACAGCACCGTAAAGCATGTCCGGAGTTATGCTGAGGCATTGGCGTCGGATGTTGTCTTTCAGCATCCCTAGAGATATCGGTTGACCACGATACACTTGCGACTTCACGTAACCCCAAAGCCAATTATCGCACGGACTGAGGTCTGGGGACCTGGGAGGCCAAGCATGACGAAAGTGGTGGCTGAGCACACGATCATCACCAAACGACGCGCGCAATAGATCTTTCACGCGTCTAGCAATATGGGGTGGAGCGCCATCCTGCATAAACATCGTACGTTCCAGCAGGTGTTTATCAGCCAGGCTGGGGATGATGCGATTCTGTAACATATCGGCGTACCTCTCACCCGTCACGGTAGCAGTTACAAAACCAGAATCACGCATTTCCTCGAAGATAAAAGGCCCGATAACGGTAGATGTAGTAAATCCAACCCATACCGTGACTTTCTCATCGTGCAATGGAGTTTCCACGACAGTTTTAGGATTTTCGGTAGCCCAAATTCTGCAGCTGTGGGCGTTGACAGACCCTCGGAGCGTGAAATGAGCTTCGTCGGTCCACAACACGTTACTCAACCAATCGTCATCTTCCGCCATCTTTTGAAACGTCCACACCGCAAATGCCCTCCGCTTCATTAAATCGCCAGGTAACAGTTCATGATGCCGATGGATTTTGTACGGATAGCACCGGAGGGTACGCGTAAGTGCCAACCAAACAGTAGTGTATGGGACTGCACGAGCGCTGACTTCCCCGTGCATAGACGAACCCGTTACAGTCTCCATTTCTTCCTGAACTGTCTCAGCAGTACGCCTTGTGCTCGGTCGATCACTACGGGGTCTATCGTCTAAACAACCCGTGGCTTCGAACTTCGAAATCATTATTGCCACAGCTGCATTTGTCAACGGACCTTTACCCGTTCGAATCCCCTTCCTATGGCGACAGGATCGTAACGCTGAACTAGCACATTCGCCATTCTGATAATACAGCTTCACTAAAAGCGCCTTTCCAGGTAAGGTCAACATGCTGCGACTGCTGACGCATCTGATTCTCTCTCTCATTACAGCTCCTTTTATACACGATTGTCACGCACAGTCACTGACGTTTTGCTGTCCAGCGCCATCTGTCGGACATTTTGTGAACTTTGTTGTTTTTTTGGTTCTAATAAAACCCCATGTCATTCCAAGCATCTGTGTCAATTTGTACCACTCTGTCTACATTATTCCGTGGTTTATTAAGTTTTCAAATTTATTCTGACTTTTTGATCACCCGGTATACATCACGTATACATGAACTCTGCAGATTCTCCTACAACCCGTATTTTTCCGAACCTTGTTATTCAGTGTACAATGTGCATGCTGCTGCTATTGTCAGTATAAGCAAGAGAGGCGTTCAGTAAGTATTTTTTTCTCAGCCGGTGTCGGTTAAAGTTGAGGAATTTGTAGTGGGACAACGTGGAACAATTCCGCTTCACCTCCTATTCTTTCCTGAAGTTAGGTAGGTGGCGGCGATGTAGGTAGCCTTCAAAATGACGTCTGCAAAATGACGTCTGTAACCGAGGTGCGTTAGAAGCAGAAGGATGCACTTGAGATAGGAGAATGCAGAATGTTTTCGAAGACCTGACGGTGAAAAAAAGCACGGTGAGTAGTTGAGCAAGAAGTCTGTGATCATCGCAACAAGGTCGCGCAAACCTGTCCCATCTCCCGTGTGCCGACCGAGCGCACACAGATGCGACTCCTGCAGTGTTGGAACGTGCGGACACTCTCATTCAAAATGATCGACACATCACAATCGAACATCTGATTGATGCAGCAAGACATTGGTTCAGACGACCACCAGTAAAATGCTACCATACCGGCATGGAGTCTCTTCCAGTAAGGTGGCGTAAACACGCAGCATTGAACGGCTATTACGCTGGAAAATAGGATTTTGCTTATAAAAGAGTAGGGAATAATATGGTGTGTTGGGACCCTGAATAAAACCAGTATGCATTCAGAAAAAAATATGTTGAATTATTTATTGAAAGCCCCTCGTACTTCTTGTAGAAATGTTAAAAAAAATACACCGAACTTACGATTCGTGTAAACCACGTGCACTTGACATTTTGACCGAAAGGGTTGACGTATCTTCTTTGAAATCCTTCATTTTCTTCTTTGCAAAGAACACCATTTCTTTTCCGAAAATGTTTAAGAAGTCTAGAGTCTTCTCTTTGCGAGAAACTAGTGTTAGCCGGCCGCTATGGCCGAGTGGTTCTAGGCGCTTCAGTTTGGAACCGCGCTGCTGCTACGGTCGCAGGTTCGAATCCTGCCGCGGGCGTGGATGTGTGTGATGTCCTTAGGTTAGTTAGGTTTACGTAGTTCTAAGACTAGGGGACTCATGACCTCAGATGTTAAGTCCCATAGTGCTTAGAGCCAGCCAAACTAGTGTTATTAAACAGTAGCTATTTTTTTCTGTTTTCAAAAATGTGTAATTTTGCTAGACTACATTTCTAGTTTAAGAAAAATTCTTGAGAAACTTCGCAAATGCCAGCCCCAAAAGAGTACACTAAACATTCCTTTACATAAAATGGAACATACCATGAACGCCATTTTAATGGTACACAACCAATAGTTAAACAAAATAACTAATTTGGCAAATATGTATTATCTACCATTTCTGATTCTTTCATTGACATTAAATGTATAATAACCTCATGTTTTGAAATTTTGTTAAACTCATGCGACGTCTGCCATTAAATAGGTGGTGTCTTTGTTTATTAATCGACCAGTAAGCCCCTGATTCTGTATAGAATTGAACTTCCGTGTATAAAACAGATTCAATTTATTTTATTACTTTACCAGTGAGTTAATGTGTTAAATATTTGAGGTTAAGCATATAAGCGAGTGAGGGGATTCCCGCCAGTAGTCTGACGTGTTTGAGCCATGCACACGTCGGTTTTCTGTCGCGCACATCTAGTATCGATAGCTGCAACCCTGCTTTGATTGTGTTTGGCCGCTCCCTAGAACAAGATCACGCCGTGCCGCGGGGTGGTGAACTGGTGCACGGTCTCGCTCTAGTTGACGGCTATGTGTTGGCTGGCCGGTAGGCAACTGAACTGTTTGACTAGAGGCGCTCATTTACATTATCGTTTAAATGCGACACGTCTTCCGGAAGACGAAAACCGAATTTCGGAAACCGTCTTTCGCTGTCGCGTTTGCATGTGAAGACCTGAAGCGTATTTGCTAGCCCATTTAAATATGGCGCCTGGAAAACAGCCGTCACAGTTCGTAATTTAGTCAGCACAGTAGCTATTTATCTTCAATTAGACGAAGTGTAAAGAGCTTCAGTCTGATATTTCTACTTATCCTTCATTGTGCAAAAAGGCGCTCCGTTCATATTAGCCGAAAATTTATAAAAACGAGACGAAACCCGACACCTCAAGCACGTTTCTAAATCGGCTGCGTTTACTTTAGAGCGAAAACCGATTGCTGAATTGGAAAACCGGCAAGCAGAAGCCGATTTCCAGAATCTATTTTCAAGTGTTTACGTGACCACCCAGAAGCAGTATTGGGAAATAGGTTTACGAAATTAGGTTTTTAGAACCCCATTTAAACATGGTGTTTGGCTGCAGAGTGTTATCCCTGGCGGTGCAGAGCTCAGTACGGAGGAAGTAGCAATCTACCTTGCTGTCAGTTCGTGACCTGCATTCGACCTGCTTAGCACATTACGTCGTTGCGCTAACTACAACCCGGAATTATCTTATTTTCTCAAAGTGGTGGAAATTTTAGTGGTGACCGTCAGCTTTGACGTTACGTGAAGCCTTCTGCCTGTTTCTCAAAATTTATTGCTCGTCAGCATTTTGGTTACGCGCGCCGTGTGGTATCTGGCCGTAGTATGTAGCCTCCTAAATTGTGAAATATTTTTCTGCTGTATTCGTTGGAAACACGTATTGCGAGTCGTTGTGTGGCTGGGCAAGGAATTTAAGTGTCGGGTTAAGTGTACTGAGTATCAGTTATTATGATTTATGCAATGTCCTATGTTTTTCATGGTTATTTGTGTAATCTGTCTGCTTGTATTTTATTGCTATGTTTAAATCTCCTATAAAGTGCGCCATGTACACTATCGTCTATGGCGGGTATTTTGTCTGGTGTGTAGCGACTAACCTCCTTCCTCTTACAAAGGAAACTCCCCATGGCAGACTCCTCAGACTTAGTGGTAAGATGGCCCATTGGATAGCTCGTCAAAAATTGAACACAGATCAGCCATGAAAACAGGAAGAAGGTGTACTGAACGGTGAAAAAAAAAGCAAAATCGTGAGCGGCCCAAGCAGAAGATATACAACATCTAGCGAATTTGAATAGCAACGGCGTGGTGGTTATGTGGTCACAGTGTTGGACTGCGCAGGGGAAGATCGATCTTCAAATCTGCATCGTGGCCCATATTTTTTTCCACAAAATTATGAACTTTCAGTCAGGTCATTGACGTATCTGTTCTCTGTACTCAAATTTGTGTCTGTGTCGTGGCGTAATGTCCGTTTTGCAACAGTGGAATGTAAGAAAATTACCTCCAGACATACATACCTCCTATTTGTTCTACTCAAGTATCACATGTTATGAGTCTTTCGCTCCGTTTTGGAAGTTTTTAATCTTGAATTCCTTTCTTGTAACATAGTTCACAGCCGTTTATTTTTTGTTTTCGCTTGTGTGAGAGGTCTAAGCGGCATCTTGCCTGCTCTCGCTATTCGTAACAAAAACTGGCGAGGGTAGTATAATCTTACCACATGACTCATATTTTGTAACCAATGTATAGTATGATAATCGCCAAGACTGTAGAAAAATAACAGCCACGCCATTGACGGGACGGAAAGTTCATGATTTTGTGAAAAAAATAGGGCACGAAGGAGATTTGAACACGGATCTCCCGCTTTGCAGTCCAACACCGTAACTACGACATCGTGGATCTTGCAATTCGATTGATGTGGCACATCTAGAGCTTGGACCGTTCACTGTTTCCAATTTTCTTCTTTTTTCACAGTTCAGTACACCTTCTTCCTGTTTTCATGCTCGATCTGTGTTCAGTTTTTGACGACAAATCCACTGGGCAATTTCACCACGAAATCTGAGTAAAGTACGATGGTGAGTCTCGCTTCTTAATGTGTCATACTGTTGTTTGACTTCCGTCAGTATTACCTTAGTGGGCGGCTGTCGTTTCCTGTTTCAGGAGCACCTCCAAGCTGGTTCAAAATTGGTTCAAATGGCTCTGAACACGATGAGACTTAACTTCTGAGGTCATCAGTCCCCTAGAACTTAGAACTACTTAAACCTAACTAACCTAAGGACATCACACACATCCATGCCCGAGGCAGGATTCGAACCTGCGACCGTAGCGGCCGCTCGGTTTCAGACTGTAGCGCCTAGAACCGCTCGGCCACTCCGGCCGGCTCCAAGCTGGTATTTGTGGTATTTGCTCAAAGGACATGTTTATGTTGTATTTATATTCACCTATTCCGTTTGATACTTCTACAGATGCAGTTACGTTCTGTGTGTGGTACGCCAACCGCTGGTGCTTATTTATCAAAATTTTCACTAGCAATGTTTCATTTGGTTTTCAACCTTTGTTATAAGCTCTGTGCGTTGTGTGATACGCTACCTTGTGTGACTGGCAAGTGTATTAATGAAGTTTACTATGTTGCAGGCAATTCTTAGAATCATTAGTAGATTGTATACGTATCATACAGTATCGTATCCCGTCTGTGTCCAGTTAGCTGACAAGGCATTTTGATGTGTTTGAAGGCATTGAATCAGCTTGGAGGTTGATTTGGTGGAAGAGACCAAACAGTGAGGTCATCGGTCTCATCGGATTACGGAAGGATGGAGAAGGAAATCGGCCGTGTTCTTTCAAAGGAACCATCCTGGCATTTGCCTGAAGCGATTGAGGGAGATCACGGAAAACCTAAATCAGGATGGCCGGACGCGGGACTGAACCGTCGTCCTCCCGAATGGTAGTCCCGTGTGCTAACCACTGCGCCACCTCGCTCGGTTTGAATCAGCTGGTATATTTCTTCATTGATTTTTTTCGATGGCCAGCTGAGTAAAATGATTTCTTATTATAAGTTGGTGAATCCTTATTTTACTTCATACATTTTGATTTAGTTGGTACTTGTGCTGTTAACTGGCCATGTTTTCCTTTTGTTGTGGGTATAGGTTTTTAGGCGTTCCCATGTGTAATATTGTAAACTTGATCAACGTTACAATTGATGATTTAAAGTTTTACTTGTTGCCGGCCGGAGTGGCCGA
Source organism: Schistocerca nitens (assembly GCF_023898315.1). NCBI lineage: Eukaryota > Metazoa > Arthropoda > Insecta > Orthoptera > Acrididae > Schistocerca > Schistocerca nitens. The sequence goes on along the minus strand of NC_064621.1, from coordinate 527,095,162 downwards.
GCGGTTCTAGGTGCTACAGTCTGGAACCGCACGACCGCTACGGTCGCAGGTTCGAATCCTGCCTCTGGCATAGATGTGTGTGATGTCTTTAGGTTAGTTAGGTTTAAGTAGTTCTAAGTTCTAGGGGACTGATGACCTCAGAAGTTAAGTCCCATAGTGCTCAGAGCCATTTGAACCATTTTACTTGTTGATTGACTAGAAGCTCTTGTGGGCGAGTACCATCTAATTCTGTTCTTGAATTATTACGAACTGTTAGGTCCTCACCATATCTAATTATGCTACTAGTGTTTCACGAATTTTATTAATCATAGGTGTTTCTTTTTAATTCTACACCATTGCATTTTTGCACCCAGATTGGCCTCTATTGACGTCTTGGTTACTTGTTATAACTTCAACCGATTTTTCTAATAGTGATTGTACTGTACATTATGTAAATGCGCAATCTGAGGACCTATGGGTACTATGCACATACGAGTAATCTATACTGTAAGCTTTCCATTTTAATCTTGCCTTGCATGTTATTTCTGTTGCCTTGTACCGTCAGAACTGTAGATCTGAAATATTGTTACCAGTTTCGTCATTTGGAAAAAAAAGTTATGTTTGGCGCTTCACCTCACTTCTTTAAATTATGCGTTTCAAGGTTAATACGTTTGTCATTGCCATTGTCTGGCTTGCCACTCAAGCGGGCTGACAGTAAGCTAACAGATTTTCTTGTTTGTACTTGCCTTTAAGTAACAATTATTTGCTCTACTGACCTGTACTTGAAAATCTTACGCGTTTCCTGAGCTGCATTCGTATTTCTTACTAGTTATCGTACTGCATTGTAAAGAACTTTACCTTCTACTAACTTTCCATTTCTCCAAACCGCTCCCATGCCTTATACTGCTGTCACAGAAACATCATTGCTAAAGCATTGATTTATTGTTCAACTAAAACACTCGTGATGACGAAGTTTCTAGTTGGTGTGATGAATGACAGCTTGCACTAAATGTAGAAAAATGTATGTTAATGCGGAGGAATAGTAAAAATAGTCATGTAACATTCGAACACAGCATTACTAGTTTGCAGGTTGATATAGTCACATGGATCTGATACCTGGGCGTAACGGTGCAAAGCGATATGAAATGCAATGAGCAAGTCAGGTTGGTAGTAGGGATGGTGAATGCTCAACTTCGTTTTATTGCCAGAATTTCGGGAAAGTGCAGTTCATCCTAAAGGAGACGGCGTATAGAACGCTAGTGCGACCCATTCTTGAGTATTGTTAGGGTGTTTGGGATCCGCTTCATGTCGGATTAAAGGAGGCCATCGAAGCAATTCAGAGGCGGATTGCTGGATTTATTACCAGTTTGTTCTATTAGCACGCAAGTATTAAGGAGATGCTTGCTTAACTCAAATACGACTCCCTGCAGAGAAGACGATGCTCTCTCGACAAGGCACTTTTGCACAAATTTAGAGAACCGGCATTTGAGGCTGACTGAAAAAACATTCTACTGCCACCAGCGTTCATTTCCCCTAAGGACCATGAAGATGCGAAAATTAGGGCTGGTACACAGGATTTTGGATTGTCATATTTCCCTCGCTCCATTTGCGAGTGGAACGGGGGAGTAAATGACTAGTAATAGTACAAGGTACCTTCCGACATGCCCTGTAAGGAGTCTGCGGAGTATGGGTGTAGATGATACTCGGAAAAGTCAAACCCTCCTCTCCAAGGACGTAAGCTACGTACGGCCTGTGAGGAGGTGTACATTATTGGCCATTAAAATTGCTACACCATGAAGATGACGTGCTACAGACGCAAAATTTAACCGACAGGAAGAAGATGCTGTGATATGCAAATGATTAGCTTTTCAGAACATTCACACAAGGTTCGCGCCGGTGGCGAGACCTACAACGTGCTGACATGAGGAAATTTTCCAACCGATTTCTCATACACAAACAGCAGTTGACCGGCGTTGCCTGATGAAATGTTGTTGTGATGCCTCGTGTAAGGAGGAGAAATGCGTACCATCACGTTACCGACTTTGATAAAGCTCGGATTGTAGCCCATCGCGATTGCGGTTTATCGTATCACGACATTGCTGCTCGCATTGGTCGAGATCCAGTGACTGTTAGCAGAATATGGAATCGGTGGGTTCAGGAGGGTAATACGTAACGCCGTGCCGGATCCCAACGGCCTCGTATCACTAGCAGTCGAGATGGCTGTAACGGATCGTGGAGCCACGTCTCGATCCCTGAGTCAACAGATGGGGACGTTTGCAAGACAACAACCATCTGCACGAACAGTTCGACGACGTTTGCAGCAGCATGGACTATCAGCTCGGAGACGATGGCTGCGGTTACCCCTGACGCTGCATCACACACAGGAGCGCCTGCGGTGGTGTACCCAACGACGAACTCGGGTGCACGAATGGCAAAACGGCATTTTTTCGGATGAATCCAGGTTCTGTGAACAGCATCGTGATGGTCGCATGTTTGGCGACATCGCGGTGAACGCACATTGGAAGCGTGTATTCGTCATCGTCATACTGGCGTATCACCCGGCATGATGGTACGGGGTGCCATTGGTTACACGTCTCGGTCACCTCTTGTTCGCATTGACGGCACTTTGAACAGTGGACGTTACATTTCAGATGTGTTACGACCCGTGGATCTACCCTTCATTCGATCCCTGCGAAACCCTACATTTCAGCATGATAATGCACGATCGCATGTTGCAGGTCCTGTACGGGCGTTTCTAGTTACAGATAGTGTTCGACTGCTGCCTCAGATCTCTCACCAACTGAAAATGTCTTGTCAATGGTGGCCGAGCAACTGGCTCATCGCAATACGCCAGTCACTACTCTTGATGAACTGTGGTATCGTGTTGAAGCTGCATGGGCAACTGTACCTGTACACGCCATCCAAGCTCTGTTTGACTCAATGCCCAGGCGTATCAAGGCCGTTATTACGGCCAGAGGTGGTTCTTCTGGGTACTGATTTCTCAGGATCTATGCACCGAAACTGTGTGAAAATGTAATGACATGTCAGTTCTAGTATAATATATTTTTCCAATGAATACTCGTTTATCATCTGAATTTCTTCTTGGTGTAGCAATTTTAATGGCCAGGAGTGTATTTGGCAGCAGATGGCCTGATAGCTTGCAGTGTTACTGGTGACGACGACAGTGGTTCTGTGAGGGCGCCGACCAGAGCAGCATGTGGCGGTCGTAAGGCAGCGTTTGGGTCTGCCGGGCAGCCCAGGACTTTGCGGGCAGAGGTGTGCAGGATGACGTTGTGACCCAAAGGTAGATGAGACGTAGTGGCTGCCCACAGGATATAACAAAAGGCGTCCCGATATGAAAAGAAATGGCACCCCAGATCATCATTCGTGTTCGTCGGGGCATATGGCGGGCGACAGTCACGCCGGTATCCCACTGCTGTCCAGGGCGTTTCCACACACGTCTTCGGTGGTCATCGGGGCTCAGTTCGAAGCAGGGCTGATCACTGAATGAGATTCGAGGCCGAAGTTTTCTAGTTTCTACTGCCTGTCTTCGTGGTTGCGAAACTCTACCTTCTCCAGTACGGTCGCCAGATCTCTTCCCACTTGAGAACGCTTGGAGCATTATGGGAGGGCCGCCCAACCAGCTCGGTATCTAACTCGCCATTTGGACAGAATTTGGCACGATATCCATCAGGAGGACATACGACGACTCTACCAGCCGATCTCAAGCCGAATAACTGCTTGCATAGGAGCCAGATGTGGACTAACGCGGTGTTGACTTACCCAGTTTGTGAAGCTCTTTCTCTTTAGTAAATCAGCCATTTTTTTCTGAAATTTTAATCATTTCTTTTTCTGTACATTTACATCACATATACCGATTTCCGTTTTATTCGGATAATTCCTTCGTAGTGTGTTGTTTTTTCCCATAGGGAATATTTAACAATTCTTTAATGTACCCTAGTAATATTGGACTGCACACTGAAAGAAGACAACGTACGAGGCATCAGCATCGTCAGTAATTTCACTGCAGTGTGTTAGCATTTCACAGAATTTCTCTTTAATGAATGTAACGAAAGTGCTGCCGAAAAATTAAATCTGTTCTGAATACATCTGTCACTGGCTGTTACTGGAAGGATTAAAACGTCCTTTTTTTTTTTTACAATCAACTGTACACAGCAGTGCTTGAGGTTTCTTGTAGCCATTTAAAATAAAATAAATGGTTGGAGATATGAATAACGTATGTGTAATAAATCTGTGTTACTAATCCTGTCCCTCCATAAATTTTTATATTTCCTTGTATCTGGGCACGTTCGAATCAGTGAGACAGTCTTCATTATCCATGTACTACTATTTAGGATTATCGAACGAATGAAGAGTGAGTTTCTACTGTACCACAGCGAGATGACTGTAATGAGCCACAATTTATTTTATTTCCACTACTCACTCATCTGTCGCCTATTGCAATCATCTGATCGTAGGTTGCTGAGAGAGTAGCATGCCTCCATTTGCTGTATGTGTCTGCATAAAAAGTAAAATATTGTTACTTGCTATCGATCCTAATGACGCAGTTTTAATGGACGGCAGTGTATGTTGTACTCTTAATAGTAAAATGTAATAGCACAGATAATCAGTCTTCGTACACTGTCATAATCAGGTTACGCCTTTTCGTCTGAAGTCACTCATTTTTTTAACGTTTTTATGAGGTTGCTTTCATGTCTGCCTGTTGGGTAAAAATTCTGCAGTTCATTTGAAACTGACTTCCCGATGAGCTAGATACTTTAAATTTTAAACATGCTCAGAACTGCATAGCAGTGCAGTAGTGTGGAGGTAAGAACCACCTATCCGCAATAGGGGTGAGGGATGAGCATGAAAACGGTGTGACAAAGACGTATAATGCACATCACTGCCTGTCCAATTGGACTTTCTGCACGATGGTTGAGCTTAACATACTGCGTCACAGCCCCTACAGGCGCAATGTGCGTACATTGCCTGCTGCAGAAAAACTCTGCGACAAATCTCTCGATTTACTGGTGCACCTCTGAAACGGATAAAGCAGTTCCTATCGAGCTGAGCACACGTACGACATGCATCCTGAAAAGACATTACTCTGACAGTTCGACCCTCATAGCACCCCAACAGCTGAGCGTGCGGGTGAAAAGGGGAGACATAAATGTGGGACACTTGGAGAAATTTCAACCAAGTTCGGTATATGAATTACCTCATTTTAAGAAGTTTTATTATCTCGCCCTTTTGTTTATATGTCTGTTCGGGACACACCTTGCAGCTGACTTTAAACAAACTTCCCCATGAGCTAGACGCTTGAAACTTTCAACGTAGTTCAGAGCTGGATAACAACGCTATATTAACTTAGTTTCTTGTGTAGTGTGTGGCAGAGAGTACTTTACTTACCGCTATCATTTCCCGATGAGCAAGAGACGTGAAACTTTCAACGTAGCTCGGAAATGGATGACAGTGCAGTTTTAACTCGCTTTTTTGTCTGGTGTGTTGAGGGTACTTTGTGCACCACTGCCATTTTCTCCTACCCCTGCTCCAGTCGCCAACGGCTCGTGGGACGAACGGTTGTTAGCAAGCCTCTTTTTCAGCTAAAGTCTCTCCTCTAATTTTTACCTTCACGGTCTTCCCACGAGATATACGTAGAAGAAAGTAATATGTTCCTTTACTCAAATGAAGAGAAACTGAAGTAAACCTGAAACTCACCACGAGTCTCTGTTGTGAACCCATCAAGATGTCTGAGACCAATTGCAAAAACTTCCACACACACAAGACTATAAAGCACAAAATAATTATTTAAATAAATATCAATTTTTAATATAACACTCTTTTTACGTTAGACTAAAAAGGATAAAATAATTTCGCATGGCTTCTTACAGATTCCTAACCCTATATAGATAGCCATGAAAATATGTGATTCTGAATTTTCAATAGCTATAAAAATATTTGTAAGAATAATAATGAAAAACGTAGGGCGCGTGCAATAAAAATTAATATATGACTACTTCACCTTCTATTCATTATCTATTATGACGCCCTACGTTTTTCGTTATAAAGCTTACAAGTATTTTCATAGCTATTAAAAATTCACTCACAAACTTTCAGGATATCTGTATGGTGTTAGGAATCTGTATGGGACTAGGATAAATTATTTTATTCTTTTTAATCTGGTATAGAAGCCTGTTTTATAAAAACCTGATTTTTTTAAACAAATATTTGCTTGATCACAAGTGCAATCCGCCTGGTAGATTTGTCTCTCTGTATACTGCTAAGTGGGCATTGATTCAGGCAAGTGATAAGTGATGCACGTAAGGCATCTCTGACGACACCCAGAGTGCCATTTCCCCTGGCAGGACTGGTACCACCATTCAGAACATTGTCTCCATTGGCTGGAAGCATCGACTGCTGGCTGCAAAACGAAGAGAACGCTGTTACATAAATCCGACGCCTTATCGCGACTCAGTTTTGAGCATTTTTTTTTTTTTTTTTTTTGGAGTGTGTGCGCGTTTTATGTACTTGGTCTGGAAGTGTTCTCTACTACTGGATTGTGTCTGGAAAGCTTACCATTTACTGGAGAAATGTTTGGATATGAAGCAGTGTGATATTTATATGTTTCAAATTTACATCTTGTTTTTGGGGAGTGTGAGACAAGAAAAATGACGGAAAGCCAGTAACGTATTCATAAAATGATCACCTGAATGATGCTATTATTGGATGAAAGAATAGTAAACAGAAGCGGGAAAGGAGAAAGGAGAGACAACTGGGAGAGAAAAGATAGGTAGGAAAGACAGAAGAGTGAAAGAAAATATAGGAACCAGATCAGTAAGAGGGAAAAAGAGCCGAAGGACTGACAAGAAAAGGATAAGGAGAACGAGAGAGAGTAGATAGAAGGAAATAAAGAGGACAGTATCAGGGGAAGCACCTAACAGGTAAAACAGGAAAATTAGGAGAAAGAGAAACCAGAAAGAAAATGATAAGGTGCAAGAGAGGAAATAACAGAGCAGAAAAGGGTAAGACGATAGTAGTTAGAAACAAATTAAAAGTTGACGGAAATAGATTAATGAAAATATAGTGATGGCGTGCGTAGAAGAAACGGGAAAAATAGACTGGTAGAGCGAATAGTCCTACTTTTATAGGGTCAAGTGAAAATGTAAGTAGAAGGTGAATGTGGGAAATTGAATGAAATGATCATATGGTGTTATTTGGCCAGGGCTCCCCCTCTGGCGCTGTTCAAGCCCCTGGGCCAAGTCTTTCTATTTGACGCCAGTTCGGCGACTTCTTTCGATGAAACTGATATGAAGTGATTGGGACAACACAAACTTCAGTCGCCGAACAAATAACATCTCCGACCCGGCCAGGAATCGAACCCTGGAGCCCGAGATTTAGATTCAGCAACGCTAACCATTGCAGCCAGATGACAGATTTTCTGATAATGGGGCAGATACAGAAGAAAATATTGTACAAATAGTCTCGTCTACAAAAGCTATTTTCGTTCCTGTTTTGGGAAAACAGCTGCCGCTCGTTTGTGAAAATGAGTCGGGATTTTATGTATCGTCCACGAAATCCTGTCGGGAAGTTACCGGAAAGGAGGTTTCACAGTCTACGTGTTTTGACGGCGAATTCGTCCATATCAAGCTAATTGGATGACGTTCAAGGGGGAGAGCGAAGAGATACAATATGAAACTAAAGATGAGTGAAACATAGTGCATGACATATAAAAATAATATGAGAATTAACACGGTAGATATGAAGAGAAGAAAATGAATCGAGAAAAAAGAGAAGAATGGACTACTGTTGCCATGTAATCAGCTGGTTCCTCTCTAGAGATGACGTCTCTGCACAAGAATAACATCTAATCATTTTATTGCACTACTGTATTCACTTATAGCTATGCTGAACGACAGTTCGCCACAAAATAGATTTCCTGAATGAGTCTGCGATCAATGTGAGTTTTTTTAATAACGCCATTGGCTTAATATTTCTTTATTTATTACAACATTTTGGCTATTGCCATCACCACATTTGTAATTAAGATTAAAGAAACATAAGAATGTGCGATGGTATACGTTAGCAACCGAGAAAAAGGTAAAAAATTTAAAAGTTAGAAATAAGGAAATTTAAAAAATTAAAATAGTTACTTCATGCAGCAACATTTAGAACTTCTAAAACAACCTTCAGCAACAGTTTCAACAAAAGTTATGCTTAAGCGAGGTGTCAAATGACAGCTGGGATCAGAAGCAAACAGAAATACAACTATTGGCCACTAGGTGAGCTACTCATTTTTAAGGACACACATGTGAAATAACAGTATTTAAATACAAATATTCTAAGTTAAATTATAAAAATTTAAAAGAGATAGTGGAAAAATAAAACGGCAGCAATACCTCTATGTACAGTGCGACTAAAAGCGAGAGCTTATTGGAAAAAAAATCCTCTGCATTTATTATGTGAAAACTCTTAAAGCTATTTAAAACAAACATTTTGACTTTTTACATCTTTACTGTTAATTTCTGTATATTTGCAACCATTTACAACTAGAAGGCTCGTAATTCTAGAGAGTAACATGCATTGTGGAACGTACACTGTGCTGTAACCGAGTTTCGAATTCGAAGAGTTCGCCCACACGTGGAGCATCCTCTACTTCACGGTGACAACCTCAGACCACACACGAGCTCTGCGACATCTACAACAGTCCGACGCCTTGGGTTCACTGTCATTAATAGTCCTCCATACAGTCCCGACTAGGCACAATCCAACTTCCATCTGATTCTAAAACGTAAAGAACACCCTCTAAGACTTCACTCAGATAGTGATGAAACGGTGCAAGCAGAGTTGACGTTGAAGCTCCGTCAACAAAGTCACACGTTCTACAGTGACGGTATGAAGAAACTGGTCTCTCGATGAGATGAATGTTTTCGTCTCCGGGGTGCGTAGAGAAATACACTACTGGCCATTAAAATTGCTACACCAAGAAGAAATGCAGACGATAAACGGGTAATCATTGGGCAAATATATTATACTAGAACTCCCATGTGATTACATTTTCTCGTGATGACTGGGTGTTGTGTGATGTCCTTAGGTTAGTTAGGTTTAAGTAGTTCTAAGTTCTAGGGGACTAATGACCATAGATGTTAAGTCCCATAGTGCTCAGAGCCATTTGAACCATTACATTTTCACGCAATTTGGGTGCATAGATCCTCAGAAGTCAGTACCCAGAACAACCACCTCTGGCCGTAATAACGGCCTTGATACGCCTGGGCATTGAGTCAAACAGAGCTTGGATGGCGTGTACAGGTACAGCTGCCCGTGCAGCTTCAACACGATACCACAGTTCATCAAGAGTAGTGACTGGCGTATCGTGACGAGCCAGCTGCTCGGCCACCATTGGCCAGACGTTTTCAGTTGGTGACAGATCTGGAGAATGTGCTGGCCAGGGCAGCAGTCGAACATTTTCTGTATCCGGAAAGACCCGTACAGGACCTGCAACATGCGGACGTACATTATCCTGCTGAAAAGTTGGATTTCGCAGGGATCGAATGAAAGGTAGAGGCACGGGTCGTAAAACATCTGAAATATAACGTCCACTGTTCAAAGTGCCGTCAATGCGAACAAGAGGTGACCGAGACGTGTAACCAATGGCACCCCACACCATCACGCCGGGTGATACGCCAGTATGACGATGATTTTGCCATTCGCGCACCAGGTTCGTCGTTGAGTACACCATTGCAGGCGCTCCTGTCTGTGATGCAGCGTCAAGAGTAACCGCACCCATGGTCTCCCAGCTGATAGTCCATGCTGCTGCAAACGTCGTCGAACTGTTCGTGCAGATGGTTGTTGTCTTGCAAACGTCCCCATCTGTTGACTCAGGGATGGAGACGTGGCTCCACGATCCGTTACAGCCATGTGGATAAGATGCCTGTCATCTCGACTGCTAGTGATACGAGGCCTTTGGGATCCAGCAGAGCGTTCAGTATTACCCTTCTGAACCCACCAATTCCATATTATGCTAACAGTCATTGGATCTCGACCAACGCAAGCAGCAATGTCGCGATACGATAAACCGCAATCGCGGTAGGCTACAACCCGACCTTTATCAGAGTCGGAAACGTGATGGTACGCATTTCTCCTCCTTACACGAGGCGTCACAACAACGTTTCACCAGGCAACGCCGGTCAAGTGCTGTTTGTGTATGAGAAATCGGTTGTAAACTTTCCTCATGTCAGCACGTTGTAGGTGTCGCAAACTTGTGTGTATGCTCTAAAAGGCTAATCATTTGCATATCACAGCATCTTCTTCCTGTCGGTTATATTTCGCGTCTGTAGCACGTCATCTTCGTGGTGTAGCAATTTTAATGACCAGTAGTGTAAATATGCAGACATGAATAATAAAGATGTACAGCGCTAATAACTTTTTGTTTATAAAACGATTCAAGAGTTTTCACATAAAAGCTTCGAGGTGTTGCTTTTCAGTACGCCCTCTTATAACAATATGAGGGGTACTTCAAAAAGTGAGTTACAAAAAAATGGTTCAAATGGCTCTGAGCACTATGGGACTCAACTGCTGAGGTCATTAGTCCCCTAGAACTTAGAACTAGTTAAACCTAACTAACCTAAGGACATCACAAACATCCATGCCCGAGGCAGGATTCGAACCTGCGACCATAGCGGTCTTGCGGTTCCAGACTGCAGCGCCTTTAACCGCACGGCCACTGCGGCCGGCAGTGAGTTACACATTTTGTGGTAGGCCAGGTAACGTTTATTGAATGCTGTACTACACTTCATGGTGATAGAGATACAAGACACTGGTTTTCAACATATTCGCTAAATCTCTGTAAGGAACAGTCTGAGCGTTCCACCAGTCGTTCTGTTCTTCGACGACGAAGTCTGATCATTGATATGGAGCCACTGGAGAACCGCTGTGTGAACGTGCTCATCGTCAGAAAATCTAATATTGCAGCCAATTAGTTCCAAAGGGAACTTCACAGCAAACATAAACAAAGCCAAAGCCTTGCAGACAAACAAAAGTTACACGAAGCGAAATGTAGTGTGAGGAGGGCTATGCGAGAGGCGTTCAATGAATTCGAAAGTAAAGTTCTATGTACTCACTTGGCAGAAAATCCTAAGAAATTTTGGTCTTATGTCAAAGCGGTAGGTGGATCAAAACAAAATGTCCAGACACTCTGTGACCAAAATGGTACTGAAACGGAAGATGACAGACTAAAGGCCGAAATACTAAATGTCTTTTTCCAAAGCTGTTTCACAGAGGAAGACTGCACTGTAGTTCCTTCTGTAGATTGTCGCACAGATGACAAAATGGTATATATCGAAATAGACGACAGAGGGATAGAGAAACAATTAAAATCGCTCAAAAGAGGAAAGGCCGCTGGACCTGATGAGATACCAGTTCGATTTTACACAGAGTACGCGAAGGAACTTGCCCCCCTTCTTGCAGCGGTGTACCGTAGGTCTCTAGAAAAGCGTAGCTTTCCGCAGGATTGGAAAAGGGCACACGTCATCCCTGTTTTCAAGAAGGGACGTCGAACAGATGTGCAGAACTATAGACTTATATCTCTAACGTCTATCAGTTGTAGAATTTTGGAACACGTATTATGTTCGAGTATAATGACTTTTCTGGAGACTGAAAATCTACTCTGTAGGAATCAGCATGGGTTTCGAAAAAGACCGTCGTGTGAAACCCACCTCGCGCTATTCGTCCACGAGACTCAGAGAGCCATAGACACGGGTTCACATGTAGATGCCGTGTTTCTTGACTTCCGCAAGGCGTTCGATACAGTTCCCCACAGTCGTTTAATGAACAAAGTAAGAGCATATGGACTATCAGACCAGTTGTGTGATTGGATTGAAGAGTTCCTAGATAACAGAACGCAGCATGTCATTCTCAATGGAGAGAAGTCTTCCGAAGTAAGAGTGATTTCAGATGTGCCGCAGGGGAGTGTCATAGGACCGTTGCTATTCACAATATACATAAATGACCTTGTGGATGACATCGGAAGTTCACTGAGGCTTTTTGCAGATGATGCTGTGGTGTATCGAGAGATTGTAACAATGGAAAATTGTACTGAAATGCAGGAGGATCTGCAGCGAATTGACGCATGGTGCAGGGAATGGCAATTGAATCTCAATGTAGACAAGTGTAATGTGCTGCGAATACATAGAAAGATAGATCCCTTATCATTTAGCTACAAAATAGCAGGTCAGCAACTGGGAGCAGTTAATTCCATAAATTATCTGGGAGTAGGCATTAGGAGTGATTTAAAATGGAATGATCATATAAAATTGATTGTCGGTAAAGCAGATGCCAGACTAAGATTCATTGGAAGAATCCTAAGGAAATGCAATCCGAAAACAAAGGAAGTAGGTTACAGTACGCTTGTTCGCCCACTGCTTGAATACTGCTCAGCAGTGTGGGATCCGTACCAGATAGGGTTGATAGAAGAGATAGAGAAGATCCAACGGAGAGCAGCGCGCTTCGTTACAGGATCATTTAGTAATCGCGAAAGCGTTACGGAGATGATTAACTCCAGTGGAAGTCTCTGCAGGAGAGACGCTCAGTAGCTCCCTCCGACGTATATCTCGCGAAGAGACCATGAGGATAAAATCAGAGAGATTAGAGCCCAAACAGAAGCATACCGACAATCCTTCTTTCCACGAACAATACGAGACTGGAATAGAAGGGAGACCCGATAGAGGTACTCAGGGTACCCTCCGCCACACACCGTCAAGTGGCTTGCAGAGTATGGATGTAGATGTAGATGTAGACTGTATGGAGACAGTCGTCTGTGGGCGATGTCCATGGCCTTCCTTTCTAATCAGCTTCACACCATGTCTCTGCGGCTTTGGTCAAGTTATGTAAAATTATTGAAAAAACGATCTAGGTCGCGATCTAGACTGTTTTTTTCACTAATTTTATATAGATTACAAGGTCGCTGTTTCCAAAAAAAGTTACCAAAAATCTTGGTGAAGTTGTTTGGCACCGTTCACTACGGCTGGATGCGACATTGCATTTGGTCCATACAACACCAGAATCTCACACGAATCTGTCTGCCATTTAGACGTTTTGTATAGAGAACCGTGCTGTCCACATACTTCAACTTTTGAGTACCCTTCCAGTCGCCGCGCCATTTCGGCCTCACTCCATGATGCACTTGTTACCCTCAGTGCAGTAGCATTGTCTACAACAAAATGAAAACTGCTGCTGTCCTCTGATAATGCACCCCTCTTTTTGCGGAACGGTCTTAGCGTAGGGCGACATGTGTGACTTACTTTTTAAAGTACCCTCGTAGTATTTATTATATCTGCTTTTAATTATGATTATGCGCAACTTCTGCCAAACAGTTTTAACCCTTTCGTGGTTGATGGCACACACGTGTCCCACTGAAGTAGTATGCACCTTTGAGCGTTTGGGTGCCAATATATCATACCTGTATTGTGTTACGATGCAACGAGATGCTTTCGGAACTTGGAGCAAAATACTACGGCCACATGATGGACATATAGAATGCCGTGAGCGATCAAATTGGGTTGTGTGTGTTTGTAGGTGGCACCGCACGTTTGTTTCACTAAAGTCAATCAAATCGCCTTTTTCTCCTTCCCCAGAATGTCTGAAGAAACTAATTGTATTTTGTTATGAATCATAGAGATTGTTTTAAAATATTACTACAAAACTCAGTAATTCAGCTTCTTTGCACATAGTTTATATGTAGAGGGACGTATATGCCCCAGAAAACTTCATAGAATGTAGAAAACATTGTTGTGTGTAGTAAGTCAAAGCCGTCTTCAGATTTTATGTAACCTTATGTGCGATAAGACTACTTCATCTTTTTCATTGTCAGGAGAATAAAAGTGTTTTGTTGCTGATTTGTTATATTTTTTCTATAACTGCCATCCTGATTAAACCATTTTAAAATTAAATATTTCACCGTGAAAATTCTAGGTTTACATGAAAACATGGACCTAGTTAGGTTCTTGGGACACATCTGTCCCACTTCAGCAGTTTTCAAAAGTGGACAACTTAAAAAGTTAATGGTATTGACAGTGTATTATTCGTTACAAAGAAGACAGTTTTTCACCTTTTATTTTTGGAATATACGGAAAATAATTTTTAACCAAAAAAGGATTAAATAAATTTTGATTTAACATGCTGCTGTGATTGTATACATTGATTTTGTTGTTAAATCTGTGCCCTGTGAGCTGAAATTTAGGTAGCAAATTTAGTACTGAAATTTATAGGCATGCAAACAGGGTATGAAGGACATTGTCGTCCAAATAATGGAGTCTGACATGGTGGAGTTTTCTTCATTTTGCAATAAGATCGCCGCGTAGGATTAGCCGAGCGGTCTAGGGCGCTGCAGTCATGGACTGGGCGGCTGGTCCCGGCGGAGGTTCGAGTCCTCCCTCGGGCATGGGTGTGTGTGTTTGTCCTTAGGACAATTTAGGTTAAGTAGTTGTAAGTAGGCTGTTTAGGTTTTTATGTTGGTAACGCCACGTAGCGCTCTGTATGAAAATCACTGGACGTGCTGTGTGCAGGCTGTGGCTGGTTGGCATTGTTGTAATATTCGCTATTGTAGTGTTGGGCAGTTGGCTGTTAACAGCGCATAGCGTTGCGCAGTTGGAGGTGAGCCGCCAGCAGTGGTGGATGTGGGGAGAGAAATGGCGGAGTTTTGAGAGCGGATGATATGGACTTGTGTCCATCAGAGACAGTAAATTTGTAAGACTGGATGTCATGAAATGCTATATATATTATGACTTTTGAACACTATTAAGGTAAATACATTGTTTGTTCTCTATCAAAATCTTTCATTTGCTAACTATGCCTATCAGTAGTTAGTGCCTTCAGTAGTTTGAATATTTTATTTAGCTGGAAGTATTGGCGCTCGCTGTATTGCAGTAGTTTGAGTAACGAAGATTTTTGTGAGGTAAGTGATTTGTGAAAGGTATAGGTTATTGTTAGTCAGGGCCATTCTTATGTAGGGATTATTAAAAGTCAGATTGCGTTGCGCTAAAAATATTGTGTGTCAGTTTGGTGTTGATCAGAATAAGTAAAGAGCGAAATGTCTGAGTACGTTCAGTTCTGCTCAGATGTTTGAAAAGCAAATAATGTAAGAGGTTTATCAGCACAGTAATTCATTAATTTTTCTAGGGGGACGTTTCATAGTGTGTAAGCTTAGGGACTGACGACCTTAGCAGTTAAGTCCCATAAGATATCACACAAATTTTAACATTTTTGCAATAAGGTCAATATGATCTCGTAGGGTGCTTGACGAAAGGAAGTCTATCCTCGCTGGCATAAGCTGTCGCCAGCAAAGAGATTGCGAGAAGATCGATATTAGACTCTGGAGCAAGCGAGACTATCAGGAGAGAGTCCAAAGACAAACTCACAAGCAACGCACCGCCAACGCCCTCTCGACGGCCAGTATTTAGGTAGCCGCCGCGGACCAGAGGGCTCAGTCAGTCGTCGTAGACAGTCGAGTCATCTGCCGCAGGCAGCACGTAGCTACCAGAGTAGTGTGCCTAGCGGGACTTGTACTTCACCAGCAGTGAGGCTGAATGTTCAAAGGTGCGTGAATTCCTAAGGGACCAAACTGCTGCGGTCATCAGTCCCTAGAATTACACACTACTTAAACTAACTTATGCTAAGAACAACACACACACCCATTCCCAAGGGAGGACTCGAACCTCCGGCGGGAGGGGCCGCGCAGTCCGTGACATGGCGCCACAAACCGCGCGGACCAGTAAGGATAACGTGGACTACATCACCTGGACTATCTTACGTTAAGCAGTTTCCTGTTTAACTTAATAAAGAACCCTGTTAATATATGTGTGCAGTTTGTGTTGTAGAAAGAGGATACCGGCCACCAAACAACAACCTCTTCTTACTTCCCATGGAACAAGCCTAGAGTCACAAAGAGACGACACAGAACTATCCCTCTACAGTAATTTCTGAGCGTTGATATCAAATACACTTGTAGGATAGGTAGTTTCCCTTAAGAAGTATTCAGCTGCCTGCACGTACGCGCATGTGGCCTCGCTGGTCACAGTCGGTTGGAGGAGAGTGTGTTTCCTTGAGAGACGCACAACTGCCGCGCTCTTGTGGGTTTATCGCATCTCGTTCCGCCAGCGTCTTGTACCGCCAAGGCCGCGAGGCAGCTCCAGCCCACTTACTCTGCACCGCGGCTGCCACCTTTGATTAAGAAAGTGCCAACTATCATTCACATGGACTATCTAGGTGCTGCAGTTCTTTGTCAAGGACAGAAAAGCAGCATCATGTGAGCATGAATCTTTCAGCCTGCTGCGAAGCGTCCTCTCATTCGGAAGTTCCTGGCAGATTAAAACTGGGTGCCGGACCGGGATTCGAATGCGGAACGTAGCCTTTCGCGGACAATGTTCTTATCGAGTGAGAGAGCTACTAGCAGGTGTAAAGCTATGAAGGCTGGACGCGAGTCGAGGCAGGTAGCTCAGCCGAAACCTCGTCGCGAGCGGACGTGTTGAAACTGGGCAGTGCACTGCAGAAAGCAGGGCAGTTCTGCTGTACTGATCGTTGAATATTTGGTTACCGCATAGTTGTTCCACTCGTTTAATGTTGTGTACTGCAGATCGATATTCTTGCTGTTATTTCTGTTAATGTTGATGTGTATTATTTGAAGATGTAACGGATCTCAAGAAGAGACACTTCGAAGTTTAGTTTTGGTCGTGGACGTTTGAAGCCTAGTGCGTTTCAGTTTCATAGTTCAGTTGTTGGCGATGTTAGAACGTCTTTAGAAGGTATTATTGGTGTACACCAAAGGTTTAAAATTCTCCTTCCAGCCTGCCTGCCTCTGCCTCCGCCGAAACCATTAAACCAGCTCAACTTGCCGCAACGGAAACACAAGAGTACCTGTGTACTGAAGCACAGTAGTTAAAAAAGGCCAACTTTTCTTTCCGCAAGCCTAGAAATCTTCACGGGATCTGTTCCGAAGGAAGCACGTGACCACAGGTTGCGCTGTCAATCCAACACGAATACAGAATAGCCAGGTACAGGGTGACAATTATTGAACTATACGAAAAAAGTAAATTATTTACAAACTACGGCGTGCACACACTGTATTCAACATGTAAACGTCACTACACATATTCGGATTTAGGTTATGACATGTTCGATGTATCATTGACGATAATGTGGCGCAGACGAATACAGAAATTCTGCACGACCCGCTGAAGTGTCGGAACATCGATGCTGTTGATGACCCCCCTGAATGGCTGTTTTCAGTTCAACAATGGTTTTGGGGATATTTCTGTACACCTTGTCTTTAATATAACACCATGAAAATGAGTCGCATGTGTTCAGATCCGCCGGCCGGGGTGGCCGGGCTGTTCTAGGCTCTACAGTCTGGAACCGCCCGAACGCTACGGTCGCAGGTTCGAATCCTACCTCGGGCATGGATGTGTATGCTGTCCTTAGGTTAGTTAGGTTTAAGTAGTTCTACGTTCTAGGGGACTGATGACCTCAGAAGTTAAGTCCCATAGTGCTCAGAGCCATTTGAACAATTTTTTTGTTCAGATCCGGAGAGAGTATGGCAGTCAATCGAGCCCATGCCAATGGCCTCTGGGTACCCCAGAGCCAGAATGCGGTCCAAAAAGTGCATCAAACATTCTCCTGCTTCGATGGGGTCGAGCTCCATCTTGCATGAACCACATCTTGTCGAAATCAGGGTCACTTTGGATAACTGGGATGAAATCATCTTCCAAAACCTTCACGTAGCGTTCAGTAGTCACCGTGCCATCAAGGAATATCGCACCGATTATTCCGTGATTGGACGTTGCACACCACACAGCCACCCGTTGAGGGTCAAGAGAATTCTCGATCGCAATATGCCGACTCTCAGTCCCCCAAATGAGCCAATTTTGCTTGTTGACGAACCTATCCAGATAAAAAATTGGGCTTTGTCGCTAAACCAAACCATGCTTGCGCATACTAGTTCCCATCATGCCCCGCGGCCAACTGTGCACTTTTAACGTCCTAACGTAAACCGTTCAGACGTTATGACGATTTTACTTCATATAGTTCAGTAACTGTCCCCTGTATGTCTTTACTTTGGTAGTTCCACTGCAGCTCATCTATCTCAACGATGATAGCAGCAAATGAGCACAACAGACTTAAAGGAGACTGAGGAGCAATTAAGAATTGGGGAATATATACCACTCACGAAACAGAGTCCAAGTCCAGCAAGGGAAAAGTTTTCGTGTGTTTGAGGCGGCTTCAAATAAATCGGTAGGTGTCTCGCAATGCTTGAAGTGAAAAAGTTACTAAACACTCATTCGGGAATCTCGAGTATGTTACGATATATTTGTAGATTTCACCAGCAGTTTCCTCATTCCATAAATGTTTTGAAAGAGGACGAGGACTTAGTGACTGACAAGTGCGTGGAAATGTTTGCTAAGGGGTCGAGGCTATTTTGCAGTATATAGGCTTTCTAAATTTAGGAAAAAAATATGACTCAGCGGATATTAAAAAACCACGTTCTAGTGATATGGAACGTAGTGCGAAGAAAGCTTAGTATGAAAGGAAAGCTTCTTCTTTCAGACATGTACGCTTTACATTAACATACGATGAAAAGCAAACTTCGTGTTTGCCAAAACGAAGTGGGGAATTTAGAATGAATTATTTTGGCCACTTAGAGAAATTCAGCAAACCCGCAGTTCGTATCCTGGAAAAATAAATTAACATATATATATATATATATATATATATATATATATATATATATATATATATATATATATATATATATACTCCTGGAAATGGAAAAAAGAACACATTGACACCGGTGTGTCAGACCCACCATACTTGCTCCGGACACTGCGAGAGGGCTGTACAAGCAATGATCACACGCACGGCACAGCGGACACACCAGGAACCGCGGTGTTGGCCGTCGAATGGCGCTAGCTGCGCAGCATTTGTGCACCGCCGCCGTCAGTGTCAGCCAGTTTGCCGTGGCATACGGAGCTCCATCGCAGTCTTTAACACTGGTAGCATGCCGCGACAGCGTGGACGTGAACCGTATGTGCAGTTGACGGACTTTGAGCGAGGGCGTATAGTGGGCATGCGGGAGGCCGGGTGGACGTACCGCCGAATTGCTCAACACGTGGGGCGTGAGGTCTCCACAGTACATCGATGTTGTCGCCAGTGGTCGGCGGAAGGTGCACGTGCCCGTCGACCTGGGACCGGACCGCAGCGACGCACGGATGCACGCCAAGACCGTAGGATCCTACGCAGTGCCGTAGGGGACCGCACCGCCACTTCCCAGCAAATTAGGGACACTGTTGCTCCTGGGGTATCGGCGAGGACCATTCGCAACCGTCTCCATGAAGCTGGGCTACGGTCCCGCACACCGTTAGGCCGTCTTCCGCTCACGCCCCAACATCGTGCAGCCCGCCTCCAGTGGTGTCGCGACAGGCGTGAATGGAGGGACGAATGGAGACGTGTCGTCTTCAGCGATGAGAGTCGCTTCTGCCTTGGTGCCAATGATGGTCGTATGCGTGTTTGGCGCCGTGCAGGTGAGCGCCACAATCAGGACTGCATACGACCGAGGCACACAGGGCCAACACCCGGCATCATGGTGTGGGGAGCGATCTCCTACACTGGCCGTACACCACTGGTGATCGTCGAGGGGACACTGAATAGTGCACGGTACATCCAAACCGTTATCGAACCCATCGTTCTACCATTCCTAGACCGGCAAGGGAACTTGCTGTTCCAACAGGACAATGCACGTCCGCATGTATCCCGTGCCACCCAACGTGCTCTAGAAGGTGTAAGTCAACTACCCTGGCCAGCAAGATCTCCGGATCTGTCCCCCATTGAGCATGTTTGGGACTGGAAGAAGCGTCGTCTCACGCGGTCTGCACGTCCAGCACGAACGCTGGTCCAACTGAGGCGCCAGGTGGAAATGGCATGGCAAGCCGTTCCACAGGACTACATCCAGCATCTCTACGATCGTCTCCATGGGAGAATAGCAGCCTGCATTGCTGCGAAAGGTGGATATACACTGTAATAGTGCCGACATTGTGTATGCTCTGTTGCCTGTGTCTATGTGCCTGTGGTTCTGTCAGTGTGATCATGTGATGTATCTGACCCCAGGAATGTGTCAATAAAGTTTCCCCTTCCTGGGACAATGAATTCACGGTGTTCTTATTTCAATTTCCAGGAGTGTATATAATTGGTTTCATATTCGGCTGAAATTCACTAAGGTTACAGAAACTAGACTTCCAAAACCTTAGTTTAGTTGGCGTTGCAGTATAATAAATATCTTCAGGTTCTCCAGTGCGAAGGATACCGACTCTGAGTGATGGTTGTGCTTAAAACAGAAAACATGTATTAGATGTGACCTGATAATGGTCCGAATTGCGGACAGCGAGTACTAGGCGGAACAGGATGAAGTTGCAGAGACAACCATTCATATCTAGATAAATAAATAAGTACGAAACGCGCCGAAATGGAAAAAAAAGGAAAAGCAAAATCCACACATTTCTGGGTTACAGTGACGCCAAACAAATATATATTATACTGAAGCTTTTCTTGCAAGACTCGGTAAAAATGTTCCGAACCCTATTCATAAATCTACAATGAAAACGTACGAAATAAATTGCTACGTGTCCTAGCACGACGCGAAGACGGACAGGTAAATAAGATTCCTTTAGCCTGCATGGGTTGACTGTAGCTTAGCTTGCTTGGGAGTAAAGCAACCTGCCCGTACTGCTGATAACGTGCGGCAGCTTGTAACTCCTGGAGTTCGTTTTCGGCTATTTTTCCGGCAGCTTATCTTCACGCTGCTTACCACTTTCCCGATGGTTGTGAACCGTTCACCACCTTGCCCTCCTATGCCGGCCCGTGTTCACGTTGGACTTCATTCGCTTCCCAAGACTACTCCAGATTCGATCTATCGCGGTAAGTTTCTCGACCTGCGCTCGGAACTTAGCGATAGCACCTTTGTGTACTCTGGTAGCTCTCAGACTTACGGTGGTGTTGGGTGTGCCTTCGTCACTGGAACCGACGATTTTCGATGTCGGCTTCCGGAACACTGCTCAGTATTTACAGCAAAGCTGTTCGCCCTGTATCAGGCCACGCAGTACATCCGACGACACAGGCTTTTCAATTGTCATCTGTTCCGGTTCTCTCAGTGCCCTTCAGAGGCACTGTGTGCTATATACAGTCGATCTCTTACAGCAACGGATCCAAGAAAGCTTCCAGTTGCTCACTGTGGAGGGACCCGCTGTGATGATTATGTGGGTCTCTGGTCGCGTCGGTCTGACGGTAAATGAGGCTGCTGACGCTGCTGCCAAGGCTGCAGTCCTCCTACCTCGGCCCTCTAGTTCTTCCGTTCCTTCCGATGACCTCCGTGTTGCCGTCTGTCAGCAGGTGGTGTCACATTGGCAACACCACTGGTCTTCCTTTCATGGGAACAAGCTCTGGGGAATTCAACCTCTCCCGGCAGCTTGATCGACGTCCTCTCGGCCCTCTCGCCGTGAGGTGATCATTTTAGTTAGAGTGCGTGTGGTCAATGGTTTTCTAGCAATCGCCATTTCTTAAATGGTAATCACCCACCATTTTGTGCTCATTGTCATCAACCTTTGACGGTTCGCCATTTCGCGACCGAATGCCCCTTGCCGGCCGTGGTAGCCGTGCGGTTCTAGGCGCTACAGTCTGGAACCGAGCGACCGCTACGGTCGCAGGTTCGAATCCTGCCTCGGGCATGGATGTGTGTGATGTCCTTAGGTTAGTTAGATTTAATTAGTTCTAAGTTCTAGGCGACTGATGACCTCAGAAGTTAAGTCGCATAGTGCTCAGAGCCAACCAACGAATGCCCTTTTTTTAACCGCTTACATTATAATATATATTTTCCGTCTGAGATATCGGCGGTTTTAGCGAACAGCTCGCGGGCTGTCGATCGCGTTTTACTTTTTATTCGTCGTAGCAATATGGCGAGGGACATTTAATCCTTAGTTCGGAACCTCCGGTGTCTCTACGGCGTATTTTGTGGGTCTTTCTCCAAGAGAAAGTCATTGTTCCAACAATTGGGCTTAATGTAAAGTCGTTTTTAACTACTTTTCCTATTAGTCTTCTAAGGTTTTGACATGGACACGTATGACCTTAGTGGTTCTTGCGCCTTAAAACAAAGCAAAAGAGAAAGAAAACAAAATAGAAACAAAAAAAGCTTCCCTGCCTGGCTAACAGGCAAGTACGGGCAGGTAAAAAACAGAATGTGTACACAACTGGTGTACACCTTTCGCTGTCTTCTACTATTGTTTACGTGAAACTTCAAGATTCGCAAATTGGCAGTGCTGTAATTGATGAGAGAGGAGGCACTATGAAATTTACACGTTCTAACGGAAGTTTAGGTGGGGTTAAGATAATACATGCTGGATTAGGGCTGCGCACCGTAAGAGCATTCGAGTTCCCGTTTCAAATCCCATGCAATCATGTAAACCAAAAGATATGGAGTAACGGATGTCCATTCTCAGTGGAGTTAGGAAAGTTAAGAGTGATGTCATGAAGCCCATTCCGTCATTCATAAATGCATCTAGCAACCATGCGTTAGTTATCTATGGTGAGGACATTTGCAACAGTTAATTCCACTGAGCATGTGAATGCTGAGTGCTCGCGAGGCGCGAGATCCAGCTACCGAACACGTACGCTGTCGAACGCACGCCCAGCCTGCCGGCCGTTGTGGCCGCGCGGTTCTCGGCGCTTCAGTCCGGAACCGCGCTGCTGCTACGGTCGCAGGTTCGAATCCTGCCTCGGGCATGGCTGTGTATGACGTCCTTAGGTTAGTTAGGTTTAAGTAGTTCTAAGTCTAGGGGACTGATGATCTCAGATGTAAAGTTCCATAGTGCTTAGAGCCATTTGAACCCACGGCCGGCGCTGTACACATGCCATGATTTATTCGTATGTGGCCATACCTGGGGGATTAATGGAACCAAAAAAAGCAACCTTCGATTTTTCTACAATTCTTAATGACTCAAATGTTCGCCGGCCGGAGTGGCAGTGCGGTTCTAGGCGCTACAGTCTGGAGCCGAGCGACCGCTACGGTCGTAGGTTCGAATCCTGCCTCGGGCATGGATGTGTGTGAGTCCTTAGCTTAGTTAGGTTTAATTAGTTCTAAGTTCTAGGCGAGTGATGACCTCAGAAATTAAGTCGCATAGTGCTCAGAGCCATTTGAACCATTTGAACTCAAAAATGTTCTGCATGACTATGCCTGGAGGAAAAGATGGACGAGAGAGCGTGATATTAAAGCGGCATTTCAACACAAAAGTAGAATGTCTTTTTAAATTTCAAATTCATAACTATGTTCTGTACGTATCAGTGTAATCCATTATCATGTATTCAGGTCATATCTTTTCTGACCCCACTGTCGTCTGCTGGTATGAATGTGTGGTTTGCCTGTAGCTGCCACTTCAGATTTCTTTAGTCTGCCAGGAAGTGTCCTTGAACGTTAAGAGTAGTTTCGCCAACCGTTGTGTAGAACTTTGAATACGGATACGTTGGGTCAGAAAGGCGTTAGTGGCCACTGGTCATCATCCATTTTGAGGTTGGCACAGGTAGACACCGCTTACGCTCTCTGGGCCCTTCCGGATTCTTGTGTAGGCCCCGACAACGTGGCAGCTTAATTTTACTCTACCTTGGTTTGGTTGGTTGTTTGGGAGGAAGAGACCAAACAGCGAGGTCCTCGGTCTCATCGGATTAGGGAAGGATGGGAAAGGAATTGGGCCGTGCCCTTTCAAAGGAACCATCCCGGAATATGGCTGGAGCGATTTAGGGAAATCACGGAAAACCTAAATCAGGATGGCCGGAAGCGGGATTGAACCGTCGTCCTCCCGAATGCGAGTCCAGTGTGCTAACCACTGCGCCACCTCACTCGGTTTTACTCTACCCTAAGACGCCGGTGAGTATGGATGTTCTGAGTAGTATCTCAAGCTGCTAAGTGGAAATGTGTAAGAGGTATCTTTGTTTGAGTTTCCAGTAATCACTCTGGTGTGTGGCACTGATAATCACGCCGCAGCAATTATTTCAGTCAGGGAACGGTATTAATTTCACTAGTATTCAGTTTATTCCATGAGATCCTTCGTGCAACTGCAACTTGGCGCGGACGAGCTGCGCCGTCACGTGATGTACAGTCTTAGTTAGTTTCGTGTTATCATGTATGAATGTGTCGTGTGCTCTGTGGAACGCTTGTGTTAAATTTTATTTGATTTATCTTCCACTTTGTATTTCATCCCCATAGGCTTAGTAGCCCGTACTCTGCTGGACCAAGTGCGTTTCTTTGTAAACCATGAGGCTCCTATTCGACGTAAACACCTCTCGTGTTCTAATTGAAGCATCAGTTTCATCGTGGAGTGGACATGCTCACGTATTTGGTAAATCTGGTAAATTTATTTACAAAATTACTTAGTTGTACGGAATTTCAGAAGTGGGCTTTGTTCTCTGAAATTGACCGCTAAACCAGTCGCGCTCTGATCCCGTGAGCTTAGTTGTGGAGTAGGAAAACTTTCTTCTGAATTCTATCTTTCGCTGTTTGAGTGATTAGTGTGAACGTGGTGTGTATGGTCCAGATAAATCGTAACCAGGAATTTAGCAGATTTGCCCCCCATTACATCTCACAGCGCCATTTCGCCCCCTAGTCAGGATCCTTAAAATAAGTCAGTTTGTACCTCCCATTAATAATGTTTCAACGAAATTAGTCATGATTATTGTATGAGTATATCCAGTACATGGACTAGTATATTACTAAATCATCAAATGATCTTTGCGGTCGTGCCCTTTTATCAGTTTAATTAGCTAATACTTAAACAAATTTGGCCCACTGCTCAGAAAATTTGTGTTTGGTACTTGTTCGAGGAAAGCGAACGTAGCCTCTACTTGCATAGTCATTCTTGAGATTTAGGAAATCAGAAAAAAATATTTCACGAAGCTGGTCCTACTAGTAACTATCACTAGAAAAAGACGACACATATCATTCACACGTATCCTCGAAATGGGCAGCGACAGCGTCCAGCAGACTGGAAACTTAGATACGAACGCTGAGTCAGAAGATACCGATTATGATCAACGGAAAATGGGACTTAACTGAAAACAGAAAATTCTGTGCAGTTTCAGACAGTAATGCATCGGAAGATGGTGTTGAAGGACAAAGAACAAACTCACGACATATCAGAAGGAAAAAAAAGACGTCGCTATTAATTCCAATGCCACTCCGGACAAGGAAGACAACGGAAATAAACCCTGACTGTAACGTCGCGAGTCAATCCGCAATAGTGTTTTAATGCAGTACGGGCTCGTAGTTTTGGAGCCGGTGGCGGTGGCAGCCGCTTGTATCTCGGCGTGATTCGTACCTGTCGCTAGCACGGCCGTGGGAAGTGCTACCTGTGTCAGTTCCAGCGACAGAATATTGAAGCCCCTAAGAATCTAAATAAACGATACTAAATATTATTCAATTTTGATAAAACTTAATATATGGCCTTTTGTTATTAAAAGGAAGCTACGGAACATTTTTTGGCGAGAAACTTCTTTTAAGGAATCCACTGAAAAGTACCGAATGTAAACTCACATATTGTAGCAGATTATAGACTGTGAAATCGCTTAAAAATTCGAGTAGAACTGGAGTTGATTTCTGACTGTCTTGCGTGTGTACGAAACTGTATAACTCTGAGCCGATGATCAGTGATATTAGCCAGTGGTGTAAATGTGCGCTTCTCAAGGCAATAAAGAAATTTTGCCGCATTTTGACATTTTTCTAAAAAGATGAAGCTATCGCACTCCACTTGAAACTTTGTTATAAGATATTACAGGACATGTAACTACCGAGTTTTTGCGGACTCTACAAACATAAGTACGGACGATGGATTTCTTCAACGCTGCTTTTAACATCGTCTGGACAGTAAAAAAAAAAAAAAGTGGTTCAAATGGCTCTGAGCACTATGGGACTTAACATCTGAGGTCATCAGTCCCCTAGAACTTAGAACTACTTAAACCTAACTAACCTAAGGACATCACACACATGCATGCCCGAGGCAGGATTCGAACCTGCGACCGTAGCGGTCGCGCGGTTCCAAACCGAAGCGCCTAGAACCGCTCGGCCACCTCAGCCGGCTCTAGACAGTACCTACGTTGCAGAGAAGAGGGTTGATGACTAGACGCTGTGCTGAGGTAGGTGGAACAACTGTCATTGATAGTACGCCGGTTGACAGTATGCAGTAAACAGTTACGCAATTTATAAACCAGCAACGCCGCAATTGGTGCTTTATCGGCCGGGAATTAGTACAGTATAGAGTTCGGAAGAGTAGGAACTGTACATGAAAAAGCAGCAGTGTTTAATTGAACTCGTGAAGGGTTCACACGCGTGTGAAAAAAGGAACTGGAATGTACGACCAAAGACACGTAAGCAATTCAAAGTGCTTCGAAAATACGACAACGAGTGGAAAGAGGCGACGAGTGGAACGAGGCGGCAGATTTCGGCAGCGACAGCGCGCTGCGGGAGGTGACTTCACGCTACGGCAGACCACCAGCCACTGGGGCGGTTGCAACCGGAAGGGAAACGGGGGCCCATAAACTGGCAAAGGTGAAGTTTGGGGGACGGACCCGCTGTATCACCTCGCGGTGCAGATCACAAGGAAGAAAAGATAAGTGTTGTTCTACTTCACTGTTTGTGTGTGTGTGCAAAAAAACTTTGCATCATGGCATAAAGTAATCAGGAACCAGTAGATGAAAAACTATAGGTAGATTTAGGCGATGTAGTCTGTGTAGATGATTCCAGGAGAGGTAACTTCAGTTTTGATATATCAGGAGCACATGACAGTGGTTTGCCTAAGTCGATGCCTTCTAATTCTGGTCTAGAAAATGAGCTGAGCAAGGTGGAAGCCGATGTAAAATATCTGCCTGTAGCTATTCCGAAAGTAAAACAGGAAGAATGTCAGTTGTTGGGGAACCAAAGGACAGTGTTGGTGAATATGATGGCAAAAATGAATGGTCTGGGTTCTGAGATTAAAACGTCATTAACTTCTGATATTGACGATAAAATAAGTAAAATGTGTTCAGACATAAAATCTTCAGTAAGTTATGATATTGACACTAAAATGAGTAGATTGAGTGTAGAGATGGATTCCAAAATGGATAAAATGGATACTGATATTAATACTAAAATGAATAAACTAGGTTTGGATATAAATGGATTTCATAATGAAGTTCATGGGTTGATGTCTGAGTTTAATCAGCGATTTTCAAATTTGTCAACTGAAATGGATTCCAA
Organism: Schistocerca nitens; assembly: GCF_023898315.1. Taxonomy (NCBI): domain Eukaryota; kingdom Metazoa; phylum Arthropoda; class Insecta; order Orthoptera; family Acrididae; genus Schistocerca; species Schistocerca nitens. The sequence goes on along the minus strand of NC_064621.1, from coordinate 527,067,873 downwards.
AATGAAAAGGAAAATTTCGAATTTGAGGAATTTGTCGAAAAATGACCTGACTTTGTTCGGTAATAATATTAAAAGTGACATTAATCAGGACAGGCAAGAACCTAATGTTACTATTGTAACGGTGAAAAATGGGTTAAATTCGCGAACTGAGCAAGTTGCTGAGAATAATCAACAAATTAAAGAGAAAATACATTCAGAAATAAATAAAGTTCATGAACAGATTCGCAATGTAGAAAAATGTTGTGAGGATAGTCATGTAGTCCTAGAAAGTCAAGTTAAAGACGGAAATGAAATGTGTGTAAAGTTTGGTATGCAAGTTGCTAGTAATATTACTGTCATTGAAACTAACCTTAGCCAATTTAATACAGGGGTAAATGAACAGCTAGGTAACCATGAAAATAGACTAACAAAAGTTGAACAGAAAGCTAGCAACAATAATGTGTGTGTAGTGTCTAATGGTGTTGTGGAATCTACTGAAATTGTCTATGTGAGGCATCGCCAATTCTTGAAATTTGATCCAAGCAAGAACGTTCATCCAAAAGAATTTTTGATTGATTTTGAAGACGTTTTACCTAAAGTGTGGAGTGACAAACAAAAGATAGGTTTCATCACTTCTAATTATTGGTGGAGGCTAGAATATGTGGGAATTTAGCCTCTGATAAGTATGACAGTTTAGCAGATTTTAAACAAGCCTTTTTCGGTGAGTATAGGGGAAATCGGAAGCAAATGGAAGTTTTAAACAAGTTTAGTTCAGAAAAGAAGTATGACCCAAAGAAAAACAGCATCAAAAGATTTGTATAAAGGTGAGTTACGACTTGGTCATATTTGAGTTCTAAAGTAGAGACAAAGCAGATTGTTATGGGATTAGAGAATTAGTTGCCGCTCTATTGGCGAAATAAGATCATTTCTGCACCAAGGGATGGCATTGACAGGTTTGTCCATTATTTAGAAAGGGTAGAAAATATTCTGAAAGAGGAGGAAAGTAACAGAAGAGAATATACACTTCCCGCAAGACCCAGTGACAATAGGACGGAAGTCATTGTGAATAGAACAGGCGTACAAAGATGTAATGGTTATCGGGGTAGGTACAGAAGAAGAGGGGGTACTGCTGGAAGTAGGTTAAATGACACAGTACAGTATTTTGATTTCAATCAGCTGCGAGTCGATGACGTAATGGATGAACGTCGCCCATCAGGTAATAGAAACGTCAGAAGCAACGACATCGCACGGCAGGGTAACGTGTAGCTGTCTGTGATGACGCTAACGTTTGCAGACTGCAACCGCATATACTAAACCCGCTAGCAACTCCCTTCGTAAAGAAGGCACCTACTAAAGAATGTATAGAATGTAATGATAATGAAATCTAAAAGGCAGAGGAGAATGGCACTGAGAAGCAGTTCATTTCTTTAGAAAAGGAAGTAGCGTTTTGTGGAAGGGAAAGTTCTAGTAGAGATCACAGGAACCAGGCTAAGAAGGAACTTAATACAGAAACTGAAAACTTAAGTCAGGAGGTGGGAGTAACGCAAACCGACGTGAGGCAACCTGTAGACTGTGAAAGTATCACTATGGGGATACAAGAGGAGGTTGTGAATAGACTGAAACAAGTAATTTCCGAGAGTGAGGACAAAGGGACGGAAGAGGAGGAAGAAGTGTATGATGTAAGTACACTACTGCCCATTAAAATTGCTACACAGAGAAGAAATGCAGATGATAAACGGGTATTCATTCGACAAATATATTATACTAGAACTGACATGTGATTACATTTTTACGCAATTTGGGTGCATAGATCCTGAAAAATCAGTACCCAGAACAACCACCTCTGGTCGTAATAACGGCCTTGATACGCCTGGGCACTGAGTCAAACAGAGCTTGGATGGCGTGTACAGGTACAGCTGCCCATGCAGCTTCAACACGATACCACAGTTCATTAAGAGTAGTGACTGGCGTATTGTGACAAGCCAGTTGCTCGGCCACCATTGACCAGACGTTTTCAATTGGTGAGAGATCTGGAGAATGTACTGGCCAGGGCAGCAGTCGAACATTTTCTGCATCCAGACAGGCCCGTACAGGACCTTCAACATGCGGTCGTGCATTATCCTGCTGAAATGTAGGTTTTCGCAGGGATCGAATGAAGGGTAGAGCCACGGGTCGTAACACATCTGAAATGTAACGTCCACTGTTCAAAGTGCAGTCAATGCGAACAAGAGGTGACCGAGACGTGTACCAATGGCACCCCATACCATCACGCCGGGTGATACGCCAGTATGGCGATGACGAATACAGGCTTCCAATGTGCGTTAACCGCGATGTCGCCAAACACGGATGCTACCATCATGATGCTGTAAACAGAACCTGGATTCATCCGAAAAAATGACGTTTTGCCATTCGTGCACCCAGGTTCGTCGTTGAGCATACCATCGCAGGAGCTCCTGTCTGTGACGCAGCGTCAAGGGTAACCGCAGCCATGGTCTCCGAGCTGATAGTCCATGCTGCTGCAAACATCGTCGAACTGTTCGTGCAGATGGTTGTTGTCTTGCAAACGTCCCCATCTGTTGACTCAGGGATCGAGACGTGGCTGCACGATCCGTTACAACCATGCGGATAAGATGCCTGTCATCTCGACTGCTAGTGATACAAGGCCGTTGGGATCCAGCACGGCGTTACGTATTACCCTACTGAACCCAACGATTCCATATTCTGCTAACAGTCATTGGATTTCGACCAACGCTAGCAGCAATGTCGCGATACGATAAGCCGCAATCGCGATAGGCTCCAATCCGACCTTTATCAAAGTCGGAAACGTGATGGTACGCATTTCTCCTCCTTACAAGAGGCATCAGAATAACGTTTCACCAGGCAACGCCGGTCAACTGCTGTTTGTGTATGGGAAATCGGTTGTAAACTTTCCCCATGTCAGCACGTTGTAGGTGTCCCCACCGGCGCCAACCTTGTGTGAATGCTCTGAAAACTAATCATTTGCATATCACAGCATCTTATTTCTGTCGGTTAAATTTCGAGTCTGTAGCACGTCATCTTCGTGGTGTAGCAATTTAATGCCAGTAGTGTAGTTCTGACGACACCTTGGATAGGGTTGCAGAAAGAAAGATTATTTTGGAGGGTTAGAAACTAGAGAAATGTTTTGAGTTGTTTATAGTGGAACGGATAGTAAAAGCCGCCACTAATAACGAAGTGAAAGGGGGGGGGGGCAGTTACGTTAAATGTACTTTCCACAGAAGTGGTAGGCTTTGACAGGAGTGAAGTAGTTCAAGATTTATTGGAAGAACCTATGTCTGTATTTAGAAGTGAATACGTGGGACAACCTACAGTAAAAGTAACTATATTTGAAGAAAAGGTTCCTTGCTTGATAAATACCGGATCAGAAGTTTGCGCAATGTCACAGAATTTTGCGAATGCTCTTCCAAAAAGTAAACAAATAGTGATCATGCCTATGAGTGGGTTAAAAATTGTGGTGGCCACGGGTAAAAGCAAGAAAGCAGCAATGCAAGAAATATTGTTATGAATCACTGTAGGTGGGATACAGATAGAATTGAATTTTTTGATTATCAACGCATTCAGTGTGGAAATGTTAGTAGGTGCCAGTTTCTTAACTAAATATGAAGGGTGGGTTAATTTTGGAACTAATGATGGAATGGTTATGATAAAGGGAAAACTGGTAACTATTCCGCTCATAGGTAAAAGGCATAGTGTAAATAATGAAGAAAGTGATACTCCAATCCGATACTGTAGGACCGTCGAGGTAATTGAAGGCTATAATGAATACGCCGAAAGGAAGGAAGTGGATCCTTCTGAGCTAGAGAATGTCAGATCAGGGTCAGTGAAAAATTGGAGGAACTCACTGATATGACGGATGTACAAAGACAAGAGCTGAGGCAAATTTTAAATGGGCATTGTGAAGTATTTTCAGACCAGCCCGGATTAGTTCGGAACTCTGAGTGCTATTTATCTGTGAAAGAAGATGCACATTTTTTCCGAAAGCCCTTCCAGAAGTGCATAAGGAAGCTGTTCGAGATTTGATACAGAACATGCTCGAATGGGGGATAATAGGAAAAGCGATTACTGTATACGATAACTCATTGCTTGTAGTGCCTAAGAAGGATGGCTCAATTAGGCTAGTTTTGGATGCCAGGGCATTAAATAAAATTACCTTACTGCTGTTGTGACTGTTAATGATTTCCAGAGTGTGAGATGAGTACACTGATGCCAATGACTCATGTAGTGCCAAAAGGTGGACTTCTACTGTTTCGGAGTTAATGGCTTGAATTTATTTATACATATATTCTCAATTTTTTTCTCTGAATGACATAATAAGTTAATACAAAATCAAATACATTCTAATTCAAATAATTCTTGTAGTGCCAAAAAGATGGACTTGTGCTGTTTTGGAATTGAAAGCTTCAATTTATTTCCACATATATTCTCAATTTTTTCTCTGAATTACCTAAAAATTTAATACAGAATCAAATACATTATATTCTATTATTCATTTTATTAACTCTGTTTAAAGAACACAACGTAACTATTTTACGAAAAATAATTTTTAGGAATAAAAATTTATTTTAATTATGGCATTTATATAACTGGAGGAGTATTTATTTATTTTATTAAGAAATATTTATATTTTTGTGAAGAAGCGAGTATTGTTTAGTGGAATTTCAACCAGAAACGAATTCATTTTCTTGGAGAAGAAAAGAAGTTAATGGCGTCTTTTGCCACGACGAGAAGGCAAACATTGCTGAGCGTAAGGTAGGGCTGAAGAGGAGTAGGGAGGCCCGTAAGTAAAAATTAAAAACAGCAAAAGCACTGCCCGCGAAAGATGTTGCTCTGTGTCCGAGTGCCGCTAAGCCACACAGCTTTTAATGTGCAAGGAAGTTTCATAACTGCGCACATTCCGCTGCATAAGGAAAGATTCATTCTGGATCTATAATATCGTTTTTAATAATCTTGCTTACACTGAAGCTTACGCTTTACGATTCTTTTCGATTTTCTCCACTGTCAGGCAAAAGGTGACCTGTTTTTAATTTTATTTTGTCGTCGACTTCTCGCTGCATCTCTGGTAACCCACCTAGAACCGATTCGAAGTTACGTTAGCTCCTCCTCCAACTGCACTAACCTACCTTCGGAGCCTAGAGTTCTGCAATGTGTTGTCCAAATGAAAAGTGTTGGAAACAATTAATTAGGTATGCAAGGTCAACGTTATTGTCTTTTTTTTAACTATCAGCTTTAGTACTGCAGGAGTCTCGGCCACACTCTTTGCTGCACCGAAGTTTGAGACACCGAAGAGTGTGGCAGATTGTGCGAAGTGACCTCACTTGAGAGGAACAGTGGGCGTAAGTTCATTGTAAACTGGGTGACCTCGCCGGACCGCGAAGACGATTGCCTTTAACTGCCTGAATTACCGCTCTAGATGCCACAGTAATCTTTTTCCAACATCTCTGGAGGTCCTGCAACCAGAGGAACGTACGGGATGCGGTCATAGACACTGGCGTGTTGAAGAACTTAAAGCCCTCTTCTGATAACGTATTAGCACTCGCAGACACTTTCGAAACGGCCTCACAGGTGGAAAGAGGCATAAAATTTGTACCCGAAATTGCTGGCGTTTATACTGTAGGAAACAGCGGATACACTACACGAATGGACGTTACGTTACGGGAAACCTGATCATAAACATTGCAAAAACAGAATTTCCTGAATGAGATTTTCACTCTGCAGCGGTGTGCGCGCTGATATGAAACTTCCTGGCAGATTAAAACTGTGTGCCAGACCAAGACTCGAACTCGGGCCCTTTGCCTTTCGCGGGCAAATGCTCTACCAACTGAGCTACCCAAGCACGACTCACGCCCCCTCCTCACAGCCCCACTTCTGCCAGTACCTCGCCTCCTACCTTCCAAACTTTACAGAACCTCTCCTGCGAACCCTGCAGAACTAACACTCCTGAAAGAAAGGATATTGCGGAGACATGGCTTAGCCACAGCCTGGGGGATGTTTCCAGAATGAGATTTTCACTCTGCAGCGGAGTGTGCACTGATATGAAACTTCCTGGCAGATTAAAACTGTGTGCCGGACCGATACTCGAACTCGGGACCTTTGCCTTTCGCGGGCAAGGTGGGAGGCGAGGTACTGGCAGAAGTGGGGCTGTGAGGACGCGGCGTGAGTCGTGCTTGGGTAGCTCAGTTGGTAGAGCACTTGCCCGCGAAAGGCAAAGGGCCCGAGTTCGAGTCTCGGTCCGGCACACATTTTTAATCTGCCAGGAAGTTTCACAGAATTTCCTTTTGTGCCTTTTGCTCAAACCAAAGAACACTTAGTTAGTTTGCTCTCAGGACCATTATAGGCGAGTTGTTAACAATGTACAACCAATTTCTGCGAATAAAGTCAATGAAGCATTTGTCAATCGAGAAATGTGTCTTCAGGAAAGTTAAAGGCATCAGTGAGACAGTTCTGATATATCACTTGCTCTAGATAATGGGAACGAAAGGGAGAGAGAAGAACAAAGACGCTTTCATAGGATTTATCGACCTAGAAATAGCAGTGGATAATGCTAAAGTGGTTGAAGATCTAGAAAGATACGTAACCTCTACAGGAAAACACGATTAATATACAATACCAGCGGAAAAATGCTCCTATCGTAGCACAAAAAGGTCTAATATGCTCGTGTTTCAAACGGCTCTGACTTACAAATAGGGTACACCCTGCCTCATTCTATCTTCCGCAAACCCTTCAAAAATTTTCTAAAAAATTTTGGCATGCGAACATATTAGCGCTCTTTTTACCAAGGAACTCGCATCTCATTCTCTCAAGATCCCCGAACTGTAACTCGCTCACACCCACTAGTCAGTCGGTTAAGTCGCTCATACCCATCCTTTCCCACTTGTATATTCTCACTCACTCATTCAGCCCAAAGCGTTGTCATTCCCTCTCTGAGTCAGTCACTGTTCCCCGTCTCACAACCACAATCTACTACGATCTGTCCTACTACTACTGTCTGTTCTCACTGTCACTGTCTCCCTCTTGCTCTCTCATACTGCTACTATCCGAGTCATTCCTTCCCACTCCTGATGTCTCTTCTCATTGTCGCTATACATTTGTCTCGTTGTCTGTCTCTCATCATCAGTGGCTCTCACCCATTCACTCTGTTCCTAGCACTGTTCTGTCACTATCAGTTATGTGCCACTTCCACTTTGTCCCTCTCTTTTTCTCACGCCGCCATTGCCTCCTTCGCTCTTTCTATACTTAACCACTGTTTACTATCTTCCAGCATTTATTACTTTGCCGTCTCTTTTCCACTTCAACCTTCTCCTGCTCTCAGCGTAGAAAAGCGTTACTATGTTCGCATCCTAAAATTTTTGGGAAAATTTTAAAGGTGCCGATAAAGGTAGAATGAAGCAGGAGGTACCATACTTTTCACTCAGTCCTTTAAACAGCAGCATGTTAGACTTTTTTGAATTCCGTTAGGGCCATTTTTCCAATAATTCCATTTTCCCGCCGGCCGTTGTGGCCGAGCGATTCTAGGCGCTTCAGTCCGGAACCGCGCGACCGCTATGGTCGCAGGTTCGAATCCTGCCTCGGGCTTGGATGTGTGTGATGTCCTTAGGTTAGTTAGGTTTAGGTAGTTCTAAGTTCTAGGGGACTGATGACCTCAGATGGTAAGTCCCACAGTGGTCAGAGCCATTTGAACCATTTTTGAACCATTTTTCCTGCTACAGGAGAGCATGTCGCTCACATGAAAAGAACTTTATGGGACAGTAAAAGTATATAATTTTTTATGTGAAATAGTAATAACGTAAAACTAATTTTACACCTTAGCCCGGCTTTTATGTGCATAAAAGTTTTGCTTGTGGGTCAGTACAACATCAGGTTCCCAGAGACCTTCTGAAGATAACGTAGACTCTTTACAGCATATTAATTCGTACTGCATCACTATATAAACTACGTTTTCGACTCACACCGGAAAATACGTGCGTATTTTACGTGTACAAGTAGGATAACTTTAAACCCCTGCATCTCGGAAGTGGATAGAGATATGAAGGAAATTTTGAGTGTCATTCGAGATCTGAATTTTACCGGTATATCGTAAAAATTACAGCCATTTTCTGTGCATAGCCGTCTTGGAATCCGCGGCTCGGTTTTGGGACCCAAATACCGTGTTTTTCGTGTTTTCTCAGGAATCGTCCACGAACTAAATGGTGCATCGTAGACTACATAAGATGTAAAAAGAACCAATCGATTTGCTCCATTTGCCTAAGCTGGAGGAAATGTGTAATATTCACTATCTGACACTGCACTGTAGGACTGCTAGAGCAAGATGATCCTTCTGTCGGACATACAAATGGTACCCAGACCAAGGGCTATCAGAAACACTTGACTCTACCTTCCTGTCACCAATAGAATACGAATTATGAGCCCCGGAAAAATCCCGTTTTTATGTGCGGTGTTTTGGAACATATTACGTAGATCGTGCTGAGGGATGCGTGCAGATATACAGGAACTAAGAGAGAGCAATAGGAACTGAGAGAACAGTGCTTGGATTAAAAAGAACGTAAAGACAGGGACACAGTTTTTCTCCCCTCGATTTACATACAGAATATCCAGTGAAGGAAATAAAATATAATTTTTTTAATATCTGATTGATTCAGGTTCCCTTCCCAGAGTGAGTATCAATGTGCAGGATAGGTCAGAGATACGGGGACTTCTTACCACGGCCGGAACTTGCTCCCACAAAGGAAACCGCCGCAGCTGCAGGCATGTCACGTCGGCCCATCCGCCGCCACAAGAGTGCCTGTAAATAACGCCGCCCGACAGTTGCCAGTTAGTTCTCGTTATTCTTTCAAGCTTCCTATAAACGACATTAACAGTAGTGTTAATGGCCTTGCCTGTACTAGATTTGTTACTGGGACTGCTTTCTGCAGTGTTGTAAACGCTGAAGACGACTCTGCTACGCTCTGGACTTGTTTTTGGTTAGCCGTTCACTTCATGATATCCACCTGTTCGTTCCACCGGTCACCGCATCTTTCCAGTGATAGTGATCATAATCTGTGACGTGCTGACGCAGAGTAGGACAGTAAAGTTTTGAAGCGAGATTAAAGTTCAGGGTGAAAGCATATCATTCCTACATTTCGCTGATGACATTGATATCCTCTGTGAAAGAGAGGAATATCTGCAGATCCTGTTGAATGGAATGGACTGTTGAATTGAAGGAATTCTATTACCTTGGAAGCAAAATACAACACGGCGGACAAAGCAAGGAGGATATAAGAAGCGGACTAGCATAAGCAAAGAACAGAGTCTACTAGTACCAAACATAAGCCTTAAGTGAAAGAAAATTGTAAACGTCTGGAGCTCACGGAATGGATTCACAGCCGGCAGGAAAAACGGAAAAGGTGAGAGCCGATGTGTTTGCGACGGGATGCTAAAGAAAGGTGATGAAAGTGAACTGATAATGTAACAAATAAAGACCTTCTTCACAGAATTAGCAAAGGAAGGAATTTGGGATAGAAACTAACTAAAAGAAGCGGTAACAAGACATGTGTTAAGACGTCAGAGAGTAACTTCGATGGTTGTAGGGGAGGCACTAGAGATCAAAAATTCTGCAACAAGAGAGAAACGCCGGCCAGGGTGGCCGAGCGGTTCTAGGCGACCGCTACGGTCGCAGGTTCGAATCCTGCCTCGGGCATGGATGTGTGTCATGTCCTTAGTTAGGTTTAAGTAGTTCTAAGTTCTCGGGGACTGATGACCTTAGAAGTTAAGTCCCATAGTGCTCAGAGCCATTTGAACCAAGACAGAAACTACACTCCTGGAAATTGAAATAAGAACACCGTGAATTCATTGTCCCAGGAAGGGGAAACTTTATTGACACATTCCTGGGGTCAGATACATCACATGATCACACTGACAGAACCACAGGCACATAGACACAGGCAACAGAGTATGCACAATGTCGGCACTAGTACAGTGTATATCCACCTTTCGCAGCAATGCAGGCTGCTATTCTCCCATGGAGACGATCGTAGAGATGCTGGATGTAGTCCTGTGGAACGGCTTGCCATGCCATTTCCACCTGGCACCTCAGTTGGACCAGCGTTCGTGCTGGACGTGCAGACCGCGTGAGACGACGCTTCATCCAGTCCCAAACATGCTCAATGGGGGACAGATCCGGAGATCTTGCTGGCCAGGGTAGTTGACTTACACCTTCTAGAGCACGTTGGGTGGCACGGGATACATGCGGACGTGCATTGTCCTGTTGGAACAGCAAGTTCCCTTGCCGGTCTAGGAATGGTAGAACGATGGGTTCGATGACGGTTTGGATGTACCGTGCACTATTCAGTGTCCCCTCGACGATCACCAGTGGTGTACGGCCAGTGTAGGAGATCGCTCCCCACACCATGATGCCGGGTGTTGGCCCTGTGTGCCTCGGTCGTATGCAGTCCTGATTGTGGCGCTCGCCTGCACGGCGCCAAACACGCATACGACCATCATTGGCACCAAGGCAGAAGCGACTCTCATCGCTGAAGACGACACGTCTCCATTCGTCCCTCCATTCACGCCTGTCGCGACACCACTGGAGGCGGGCTGCACGATGTTGGGGCGTGAGCGGAAGACGGCCTAACGGTGTGCGGGACCGTAGCCCAGCTTCATGGAGACGGTTGCGAATGGTCCTCGCCGATACCCCAGGAGCAACAGTGTCCCTAATTTGCTGGGAAGTGGCGGTGCGGTCCCCTACGGCACTGCGTAGGATCCTACGGTCTTGGCGTGCATCCGTGCGTCGCTGCGGTCCGGTCCCAGGTCGACGGGCACGTGCACCTTCCGCCGACCACTGGCGACAACATCGATGTACTGTGGAGACCTCACGCCCCACGTGTTGAGCAATTCGGCGGTACGTCCACCCGGCCTCCCGCATGCCCACTATACGCCCTCGCTCAAAGTCCGTCAACTGCACATACGGTTCACGTCCACGCTGTCGCGGCATGCTACCAGTGTTAAAGACTGCGATGGAGCTCCGTATGCCACGGCAAACTGGCTGACACTGACGGCGGCGGTGCACAAATGCTGCGCAGCTAGCGCCATTCGACGGCCAACACCGCGGTTCCTGGTGTGTCCGCTGTGCCGTGCGTGTGATCATTGCTTGTACAGCCCTCTCGCAGTGTCCGGAGCAAGTATGGTGGGTCTGACACACCGGTGTCAATGTGTTCTTTTTTCCATTTCCAGGAGTGTACAATAAAGGATCCTTCTTTCTACGTATTCGCAATACTTTACATTTGTCTATGTCATCCTGGTGCTCTTTAGAACCACACACGTACACTGCGAGCTGCGTGTCCCTTTGCATTGCCCTGCTGGTAGGTGCCATCGTGCAGAGGAAGAATAAACTGCGTGTAGGAGTCGTCATGGTCCCCAAGGATATTGTTGATCCACTGTAGCTCCCACAATTGACGTGATCGTCCACAGAATACCTCGAAAATGTTTCCCCAGTCCGATGGAGCATAAAATGTGATTGACCTGAAAAGGCCATCTATCGCCAATAAGCGGAAGTCCAGTTGCGGCACTGGCATGCAAATTCCAGCCTCCGTTGCCAGCGAACAGCAGTCAACATGGGTGCATTAATGGGACACCTGCGGAAGCTCATATGCAGCGATGTACATTGAATAATCGTTGAGGAGACACTTTTGGTAGCCCCTTAGTTCATCTGAGCAGTCAGGTAAAATTAAAATTTAAAACAGTCTTGATCGCAATCTTGTTAAATTACTGACGACAGTTACATGAGCGTCGAGGGTCGACGGAACTCATCCAGCAGTGTCCATCCACCGCTCCGGAGTCTGAAGATGACTCTTTCATAGAGTCGAAACCGTTCACTCACTCCAATAAAAAAATATTTTAATAAGATTGCGATCAAGACTGTTTTAAATTTTTAATTTTAACCACTCTGAAGATCACTGAATATGTTTTCAAAAGTTTCAAAAATCTTATGAGTAGCCAAGTGCTCGACAGTTGCGTTGTATTTGCCCTTACAACACATCTCTGCAGCCGTTGTTCACCCCTGTCATCTACGGGCTGCGGTGCACCACAGTTGCCTCTGTGCCATTTCTGGATAGCTCTATTTTGCCATGCACGGGAAGCTTTAACCACAGCAGCAAGGAAGCAGCTTACATACTTAGCCGTTTCGGAAATGCTTCAATTCTTGGGACGTAAGCCAGTGCCCTACTGGACGTCATATAAAACACGATTTAGTTAACCTCCACTTCTAATGCTGTCAATGCCATCTGTGAGTCGTTGCTGCACGTTGCAGAACCACATAGGCAGTGATCACATTAATGTGACTGGACCGTGTATTTACAAGAAGCTTGTTTAAAAGAATTTTGTTCCGAGAATATAGTCCTCTTCTCGGAACTTAGATGTTTTATAAAAGCAATTGTGAACGTTACAGGAAACGGAATTAATCTTTCTGCTATATGATACCGTATCAAGCAAATGTGATACTGTATGTTCAAATTCTTGAGACATTTTTAAACGAAAATACCGATAAGCGGTAAAAATTCTAACGAACAGTATTTTGCAAGCGGCACATTTTCGCGCAGGCAACGCTACAGGTATTTGATGCTCGACGCGATGCACGTTACTCTTGCTGATGGTCTTGGTTTCTGCAGTAGTGAGTGCGCTTATGTTATCCGACTAAATTCGTCAGTAAAACAGAGGTAACCAAATTATAAGCTACAATTAAAATAGTACTAAATTAGTTGAACCTTCTTCCCCCGTGACAGAGTCGTGAGGCTGAAAATGTGAGAAACGAACTTTGATGATTCACCGTTAAGGTTACAAACAGAAATGCTAATACTCGGTGGATGTCATTTTGTTTTTTATGCGCGATGAAAATTGTTTCGTATGCACAATGAAATGTGTTTCTTCTTTCAAGATGCTGAATCCACATACACTTTACAACCAGATAAATATGCATGCACACAGATGTAGTTAAACATTAAAGTTCAAACCGTAATAAATATGTGTTGTACGATGTCAGAGTCCTGCGATTTTCTGTTTAAATTTTTAGTTATCGACTGTGCTGGGTCAGGAAAGTCGTGTTTATTGTACCAGTTCATATACTGTAAATTTAAGGATGAAAGTAATCACACAGTAGGTGTTGAGTTTGGATCAAAAATAATGAATGTTAGAGGAAAATTTGTGAAGCTACAAATATGGGACACATGCACGGGGCAGTTATTTTTAGTCAGGGGGAAAGGAATAGACTGTCCAAGGGACATCGTGGAGCCAAAATGTTTTTAATGCTGCCTATTCTGTCCCTTGTGAAATGACTCTGTTGGCATCATCGTTGTCTGTCGAATTGTTAGTGTCCATATTCAGCTTTCTAATGCTGTCCACAAAGTTTTCGATTGACTCCCACGTTTTTGCAACACATTGTTCTATTGTACTGTGTAGTACCTACAGATATTTATTCTCTGCATGAAACCCTCCCTCAGAATTTCAAACGTCTGCTGATTCCTTAATTCCTCGTGATACACTACATACTCCTTAGCGTCTCCCACCGAACGTATTTTGGCCATATGTAAAAGCTGTTCCTCCGGCCAACACTCGGCTTTGCTGTTGCTAACAGGTTGTCTAAGAACATAACACATCTCTTCATGCCTTACGAAAAAAAGGGGAGATTCAGGTAGCGGTACTAGCGTCCAAGATGGGTACCGACATATTGGACGAGGAATAATCCCTCCTAGCCTTTCTTAACGCATCCAACTACTTGCGCAGCTCCGTATTGTCTGCTTGAGCCGGTTGTTGTGACCGAGCGGTTCTAGGCGCTTCAGTCTGGAACCGCTCGACCGCTACGGTCGCAGGTTCGAATCGTACCTCGGGCATGGATGTGTGTGCTGTCCTTAGGTTAGTTAGGTTTAAGTAATTCTAAGTTCTAGGGGACTGATGACCTCAGATGTTAAGTCCCATAGTGCCAGAGCCATTTGAACCACTGTCTGCTTGCATTTGCACTACCTGGTTCAATAAGGATTGATCCGTAGTTTTAATCTTTCCAGTCCCAGGTACGATCATTGCAAAGCCCGTGTCCACGATAAAAGGAGAAATGCAATAGGAATGGAACCAACACCACAGTCGTATTTCCTGTCGCGAAACACACCTAATTCTTATGTTTGTATGCTAACCGTGAGCATCCCCTACATTCCCTGACTCAATGTTCAGGCCCCCTAATCAGATGATTAGACTCTATATGCCAAATCCTGTCACATGCCAAACAGCTCTTTTCCTTTCACCACATTGAGTTGTTGTTGTTGTGGTCTTCAGTCCTGAGACTGGTTTGATGCAGCTCTCCATGTTACTCTAACCTGTGTAAGCTTCTTCATCTCCCAGTACCTACTGCAGCCTACATCCTTCTGAATCTGCTTTGTGTATTCATCTCTTGGTCTCCCTCTACGATTTTTACCCTCCACGCTGCCCTCCAGTACTAAATTGGTGATCCCTTGATGCCTCAGAACATGTCCTACCAACTGATCCCTTCTTCTAGTCAACTTGTGCTACAAACTCCTCTTCTCCCCAATTCTATTCAATACCTCCTCATTAGCTATGTGATCTACCCATCTAATCTTCAGCATTCTCCTGTAGCACCACATTTCGAAAGCTTCTATTCTCTTCTTGTCTAAACTATTTATCGTCCATGTTTCACTTCCATACACGTCTACACTCCATACAAATACTTTCAGAAACGACTTCCTGACACTTAAATCAATACTCGATGTTAACAAATTTCTCTTCTTCAGAAACCCTTTCCTTGCCATTGCCAGTCTACATTTTATATCCTCTCTACTTCGACCATCATCGGTTATTTTGCTCCCCAAATAGCAAAACTCCTTTACTACTTTAAGTGTCTCATTTCCTAATCTAATTCCCTCAACATCACCCGACTTAATTCGACTACATTCCATTATCCTCGTTTTGCTTTTGTTGATGTTCATCTTATGCCCTCCTTTCAAGACACTGTTCATTCCGTTCAACTGCTCTTCCAAGTCCTTTGCTGTCTCTGACAGAATTACAATGTCATCGGCGAACCTCAAAGTTTTTATTACTTCTCCATGGATTGAGGTGATGTCTAAAATCGTCGCTTCGCAATATCGCCGTTTACGGTGTGGCTTCTCTCACACCAGTCTTGCAGTCACGAATGCTTTCTGAACATTAACATTTTTTTACGATTAGTTGCCTTTCATCCAAAACTCCTACGAAAGAGGGCCAGGCTAGTATCAGCAGGTCACATCTCCAGTGGCATGATTGTGCAGTGCAGCAGAAGACGGCGGCATCGAAGTCCTTGCAGACCCAATCCACGTGTCATATACGTCGGGCTGCGAGGCTAGATAGCTAGCCTGGCGATTTGTCTGCTGTCTGAAATGGCTGTCAGGGCGCCCCGAGGTGAACCGAGGAACCTGAAAGACTAGTTAGAGTACCAGGCGGCGACTGGACGGCCTCGCCTCGGTGGATGCGTTTCAAAGGACCACAGGAACCACTGGAATAGCTGTCGTCTCATAGATCAACGGCTCCGCTTTGTTGGTAGCGCTGCGTGACGAGGCTGTAGCAGCTTAGCTACACATTAGACCTGTGACTGGCGCAGAAACTGCGCCACTCAAATGCACGACGCTAAAGGAATGCAGTTATTTTATGTATTACATAATTTGTTCTTTCACTTAAAACTGTTATCTGAACACTCAGTTTTTTCTCTCCCTCTTATCTCATACCTTGCTGCTCTTACACTCTCAGATATGTCACTACTTAGTTCATTAATTTCCTCATCTTTGTTACTATTTCATCCAGTACAAGATTTTCTCATATTTCTCAGCATGTGTTACAATGCAAGATTTTCTACTGATACTGAAAAGTCTACGAACACCTTTATTCTACTCAGAATCGTCATCTCCCAAGACCTTATTTCAGTAACTGTCATGTTCAAAGAAAAATATGTTCAAAATCGCCATAGAAACATCACACACGAAAATATGTCACTTCACATGAGAGCACCTGAAATTAAGTGCTCTTGTTAAGTAGTAGCTATTTAAATTGCATTTTCAACTACATTTTGGTGAGAAAAAGTAGCGCAGACCTTATCAAGGAATTTTACTTACCATAAAAAAGTTTCCTGGTGTGAATTAAGCGTCCTAGTGCATGGCGTTAACAATATTCTCGCTGGGTCCCGAATCCTACATATTTACATGCAACAAAAATGTTTAGGTGTCACGCAAATAATAATGCGCATCTCGATATCTGTCATTCATTCCAGTTTTATCAGTGTCATAGACCCTTTTGACTCTGCCTACCGTATTCATCTCTTGCTCTCCCTCTACGATGTTTAGCCCCACATTTCACTCCAGTACTAATCTGGTGATCCCTTGATGTCTCAGAATGTGTCCTACCAACGAAGCGCTCCTTCTATTCAGGTTGTGCCACATATTTATTTTCTCCTCATTTCGATTCAGTACCTCCTTATCAGTTACATGATCTATTCATCTATAGTACCATATTTCAAAAGCTTCTGTTCTCATCTTGTCTAAACTTTTATCGTCCATGTTTCACTTCTGTAAAACGCTACGCTCCATACGACTACTTTCAGAAAAAACTTCCTGACAATCTATGCTTCATGTTAACAAATTTCTCTTCTTCAGGAACACTTTTCTTGCCATTGTCAGTCTAAAGTTTATATCCCCTCTAGTTCGACCACAATCAGTTACCCAAATAGCAGAACTCACCTACTACTTTAAGTATTCGTTTCCTAGTCTAATACCTTCAGTATCACCTGATTTAATTAGACTACAATTCATTATGCTTGTTATGTTTTTGTTGGTGTTCATCTTACATTCTCCTTTAAAAACTATATCCATTACGTTCAACTGCTGTTCCAAGTCCGTTGTTGTCTCTGACAGAATTACATTATCATCTGCTAACCTCAAAGTTTTTATTTCTTCTGCTCAACATTAAATCCTACTCCAAATTAGCCTTTGGTTTCCTCTACTATTTGCCCAGTGTACAGGTTGAACACCATCGGGGACAGGTTACAAACCTGTCTCACTACCTCCTCAACCACTGCTTCTCTTTCATATCCCTCGACTCTTATCACTGCCGTCTAGTTTCTGTACAAGCTGTAAATAGCCTTTCATTTCCTGTATTTCAACCTCGCCACCTTTAGAATTTCTAATAGAGTATTCCAGTCAAGATTGTCAAAAGCTCTCTCTAAGTTAACTAATGCTGTAGACGTAGGTTTGCCTTACTTAAACTATCTTCGAAGATAAGTCGTAGAATTAGTATTAATTTGCGTGTTTCTACAGTCATCGGGAATCCAAATTGATCTCTCCGAGGTCGGCTTCGTCCGGTTTTTTCATTCTTATGTAAAGAATTCGTGTCAGTATTTTGCAACCACAGCTTATTATAATGATAGTTCGGTAATATTCACACCTGTCAGCATCTGCGTCCTATGTAATTGGAAATATTATATTCTTCTGGAAGTCTGACGGTATTTTGACTGTGTCGTACATCTTGAACACCAGACGGAAGAGTTTTGCCATGGCTAGCTCTCCCAAGGCTGTCAGTAGTTCTGACGGAACGCCGTCTATTCCCGGGGCCTTATTCTAGCTTTAGTATTTTAGTGCTGTGTCAAATTCTTCTCGGAGAATCATATCTCCCGTCTCATCTTAATCTACATCCTGTTCCATTTCTTTAAAATGGCCATCAAGTTCATCTTCCTTGTACAGATCCTCTATATACTCCTTTCACCTTTTAGCTTTCCGTCTCTGCTTAGGTTCGGTTTTCCATCTGTGGTCTTGGTATTCATACAGCTGCCTCTCTTTTCTCCTAAGGCCTCTTTAATTTTCCTGCATGTGATATGTGTCTTTCCCGTATATGCTTGTAAATCCTTGCTCTTGTACTCTAGCCATTCCTGCTATGTCAATTTGCACTAGCTGTCACTCTCTTTTTTTACACATTTGTATTCCCTTTCGCCTGCTTCATTACCTGCATTTTTATATTTCCTCCTTTCTTCATTAAATTCAGTATCTCCTGTGTTATTCAAGGATTACTGTAGGCTTTGTCTTTTAGCTGTCTGATCCCCCGTTGCCTCCACGATTTCATCTCTCAAACCTATCCGCTCGTCTGCTATTGTATTCATTTCCCTCTGTTCTTCACGGTCGTTGAGTTATGCTCTCTCTAAAACTCTCAACAGCCTCTGGTTCCTTCTGTTTATCCAGATCCCATGTCATTAATTTCCTACCTTTTTGAATTTCTTTAGTCTACAGTTCATAATCAATAAATTGTGGTCAGAGTCTACATCTACCACTGGAAATGTCTTAAAATTAAAAATCCGGTTCCGAAATTTCCATCTTACCATAAAGCAAAGCCTTCAAAACTAAGTGATTTGAAGACATTCTAATAGTAAATTACTTTACAAAACGTTTATCCTCGAAAACTGAATGTACATTTGCTCTGGTCTTTCCCACTGTGTCTATTTAAAGACTAACCCACAAAATAGAAATATTGTAACGAAATACCAATTTACTGAGCAATACGTATTCAACAATAACAAAAAAGGGCAGGACTAATAGATAATGCTTATTCATATCGGGCAATGGAGTTACTTTGTTTCCTTACATGCTGTATGTTCTTTTAATGATATTAATATTAGGTTCTATGTTATTGAGAAGATTTTTAAGTCTACCCAGAGTTTTGTACTAACCCAAGTTTCATATTTATGGTATTAAGCAACATTTTATTCAAACAGAGATATACATTTTTGAACACAAAACAGCTAGAACTACTTTACAGCAGCACTAGATTATGAAAAGTTCACATTCTCAAATTTGATAAATGTACAACAATTTTGAGTAGTGATACTTCCTGAATTACAGAATGAAAAAAAAAAAAAACAGTAGAAAATGTTCCTTATGAGTGACGGATTCAGAGCTATTAAATGAGGTACATCAATCCTTTAACAAATATTTATTAGTGGAAACAGATTTTCAAGTCCTTATGGTTTTTCTGAATCTTAAATTTTTAGTATTTCCACGAATAAAATGTTTTACACATAATGTTTATCATTGCTCTCAGCCAAATTTAAGTTATATGCTGAATAATAAATATTACCAAAAGTAATCAGTATAATATACAATTTTGGTAATAAATACATGACTGTACATATATTACGTATGTTAAATTTCCTTAGTAAAATACTAATATAGAATAATGACACACATCAAAAAAGTTTTGCATCACCCCAGTTCCCAGAACTCCTGAAGATAGACGTTGATTGTGGATACTGCAACTATATCGGCAGCAAAGCCGAGGCATTCGTCTTCATGGACGACAATTCGCATCCCCATCGAGCACATCTTGTGAATGACGTCCTTCAGGATAACGACATTGCTCGACTAGAGTGGTCAGCATGTTCTCCAGACATGAACCCGATCGAATATGCCTGGGATAGATGGAAAAGGGTTGTTTATGCACGACGTGATCCACCAACCACTCTGAGGGATCTACACCGAATCGCCGTTGAGGAGTGGGGCAATGTGGGCTCTGAGCACTATGGGACTTAACATCTGAGATCATCAGTCACGTAGAACTTAGAACTACTTAAACCTAACTAACCTAAGGAGATCACACACATCCATGACCGAGGCAGGATTCGAACCTGCAACCGTAGCTGTCGCGCGGTGCCAGACTGAAGCGCCTGGAACCTCTCGGCCACACCGGCCGGCAAATCTGGACCACCACCTCTGAAGGTCTCGCTGTATGTTGGTACAACATGCAATGTGTGGTTTTCATGAGCAATAAAAAGGGCGGAAATGATATTTATGTTGATCTCTATTCCAATTTTCTGTACAGGTTCCGGAATTCCCGGAACCGAGGTGATGCAAAACTTTTTTTGGCATGTGTACATTCAACAAAGGATAATCAGATCATAAATTCTGTTCAATATATGCAGATTTATATATTGCTGTTTATAAGGTTTAGAGTAGATTTATAAAAATAACTACATTTTATAGCAATTATCAAGGTCCAAAAGATCATATCACAATTACCAAGTTATTATTCTTTTTTAGTCACTATATTTTTAATTTGGTTTGTAAGTCAACACAAAATAGTGCAACTGGGAATTACTATCATTTGTTGTTCAAGTAAACTGTTACCTGACTTTGTCCATTGACAGACATGTAGGTATAAAAAGACGAAAACAGCTTTTCTCTAACAAACACAACGTTTTAGGCACAAATTTGAGAAACATAATTATGTTACTTTAAACTAGACAGCTATAAGAAAGTATTGCTAAGGTCCTGCCTTTCAGCAACAAATATTAAGGTCAGGAAAGAAAAAGGAAGTTTGGATTCGCCATCTTACCCAAATTCCCTTCCACATGAGTGTCATTTTTCTAATGGTCATACCAATTTAAGCACGATTAATCTAAAAATCAGGCTTATATTACATTCCAACGTAACTACTGCGAGTGTGTTGTGACGCAAAGAGAAAAGAGTACAATAGTTTTTGTTATTTCCATTGTTATGTGCATGAACTACGCTCTACAGTGTTAGCTATGTTTTGTCCATATGGCTTGTGCTCCTCATCTGCTCTGGAAAGGATGAGAATCCCCATCTGGTGAACAACTAGACTCGGAGCCGGGTGATTCAAAAAGTTAAATTTAATCTGAGAATTGTCAAATGCATATTGTCACTCTCGCACAGTTTTTTGTTCAAACGAATGAATAAACCAGAAATAAAGCAACAATATACATGCACTGTGTGTAGTTACAAAGGGGAAATTCCGTAAATTAAAATCAATGAAAAAACAGCAGTTGAAAACTTCAAGATTTCAATCTGTTCAGAGTCCTTTAAATGTCTGGTGTATTACCGATCATTGTGTGGAAAAATGTGGGCAGACACCAAAACCAGCTAGCTCAAGTTGTTCAGTACCATCTTCTGCAACTACTACAGTAAGAAGGTTTTCTAGTAAGTTGTTACGTTCTCACTCAGGCATAGTGAACATCTGTTGTGGGATAGTTGAGAGAATTGAACAGGCACACAAGACACACCACTTCGCATCAAAATGTCTGGTAAGCTTATACACTCCTGGAAATTGAAATAAGAACACCGTGAATTCATTGTCCCAGGAAGGGGAAACTTTATTGACACATTCCTGGGGTCAGATACATCACATGATCACACTGACAGAACCACAGGCACATAGACACAGGCAACAGAGCATGCACAATGTCGGCACTAGTACAGTGTATATCCACCTTTCGCAGCAATGCAGGCTGCTATTCTCCCATGGAGACGATCGTAGAGATGCTGGATGTAGTCCTGTGGAACGGCTTGCCATGCCATTTCCACCTGGCGCCTCAGTTGGACCAGCGTTCGTGCTGGACGTGCAGACCGCGTGAGACGACGCTTCATCCAGTCCCAAACATGCTCAATGGGGGACAGATCCGGAGATCTTGCTGGCCAGGGTAGTTGACTTACACCTTCTAGAGCACGTTGGGTGGCACGGGATACATGCGGACGTGCATTGTCCTGTTGGAACAGCAAGTTCCCTTGCCGGTCTAGGAATGGTAGAACGATGGGTTCGATGACGGTTTGGATGTACCGTGCACTATTCAGTGTCCCCTCGACGATCACCAGTGGTGTACGGCCAGTGTAGGAGATCGCTCCCCACACCATGATGCCGGGTGTTGGCCCTGTGTGCCTCGGTCGTATGCAGTCCTGATTGTGGCGCTCACCTGCACGGCGCCAAACACGCATACGACCATCATTGGCACCAAGGCAGAAGCGACTCTCATCGCTGAAGACGACACGTCTCCATTCGTCCCTCCATTCACGCCTGTCGCGACACCACTGGAGGCGGGCTGCACGATGTTGGGGCGTGAGCGGAAGACGGCCTAACGGTGTGCGGGACCGTAGCCCAGCTTCATGGAGACGGTTGCGAATGGTCCTCGCCGATACCCCAGGAGCAACAGTGTCCCTAATTTGCTGGGAAGTGGCGGTGCGGTCCCCTACGGCACTGCGTAGGATCCTACGGTCTTGGCGTGCATCCGTGCGTCGCTGCGGTCCGGTCCCAGGTCGACGGGCACGTGCACCTTCCGCCGACCACTGGCGACAACATCGATGTACTGTGGAGACCTCACGCCCCACGTGTTGAGCAATTCGGCGGTACGTCCACCCGGCCTCCCGCATGCCCACTATACGCCCTCGCCCAAAGTCCGTCAACTGCACATACGGTTCACGTCCACGCTGTCGCGGCATGCTACCAGTGTTAAAGACTGCGATGGAGCTCCGTATGCCACGGCAAACTGGCTGACACTGACGGCGGCGATGCACAAATGCTGCGCAGCTAGCGCCATTCGACGGCCAACACCGCGGTTCCTGGTGTGTCCGCTGTGCCGTGCGTGTGATCATTGCTTGTACAGCCCTCTCGCAGTGTCCGGAGCAAGTATGGTGGGTCTGACACACCGGTGTCAATGTGTTCTTTTTTCCATTTCCAGGAGTGTAGTTAGAGTTTTGATCACGCCAGCCTGTCAGACTGTAACCTTACAAGCAGAGTGTCTGCTGTGTGTAAATTATTCAAGGACCTGAAGGTTTGGTTGCGCACTATGTTGCTGCCACGTTAACGTGATGGGAAGTGTGAGAGGATGTGGGGTGATGCATAGCGAACTGCTGGGCAGATGCGGTCTAGAATTCCTGTGGCAGCAAGGCTAAACTGTGCCACAGCGAGACTATGGGCGCTATGAAACACGGTCAGATTATGACTGTGCTAAAACTGAAGCTCCAAATATTCACAAAAACCACTAAACTCACTTCCAGACACGCTACAGGAAGTGTTATGACGGTGTTGAAATCGCAGTAACGAGACGAGTCCAATTAAATTATTATTATAACCATGCAATCAAAATCAACAAAGTTATCAACGTTCATAAGTAAGAAATTTTATAACAGTTGCAAAAGCACAAGGCATGCGTACGACACACCATTGGACAGGTCTTGAAGTCGGATATAAAATAATCATATTTATCTTAAAATTGAGGCGATATTTTGAGATGGGAGCTGAAACCGAGTCAGGTCGGATTAAACGTAGTGACCATCAAAATCGAATTCCTACCTGGAAAGAACCCAACGAAAATTTACAACGCTTTGAGAGATGTGTGGAATAGTATCGTGAATCGTACCACAGTGTCACTGTGGTCTGCTCGTTTTCGTGAAGGTAGGGTAAGCACTGTGAACAATCCAAGAAGGGAAACGCAATCAACTGTCACGTTACTGTTAACGACATTTTGAGAGAGGATCGACGAAAAACATCCGAAGAAATCGCATACGAGGCCAGAATGTCTGTCACTTTGGTTTTCAGTATCGTAACTGAAAAGTTAAAAATGAGAAAAGTTGTTGCCAGATTACGTGAGTGAAGAGCAGAAAGCAGGTCGCAAAAGAATCGGAGAAGAATTTCATCAACGCTATCGAAAAGAAGGAGAACAATTTCTGAATAGGACTCTTGCACTTGATGTTACCTGAATACGGGATTTTGAGCCAGAACTGAAGTCTCAGTTGTCATAAAGGAAAAGTTCCGCCTCTCCAGGCCTGAAGAAAATCCACCGCCAACGATCACAGGTCAAAGTGATGATGGTTTTTGCGTGTGACATGAATGGAGTCATAGCTATAAGTAGAGTGCCCAAGGGGACGTCTGTAACAGGCGCCTACTACAAGTAGTTTCTGCCAAATGTTTTGTGCCCGAAAATTCGTCAAAGAAGTCCTGACATGCTTGCAGCTTTTGTCCTCATTTGTGAGATCGCATATGCCCTGCCAGTCAGAGAAACGGTCGACAGACATGGGTGGGAAATAGTTCCCCACCCAGCGTACAGTCCTGATATGAGTCCAGTAGACTTTGATATATACTATGTGATCAAAAGCATCAGGACACCCCCAAAAACATACGTTTTTCACATTAGGTGCAATGTGCTGCCACCTACTACCAGGTACTCCACATCAGCGACCTCAGTAGTCATTAAATATCGTGAGAGAGAGCAGAATGGGGCGCTCCGCAGAACTCACGGACTTCGAACGGGGTCAGTTGATTGGGTGTCACTTGTGTCATACGTCTGTATGTGAGATTTCCGCACTCCTCAATATCCCTAGGTCTACTGTTTGCGATGTGATAGTGAAGTGGAAACGTGAAGGAACACGTACAGTACAAAAGAGTACAGGCCGATCTCGTGTGTTGACTGATAGAGACAGCCGACAGTTGAAGAGGGTTGTAATGTGTAATAGGCAGACATCTATCCCGACCATCACACAGGAATTTCAATTTGCATTAGGATCCACTGCAAGCACTATGACAGGCGGGAGGTGAGGAAACTTGGATTTCATGATCGAGCGGCTGCTCATAAGCCACATATCACGCCGGTAAATGCCAAACGACGCCTCGCTTGGTGTAAGGAGCGTAAACATTGGACAACTGAACGGTGGAAAAACGTTGTGTGGAGTGAGGAATCACGGTACACAATGTGGCGATCGACGGCAAGGTGTGGGTATGGCGAATGCCCGGTGGATGTCATGTGCCAGTGTGTGTAGTGCCAACAGTAAAATTTGGAGTCGGTGGTGTTATGGTGTGGTCGTGTTTCTCATGAAGGGGGCTTGCGCCCCTTGTTGTTTTGCATGGCACTGTCACAACACAGGTCTACATTGATATTTTAAGTACCTTCTTGCTTCCCACTGTTAAATAGCAATTCGGGGATGGCGATTGCATCTTTCCACACGATCGAGCACCTGTTCATAATGCACGGCCTGTGGCGGAGTGGTTACACTACAATAACGTCCCTGAACTGACTGGCCTGCACAGAGTCCTATAGAACACCTCTGGGCTATTTTGGAACGCCGACTTCGTGCCAGGCCTCGCCGACCGACTTCGATACCTCTGCTCAGTGCAGCACTCGGTGAAGAATGGGCTGCCATTCCCCAAGAAACATTCCAGAACCTGATTTTGCGAGAGTGGAAGCTGCCATCAAGGCTAAGGGTTGGCCAACACTATATTGAATTCCAGTATTACCGATGGAGGGCGTCACGAACTTGTAAGTCATTTTCAGCTAGTTGTTCGAATACTTTGGATCACATAGGGTATATTCGTTTAGTTATAATTTTTATAAGTCAGTGTTTGTAAAATTGATGTTTGAGTAGCATGTATAAAAGTGTAGTGCGTAAGCTGCATGCTGAATGTTATTAGGAATCTGACTAGCGCTTGTCGTTCCCCTTCGTGATGTATAAAAATATAAATCACAGGTGTGTATTATACAATGTGTAGCAGTAAGGAAGTATTATGTGCCTACAAATTGTCTAAATATGAATTTTATACTTGTTTGAAATGTGTAAAGTTATAAAACTAGTGCTGAGTAGAACGACTACAGTAACAATTACGTGAGATGTGTTTCAAATAGGCAGGCAGAGCATGGTTCAGCATCCTTCCATGTTCGTATCTGGTTGGGAAAGGTAGGCAATGTTTAAGCGAGTAGTGAGCTGCGTGTGTTTAAGTGTTGGTTCAGTCATAAGAATACTTCCCTGTTCACGTATTTGGTATGTAACGCCGGAAATGCATATCCTCCTATTTACATCTATAGTACTATAAATTTTTTCTTTGTTTTGTTACCTGAAGATATGACATTTCTGTGTCTTTACATATTGTAATTGTTTTACTATATATATATATATATATATATATATATATATATATATATATATGCATTTATGTCGATGTATAATTGGTTTGTTTTGTAAATATTATTTGTATTTTTACGCTGGGTCTGGCCTAGGGAAAACTATGCTAACTACATCGATAGGTCGTGTGGAAAAGCAAAGTGTGTAGGATCTTTGGTAGTGTCAACTCTGCCGCGTGGAGTGCGGGCAGAGCGGGGGTCTGGCTGGAGGAGGGCAGTGGAGCAGGTGTGTTGTGTGACGCTCCCGCGAGTTGCCGCGCTTTCGGGGTTTGGCAGCATGTAATTGTGCTCGACTTGCTATGATAGTTTCTGACACGGTGTCGCGGACGGGAAGCATTAGCTGGTGCACATCAAGAGCACGTTTCGGCTGGAGACCGTGTCGAGAAGAAGACGCGCCAACATCCAGCTTCTGCAACAGCGACGGCCGACAATGACTGGCTGTCGCCACCTCCTCGATCGACGACTTCAAACCTTCAATCAACCAACAAGGAAGACTGGTAGCACGTAAAGTTTTAGAACTGTATGGCAGACCTCAGCTTTTCAAACTGTTAAATTTTTCTCACTACATTACAGCAACGTAGCATGAACCTTTGTTGCTCATTGTCCCAATTGCATTACCAAGCAGGGTCGCTTCCTTTTCCGGAATGAACCCGAGTGTCGTTGAAATTCAAACGCCAGCATTGAAGTAATATCATTCGAATTCATTGCTTTAATTTCAAAGTTCAGTTAAGGTATTCATAGCTGGCTACAATATTTAGATTACACAAGCACAAATTAAGAGTGCGAGTTTTGTTACCGTATTTTAGCTTACCTGTGACTGCAGCTCAGCTTGGTACGTACTAAATTTTACTATTGTTAATTGTTCAGAATCATTTAATTCAAGTTCAAAGTTAAATCTCTTATTTATAAATTGCGTAGATTCAAGTAGCTTTTCTAATGATTGTTGAGGTAGCCCAAGACTAACCTTATTTTACTGAATTTCGTAGTGCTTCAGAAACAAAGCTCACTATTAATTTCAGTCACTAAATTAACTTTCAATTTTCCGGTTTTATTAATTCTTTTGCTAAATTAAGTCAGAGTGTAGCGAAATTTATTACTTCTGACAAACATTCAGTTTTCACACAACACGTGTCAACCTTCAGTTGCCACGCTTTTAGTGCTAATTATATGTGCAATAATCTTTCTTTTTCAGTTACTATAGTAATTGTCCATAGGACTGGCGACCGCAATTTCCCCCAAATCTCAAATATCTAATTACCGCTAGTTAATTGTTAACGTAACGGCCGCACATTTACTTTCTTTATTAACTATACCCCTTTTCAAAATTAATTTCCACCAGTTTCATTTGCATTTTTCCTTTCATTTAGATGTAACCCTTTCCTCCCTCTTTACCGACAGATTAACTTCGGTGACGATTGCTTTTCCCAAATTTCCATTAGGTACACGCGGTTTAATTTTTCACTGTCATTAAGGTCGATAAGTGAGGGGGAGGTTACAGGGACCTACTATTTTTTTCGTTGTAGCAGTCTGGGACCTAGAGATTATTTGCACAGTGAATGTGGGGGTAGTTGTCGATGACTGAACTTTGCTGTGCTGAATTGGGTATTGCCTGTCGTCTTCAGTGAACTTAATTGAACTTCAGTTTGAGTAACTTGGTGTACTGCATAATGCCTTAGGATTACATTCGTCGTTGGCTTCACACGCTATGCTTGCTCTGCTGGGGCAGTTATTTCGTATCTTAATGCTCCGCTGCGTTTAAATAATAGCCTGTGTAAGGACACCATCAAAAGTGACTTGCGTTTCACTTGAATAAACTGACAGTGAATTTTCATCCTGTGGTTAGGCTGCATCATCATCCTAAGGAACCGTTCCTTTCTTATCTCCTCCATTTAGTAACCCATTTATTTAACTGTGTCATTGCTGTGTTCGGATGAGGGCTGAGTTGGCATCCCTTCGCTCACAGCTGCAGGCGGCGCTGACGTCGGTAGCGCAGCTTGAGGCTGTTGGCAATGGGCACCACTGTAGGGAGCCGCACTTGGGTATCACGGGGATGTCAACCGCGTCCTGTCTGTTCCCAGATCGGTCTGTCGCTGTGGTTACCCCGGTTGCTGCCCGAAGTGGGGCTGAGCCCTCGCCTGTGGTTGATTGGGAGGTCGTTCCAAGGCGTGGAAGGCAACGAAAGACGTCCCCGGAGGCTCATCAGAACGCCTCCCCGGTGCGTCTGACAAACAGGTTTCAGGTACTGTCTCTGGCTGAGCCAGATGCAGCTGCCTGCCCTGTTTCAGAGGATGATTCTCAGCCTTCAAGGTCCGGGCAATCGCAGAGGGTGGGCTTATTGGTTGTTGGGAGCTCCCATGTTAGGCACGTAATGGGGCCCCTTAGGGATATGGCGGCTAAGGAGGGGAAGAAATCCAGTGTCCACTCCGTGTGCATTCCGGGTGGAGTCATTTCTGATGTGGAAAGGGTCCTTCCGGATGCCATGAAGAGCACAGGGTGCAGCCAGCTGCAGGTGGTGGCACATGTCGGCACTAATGACGTGTGCCGCTTTGGATGTGAGGAAATTCTCTCTGGATTCCAGCTGCTATCTGATTTGGTGAAGGCTGCCGGTCTTGCTTACGAGATGAAGGCAGAGCTCACCATCTGCAGCATCGTTGACAGAACCGACTGCGGACCTTTGGTGCAGAGCCGGGTGGAGGGTCTGAATCAGAGGCTCAGACGGTTTTGCGACCGTTTTGGCTGCAGATTCCTTGACTTACGCCATAGGTTGGTGGGGTTTCGGGCTCCGCTGAATAGGTCAGGAGTTCACTACACTCAGCTGGCGGCTACACGGGTAGCGGAGGCTGTGTGGCGTGGACTGGGCGGTTTTTTAGGCTAGAAGGCCTCGGGAAAGTACGGGATGGGCTGCTTAAAGGCTGCATGGCAAATACAGGATCAAGGAACAGTCGGAATTGTAGTTGTAAATTGTTGTTGTTGTGCTGGAAAAGTCCCTGAGCTTCAAGCGCTAATAGAAAGCACAGAAGCTAAAATCGTTATAGGTACAGAAAGCTGGCTAAAGCCTGAAATAAATAAGTTCTGCAGAAATTTTTACGAAGTCTCAGACGGTGTTCAGGATGGCTCTGAGCACTATGGGACGTAACATCTATGGTCATCAGTCCACTAGAACTTAGAACTACTTAAACCTAACCAACCTAAGGACAGCACACAACACCCAGTCATCACGAGGCAGAGAAAATCCCTGACCCCGCCGGGAATCGAACCCGGGAACCCGGGCGTGGGAAGCGAGAACGCTACCGCACGACCACGAGCTGCGGACGGTGTTCAGGAAAGATAGATTAGGCAGAATTGGTGGTGGAGTGTTTGTGTCTGTCAGTAGTGGTTTATCTTGTAGTGAAGTCGAAGTAGATACTCCGTACGAATTGGTATGGGTGGAGGTTATACTTAACACCCGAACTAAGTTAATAATTGGCTCCTTCTACCGACCCCCAGACTCTGATGATATAGTTGCTGAACAGTTCAGAGAAATTTTGAGTCTCGTAACAAATAAATACCTCACTCATACGGTTATAGTTGGTGGGGACTTCAACCTTCCCTCGATATGTTGGCAAAAATACTTGTTCAAAACCGGTGGTAGGCAGAAAACATCTTCCGAGATTGTCCTAAGTGCTTTCTCCGAAAATTATGTCGAGCAGTTAGTCCACGAACCCACGTGAATTGTAAATGGTTGCGAAAACACACTTGACCTCTTAGTCACAAACAACCCAGAGCCGGCCGGCCGCTGGTGGCCGAGCGGTTCTGGCGCTACAGTCTGGAACCGCGCGACCGCTACGGTCGCAGGTTCGAATCCTGCCTCGGGCATGGATGTGTGTGTTGTCCTTAGGTTAGTTAGGTTTAAGTAGTTCTAAGTTCTAGGGGCTTATGACCTCAGCAGTTGAGTCCCACAGTGCTCAGAGCCATTTGAACCAACCCAGAGCTAATAGAGAGCATCATGACTGATACAGGGATTAGTGATCACAAGGTCTTTGTAGCTAGGTTCAATACCGTTTCTTCCAAATCCACCAGAATCAAACGCAAAATAATTTTATTTAAAAAAGCGGATAAAGTGTCACTAGAAGCCTTCCTAAGAGACAATCTCCATTCCTTCCGAACTGACTATGCAAATGTAGACGAGATGTGGCTCAAATTCAAAGATATAGTAGCAACAGCAATTGAGAGATTCATACCTCATAAATTGGTAAGAGATGGAACTGATCCCCCATGGTACACAAAACAGGTACGAACGCTGTTGCAGAGGCAACGGAAAAAGCATGCGTAGTTCAGAAGAACGCGAAATCCCAAAGATTGGCTAAAATTTACAGACGCGCGAAATTTGGCACGGACTTCAATGCGAGATGCCTTTAATAGGTTCCACAGCGAAACATTGTCTCGAAATTTGGTAGAAAATCCGAAGAAATTCTGGTCGTATGTATAGTACACAAGCGGCAAGACGCAGTCAATACCTTCGCTGCGCAGTGCCGATGGTACTGTTACCGGCGACAGTGCCGCTAAAGCGGAGTTATTGAACGCAGTTTTCCGAAATTCCTTCACCAGGGAAGACGAATGGAATATTCCAGAATTTGAAACACGAACAGCTGCTAACATGAGTTTCTTTGAACTAGCAACTCAAATCGCTTGATACGGGCAAGTCTTCAGGTCCAGATTGTATACCGATTAGGTTCCTTTCAGATTACGCTGATACAACAGCTCCCTATTTAGCAATCATATACAACCGCTCGCTCACCGATAGATGTGTACCTACTGATTGGAAAATTGCGCAGGTCGCACCAGTGTTTAAGAAGGGTAGTAGGAGTAATCCATCGAACTGCAGACCTATATCATTGACGTCGGTTTGCAGTAGGGTTTTGGAGCATATACCGTATTCAAACATTATGAATCACCTCGAAGGGAACGATCTATTGATACGTAATCAGCATGGTTTCAGAAAACATCGTTCTTGTGCAACGCAGCTAGCTCTTTATTCGCACGAAGTAATGGCCGCTATCGACAGGGGATCTCAAGTCGATTCCGTATTTCTAGATTTCTGGAAAGCTTTTGACACAGTTCCTCACAAGCGACTTCTAATCAAGCTGCGGGCCTATTGGTTATCGTCTCAGTTGTGCGACTGGATTCGTCATTTCCTTTCGGGAAGGTCGCAGTACGTAGTAATAGACGGCAAATCATCGGGTAAAACTGAAGTGATATCAGGTGTTCCCAAGGGAAGCGTCCTGGGACCTCTGCTGTTCCTGATCTATATAAATGACCTGGGTGACAATCTGAGCAGTTCTCTTAGGTTGTTCGCAGATGATGCTGTAATTTACCGTCTAGTAAGGTCTTCCGAAGGCCAGTATCAGTTGCAAAGCTAGAAAAGATTGCTGTATGGTGTGGCAGGTGGCAGTTGACGCTAAATAACGAAAAGTGTGAGGTGATCCACATGAGTTCCAAAAGAAATCCGTTGGAATTCGATTATTCGATAAATAATACAATTCTCAAGGCTGTCAACTCAACTAAGTACTGGGTGTTAAAATTACGAACAACTTCAGTTGGAAAGACCACATGGATAACATTGAGGGGAAGGCGAGCCAAAGGTTGCGTTTCATTGGCAGGACACTTAGAAGATGCAACTACACTCGTTCGTCCTCTGTTATAATATTGCTGCGCGGTGTGGGATCCTTACCAGGTGGGATTGACGGAGGACATCGAAAGGGTGCAAAAAAGGGCAGCTCGTTTTGTATTATCACGTAATAGGGGAGAGAGTGTGGCAGATATGATACGCGAGTTGGGATGGAAGTCATTACAGCAAAGACGTTTTTCGTCGCTGCGAGATCTATTTACGAAATTTCAGTCACCAACTTTCTCTTCCGAATGCGAAAATATTTTGTTGAGCCCAACCTACATAGGTAGGAATGATCATCAAAATAAAATAAGAGAAATCAGAGCTCGAACAGAAAGGTTTAGGTGTTCGTTTTTCCCGCGCGCTGTTCGGGAGTGGAATGGTAGAGAGATAGTATGATTGTGGTTCGATGAACCCTCTGCCAAGCACTTAAATGTGAATTGCAGAGTAATCATGTAGATGTAGATGTAGATAAACTATTCACTATGTGTCTATTAGACTGGCCACGCGAATTATCGATCATTCCACACCGTCCCGTCACTAGCGGCTATTTTCGACGTCAACGTGCAGTAACTACTCACAGACGGCAGGTGGGAGCACTAGCAGTGGAGGGTATATAAAGCGTGTCGGTGGTGACGGGAAAAAAGAGTGCTGTCATTGTCGTAATGTGGAAACGTAGACGTCTATTTGCCGTCCAAAAGGAGATGATTATTGGCTTTCCGGCCAAGGCTACTTTCGTAAACTGTTCGAGTACCGCCATGGTTAATGTGTACCGTGCGTGGCAAACGGCGCCATCCAAAACTGGCTTCGTGGCAACTGTGGTGCACCACAGGCCATAGATGACAGGTATCGACGACGGCTGTGGAAATACGTACAGACTTGCAACTACGGAGTAACTGAACGCCGAGATGAACCAAGGGGATGTCAGCAGTGTCTCCTCAACAACCGTTCAGGGAATGTTACTGCCGATGGGCATCCGCAGCAGGCGCTGGTTCATGCACCCATGACGGCTGTTATTCATTGGCGATGAAGACTCGAATTTGCGCGCCAACACCATAACTGGACGTCCACTAAGTGGCGAGAGGCGGCCTTTTAAGAATAATCACGTTTTATTTTCCACTTAACAGATGGTTGTTGGCAGTACGTTGTTTTCGTGGCATTCTCTGGATGATGTCGTCAATCTAGAAGGATCAACACAGTTGTGCATCGATCCTTGGGGACCATGTCCACCCCTACATACAGTTTGTTTTTCCTCAGCACGATGTCATACCAGCAGGACAAAGCAACGTGTCACACAGCTTGCAGTATACGTGCGTGGTTCGAAGAGCGTCAGGTTGAGTTTTCCGTACTCTGCTGCCCACCGAAGTTCCCAGATTTAAACCCATTTGAGAATCTGTGGGGCCACCGATCAAGCTGTTCGGGCCATGGATCCTCAACTGAGAAACCTGACGCAGCTGGCCACGGCACTCGAGTCGGTATGGCTCCACAAGCCTGTCGGTACCTTCCAGAGCCTCACTGACTCTCTTCCTGCACGTCTCGCATCTGTCCGTGGTTCGATACGTGGTTATTCAGGCATTTCATAGGTGGTGACAGTAATGTGATTTGACTGTATACAAGGACTTACTGCAACGGTGAGCAAGTGAAACTCTAAATTTGCAAACGCGTCACATAAAAATTTTAGATTCCGTACTCATCCCCTGGGGATTACATATCAACAAAATGATTTCACTTGACAATTCATTTCAGAATATTTATTAGTTGCCATAACCCTACTAGCATTGAAATTGTTTGGCCTCGTCCGGGAGTAGGTAGCTGTAGCCAGACCGGTTACAACATCCACTTTATTTCTGTTCGAGTCACGATGCTGTGGTTGTTACTTTGCGCAAAGGGGATTTTCATTGCTGATACAGTTAAGATGCAGGTCCCTACCGTTCTACACTACTGGCCATTAAAATTGCTACACCACGAAGATGACGTGCTACAGACGCGACATTTAACCGACAGGAAGACGATGCTGTGATATGCAAATGATTAGCTTTTCAGAGCATTCATACAAGGTTGGCGCCGGTGGCGACACCTACAACGTGCTGACATGAGGAAAGTTTCCAACCGATTGCTCATACACAAACACCAGTTGACCGGCGTTGCCTGGTGAAATGTTGTTGTGATGCCTCGTGTAAGGAGGAGAAATGCGTACCATCACGTTTCCGACTTTGATAAAGGTCGGATTGTAGTCTATCGCGATTGCGGTTTATCGTATCGCGACATTGCTGCTCGCATTTCTCGAGATCCAATGACTGTTAGCAGAATATGGAATCGGTGGGTTCATGAGGGTAATACGGAACGCCGTGCTCGATCCCAACGGCCTCGTATCACTAGCAGTCGAGATGACAGGCATCTTATCCGCACGGCTGTAACGGATCGTGCAGCCACGTCTCGATCCCTGAGTCAACAGATGGGGACGTTAGCAAGACAACAACCATCTGCACGAACAGTGCAACGACGTTTGCAGCAGCATGGACTATTAGCTCGGAGACCATGGCTGTGGTTACCCTTGACGCTGCATCACAGACAGGAGCGCCTGCGATTGTGTACTCAACGACGAACCTGGGTGCACGAATGGCAAAACGTCATTTTTTCGGATAAATCCAGGTTCTGTTTACAGCATCATGATGGTCGCATCCGTGTTTGGCGAAATCGCGGTGAACGCTCATTGCAAGCGTGTATTCGTCATCGACATACTGGCGTATCACCCTGCGTGATGGTATGGGGTGCCATTGGTTACACGTCTCGGTCACCTCCTGTTCGCCTTGACGGCACTTTGAACAGTGAACGTAACGTTTCACATGTGTTACGACCCGCGGCTCTACCCTTCATTCGATCCCTGCGAAAACCTACATTTCAGCAGGATAATGCGCGAGTGCATGTTGAAGGTCCTGTGTGGGTCTTTCTGGATACAGAAAATGTTGAACTGCTGTCCTGGCAAGCATATTCTCCAGATCTCTCACCAATTGAAAACGTCTGGTCAATGGTGGCCGATCAACTGTCTCGTCACAATACACCAGTCACTACTCTTGATGAACTGTTGTATCGTGTTGAAGCTGCACGGGAAGCTGTACCCGTACACGCCATCCAAGCTCTGTTTGACTCAATGCCCAGGCGTATCAAGGCCGTTATTACGGCCAGAGGTGGTTGTTGTGGGTACCGATTTCTCAGGATCTATGCACCCAAACTGCATGAAAATGTAATCACATGTCAGTTCTAGTATAATATATTTGACCAATGAATACCCGTTTATCATCTGCATTTCTTCTTGGTGTAGCAATTTTAATGGCCAGTAGTGTACATTGTAAAGGGTTCTTCACCGTGTAAATTGTTTTAATGAGCACTCGTGATATACCATTGCGAAAGAGAAGCGATCCGAGCGTTAACGAGGAAAAGTCGTCCCAGCCCAAGACGTATCTTTCGTGGAATTTCACGTCACGCCCACGTAACTGTCATTCCTCACGTACCCACAGACTTCCGTGACGCGTCACTCGATATAAATCTCTGCTGTTGCCACACAGATCACCGCCGGCAGTGCTTGCAGCACTGCCAGTGACGTCACGCATTCGTTTTTGTAGCCAGTAACTTGAGAGAAGTAGCAGACATGGGAAAATAAGAACAGATTATAATTGTAAGGTTTTCATATGTTTACTGCCATTGTAAATAATTCGCCTTTACTATGGTCCCCTGGCCGGAGGTCAGTTGTGCATCGCTGATACATTCTTATCTGAGACATAATAGCGAGCAATTGAGTTTTTAGAGAAGAAGATTTGATATTTGTATGTCTGTGAGAAATTACCTGAAATACTTTATTATGGAGATGAAAAGATGCTCGTAAATGTATGTTATTGATTCTACTTATAGAGATGATTTTTTTGGAGAAATTCTTCAAAGTAACCAATATATGTGCAGTAGTGAAATGTTTGTTTGTCAGAACTATTAATTGGAGGAATTCTTTGTCTCTCAGATATCTAATAACATTCATGATTAGTGTTAATTTGATCTCATTGTTTTCATTATGTCGCAAATAACGCAATTCGTTGGGAGTCTAATTATTTCGTAATTGGTAGGGTCTCCTTCTGCTGCACATTCTTTTTTGACAATAATCAGAATTTAATTTTTCACGTACGACTTTCTTTAAAGTAAAACCCTCCTCCATCATTCTCAGAAAAGTTTTGAATATTTTGTCGTGTGTACATTCCACCTTACGCCACACGAAGTCACAGATTGTTTCTGACAAAGAAAGACAAACATTGTTGTGAGCAGTTTATTTTTTCATCAATTGGTGCATCGACTGATTTCTATTTGCTTTCGAGAACGTCGGTTATCCAGATAAAAAAAGCAGCATTCTGTGCATGAGCTAAGTTTCTTCTGTTTCAGGACAGATCTCACTTTGCACTCTTATGTGTCTGAATTATCAGGTGTTGTGCTAAGCAGAAATGGTTCAAATGGCTCTGAGCACTATGGGACCCAACTGCTGTGGTCATAAGTCCCCTAGAACTTAGAACTACTTAAACCTAACTAACCTAAGGACATCACACACATCCATGCCCGAGGCAGGATTCGAACCTGCGATCGTAGCAGTCGCACGGTTCCGGACTGCGCGCCTAGAACCGCGAGACCACCGCGGCCGGCTGCTAAGCAGACAGATAAATTTATAGTGTAGGTAATCTCACAATCACTTTTCTTCTGAGTAGAGCAGAATTTTTTGTTTTTGGGACACCTCAAGTCAGAAACTGCAATTCATGTCACGCAGCTTTCAAAATGTACTTCAGTATTGAGTTTCAGTTAAATAGTTTTCGCTAAGAACACAATTTGTAACATCTGACATTTAATTATATTACTTTTCATCATTTCGAATTCAGTATTTCACTGTATTTATAGTTATGTTTTACGACGCTGTAAACATAGACAACACAGTGCCAACCAACTGACAGTATTTCTCAGAAGTTGTGTACGACATCTAAAGCTCACGTTACACGAGGGGTAAGATTTTAAAATAAGAATATTTAGTATCTTCATTTGTAGATAAATTATATAGAAAGCTTACAGTATCTACTCGCAAAGGATCTTCCTGTCTCAGTCTCCCTTTCTTTGCGAGAAAAAACTTCTTTTCCGACACGGATAAAAGGGCATTCTAGAGTAAATTTCTCTTGCCAACTATTGCCGTCAGTGGCTTACTGTGAACTGGATACTCTGGACCTGGGCCATGGAGTATGGAGTCATTATGCCAGAATAGTTGAGCTTATGGGCCCGTACAGTCTTGCTACATTTGAACTCATCTACCTCCTTCGGTTCGTTATGTAACAGAAAAGACGCCTCTATTACCAGAGATTGTGCCTAACCGCAAGTATACACGTCGAAAACCTTTTGCCAGTGCTTGCTTTCTATGTCCTCGTTTCTTCTGAAAACCACAGCTGCGTCACTAGTGCCACCTTTGAAAATGTTCTGCAATACCAACTGCTTGCGAATAATACAGGATATTTACACTGAGATGACAAAACTCATCGGGTAGCGATGCACACACACACAGATGGTGGGAGTATCGCGTATACACGGCATAACAGGGCGGTGTATTCGCGGAGCTGTCGTTTGTACTCGGGTTATTCATGTGATAAAGTTTCCGCTTTATGACCGCACTACAGGAATTAACAGACTTTGAACGCGGAATTGGTGGTTGGAGATAGACGCATTGGCCATTCCTTTTGGGAAATCGTTAGGGAATTCAGTATTCTGAGATGCGTAGTGTCAAGAACGTGCCGAGAATACGAAATTTCAGGCATTACCCCTCACCACGGACAACGCAGTGGCCGACGGGCTTCACTTAACGACCGCGAGCAGCGGCGTTTGCACAGAACTGACAATGCTAACAGCCGGCCGGACTGGCCGAGCGGTTCTAGGCGCTACAGTCTGGAACCCCGCGACCGCTACGGTCGCAGGTTCGAATCCTGCCTCGGGCATGGAAGTATGTGATGTCCTTAGGTTAGTTAGGTTTAAGTAGTTCTAAGTTCTAGGGGACTGATGACCTCAGAAGTTAAGTCCCATAGTGCTCAGAGCCATTTGAATCATTTGACAGTGCTAACAGGCAAGCAACAACATGTAAAAAAACCGCAGAAATCACTGTGAAGCGTACGACAAACCTTCTTTGGACTTGACGTTCCCGAAGACTGATTGAGTTTTTATGGATTAAAATGCGCCACGTCTCCGGACCACAGTTGTTCGCGACTGGCTTAAAGAACATTTTGAACAATTTGAGCTGATGGTTTGACCACGCAGATCGCCCGATACGAATCCAGCCGAAAATTTATTGGACATAATCGAGAGACCAGTTCGTGCACAAAATCCTGCACCGGCAACACTTTCGCAATAATGGACGGCTATAGAGGCAGCATGGCTCAATATTTCTGCAGGGGACTTTCAACGACTCGTTGAATCCGTACCGCGTTGAGTTGCTGCACTGTGCCGGGAGAAAGAAGGTCCGACATGATATTGGGAGGTATCCTATGACTTCTGTCACCTGACTGTATTTCTTCGTTGCTTTTGAAGACCACACGCTGCGTCACTACTGCCACCTTTGAAAAAGTTGAATAGTTTTTTTTAGCAACTGCTTGCGCATGTCACAGGATATTTATTTCTCGAAGTCACCATTACGGTACATTGAATTACGGTGTAGGTAGCGTAACAAAAGCACAAACGACAGAACTCCGACTTGCCTGCCCATGGAACGATATTCCCGCAACAAAAGTTACCAAAATGTTTGTCATCATTCATTACACCTTACCCTTCTGCAATTACTTTTTTCTCATGAAAATTTTCTTGCTCCCTCAATCTTTTTTCCGAAGAGAGCAATGTCTCATTCACAACTTGGATGAACGCTGAATGAATAATCCTGTATTTGCAGTACCTGAAATGTCCTTATTATCTAGTTACGTAGCTTTTGCATATTCTTCTAAGCGTCTGTTCCGGTTGCTCATACTGCCTGACTGGTACATTCACGCATTTGAAACAATGAAGGGCTATCAAGGTGTTTGTGGATATCTTTATGAAATATTTGTTTCCTCTTGTATGTTATGTACAAGCTGTTAATTTTTGATTCTACTGTTGCGTTTACAAGTTAATATTTACAAACAAGTCATGTTGTAAGGCTTTTGTATCTGTAGAATGAGAAATGAGCTGTATGGTCATTAAACTTACGACAGGACGATATAATTTAACTATATCACACAGAAAACTAAATTTATGACACTTTGTGGAAAAGAACACCTTAGAGCTAAAATCATAATCGAAAATAACATAATGGAACAAGTTGTTATATTCAACTACCTGGGCTGTGATATCTCTTATGCTTATGGTAATGATACTGAAAAGAAACTACAAAGATGTGTTAGTTATGATTAAGAGACCGCTCCTGAACAAAACCAGAAAAGAGACAGTTCTTAAATTCTATAATACTATGAGTATACCGTTGGTATTTTATGAATCCAGTGTACGGACTTCATCGACCAGACAATTGGAAGGAATTGAAGCGGCATGAATGAGACTTCTAAGATGTTTGGCGGGATAAAAATGAGATCATAAGAGGAACAGTGAGATAAGAGAGGAGCCCCACATTTTAGGAACGGCAGGAAAGATCCAACAGCATAGAAAGGAAAGGCACGACCATCTACTACGTATGGATCCAAGCCGGATATAAAGGAAAATAAATGGCTACAGATCCAAGGAAAGAAGAATAAGACAACCACGAAGAAAACGATGTGATCAGTTTTTAAGCTGTTGTTTTTGGAATAGGCAAAGATATTAACACGAAAATGTATATGGCGATAATTACGATGTAGAGAATCATTTTTTGGCCCAGGAGAGTCAGGATGTTTCACCTGGGAGGAGTCAGATCTCAATTCTGGCTCAAAATCACCCATCAATAAGCTTACCCATCAAACTTATTTCAGTCACCCACCTAAGGTCGCCACGGCCGTAACGGGGTGTGCCTTGTTATACACACATCAAAGAAAGTTTTGCATCACCCCGGTTCCGGGAGTTCCGGAACCTGTGCAGAAGACTGGAATAGAGATCAACATAAACATCATTTCCACCCTTCTTATCGCTCATGAAAACCACACATTGCATATTGTACCACCATACAGCGAGACCTTCACAGATGGTGGTCCAGATTGCTGTACACACCGGTACGTCTAATACTCAGTAGCACGTCCTCTTGCATTGATGCATGCCTGTATTCGTCGTGGCATACTATCCACAAGTTCATCAAGGCACTGTTGGTCCACATTGTCCCACTCCTCAACGGCGATTCGGCGTAGATCCCTCAGAGTGGTTGGTCGGTCACGTCGTCCATAAACAGCCATTTTCAATCTATCCCAGGCATGTTCGACAAGGTTCATGTCTGGAGAACATGCTGGTCACTCTAATCGAGCGATGTCTTTATCCTGAAGGAAGTCATTCACAAGATGTGCACGATGTGGGCGCGGATTTCCGTCCATGAAGACGAATGCCTCGCCAAATATGCTGCCGATGTGGTTGCACTATCGGTCGGAGGATGGCATTCACGTATCGTACAGCCGTTACGGAGCCTTCCTTGACCACCAACGGCGTACCTCGGCCCCACACAATGTCACTCCAAAACGGCAGGGAACCTCCACCTTGCTGCATTCGCTGGACAGTGTGTCTCAGGCGTTAAGCCTGACCGGGTTGCCTCCAAACACGTCTCCGACGATTGTCTGGTTGAAGGCATTGCGACACTCATCGGTGAAGAGAACGTGATGCCAATCCTGACGGTCCATTCGGCATGCTGTTGGGGCCCATCTGTACCGCGCTGCATGGTTGCAAAGGTGGACCTCGCCATGGACGTCGGGAGTGCAGTTGCGCATCATGCAGCCTACTGCGCACAGTTTGAGTCTTAACACGACGTCCTGTGGCTGCACGAAAAGCTATTCAACACGGTGGCATTGCTGTCAGGTTTCCTCCAAGCCACAATCCGTAGGTAGCGGCCATCCACTGCAGTATTAGCCCTTGGGCGGCCTAAGCGAGGGATGTCATCGACAGTTCCTGTCTCTTTGTATCTCCTCCATGTCCGAACAACATCGCTTTGGTTCACTCCGAGACGAGTGGACACTTCCCTTCTCGAGAGCCCTTCCTGGCACAAAGTAACAATGCGGACGCGATCGAACCACGGTATTGACTCCCTTGGCATGGTTGAACTGCAGATAACACGAGCCGTGTACCTCCTTCCCGATGGAATGACTGGAACTTTTATTTATTTATTTAATCGTGTCTGAGCTACATCTGTAATTAATTAATACGCTATATATGCTAGATTACAAATACAAGTAAATGATAGTTATTCATTCATATATACATTCATGATCTTCACATATTGTAAGTCGTCATTATTGTCTAAAGCAAGGCTCATATCTCTCTCCAGTGTTCGGCACACTTCACTGCCGCGTCGTTGGCCAACCACAGGTCTTGGAAAGTGCATGGGGCCAGCAAAGATGGACAGGTCAGTAGGTGTGTCATGGTTTGTTTTCCTCCACATTGGCAGGGCTCTTCTTCGGCGTATCCCCACTTGATCAGGTTATCCTGTGATCTTCCCATTTGACATCTAAGTCTATTTAGGCTCTTCCAGACTCTCCATTCCAATTGTGATCCAGCAGGAAGTTTTTCTTTAATGTTCCAACTTTTCAGACTGCCTTTATCCAATTTCTGTTTCCACATTGATTCTCTAGTTGTAGACTGACTTTCGGTTAGTGGACGTTCAACTTTTATGAAGTCTTTCCTAGATTTAAGTCTTGCCTCCGCTGGCTGATGTGCGTACAGGGGATGTCTTCTATCTTCGCACTGCCTGCTTCGTTCGGCCATCGCCAACGTTTGCCGTCTGATCTGTGGGGGGGCTATTCCAGAACACATATAAAGGAGATCACGGTTTGTAGGCTTCAGGCATCCCGTGATTAATCGACATGAGGCATTGAGTGCTGCGTCCAGCTTCTGAGCATGTGTCGATCTTCTCCAGACGGGGCATGCATATTCAGCTGGAGCAAAGCACAATGCCAGGGATGATACACGTAGAATTTCAGGGTTTGCTCCCCAGTGTGAGTTGGTAAGTTTACGTATTATGCCGTTCCGTGTGTTGACTTTCGCTCTAGTTTTCTCTACGTGTTTCTTGTAAGACAATGTTCGATCTAACGTGACTCCAAGATAAACTGGGTTTGGGCAGTGTTGAAGTTTAACTGAGTTCCATTCCAATTGTAATTCCCTGTTTGCTTCCTTGTTGTTTAGATGAAATAAACAAGTCTGCGTCTTTGCTGGATTAGGTCGAAGCTGGTTCCCGTTGTAATATTCAGTTAGTTCTTCTAAGGCATATGTTAGGTTTTTCTCAATCTGTTTGATTAATCTAGATTGGCATGCAATGGCTACATCATCAGCATAGATAAACTTATCAGCAGCTTACGACACGATAAACCACAAAATCCTCCTGGGAAAAATTTTCAAAATGACGGGAAACTAC
The DNA here is from genome assembly GCF_023898315.1 of Schistocerca nitens. Lineage (NCBI taxonomy): Eukaryota > Metazoa > Arthropoda > Insecta > Orthoptera > Acrididae > Schistocerca > Schistocerca nitens. Next base: position 527,025,921 of record NC_064621.1, on the reverse strand, counting down.
CACCTTACTGAAGTTGTGAGATCACTGATCTCCAACAGAAGATACTATGTGGAATTTCAAGAACAAAGAAGTCGCTGGAGGAACCAGAAGAACGGGCTCCCACAAGGTAGTGTTTTGTCCCCCCTACTTTTTAATCTGTATGCAAATGACCAACCAGTTGGACCGACGACAAGAAGCTTTATCTATGCTGATGACTGGAACTGATCGACTGTCGGACCCCCTGCGTCTAATAGGCGCTTCTCATGCATGGTTTTTTACATCTTTGGGTGAGTTTAGTGGCACTTCGCCGGCCGAAGTGGCCGTGCGGTTAAAGGCGCTGCAGTCTGGAACCGCAAGACCGCTACGGTCGCAGGTTCGAATCCTGCCTCGGGCATGGATGTTTGTGATGTCCTTAGGTTAGTTAGGTTTAACTAGTTCTAAGTTCTAGGGGACTAATGACCTCAGCAGTTGAGTCCCATAGTGCTCAGAGCCATTTGAACCATTTAGTGGCACTTCTCAACTGTCAAAGGGACTGTGTGTGTGATACAATTTCCACAGTCAGTGTCTATCTTCAGGAGTTCTTAGAACTGGGGTGACGCAAAACTTTTTTTGATGTGTGTATTTCACTCCGTGGCTCTCGGTTTAGCGGTGCTTCACCGTCTCGCGTGTTTCAGGCTGTTTTAATCTTGCGTGGGTTGGACTCCCACACGCAGTCAGCCAAGGCTACTCCTTGATTGCTCGTAGCTAGCGAAAATACCCACTTTTGTTGCTTGAGTCATCTGGTCGTTTGTACCCTCATTCCACCTAGCCATCGCCACCGTGCGTTTTCTTTGACTGTGTGTCAAGACCTTCCTTCTCGCATGTCACAGTCGTCGTCACCGCTCAGGAGGCAGTTTCATCGTCCTCGTCACTCTGTCAGAGTTTGTCTTAACGTCGTTACATCTCGTCGCCTCGCTCGTCATTTTCGTTAGATACATTTCATCGACCTTTCCGTTTCCTCGGATATCCTCAATGTTATATTATCTATACTTTTCATTTTCTGCTTCTACTGTAACACCATCATGCACTGCAATTCACTCAATGCCTCACAGCTGTCTTCTGCACCGAACTCTCTCTTCCCCCACTACTACCGTTTCCTTTGCATATAATTCCCTCATTACTTCCTCATCACAGGCTAACTCTTTGTACGACCAGTAAGTGTAGCAGCATCAATGAGAGTTGTCGTTTCCAGATGTCCCGAGTTTCACGGGTAGTCCCAATTTTAGAGAGTACCTGACCCCTCCGACGTATGCCGTATGCGGGTCGCCAAACGTCTCTACTTTAGGGCACCGCTAACACTTCGAAATACAATGTATCCATAAATTATCCATACAACTTCAGACTTTAATACCTTTAAAGCCGTGCTGGCTATTAACAAACGGTTCTCAACATGTGACAAGATAACCCATAAAGTTTTGTTTCGTCATTCATAGACATCAGTGAGGCACGGATATTGTCTAGCCGGAATTCCATTTCTCTGTTTCTCTCCAAGTAGGTTTCAAGGTCTGCACGGTGTCATGTTCAAATGCATTGCGAATGCGTGCCTTCAAGTCGCGTAGGTCTTTCCCAAAAAGCCCTATAGGTCTCTAACCTTGGTTCGGTATAGCAGACCCTTTAGAAAACCCCATAGGAAGAAGTCTAGTCGTCTGAGGTCAGGGGATCTCGGAGGCCACCGAATTGGACCATCTCATCCAGTCCACCTTCATGAAAACTTTTAATCTAGAAATTGATGGACATTTAGGGACCGGTGATGTGGTTACCCATCCTGGTGGAAAGTGGCATCAGGTTTCAGGTGTTCCAATAGTGGCACAGCGAACTCTTGTAACATGTCCAAGTGAGCATGACCATTGACAGAAGACTCGATGAAAAACAATGGACCCGTCATGCAACTGTGCTTCACTCCGCACGAAACGATGACCTTGGTACTGTCTCTTTCCATTTCACGTGTAACATGGCGATGCTGTGAACCCTATATACGTACGTTATGAGTAGTCACCTTGCCGGGTATATGAATCTTTGCCTCATCAGAGAAACAAACGTTTTGCAAAAAGTCATTTTGTCAGTCGTGCCTGGCTTATCCACTGCACACTGTTCGCTCTGAGGTTTGTTCGTAGGCTTTAATGTCGTAAGCAGCTGCACGTTTTAGAGGTATAGCAATAACCTTTTATACAAGACACTGTGCGCTATTGATCGTCTCATTTCTAGCTCTCTGGCCGCCTTACGCAGTGATCTTATCGGACTCATTGCAAATTCTTGCCGTGCCTTATCCACGCTGCCATTTGAAACAGATGGACAACCGGCCCCTTTTTAGGGAGAACACTGCCTGTTTCCCTACACGACATATACCAAGCCCGAACAGTTGTTGGGGACGGTGCTTGCCTTCCATAATGTGTTCGAAAGTTTCGTTCTACTTTGGTATCGAACAACACCTTATCAATCAGGACACGCATTAAGCTTTGTCTTGCAACGTTCGCGTTTTATCAGGATTACAAGTACAATTTTGCGTCAAAATTGCGTAACGTGGAAGGTAAAAACAAAAAAAAACCAAAAAGACTTTGAGTTATCTTATCACACAATGGAAACAATTTCTTGATATCTAGCATAGTTTTAAAGTTATTTAAGCGTTAAGTTGTAAAGATAATTAATGGACAACCTGTATACTGTGTGACATAATAAAGTGAAACCCCCAGAACAGGATGGGGAAACGAAATGAAATCTCACCTGCTAAGAAGATATGTAATTTTATTTCAGGGATTACAAAATCAATTCAAGTGATCAAAGATGTTGACACTATGAGCCCACTTATCAGTTTGATGTTTCATACGGTTTCTGGTCGGGATGCAAGCTCCAATTCGGTTGCAAAGGGGCTCAAAAATCTGTTCTATCCTCTCCTGGAGCAAGCTGGCCCGCCAAAGCAGTAACTGCTCATTGATTTCTTGGATACTGGCACTAGGACGGCGTTGACGCCCGAACTCGTCCCACAGTGCCCTACTGAGTATAGATCGGGGCATTGCGCTGATCACAGGGGTATCTCAACATCACGTGCGTGAACAGTTTACAGACCCACGTGTTCTGTGTGGACGAGCAATAGCCTATTGGAAAATGACACCACGATACTTTCACATAAGAGGTAATACATTAGGACTCAGACTGTGACCTGAAGTTATACCAGATGGACCCCCAAACCATGACGTCACGAGTAACGCCACTGAACCTCTCCTAAACAATGGAAGGATGGAACCACTTCTCAGGTCACCGCCATACCGACAATAATCATCTAGAGTAGTTCAGAACCACGACCTGTCACTGAACACAGTGCGAAACCTTCATCAGCAGGCCATACTTCCTGGTGGTCGCACCCCTCCAGACGCAGTATTTCGTGTTATCGTGATAACAGCAGCCCACAAATGGGATGGTAATTCCCTAGTCCAGCTGCTGGTAGTATCCGAGAAATGGTGTGGGGTGACACAGCATTCCAGGGAGTCCATTGTCTCTTCCCGGATGTCACACGACGATGTGAATGGTTGTAATGATCTTTGTGCACAGCATACAGATCCTCCTTAGTGATGGCAGACGAGATTGAGCGCAGCCTTCACGACGAGTGTGCCTGCTTTCATAAATTCCGAACCGTCCAGCACTGGACTTCTGTCACATATACCTCATGTATTGACGGAGAGGGACTGTGAAGCACTGAGTACAGAAGTTATAAAACGTAGACGTGATCAGCAGAAAGTATCTCTCGTGAGTTATGAAGTGTTCCAGCAATCCAGCTAACGGAATGACTGTGCATAGAGAGTGAAAAAGATGGTGAACAGTGGTCGAGCAACTCCCCATAAGCCACATATCTTTGTAGTCAATGCTTAGCGAAACTTGAGGTGGTGTAAAGAGCGATACCAGTTGACAATGGATGACTGGAAACAAGTGATTTGGAGTGATATATCCGTATGACATTATATACTGTGGCAATCCGATGGGAAGATGTGGGTTTGGTAGAAGCCTAGAAAACGTTACTTGCCAAGACTGAAGCACGAAGGAGGCGGTGATACGGTGTGAGGGAGTTGCTCATGGTTATGGTGTGGTCCCCTTATTGAGCTTAAGAAAGCACCAAATGCCATAGCATATGAACACATTTTACAGTATTGTGTACTATGTACAGCAGAGGAAATTTCGTAGATGGCAATAATTTATATCAACATGACAGTGCACTCTATCATAAGACCACCTGTAGGGCAATCATATACCGAGCGAGGTGGCGCAGTGGATACCACACTGGACTCGCATTCGGAAGGACGACGGTTCAATCCTGCGTCCAGCCATCGCTTTATGCAAATGCTGGGATGGTTCCTTGAACGGGAACGGCTGACTTCCTTCCCCAACCTTCCCTAATGGGATGGGAACGATGACCTCGCTCGTTGGTCCCCTCACCCAAATCAGTCAACCAACCAGCATTGGTTTGTGGGCGACAACATCTCTGAAATGGATAGGCCGACCTCGAGTCCCAACCTGAACCCAACAGTACAGTTTCGGAATGAGTTGGAATGTCGACTTCGCTCCAGACCCCAGCGTCCAGCGTTACTACCTTCTCTGGTTTCGGCTGTTGAGGAGGATGTGCTGCCATTCCTCCATAGACATACAGACACCTCACTGAAAGTGGCCCCAGCAGAGTTCAAGTAGCCATAAAGACGAAGGGTGGACGCAGCATTATGTCGACTAACAGGTGTTCGGATACTTTTGATCAGATAGTCTACAACTTAACAGAGGGAATTTTATCATGGTATAAGCGTTTCGCCTTTATTTTGTTAGAGGATATCATCTGTGGTCAGTTCACCGATGTTACGCGCTGTCGGACTTGGCCGTACTTGGGTGGGAAGTGGGATACACTCAGCTCTTGCGAGGCCAACTAGGAGCTACTTGATTGAGAAGTAGCGATTCTGCCCACGAAAACTGACAATGGCCGGGAGAGTGGTGTGCTGACCAGATGCCCCTCCATACCCGCATCCACTGACGCCTATGGGCTGAGGATGACGCGGCAGTCCGTCGGTACCATTGGGTCTTCCGAAGCCTGTCCAGACGAAGAGACTGCGCTTAGAAACAGTTCTTTCAGTTCCTGATTTTTTATAACGTAGTAACATTCTGGTTTTAGAGTTGTACTTCCTGAGTTTTCAGTAGCACATCAAGACTAAGAATCTGAATATTATTTTAATCCATGTTATGTTAGGTATATTATTGCTAACTATTGAACGTTACTGCCAACTGTCGTAAGATTTGTGTAACGCCTAATGATCTTAGAAGAGTGTGGAAGAGCGCCTGTGTCAGGCAAGCAGGCTAATGTGTTAGGCGAGAAGGTGTGTCAGTCATGGCTTGGACTATTATCATGTCGGATGCTGAACCCCTCTCATCACCATGAAAACTAGAATTAACCGAATTGAGTGGCCTGCGCTATCTACCGACATACACCCAACTGAGCATATTAGAGCGCAGTTGATGCTGGTGTGCGTTCTTGCTGGAACCCTCTTCACACATTGGATAGTCTCAGGAGGGGTCAGTCGAGAAGTGGAAGGGACGTGATCTGCAAAATCTTCATCAGCTTTTGGGAAGCTTCCCAAGTAGGTCCCTATGCTATGGGTAGAGCATCGCAGTATTTAATGTCACCCAAGGCAGATTTTGATTTCAAAGATATACACTTTCGAGAACTTTTATTTGATTTACTTTTTTGGTTTTATTTCACATAAAATTTGTGTTTTTCTTTAGATTCAGAACGCATATTCTCTCATTCACCAGTTCTCTTGAATCTACGCCCATGCACTTGCTTAGATATGTAGCTAATACCCTGACGGAAACCATCGCACCTCCAAGAAGAAGTCATGCGCTATAAACGAAAGATATTAGACGTCTTTCTTCATCTGAAAGATGTAGCGCAACTATGGGGATACAAATCAGGTTTGCTTTAAATACACGGTATTTTTTTGGTCGTGAGCGTTAGTTACCTTTTCAAATGGTTCAAATGGCTCTGAGCACTATGGGACTTAACTTCTGAGGTCATCAGTCCCCTAGCACTTAGAACTACTTAAACCTAACTAACCTAAGGACATCACACACATCCATGCCCGAGGCAGGATTCGAACCTGCGACCTTAGCGGTCGCGCGGTTGCAGACTGTAGCGCCTAGAACAGCTTGGCCACCTTAGTTACATTTGAGATTGGTCTTGGTGAGTTGATGTCAGTCAACAGTGCCTTTAACGCGACAAAGACGCTGAAGCAACACCTTTCACTGAGCTTGAACGAGGTCGTGTAATAGAGCTAAGAGAAGCTGGATGTTCTTTTTGCAATATTGCACAGAGACTTGGTAGTAATGTAGCCACTGTACGAGATTGCTGGCAGCGGTGGTCACGGGAATGTTCGGTCGCAAGAAGACGGGGCCCAGGCGGCCACGTGGCACTACCGAGAGGGAAGACCATCGTGTTCGGCATATGGCTTTGGCGCATCGTAGTGCATTTGCAGCAGCAATCTGATCAGCATTTGGCACCACTGTGACACAACGAACTATTGTTACACGCCCTATAGCGTGTATTCCACTGACCCCAAGCCACCACCATTTACGACTTTCGTGGTGTCAAGCGAGAGCTCATTGGAGGGCAGGGTGGAGGTCTATTGTGTTTTCTGGTGAAAGCTGGTCCTGACTTGGTGCCAGTGATGGCCGTCCGTTGATTAGGATGAGGCCAGTTGAGTGTCTATAATCAACCTGTCTGCGTGCTACAGACACTGGACCTGCACCTGGAGTTATGGCCTGGGGTGTGATTTCGCATGACGGGAGGAATAGTTTCGTGGTTATCCCATGCACCTTGACTGCAAATTTGTACGTGATTTTTCGTTTTGTGCTACGACTCATGAACAGAATTCCAAGAATGTGTTTTCCAAAGAATGGTTCAAATGGCTCTAAGCAGTATGGGACTTAACATCTCAGGTGATCAGTCCACTAAACTTAGGACTACTTAAACCTAACTAACCTAAAAACAGCACCCACATCCATGCCCGAGGCAGGATTAGAACCTGCGACCGTAGCAGCAGCGCGGTTCCAGACTGAAGCGCTTAGAACCGCTCGGCCACAATGGCCGGCTGTGTTTTCCAACAGGCTAAATCTCTACCCCCATACCGCTGTGGTAACCCAAGTTGGCTTCGCCTGCTCGATCACTAGATTTGTCTCCAATCGAGCACATATGGGACATCATCGGACAGCAACTCCAGCGTCATCCACAAACAGCACCAACCGTCCCTTTATTGACTGACCAAGAGTAAGAGGCATCTGTCTCCATCCCACTAAAGGACATTTTGCAGCTGTACAACACAAATGCATGCACATTTTCATACTTGCGTCCAGTAACCTCTTGGCTGCACCGGTTATTAATGTACCAACATTTCACATTTGCAATGGCTTATCTCGCGTTTACGTTAACCTATGATCTTGCAATATTAATCACATGAGTATGATACCTAGACAAATGTAATTCCGAAACTTCATTACTCTACATTAATTATTTTTTGGTATTGATAGTCTTTTTCGTCAGTGTATGTGGCATGTTATGTTTAGGCTTTAGGACCAGGACGTGACATTCACCGTACTAGAAAAGCTAATGCAGTTCGTTCGTCACTTGTTTCACATTTGCAGTTTAGTAAATTGACTTTTTTATGTGTCTCAGAAAAGATGGGCTTTATTTTCCCATCAGGTGATATTCTTCTTTCTTAGAGCAGCACTACCCGCTTCCATAGCTGCCATGAGTGACTGTTAGTTCGTTTGTGACGCGATGTAGTGAACAGACGTCTGATACAGTAGAATTTAAAAAGAAACAGTCCTAAAAATCACTTTGTAAATCATTGCTGAGTAACTTTATTTTCTTTTTTTTCTTTTACTTTGACAAGTATTACATTTATCGAACGCAGCTGGTGTCAAATATAAATAATGTGGCAGGAAGAAAACATCCCTACCACCGAAAGCAGCTGCACTCAGCAACTGTACAGCTTAGTCGATTTACCAAAATGGGACACGCAAGACTATGGCAGAAATGATAGCGAAACAGATTAGCACCAATTTAAATTAATTTGTTAATAGAAGCTTTACAAATACTTTACTTTGGTAGGAAGATGGTGCATGGCAATAGATAAATGTACAGTTGCACTGATTTGACTAAGTCTGTATCAAGCGAACTGTCACTACGATCACTTCCAGTATGTCCAATGGTCCTTCTTGGCGGTAACTATGGACACGGTCCTGACGCAGTCTTGAAGTATTATTGGATCCTCTGTCGATACGGTGTTCACACTGCCTTGATAGGCGCTGTATGTCCACTTATACTCCATTTCGTGACTGGTTATCCGCTCTGGAAAGATAAGAGGTAGTAAAATGAGAACGGTGCATGTGGGAGATAAGAAGTAAGCTATTTGTTATTTCGAAAGTAATCACCATAACTGTCAATACATTTATCACTCTGTGAGACGATACAATCAGTGACCTCACGAAAGAACGTCTGCGGCTGCATATGGTACCGTGACTATACGGAGAGCACCTCTTCCGCTGCCGGCCGGTGTGGCCGTGCGGTTCTGGGCGCTTCAGTCTGGAACCGCGTGGCCGCTACGGTCGCAGGTTCGAATCCTGCTTCGGGCATGGATGTGTGTGTGATGTCCTTAGGTTAGTTAGGTTTAATTAGTTCTAAGTTCTAGGCGACTGATGACCTCAGAAGTTAAGTCGCATAGTGCTCAGAGCCATTTGAACCATTTGAACCTCTTCCTCTGAAGCAAATCGACGACAACGAATGCCTTTCTTCAGGGCTCCTACACTAGTGAAATTATATAGGACGAAATCAGGACCGTTTGAAGGGTGTGTCAGGGCTTCCTAGCGAAACTTCTGTAGCATACTCGAAGTAATCTTGGCAGCATGTTGTCATCGATTTGTTTCGGACTAAGAGATGTACACCTGCATACAATCATGGTTCCACAGGCAACCGCAAACAATTTTCCATGAGCGCACTCATCTCACTATGGGATAAACGTATTAACACTTACGGCAATCACTTTTGAAATAACAAACAGCTTACTTACTTTTTCCATCTGTTTCGTTTTCTCTTGACTGCCTATTCCATTTGAATGAAGTATAATGACAGCATAAAATAGGCCTTTCCTTGTTGCGCCCTCTGTTGTAGGCTAGCCTTATCTCACTTGCCCCTGACTACTAGGCAGATCGCCGGTCTTCTGTGTATTGATGGACGCTATATCATCTACAGGACACAGCAGCAGCAGGCATCCAGTTTACGCAAATACACTCCTGGAAATGGAAAAAAGAACACATTGACACCGGTGTGTCAGACCCACCATACTTGCTCCGGACACTGCGAGAGGGCTGTACAAGCAATGATCACACGCACGGCACAGCGGACACATCAGGAACCGCGGTGTTGGCCGTCGAATGGCGCTAGCTGCGCAGCATTTGTGCACCGCCGCCGTCAGTGTCAGCCAGTTTGCCGTGGCATACGGAGCTCCATCGCAGTCTTTAACACTGGTAGCATGCCGCGACAGCGTGGACGTGAACCGTATGTGCAGTTGACGGACTTTGAGCGAGGGCGTATAGTGGGCATGCGGGAGGCCGGGTGGACGTACCGCCGAATTGCTCAACACGTGGGGCGTGAGGTCTCCACAGTACATCGATGTTGTCGCTAGTGGTCGGCGGAAGGTGCACGTGCCCGTCGACCTGGGACCGGACCGCAGCGACGCACGGATGCACGCCAAGACCGTAGGATCCTACGCAGTGCCGTAGGGGACCGCACCGCCACTTCCCAGCAAATTAGGGACACTGTTGCTCCTGGGGTATCGGCGAGGACCATTCGCAACCGTCTCCATGAAGCTGGGCTACGGTCCCGCACACCGTTAGGCCGTCTTCCGCTCACGCCCCAACATCGTGCAGCCCGCCTCCAGTGGTGTCGCGACAGGCGTGAATGGAGGGACGAATGGAGACGTGTCGTCTTCAGCGATGAGAGTCGCTTCTGCCTTGGTGCCAATGATGGTCGTATGCGTGTTTGGCGCCGTGCAGGTGAGCGCCACAATCAGGACTGCATACGACCGAGGCACACAGGGCCAACACCCGGCATCATGGTGTGGGGAGCGATCTCCTACACTGGCCGTACACCACTGGTGATCGTCGAGGGGACACTGAATAGTGCACGGTACATCCAAACCGTCATCGAACCCATCGTTCTACCATTCCTAGACCGGCAAGGGAACTTGCTGTTCCAACAGGACAATGCACGTCCGCATGTATCCCGTGCCACCCAACGTGCTCTAGAAGGTGTAAGTCAACTACCCTGGCCAGCAAGATCTCCGGATCTGTCCCCCATTGAGCATGTTTGGGACTGGATGAAGCGTCGTCTCACGCGGTCTGCACGTCCAGCACGAACGCTGGTCCAACTGAGGCGCCAGGTGGAAATGGCATGGCAAGCCGTTCCACAGGACTACATCCAGCATCTCTACGATCGTCTCCATGGGAGAATAGCAGCCTGCATTGCTGCGAAAGGTGGATATACACTGTACTAGTGCCGACATTGTGCATGCTCTGTAGCCTGTGTCTATGTGCCTGTGGTTCTGTCAGTGTGATCATGTGATGTATCTGACCCCAGGAATGTGTCAATAAAGTTTCCCCTTCCTGGGACAATGAATTCACGGTGTTCTTATTTCAATTTCCAGGAGTGTATTTGTCGCAATTAAATGTCAGATCTGCTGTATCCTTTACCTTTGTCTTGGCATTGGATATGCCATTCACTTTAAATTGCCGAGAGCCCAACACTAATCACTGCTTCGATGTTTCCGCCTAGGGTTGCAACTTCAACATATCCTTCAAGTAGGTCATTTTCAAATGTACAGCGATGCTTCCGCTCAGTAATCTATTTTTATCTCTTGAAAATGAAGTAAGAGGCTTCTCGTAAGCCTTCCAGTATTCCTCATCACTCACTTTAAGGGAACGGGCACAATAAGGTTTTTTTTCCAAAACCTATTTAAAAATACTGTTGCACAGGGTACTTGCCATTACATTCTTCGTGGTTGTAGACTAGGCCATGTTGTATGTAAAATGTTAGCTTACTAACATTTAGCCCCGAAACAGCATATCCAGACACTCCGGGATGATGATCGCATTGAAACTGAGGATGACACGCGTAAAGCTGAAATACTAAACACCTTTTTCCAAAGCTGTTTCACAGAGGAAGACCGCACTGCAGTTCCTTCTCTAAATTCTCACACAAACGAAAAAATGGCTGACATCGAAATAAGTGTCCAAGGAATAGAAAAGCAACTGGAATCACTCAACAGTTGAAAGTCCACTGGACCTGACGGGATACCAATTCTATTCTACACAGAGTACGCGAAAGAACTTGCCCCCCTTCTAACAGCCGTGTACCGCAATTCTCTAGAGGAACGGAACGTTCCAAATGATTGGAAAAGAGCACAGGTAGTCCCAGTCTTCAAGAAGGGCCGTCGAGCAGATGCGCAAAACTATGGACCTATATCTCTGACGTCGATCTATTGTAGAATTTTAGAACATGTTTTTTGCTCGAGTATCATGTCGTTTTTGGAAACCCAGAATCTACTCTGTAGGAATCAACATCGATTCCGGAAACAGCGGTCGTGTGAAACCCAACTCGCTTTATTTGTTCATGAGACCCAGAAAATATTAGATACAGGCTCCCAGGTAGATGCTATTTTTCTCGACTTCCGGAAGGCGTTCGATACAGTTCCGCACTGTCGCCTGATAAACAAAGTAAGAGCCTACGGAATATCAGACCAGCTGTGTGGCTGGATTGAAGAGTTTTTAGCAAACAGAACACAGCATGTTGTTATCAGTGGAGACACGTCTACAGACGTTAAAGTAACCTCTGGCGTGCCACAGGGGAGTGTCATGGGACCATTGCTTTTCACAATATACATAAATGATGGTTGGTTGGTTTGGGGGATTAAAGGGACCAGATACATAAATGACCTAGTAGATAGTGTCGGAAGTTCCATGCGGCTTTTCGCGGATGATGCTGTAGTATACAGAGAAGTTGCAGCATTAGAAAATTGTAGCGAAATGCAGGAAGATCTGCAGTGGATAGGCACTTGGTGCACGGAGTGGCAACTGACCCGTAACATAGACAAATGTAATGTATTGCGAATACCTAGAAAGAAGGATCCTTTATTGTATGATTATATGATAGCGGAACAAACACTGGTAGCAGTTACTTCTGTAAAATATCTGGGAGTATGCGTGCGGAACGATTTGAAGTGGAATGATCATATAAAATTAATTGTCGGTAAGGCGGGTACCAGGTTGAGATTCATTGGGAGAGTGCTTAGAAAATGTAGTCCATCAACAAAGGAGGTGGCTTACAAAACACTCGTTCGACCTATACTTGAGTATTGCTCATCAGTGTGGGATCCGTACCAGATCGGGTTGACGGAGGAGATAGAGAAGATCCAAAGAAGAGCGGCGCGTTTCGTCACAGGGTTATTTGGTAACCGCGATAGCGTTACGGAGATGTTTAACAAACTCAAGTGGCAGACTCTGCAAGAGAGGCGCTCTGCATCGCGGTGTAGCTTGCTGTCCAGGTTTCGAGAGGGTGCGTTTCTGGATGAGGTATCGAATATATTGCTTCCACCTACTTATACCTCCCGAGGAGATCACGAATGTAAAATTAGAGAGATTAGAGCGCGCACGGAGGCTTTCAGACAGTCGTTCTTCCCGCGAACCTTTTGCGACTGGAACAGGAAAGGGAGGTAATGACAGTGGCACGTAAAGTGCCCTCCGCCACACACCGTTGGGTGGCTTGCGGAGTATAAATGTAGATGTAGATGTAGACACTAGCGCACGTAGCCTTGTGCAGTGTGTAACACAGGGAGGACAGTGCTTCTAAAATTCCTCGAAAAGTTAAATTCTTCATATGATTGAATGTCGAAAGTAAAGCAGAAGAGACTTGAAGTAATTTATTTATTGTAATTTATGTAGGAATTTTAATGCCCTGGTGAAAGCCACTTGCTAATTGGCCTAAATGTTGGTACATAATTTTAGAGTAAGATTTGGGCTACTACCCACAACCATTTTATAGAAACTCATTCCGGCCGTGGAAACCATAGGCCTTAAACGTGTACATCATATTTTGACGTGACTAACGTTACTGTGTAACAGGTACCAATGTGACGAAAACAAATTATTATTAACATCAGCGTCATCTCTGCGCGCTGCCTCGTAGCGCTCCATCGTTCACGAACACACCTGTTGAATGAGCGCGTGGTCTCGAATGTGTACCTGGAGGGCACTAAACACGATCGATATATCGCCAACATTCATTCGCTCTCATGGACCCCACCACGCACAAGCAACTTACCAATCGACTCCTACCAGGATTTCGATTGCCTTCTGTTACATGGTCCAGTGGATCTGTTATCGAATACATCTAAGTTAGGCCTTATTCTGATCTATACTAAAAGTTACCTGAATGCAATGAGCTTATTCCCTGAGATAGACTTCTCACTTTAAGGGGGTAGGACGTCAAACGGGCCGACTTGGAGCAGGAGAGGCACCACAGGACATTTTAATTTCCACTGTCTATACTTTTAAAAATAAATTCATAAAACTTTAACAGCATCACCAGGAAGGATTCAGGATTCATACTCAAAGCAGTGAAAGCTCAAAAACGTAACAAAACTCATTTTTTATATGTGAAATTTCATCATTTTTTCAATTACTACTGGCTGCATTTGTTGCTATAGGTACACTTTTCTTCCTAAGTAAGAGAGATTCTTCGATGACTTTTGCACAGCATACAAACCATAGTTACAGGTGTATGAAACTCTAGAAGTTTTTTAATTTATGAAAAAATGAATGAACTGTTACATTTTAAACTTCATGTTTAGAAAAAAACTCAAGTTTTATAGTTAATTATCTCAATTTTTTCCACAGTTTTTTAATAGATTTGGAAAATTCTAGAGTTTCATACACCTGTAACTACCGTTTGTATGCTATGAAAAATTCATCGAAGAATCTCTCTTACTTAGGAAGAAAAGTGTACCTATAGCAACAAATGCAGCCAGTAGTCATTGAAAAAATGATGAAATTTCACATGTAAAAAAATGAGTTTTGCTACGTTTTTGAACTTCCACTGCGATGAGTGTGAGTCCTCGATCCTTCCTGGTCATGGTGACAAGTTTTATGAATTTATTTGTAAAAGCATAGACAGTAGAAATTAAAATGTCCTGTGGTGACTCTCCTGCTCCAAGTCGGCCCGTTTCACGTCCTACTCCCCTTAACATTTGCAAAATCACTACCAACAAATCTGATTAATTTTTAATTTTCCTGACCTCAATTGGTAAAAACGGTAACCTTATGGGATCACTTTGTTGTTTATCTCTGTCTATCTGTCTGTCTATTTGTCCGTGCTACTGCTAAGACTCCTTTTTCTCCGGAACAGGTTGAGGTATCATGTTGAAATTTATGCCTCTCGCTAAGGTCTACGGTCCCTTGGCAATGTGAAAACGTTGAGCTTCTGATTCAATGCAGTTAAAAGATACGGCCGGCTGTGAAGATCCCTTTTTCTCGGGAACAGCAGAGGTATCTAGTTGAAATTTATGTCAAAACGGTCTGCGTTGCTTGCCAGTGTAAATAATGTAACCTTCCAAGTCAGTGGAGTCAAAAGATACGGCAATATATGTCACATATTCTGGTATTGGCAAACTCATTCATCAAAACCCATAGAAGATCTAGTAATGTACATGTCGGACCTGTCAGTCAAGCAGTAAAGCGCGTACCTGGAAACCTTAAGGTCGTGGGATAGACTCTTGTTCGGAACATATATTTTTTCAGTCTTTGTTTTAACCTAGTCTTCACCTCTCAGTGATGTGCGGAGTTGCCAGAAACAACATGTGGTTCGGATTCCATGTTAAACTGAGGTCCCCTTTCCCCGGTAGGACAACTGGAGTAGGTTAGGGACACGCAAGTCGCCGAAGTGGCGTCCAGCTGAAAGAGTTGCATCAGCCCACTGAGCCACCAGGAATTATTATTATCTATATACATAACACAACATTACACAACATAAAACGGAACCCTCAAGTGCGACTCCTATTCGCACTTGTGGTTTTTTATATTAATATGAGAATGAACAGCAAAGATAATAGGTTCCACTTGTAGCCATTATGTAAGTATACCTGGCAATAGTTGACGACTGACTATGTGTGCCATGTGTAACTGACATTCAATCCACACCAAGTTATACATAAGTCACGATTACTAAAACACTGAGAAAACACATGAAGTGACAATGTAATATTCTACACTCAACCGCCAAAGAAACTTCTATAGGCATGCGTATTCATATACAGAGGTATGTAAACAGGCAGAATACTGTGATGTGGTCGGCTTATGTGGGACAACAAATGTCTGGCGCAGTTGTTAGATCGTTTACTGCTGCTACAATGGCAGGTTATCAAGATTTAAGTGAGCTTGAACGTGGTGTTATAGTCGGAGCATGAGCGACGGGACACAGCATCTCCGATTTAGCGATCAAATGGGGAACTTCCCGTATGACCAGATCACGAATGTACCGTGAATATCAGGAATCCGGTAAAACATCAAATCTCCGACATCGCCGGCCGAAGTGGCCGTGCGGTTCTAGGCGCTGCAGTCTGGAACCGCGAGACCGCTACGGTCGCATGTTCGAATCCTACCTCGGGCATGGATGTGTGTGATGTCCTTAGGTTAGTTAGGTTTAACTTGATCTAAGTTCTATGGCGTGAGGTCAGTCGCTTGACGGCGCGTTTCGGCGCGGGCCCGCCCGTTGCCGGCGCGCCGTAAGGCACGGAAGCTCGCACTGGGGCGTATCGCTTCCAGTCGAGCGTGCCGCGGCAGTCCTCACTCGGGGAAGTGATGCGTCTCTCACAGCCTCTCCTTCCCAAGTGGCTCTTTCCGCCTTCCCGTGGTGCCAGATGTTAAGCTCGGCATTCTGCCTTGCGACAAAAGGGAGAGCTGCGACCCAACCCGATGCGAAAGCGAAGGGTGCGTGGCACAGGGGGAGCTGTGTCGAGGGACCGAACATCTGTCCCTTCTGTTCGCAGGGCACAGACCAACAGGTGCCCTGCATGCCGGCGACTTCGTTTGTCGGCGTGGGATCGCGGCGCGAGTCGGCAAGGGTGCTTCGCTGCGCCCCTGGGTAACCGGGGCGTGTTCTGCCAAACCCAGGAGGTGGTGACATCGCCTGGGCTAGGTTAGATGGGCCCAGACCGCCGAACGACTGGGGGACCGACCCGCCACCTGAGTAGGAGCGGGTCCTTGGCCGAGAGGTGGAAACTCGGGCAAGTAGGCGGCGAAGGACGAGAGGTGCATCCGCCTCTCCGGAGTGCGGGGTGCACTTGCCGAGGAGCGTCAGGTGAAATCGACGATGACGGAGCCACCGAGGGGGCCAGTGCGCTGGCAACGGCGCGTTGAACCCAGCAGCTCGGGAGTGCCCTTGACCTAGGGGCGAGGCCGGTGGGCGAGTTGCAGCAGTCTCCCCCCCCCCCCCCCCCCCCCATGCCAGCGGAGCCGGTCCGGGGCAAGAGACGGGCTCCCACATCTTTTTATCACTCGTTACCTATGATGGCTGAAATCGAAGCGAGTGATTCGAGTGCGCCTTTACGGGCATCTACGATGTCTGCTCCCTCTCCACAGGACGGGATGGGACAGGCAGAGGATGAGAGTGTCGTGCAGAGGCATGCAAGGATTACCATGCTCTTAGAGCAAAATGTGAAAAACGGGAAAATTAGTCAAGCGGCTCTTAATACAATCAAGAATGAGCTATCGGCCTGGGCCATAGTTCATGTAAGACTTGAAGGCCGCGTTTTGGAGTTAGAAAAAGAAAATGAAAGGTTAAGGAAGCAACCCACTAAGACTTGGGCGGCTGTGGCTGCACAGGCGCCAACTAAACAAATCTCAACTAAGGACACCATTGAAAGAGTTGTGAAACGGTCAGATACGGCAGTCTTCTTGAGGACCCTGCCTGGCCAAGACACTAGTGTTAAAAGAATACAAGAGCTGTTAACAACAACAATTGACCCAGTCAAGGATAAAATTAAGATTAAGAAAGTTAAGCCCAGCAGAAACTCTGTAATTGTGGAAGTTGCTACTGAGGAGGACAAACAAAAATTATTAAATAATCAAAAACTAAATTAAGTTGTGAAATGTGAGCCACCCAGAAAGAGAAACCCACTAATAATACTATATGACATACCTACAGTAATGACGAATGAGGAGCTACATGAGACAATTAGAATACAAAATTTCGATGACGTGGACAAACAAAAATTCAAAAACTCTTTCAAGTTGAAATTCAAAACAGGGCCTCGAGATCGTGATGTGGTACATCACGTGGCCGAGGTCTCTGCGCAACTGTGGAAAAGAATAAGATCAATGGGCAGACTATATGTAGGCTTTCACGCCATTAACACCAGAGACTATATCGTGGTACCTCGCTGCCATAATTGTGGCGACCTGGACCACATTCTGAGGCACTGCATCAGGGGGTCGGCCTGCTCCAGGTGTGGCGAAAGTGGACACAACCGCAAGGAATGTAAAGCAACAGGGGTCTGCATTCCGTGTAAAAATCGTGGGAAGAAATCCTGTGGTGCCACGGGACGGAACTGCCCCACTTACCGGATGCTAGGGCAACGCCTCATTTCTAGAATCGACTATGGCTGAGCAGGGCTCAGTTAACAGGATGCTTAAACACAAGTCCCCGAGTAAAAGAAGGAGGGATGCTGTGAGGGCTAACAGATTTAGGGAATTTTTAAGGTCGCTTTCGGGCACCGTTAAAATCACGACAGTAGAGAAAGAAATTCAAACAGATCCCTTTATGGTGGACAGATGTATACAAACTGATTTCCCGGAAAAGAACACAGCTCCCCCTTCCCCAAACCGGGGAGAAAGGCCGAATAAAGATCTACAACGGCAGAAGCATCCTGTGGTGGTGGCGGCCTCCCTGGCCCCTACTCACGAACCTAAACATACCAAACGACAACCACTCCAAGAAAACACAGTTACAAGCACCAGTGCAAACCTAACCGGGCAGATACCCCAGTAATCAGGCTACCGCCTGTAGACCCGGTTAGGGTGTATCCCAACATTGAATTTACAATGCAACTGGCAAGATTCGAGCAGCCGGCTATCCTGACCACTGCCCATACGACATGTGGTCCGGGTAGGACATGAGAATGGAAGAAAGGTCACCTTCTCGATAATGGAGGCTGTAGATAGAATACACTTAAAGTCAGTGAACCTTCCCACCGACTTCGGAGCCCTGCGACACTTTCTCAAGAAAGTGTTTGACAGACGTGGGGAGAAATTTGACCTAGACGACATCTACATTCAATCAGTCCTAGCTCACGGTCGAATCGCCTTTGATTGGAGCAAGACCTGGCCTGACGACAGAATGCATACTTACTTCCCATAATGACTAAACTAACTGTTGGACAACTAAACACGCATAACAGCAGACTTGTGATGCAGGAGCTCCGATGGGAGGTGGAGGAGAAGAGGCTTGACGTACTCTGTTTACAGGAGCCGTACTCTCAAGCTGGGAAACGTTCATTTGCAGCCGCTACATGGCAAATAGCTAGTAGTGGGGACGCCCCCAAAGCAGGAATTATCATTACAAACCAGTCTCTACGTGTAACAACACTCGCACAATTTGCCACCAGTCACTGCAACGTCGTGGAGATACAGGCTCCCATGGGAATTATAACCTTTATAAATATGTATTTTCAATATGGAGACAATATTGAACAACATCTGGATCACCTAACAAGAGTAGCCACGGCGTTGCGGGGACGCAAACTGGTTATAACAGCCGACATAAATGCAAAATCTCCCCTGTGGTACAGCGACACAAGAGATGAAAATGGCGAAAAAGTGGAACATATGATTATGGCTTTACAACTTGTGGCTGCAAATAGACCTGGCAACCCTCCCACCTATGCGGCTGGAGGGGGCCTCGGCACCAATATAGATGTAACGCTAGTTACACCAAATACTGCTAACATCGTCCAGAACTGGGAAGTTAAAGAGAACGCTACAACAAGTGACCATAATCTTATTATGTTCAGCCTAGGAAATAGAGGGTGTCTCTGGGCCACAGGGTGGGAGTTGCAATTGAACTTCAAGAGAGCTGACTGGGAGAGACTAGCGAGAGAGTGCGACATTCCTCCATTGTCAGAAGGTGACGCACAACAGGACATGGACATAGACAAGCGGGCCGAAGAATTGGTGGGCGCAGTTACCAGAGCGGTAAAGGCAGCTGTTCCAACCAGGAGGAGGGCCATGGCGGCCTCCCCGTCACCATGGTCAGCTGAACTTGAGGAAATGCGTCAGTCTGTCAGAAGGCTGAGGAGGCACTACCAGCGCAGTGTCGTCTGGTGGGAAAAGCAAAGATGGTTACTGCAATACCGGGAGGCTAAAGAGAAATTTCAAAAAGAACTGAAAGAGGTCAGAATACGCAGTTGGGAAAGATTTGTGCTGGACCAGTTGGTCTTGGATCCATGGGGAGTACCCTACAAATTAGTAAGGGAAAAGATCCGTTCCCCAATGATGCTATCAACGGTCAGGCACGGGGATGGGATGACGGAGTCTTGGCAGGAGACTGCCGAGGTCCTTCTCCGATCCCTGCTGCCTGATGACGATGAGGCCAGCGATACGGAAGGCCAGTCCCAGCTACGAAATCAAGATCTGGACAGAATAGCTAACAACAGGGCAGTCTACCCCTTCTCTGAGGAGGAGGTGGCTGGCCACATCAAAGCACTAAAAACAGGGCAAGCCCCCGGCCCAGACGGCATTGTGGCGGAGGTGGTGCAGTTCTTGGCACCCAAAGTGGTGGCGCCACTAACCCAGCTATACAATGAGTGCCTAAGACAGGGAAAATTCCCGAAAATCTGGAAAGAGGCAAACGTTGTGATCATCAAAAAGGGACCCGACAAGGACCCAGCGGATGTCAAGTCCTATAGACCGATCTGCCTACTGGACATCTTTGGGAAATTACTTGAGAAATTGCTAGCTGACAGACTGACTGCACACCGAGTGCTGTGCGGGATGAGTGGCAGGCAGTTCGGCTTCAGGCCGGGGCGATCGGCAACTGATGCAATCGCTCTGGCGGCCGAGGTCTGCGGCTCTACCCCATACAAGTACGTTGTTGGCATCATGGTTGACATCAGTGGCGCCTTTGACAACCTGTGGTGGCCTTCGCTCTTCTCCTGCTTGCGGGAGAAGGAGTGTCCAGGGTCGCTATATGGTTGCCTGAGGAGCTATTGTGAAGGGCGGAAGGTCTGGCTATCATCCCCTAGCGGTAGAGTAGGAAAAACTATAACTAAAGGATGTCCCCAGGGTTCCGTCTTAGGTCCCCTGTTCTGGGACATCCATATGGAACCGCTTTTAGATAGTTTGCAGCAGAGTGAAGAAGTGCTAGAGGTGATAGCCTACACAGATGACCTCCTCCTGCTGGTCGGCGGCCGGAGCCGTGAGGACATTGAGCCAAAAATAGACAGAGCAATGACCAAATTACAACTGTGGTGTACAAACACTAAGATGACAATCTCACCAACATAATCGACGTACTTATTACTGAAGGGACAGCTGGTAAGGAACCCTACAGTCAGAATCGGAGGCTCACCAGTTATAAGACGACAAGAGACTCGCTACTTGGGCGTCATCATCGATGAAAGGTGGAACTTTGGAAGGCACGTTGAGTCCATAATCCAAAAAGCACTACAAGTACTAAACAACCTCACTTCCATAGGCCACAAACGATTTCACCTTCCACCACACCTAATCAAGCTGTATCATAATAGTATATTAACGTCAATAGTGGGTTACGGATCGGGAGTCTGGGCACATAGGCTCACGAGGGTGGTGCCTGCCATGGCAGTGAGAAGAGTCCAAAGAAACATGCTATTAAGATCTATAGGGGCGTACAGAACATCCCCAGGAAGTGCACTATTAATAATAATGGGGCTCTGTCCTGTAGATATAAAAATACGGGAGCAAGCAGCATGGTATTGGCTCAAGAAGGGGAACAACACGAAAATAGAGAATATCCTGGGGGCACTGGTGAGGGACAAGGGAGAAATACGCTGAAGGGGTGAAGACTTATGGCAGCAGTCTTGGGAAATGGAAGAAACTGGCAGAAGAACCTTTGGGTTCCTGCCAAATGTTAAAGAAAGGTTAGGGATGAAGTACTTCGAGCCAACGCGGGGTCTAATACACTTTCTCACTGGTCATGGGCCCTACCCGACATACTTGTGTCGGTTCGGGAAAAAGGCTACACCCGAGTGTGACTGTGGCGTTTCGGAGGGCACTCCCGACCATGTGGTTTACGAGTGCCCCCTTTTCGATGATGTAGCAGTGACACTAAGACAACAGCTTCCGCATAACAATACATATGACCTAATAAGACATGAAGAAACTTTTGAAACTTTAAATAGACTGGCAAATGAGGTATCACGGAAAGTACTGACAGCATACCTGAGGGACTTTCACGACTAACGACAAAAACCGAACGTGTCCAACTACCCTGATCCTGTACCGCCTGTGCGTGGACAGGTCGACTTTTCAGTTGCACTCCGCCACGTGCAGGACTAGGGGGACCGGGGTACACTAATCTAGACCAAAAGCACCGGAATTGACGTAGGTTAGTACAGTAGTTGTAGCTTTAGATATAGATATTAAGTTAGGAACCTGCAGCGACAAGCAATCTTGGCCTGCCCAGTGTCAGGGGCACGCTCATCGGGATTAGCTCGATGAGCAGGGCCTAAAATAGTAGGTTTATATCTACGCTGACACACCTGTAACGCTGCAGGCAGTTAGGAATTAATAAGTAGGTAAGAAAACTAACAATTAGCAAGTAGTATAGATTAATAGCTGTAGTCTGCCTATTACCCTGTCTGTAGCTCACAATAATAAACGTAGTACCATTGTAATAATAATGAAAATAGCTGCTGAATATATAACATTTTAGTATTGTTATGACCCACTAATCATTAAGGTGGTGGGTTCCTTTTGTATAAATATTATAGATGTTGAAATAAAGAAATTAAAAAAAAAGTTCTATTGGACTAATGACCTCAGAAGTTGAGTCCCATAGTGCTCAGAGAAATTTGAACCATTTCTACGACATCGCGGCGGGGGGAAAAGACCCTGCAAGAAGGGGATCAACGACGATTGAAGAGAATCGTTCAACGTGACGGAAGTGTAATCCTTCCTCAAATTGCTACAGATTTCAATGCTGAGCCATCAACAAGTGTCAGCGTGGGAACCATTAAACGTAACGTCATCGATATGGGCTGTCGGAGCCGAAGGCCCACTCGTGTACCCTTGATGACTGCGCAACACAAAGCTTTGTGCCTTGCCTGAGCCCCTCAACACCGACATTAGACAGTTCATGACTGGAAACACTTTGCGTGGTAGGACGAGTCTCGTTTCAACTTGTATCGAGCGGATGCACGTGAACGGGTAATGGGACAACCTCATGAATCCATGGATCCTGCATATCAGTAGGGGGCTGTTCAAGCTGGTGGAGGCTCTGTAATGGTGTGTGGTGTATGCAGTTGGAATGATATGGGACCCCTGATATGTCTAGATGCGACTCTGACAGGTATCACGTACGTAAGCATCCCGTCTGATCACCTGCATTCCATTCATGTCCATTGTGCATTCCGACGGACTTGAATAATTCCAGCAGGACAATGCGACACCCCACACGTCCAGAATTGCTACAGAGTGGCTCCAGGAACACTCTTCTGAGTTTAAACACTTCCACTGGCCACCAAACTCCGCAGACATGAACATAATTGAGCATGTCTGGGATGGCTTTCAACGTGCCGTTCAGAAGAGACCTCCAACCCCTCCTACTCTTAATGATTTAGGGACAGTTCTGCAGGGTCCATTACGTCAATTCCCTCCAGCACTACTTCAGACATTAGTTGACTCCATGCCACGTGGTGTTGCGGCGCTTCTGCGTGCAGGGGGGCCCTACACGATATCAGGCAGGTGTACCAGTTTCTTTGGATCTTCAAGTTATGAAGAAAGAACATGAGAAAAAAATATTTCCATTGGAGCCTGTAGATGCATCGACTTGTAATTGGACATAAGTGCAGCACTTGCGAACACCAATTATTACAAAATCGCAATCATATCTCGATTTAACTGCCTCTTTATTTTCCCTCGATAATTATCACAATGGACAAGGATAGCTAAAGAGGGTACTGAGCCCATGAATCATACAATATTTCGCAATGCAATCCCATGCGCTTGTCGGAAACGAGCTACAACATGTCTTTAGTGGTTGCAGGTTCATAACGCAAGAAAACACATTTACCCTCTCCCGTAGAAGTAGCAGTAGTAGTGTTTTACAACGCAACACTACACACGCTATCAGTTGACGTCAGGACCACAGGGACGTTGTTTGATTTTCATTTGCGTACTGCAGCTTCCAGTTTTTAGCCTGAAAAACTACGTCAGAATCTCTCTACAATGAGCTCAGAAAGAAGATGAGATGTTTGTATTATACCGGGGTTGGACAAAAATACGCAAACACCTTGAGAAATCCATGAGCGCACGTACACAGACGGAAGAAAGTCGTAACACCAAGAAGGAGTTGTACGTCATACACGGAAGTTGCTAGGCGTGTCTGTTCTTGAAAGATGATGTCTATTCAAATTTCGCGCCAGTCGCATAAGAGTGGCGCTAGTAGTGCCACTATAAGAATGCAAAACAGGTTTGCTTTAAATACACGCTGTAACAGTCGTGAGCGCTTTTCCCTAGAGACGGGACGTGGTGAGTTAATGTTAGACTAGAATGCCTTTAAGGCGACAAATACGCAATTGTCAGCATCTCACTAAGTTTGAACGAGGTCGTGTAATATGGCTACGAGAAGATGAATTTTCCTTTTGCGATATTGCAGAAGGACTTGGTAGGAATGTATCCAATTTGAATAGACATCATCTTTCAAAAACAGAGACGCGCCTAGCAACTTCCGTGTACACATTGTAAATCTCGCATTAGACAAGTATGTGCCGAAAAAGTGGGTTACGGACGGAAAATACCCACCGTGGTTTCACAGCGCAATTCGGAGAATGCTCAGGAAGCAAAGACAGTTGCACTCGCGGTACAAGAAAGATCGGGAGAATGAGGACAGGCAAAAGTTAGTAGAGATTCGTGCTGCTGTAAAAAGAGCGATGCGCGAAGCATACAACCACTACCACCGTTATACCTTAGCAAAAGATCTTGCTGAAAACCCAAGGAAATTCTGGTCTTACGTAAAATCGGTAAGCGGGTCGAAGGCTTCCATCCAGTCATTCACTGATCAGTCTGGCCTGGCAACGGAAGACAGCAAAACGACAGCTGAAATTTTTAAATTTAGCATTTGAGAAATCTTTCACGCAGGAGGATCGTACAAACATACCGCCATTTGAGTCTCGTACAGATTCCCGTATGGAGGAAATAGTGATAGACTTCCCTGGGTTTGTGAAGCAGCTGAATGGGTTGAAAATAAATAAATCGCCACGTCCTGATGGGATTCCGATTCGGTTTTACAGAGAGTACTCTACTGCATTGGCTCCTTACTTAGCTTGCATTAGAAACCATCGCTCCTGCGAAACGCAACTCGCCCTTTTTTCACATGATATCTTGCGGACCATGGATGAAGGGTATCAGACGGATGCCTTATTCCTTGACTTCCGGAAAGCGTTTGACTCGGTGGCCCACTGCAGACTCCTAAGGTACGAGCATATTGGATTGGTTCCCAAGTATGTGAGTGGCTCGAAGACTTCTTAGGTAATAGAACCCAGTACGTTGTCCTCGATGATGAGTGTTCATCGGAGGTGAGGGTGTCATCTGGAGTGCCCCAGGAAAAGTGTGGTAGGTCCGCTGTTGTTTTATATCTACATAAATGATCTTTTGGATAGGCTGGATAGCAATGTGCGGCTGTTTGCTGTGGTGTACGGGAAGGTGTCGTCATTGAGTGACTGTAGGAGGGTACAAGATGGCTTGGACAGGATTTGTGATTGGTGTAAAGAATGGCAGCTAACTCTAGATATAGATAAATGTAAATTAAATAAGATGAATAGGAAAAAGAATCCTGTAATGTTTGAATAGACCATTAGTAGTGTAGCGCTTGACACAGTCACATCGATTAAATATTTGGGCGTCACATTGCAGAGCGATATGAAGTGGGACAAGCATGTAATGGCAGTTGTGGGGAAGGCGGATGGTCGTCTTCGGTTCATTGGTAGAATTTTGGGAAGATGTGGTTCATCTGTAAAGGAGACCGCTTATAAAACACTAATACGACCTATTCTTGAGTACTGCTTGAGCGTTTGGGATCCCTATCAGGTCGGATTGAGGGAGGGCATAGAAGCAACTCAAAGGCGGGGTGCTAGATTTGTTACTGGTAGGTTGGTTCATCACGCGAGTGTTACGGAAATGCTTCAGGAACTCGGGTGGGAGTCTCTGGAGGAAAGGAGGCGTTCTTTTCGTGAATCGCTACTGAGGAAATTTAGAGAACCAGCATTTGAGGCTGACTGCAGTACAATTTTACTGCCGCCAACTTATATTTCGCGAACAGACCACAAAGATAAGAGAGATCAGGGGTCATACAGAGGCATATAGGCAGTCATTTTTCCCTCGTTCTGTTTGGGAGTGGAACAGGGAGAGAAGATGCTAGTTGTGGTACGAGGTACCCTCCGCCATGAACCGTATGGTGGATTGTGGATTATGTATGTAGATGTAGATGTAGATGATTGCTGACGGCGGTGACCACGAGAATGTACGGTCGAGAGAAGACCGGGCTCCAAGCGGCCATGTTGTACAGGGTGTTCAAAAAGTCTTTCCGCAGTGCCGTATGATTGTTAGCTGCGAGTGCCGTATGCCGCAGTGAATATACCGAAATGAAACTCACTGCAGTATCGTTGTGCATTTATTGTTTCGTTGAAAAATATAGGACCCACAATCCGACGTCTAGAAATTGCAATCCAAACTCCAAATTTAACAGAATGAAGTGGTTCCTCACGAATACACGATGGATTTGCAGTACTCCATATACGAGAATTTTTCGAGTTCATGTACCTGGATAAATTTAACCACGCCTCATCAGTGAAAAATGTTTCATTAAGAATATCCCTTCCATTTTGTTGAACGAAATTTTTGAACCATTGACAATAACGCAGTTTCTTGTCATGATCAGTGTTCTTCAGTTCTTGCACGGCTGTCACTTTGTATGGGAGAAGTTCTAATTTTTTCCTTACAGCTGTGTGGGCCGTTCCGACACTAACATCGATTTCCTGCGCGAGTTTTCTTACTAACTTATTCGGACTCATAGACACTTTATCGGAAATATCGACTAGTTAATACTCACAAGGGAACCTCCCAATCGCACCCCCCTCAGATTTAGTTATAAGTTGGCACAGTGGATAGGCCTTGAAAAACTGAACACAGATCAATCGAGAAAACAGGAAGAAGTTGTGTGGAACTATGAAAAAAATAAGCAAAATATACAAACTGAGTAGTCCATGCGCAGGATAGGCAATATCAAGGGAGATGCAAGCTGAGGAACGCCGTGGTCCCGTGGTTAGCGTGAGCAGTTGCGGAACGAAAGGTCCTTGGTTCAAGTCTACCCTCAAGCAAAAAGTTTAATTTTTTGTTTTTAGACAATTTTCAAAGTTCAGGCACTCACACATAATCAACTTCGCTCTCCAAAATTCCAGGACATGTTCAGATTTGCTTGGACATATGCAGGATTTGACGGTCTACACACGGAAAAATTTGAAAACGTTAAAAACACATGTTTTGACAGAGCACAGGGAAAACTGTGCGACTGTGAAACTGTTGCATTCATTTGTTGCAGTTTATGTGACAAACTCTTATGTTTTCACCACTTTTTTGGGAGTGATTATCACATCCACAAGAAAACCTAAATCGGGCAAGGTAGAAGAATCTTTTTTACCCATTCGCCAAGTGTACATGTTGGGTGGGTCGACAACATATTCCTGTCGTGTGAAGCACATGCCGTCACCAGTGTCGTATAGAATATATCAGACGTGTTTTCCTGTGGAGGAATCTTTTGACCTATGACCTTGCGACAAATGTTTTCGGTTCCCATTGGAGAGGCGCGTCCTTCCGTCTACTAATCGCACGGTTTTGCGGTGCGGTCGCAAAACACAGACACTAAACTTATTACAGTGAAGACAGACGTCAATGAACGAACGGACAGATCATAACTTTGCGAAAATAAAGAAATTAAAATTTTAACTTGAGGGAAGACTTGAACCAAGGACCTCTCGTTCCGCAGCTGCTCACGCTAACCACGGGACCACGGCGCTCCAGAGCTTACATCACCCATGATATTGCCTATCTTGCACATAGAGTACTCAGTTTGTATATTTTGCTTTTTTTTTCATAGTTCCACACAACTTCTTCCTGTTTTCTCGATTGATCTGTGTTCAGTTTTTCAAGGCCTATGCACTGTGCCAACTTATAACTAAATCTGAGGGGGGTGCGATGGGGAGGTTTCCTTGTCAGACAAAACGCTAGAACGACCACTTCTCGGTGCATCTGTCACCGAACCCGTACTTCGAAATTTGTTAATCAAATCTCGCACAGTATCGCGATGTGGGAGTGTTGTCTTCGGGAAAACTGAATTAAATGTTTGACGGATTGAAACTGTGTATTTACCGCCAGCTTTGAACACTTGTTCGACTAAAAACACATGTTCTTCAGTGGTTAGCATTTTAACACTGACAAAAACAAACAAAGGAACTAAACTTAAACGTTCAAGTCAACACGTAACGACACACACCAACGATACTACTGACGCTGGCTGAGATAAACGAAGCAGTGGAATCTTGGGAGACTCCACTTGAAGGGAAGGAACCCAGGCAGGCAAACAATCATACGGCACACGCGGCTAACAATCATACGGCGCTGCGGAGAGACTTTTTCAACACCCTGTATTACCGAGAGGGAAGACCATTGTTTTCGGCGTAGGTCTCTGGCGCATTGTATTGTATCTGCGGCAGCAATTTCAGCTGCTGTTGGCGCCGCAGTGACACGACGAACGGTTACAAATTGGTTACCTCAAGGGCAGCTCTGAGACAGACCTCCTGTAACGTGCATTCCACTGACCCCGAAACAACACCATTCACGACTTCAGTGTATAACCTCCCTACTTCGTGGAGATTATATGGGTTAATTAATGATTATTATGTTACATTCCTCTTTTTTTAGTTGACCGTGTATATCGAGACTTCGTTCATTGTTAAATGCAATGGTGTGGTACTAACTGATGGAGACGCATTAACAACTGGTAAAATTTAATTTACTGCCTTTAACACACTGCACAATCATAAACACACTATTATTCAAACTGTGTGCCACTACTATTAAACATAGAGATAAATCCTTCGCTACGCAACCGCCTTTGGCTCACGCAGTCTACACCTTCCACAGCTTCTCAACAACTGCCTCTACTGCGACTCTCTGCGCCACTGGGAATTGTCGCCCTCCAAAGAACAACCACTTACGGATACTACACACCAGTACCCTCACAAGTGGTGGCAAGCGAGAGCTCATTGGATTACTGTTGTGTTATCTGGCGAAAGCTGACTGTGCTTCGGTGCGACAGTGATGGATACAAGAACGCCAGTTGAGAGACTGTAACCAACATTTCTGTGTGCTAGACACAATGGAGTTATAGTCTGGGGTGCGATATTGCATGAAAGCAGGAGCACTCTCGTCGTTACCCTACACACCGTGACTGCAAATTTGTACGTGAATCTGGTGATTCGACATGTTGTGCTGCCATTCATGAACAGTATTTCAGGAATTGTCTTCCAACAGGGTAACCCTCGCCCACGTACTGCTGTTGTAACCCAACAAGCTCTACAGAGTGTCGACAAGTTGCCTTGACCTGCGCGATCACCAAATATGTCTCCAATCGAATACATATAGGACATCATCGGATAACTCCACCGTCATCCACAACCAGCATTAACCGTCACTGTATTGACCTATCAAGTGCAACGGCATGGTACCCCATCCCATTAACTGACATCCAGCACCTGCACAATGCATACACATCTGCATGCCTGCATTCAACATTCTTGCTATTATACCGATTATTAATGTACCAGCATCTCACATTTGCAATGCCTTATCTCGCGCTTACATTTAACTGTTACCAAGCAGTGTTCAAAAATGGTTCAAATGGCTCTGAGCACTACGGGACTTCACATCTGAGGTCATCAGTCCCCTGGAACTTAGAACTACTTAAAATTAACTAACCTAAGGACATCACACACGTCCATGCCCGAGACAGGATTAGAACCTGCAATCGTAGTGGTCGCGCGGTTCTAGACCGAAGCGCCTAGAACCGCTCGGCCACACCGGCCGGCATCGAGCAGTGTTAATCACTCAAATATGTCGCCTTGACAAATGTTTTCCTCAAACTTCATTACTGAAAAATATTGAAATGTGTGTGAAATCTTATGGGACTTAACTGCTAAGGTCATCAGTCCCTAAGCTTACACACTGCTTAACCTAAATTATCCTAAGAACAAACACACACGCCCATGTCCGAGGGAGGACTCGAACCTCCGCCGGGACCAGCCGCACAGTCCATGACTGCAGCGCCCCAGACCGCTCGGCCAATCCCGCGCAGCAAACATCATTACTCTACATTAATTATTGTTTGGTGTTGTAAACTTTTTTTCGTCAGTATACATGCAGATGGTAGACAAACCTGCAGGGGGCGCTCCAGTATTTGACCAGGAAGGGTACCTGTGCAATGTCAGCAATGTTACATGTGTCAGTCGTGGTTAAAACAATATTCTTTGTAATTGTGAGACCGCTATGTCGGAGCTGAGTGAATTTGAACGTGAGCAAATTGTTGGTGCTCATCTGGTGTGTGCTTCCGTAACCAAGACACCTGAGATTTTTTACGTTTCAATAGGCACGCCGGCCGTTGTGACCGAGCGGTTCTAGAAGCTTCAGTCTGGAACCGCGCGACCGCTACGGTCACAGGTTCGAATCCTGCATCGGGCATGGATGCGTGTGATGTCCTTAGGTTAGTTGGGTTTAAAGGACTGATGACTTCAAATGTTAATTCCCATAGTGCTCAGAGGCATTTGAACCAAGAGACACCGTATCGAAGCGCACTCCGCACATCAGCAGATGGGCTTGTCTACTCGATGGCGGAATACTGCGCTCCTGTGTGGATTAACAACCCGTATACACGCAGGATCGATGTGGTACTAAATGACACCATGCGCATTATCAGTGGCACAATAAAATCTACGGCCACTGTATGGCTGCCAACCCTGAGCCACATACCACCCCCAGAAATGCGGCGAAGCTCTTCTCAGTGAGTTCAACAAGATAACGAATAACCCACAGCTGCCTATACACAGCGCCATGGCTGACTTGGATCGCAGAAGACTTAAATCGAGAAGACCAGCATTGCTCTCTGCTAATGAGACGACGAACTCCAACTTTGATGTCGACAATCTGTGGAAACAACACTGGCAAGAACACTGCCCACCATAATGCCAAAGTTTCAAAGTTTCATGACAGCTGAGAAACCGCCAGGCATCAACCAGTCACGCAAAGTGTGGACAGCTCTAAACCGCATACGTACTGGCCACGGAAGATGTGCTGACGCCCTCTACCACAGCAACACCAAATTGCGACTGCGGTGCTGAAAAACTAACAGTCCGACACATAGTGGAAGAATGCCCGGTTCGAGCCTACAGGGGAACCTTCAACGATTTCCTCACTGCAACAGGTTACTGCAATTGGTTATATTAAATGTCTTGATGTCAATCTTTAATTAACCTATGCATAACCCATGAACCATGGACCTTGCCGTTGGTGGGGAGGCTTGCGTGCCTCAGCGATACAGATGGCCGTACCGTAGGTGCAACCACAACGGAGGGGTATCTGTTGAGAGGCCAGACAAACATGTGGTTCCTGAAGAGGGGCAGCAGCCTTTTCAGTAGTTGCAGGGGCAACAGTCTGGATGATTGACTGATCTGGCCTTGTAACATTAACCAAAACGGCCTTGCTGTGCTGGTACTGCGAACGGCTGAAAGCAAGGGGAAACTACAGCCGTAATTTTTCCCGAGGACGTGCAGCTTTACTGAATGATTAAATGATGATGGCGTCCTCTTGGGTAAAATATTCCGGAGGTAAAATAGTCCCCCATTCGGATCTCCGGGCGAGGACTACTCAAGAGGACGTCGTTATCAGGAGAAAGAAAACTGGCATTCTACGGATCGGAGCGTGGAATGTCAGATCCCTTAATCGGGCAGGTAGGTTAGAAAATTTAAAAAGGGAAATGGATAGGTTAAAGTTAGATATAGTGGGAATTAGTGAAGTTCGGTGGCAGGAGGAACAAGACTTTTGGTCAGGTGATTACAGGGTTATAAATACAAAATCAAATAGGGGTAATGCAGGAGTAGGTTTAATAATGAATAAAAAAATAGGAGTGCGGGTTAGCTACTACAAACAGCATAGTGAACGCATTACTGTGGCCAAGATAGACAAAAAGCCCATGCCTTCTACAGTAGTACAAGTTTATATGCCAACTATCTCTGCAGATGATAAAGAAATTAATGAAATGTATGACGAGATAAAATAAATTATTCAGGTAGTGAAGGGAGACGAAAATTTAATAGTCATGGGTGACTGGAATTCGTCAGTAGGAAAAGGGAGAGAAGGAAACATAGTAGGTGAATATGGATTGGGGGGAAGAAATGAAAGAGGAAGCCGCCTTGTAGAATTTTGCACAGAGCATAACTTAATCATAGCTAACACTTGGTTCAAGAATCATAAAAGAAGGTTGTATACCTGGAAGAATCCTGGAGATACTAATAGGTATCAGATAGATTATACAATGGTAAGACAGAGATTTAGGAACCAGGTTTTAAATTGTAAGACATTTCCAGGGGCAGATGTGGATTCTGACCACAATCTATTGGTTATGAACTGCAGATTGAAACTGAAGAAACTGCAAAAAGGTGGGAATTTAAGGAGATGGGACCTGGATAAACTGAAAGAATCAGAGGTTGTAGAGAGTTTGAGGGAGAGCATAAGGGAACAATTGACAGGAATGGGGGAAAGAAATACAGTAGAAGAAGAATGGGTAGCTCTGAGGGATGAAGTAGTGAAGGCAGCAGAGGATCAAGTAGGTAAAAAGACGAGGGCTAATAGAAATCCTTGGGTAACATAAGAAATATTCAATTTAATTGATGAAAGGAGAAAATATAAAAATGCAGTAAATGAAGCAGGCAAAAGGAAATACAAACGTCTCAAAAATGAGATCGACAGAAAGTGCAAAATGGCTAAGCAGGGATGGCTAGAGGACAAATGTAAGGATGTAGAGGCTTGTCTCACTAGGGGTAAGATAGATACTGCCTACAGGAAAATTAAAGAGACCTTTGGAGAGAAGAGAACCACTTGTATGAATATCAAGAGCTCAGATGGCAACCCAGTTCTAAGGAAAGCAGGGAAGGCAGGAAGGTGGAAGGAGTATATAGAGGGTTTATACAAGGACGATGTACTTGAGGACAGTATTATGGAAATGGAAGAGGATGTAGATGAAGATGAAATGGCAGATAAGATACTGCGTGAAGAGTTTGACAGAGCACTGAAAGACCTGAGTCGAAACAAGGCCCTGGGAGTAGACAACATTCCATTAGAACTTTTGAACATTATTAAGGTAAATACATTGTTTGTTCTCTATCAAAATCTTTCATTTGCTAACTATGCCTATCAGTATTTAGTGCCTTCAGTAGTTAGAATCTTTTATTTAGCTGGCAGTATTGGCGCACGCTGTATTGCAGTAGTTTGAGTAACGAAGATTATTGCGAGGTAAGTGATTCATGAAAGGTATAGGTTATTGTTAGTCACGGCCATTCTTTTGTAGGGATTATTAAAAGTCAGATTGCGTTGCGCTAAAAATATTGTGAGTCAGTTTACTGTTGATCAGAATAAGTAAAGAGAGTAATGTCTGAGTATGTTCAGTTTTGCTCAGCTGTTTGAAAAGCAAATAATGTAAGAGGTTTATCAGCATTGTAATTCATTAAATTTTCTAAGGGGACGTTTCAACCATAACCACACATTAGTGACGCAGATGACCGTAACAGGGAAATGAAGCTCCGAAGCGATAAACCTGAACTGTGGAACGCTGGAAAGATGTCATTTGGTCGGATGAGCCTTGTTTCGTACCGTTTCCAAATTCTGTCGTTTACTTCCCGAGAGTAAAACATAGCTGTGGTTGGATGATGATTTTGACAGCCACTTCGTGGTTCTCCATGTGCCCCCAAGGTTACTCTACAAGGTCGCATTACTGCCAACGATTATTTGAAGATTTTGGCTGATCAGGTCCGTCCCATTGTACAATGTATGTTCTCCAGTGGTGATGCTGTGTTTCAAGGCGACAGGACTGATTTTGTGAGTACGAGTGAGAATTGTCGCATCTCCCTTGGGGACAACAGTCACCATATTGCAATATGACTGATACTTTGTGGTCTAATTTGCAGAGAAGGGTGCGTAATTACTATCCACCTCCACCATCGTTACCTGAACTTTCCACAAATTTGCAGGACAAATGATAAAAGATTTTCTTGAAAACCATGTAGGATCTGTATTTATCCGTTCCGATACGACTAGAAGCTATTTTGAATGCCAATGGTTTTCCGCACATTATTAGGCATGGTAATGTTTTGTGGTTTAGACGTTCCCACATTTTCGTCCAGCCACTGTGCGCCGCATAACTTTGGGAGTATGGTTTCCCACAAAGCAAAATAAAAGAAAGAAAAGAGGCAGAAAAGACAGGGGGGCGTGTTGTATGAAGTGGCGAAGGTTTTTACTGTCGTTATTTATTATACACTATTGGCCATGAAAATTGCTACACCAAGAAGAAATGCAGATGGTAAACGGGTATTCATTGGACAAATATTTTATACTAGAACTGACATGTGATTACATTTTCACGCAATTTGGGTGCATAGATCCTGAGAAACCAGTACCCAGAACAACCACTTCTGGTCGTAATAGCGGCCTTGATACGCCTGGGCATTGAGTCAAACAGAGCTTGGATGGCGTGTAGAGGCACAGCTGCCCATGCAGCTTCAACACGATACCACAGTTCACCAAGAGCAGTGACTGGCGTATTGTGACGAGCCAGTTGCTCGGCCACCATTGACCAGACGTTTTCAATTGGTGAGACATCTGGAGAATGTGCTGGCCAGGGCAGCAGTCGAACATTTTCTGTATCCATAAAGGCCTGTACATGACTTGAAACAAGCGGTCGTGCATTATCCTGCTGAAATGTAGGGTTTCGCAGGGATCGAATGAAGCTTAGAGCCACGGGTCGTAACACATCTGAAATGTAACGTCCACTGTTCAAATTGCTGTCAATGCGAACAAGAGGTGACGTGTAACCAATGGCACTCCATCACGACGGGTGATACACCAGAATGGCGATGAGGAATACACGCTTCCAATGTGCGTTCACCGCGATGTCGCCAAACACGGACGCGACCATCATGATACTGTTAACAGAACCTGGATTCATCCAAAAAAATGACGTTTTGCCATTCGTGCACCATCGCTAGCGCTCCTGTCTGTGATGTAGCGTCAAGGGTAACCGCAGCCATGGTCTCCGAGCTGATAGTCCATGCTGCTGCAAACGTCGTCGAACTGTTCGTGAGGAAGGTTGTTGTCTTGCAAACGTCCCCATCTGTTGACTCAGGGATCGAGACGTGGCTGCACGATCCGTTACAGCCATGCGTATAAGATGCCTGTCATCTCGAATGCTAGTGATACGATGCCGTTGGGATCGAGCACGGCGTTCCGTATTACCCTCCTGAACCCACCGATTAGATATTCTGCTAACAGTCATTGGATTTCGACTAACGTGAGCAGCAATGTCGCGATACGATAAACCGCAATCGCGATAGGCTACAATCCGACCTCTATCAAATTCGGAAACGTGATGGTACGCATTTCTCCTCCTTACACGAGGCATCACAACAACGTTTCCCCAGGCAACGCCGGTCAACTGCTGTTTGTGTATGAGAAATCGGTTTGGAAACTTTCCTCATGTCAGCACGTTGTAGGTGTCGCCACCGGCGCCAACCTTGTGTGATTGCTCTGAAAAGCTAATCATTTGCATATCACAGCATCTTTCTGTCGGTTAAATTTCGCGTCTATAGCAAGTCATCTTCCTGGTGTAGCAATTTTAATGGTCAGTAGTGTACATTTGTGTTACGTTGTTGCCATACCCCTACTCTGTGTTATCCAAGTAGGCTGGAAGCCGCTGGCAATATGCAGCATAATAATAATAGTAATAATGAAGGAAGTTTTCATAACCATCTCCAGCATGGAAGCTCGGCCCATGTAAGCGGGCTCGATACGTTCCGTACCTCTGCGACGGCTGTCAGTAGAGTGCTTGCTTACCCAAGGCCTTTTACCTTTGGAGCAGCCAGCGGAAGCTGACGTCACATTCCTTGCTTACAGACAAAGCGAAGCGGGCCACGTGCCTGCACTCTCCATTCTGGTTCCAAAGACACCGAGCTCAACAGAGACCAGGTGTGGAAGAAGCAAACACGTATTTCATCTCTACACATCGATAAATCAACCTAATTTGCAGTGAGTAATAGCTGGTTGCAAACACACTGCTAGTTTTCAGTATCGTATTCGGATCCCATTTGTAACTCGGGTTTAAGATATTTAATCTACTTGCAAATGTTCACTTTTAAGTCGAGATTTCGCAGGCAGGAATACCTTACACGTGCATCCGTGCCGCAGTACACTTACAAGTAAGTAAACGTTTTGACAGATCGAAGCTGGAAATGCTATATACGCGACCTTCAAGGTGCCGACAAGCCAAGTTATTCGTAAGGTTGTTAATATAGTTGCGCAGCTTTTAGCCGAAGAGCTTTTAGTGACGTTGCCGAAGAAAAAGTCGGATTCACCAATGTGGCTCTATACAAAAGTGTAATGGTATGTGAGATGCCATGCCAGCTCGCATTAATTTACAAGAAAGATTGCGGTATCTGCCAACTGGAGACATTGCAATACGCGTATCGCATTCCAGAGAGCAGTAGTTCTATTTTTTTTTGCATCTACAATACGCTGAAGGTACATCGAAAGTATGATTCATGTTATCTACACTATATACAGTGCACAGAAGGTACATCGGAAAGTAAGGTTTTTGTCTCAACAATTCTGATTTGTCTTTGTTTAGAGTTAGTCGAGGTTCTGGTGGCCACAGGTGCGGAAACATAACATTTCCTTTACGTAATTTAGAAACCAACTTTTTACTACTGTGAAGAATAGTCATTACGCAATGACAGCACCAATGCAAACACTATTGTATTTACAAACAGTTTTTATGAGGGTCAGAATGATTTTAAATCTCTAAAGCGATAAATAAATTTCCATTTCACCGTAGTATTCGCACTCAATTTCTAAAGCAAAAAATTATTGTGATTATACTGAAATAAAAAATATCTTGACAACATTGACAACTCTGCAGTAATATGAACATCAACAGACCCATACTATCGTTGGGATACCATTAAAATCCCTTACATCGCTTAAAATGATGGTGTGTGTCCCTTTTACAAATAATTGCTTGTAACGAATTGCTGGAATGAGGTTTCTATCGTACAGTTTAAGAACATTTCGCCCCTTACAAAGTATTTATGAACTTAATTGAAGAGTAAGGCCATTATTTTGGCATGACACTAACCTTTCACGTAGATAAACAGAGGATGCAAGATCTGTGCTGTCGAACGAACCAGAGCAGAATGAGAGCAGAACCAACTAGCGGCAGTTGCTGAGGCTCGTAGATGGTGGTGAGGGAAACGAGATATTTACATCTGCAATTACATTTACATAATTACTCTGCAACTCAAAATTAAGTAGTTGCCAGACGGTCAATCGAACCACCTTTAAGCTAATTCTCTACGGTTCCACTCTGGAACAGTGCAACAAAGTTAAACGCTTTTCACCTTTCGTAACTTAAATGTAAGCTGGCATGATAGTGAGACAGTAGGGTGTTTCCAAATGTAAGTCAATTTATACGGGTATGGAGGGAGAAAGCACGTATAAGTAATTGATGCCTGTAGAAAACCGGCTTTAGTGCCGTTCCCTAACTAGTCTACGACCACGTTACAGCAAACAAAATATTTTTCACCCATTCCACGTGTTTTGTTCATATCATTCCAGCCTGTATTTCGCAAATGCATCATGAAGACCTGAATTCGTTTTTGATTCATTCGTCTTGTAGTTTAACTACTGGAGGCATAGCTATTGAACACCCCTTCAGGAAAAAAATTTTAATCCAAACCTCCACTTACTATTACCTCATTTTGTTATGAAGTTTAAATGTTTAATAACTTGTCAATTTGTTTCATGAATAACTCAAAATCAGCAACTATCAGCATTAACTTTCTGTGAATATTGTGCTCTATGGCAAAAACTGGAGAGTGCTGATCACGGCAAAATCTGAGAGTATTAACATTTTTTGTACACTGGGAAACACAATTAAAAGATCACTTTTTCGAACCCCGCAATTGTGTCTCATTGCGGAGCAGAAGCCTGAAATTTGGCTCGAAGGTGCCATCTACCTACCTCTGTAATGGTGCAAAAGCATGGCGGGC
The DNA here is from genome assembly GCF_023898315.1 of Schistocerca nitens. Lineage (NCBI taxonomy): Eukaryota > Metazoa > Arthropoda > Insecta > Orthoptera > Acrididae > Schistocerca > Schistocerca nitens. The sequence goes on along the minus strand of NC_064621.1, from coordinate 526,988,155 downwards.
TGCGACGCAACGCTTGAGATCGGCGACTCTTCAGATAGCTCAGAAATTGATGTGAGGTGGGAAGTGGGTTAATGATGCGACACTGGCACCAAATTTCATCACAATACCGCCCAAAGCCACCGTGGATTTGTCACACGACGGGAAGCTAGTCACATGCCTCCTTCCTCAACTTTCATCCCTTCTTTTGACGCCCCTGCGATTGAGTGCAGAATCGTAACGCTTCAACGTTGATATCATGCTGTTTTCTTATCGGTGGCGGAGATAATTGAGACAAACTGTCGCTCATAATCGACACGAAAAGGCCGCAGGGGCTGGAATAAATGTGCGATGGGCAAAAGGACGACGTTCTTCACAAAATTTGACACTGCTGAGGTTCCTCGGACATTTCAAAAATGCTACACTACTGGCCATTAAAATCGCTACACCAAGAAGAAATGCAGATGATAAAAGGGTATTCATTGGACAAATACATTATACTAGACCTCACATGTAATTACATTTTCGCGCAATTTGGGTGCATAGATCCTGAGATATCAGTACACAGAACAACCACTTCTGGTCGTAATAACGGCCTTGATACGCCTGGGCATTGAGTCAAACAGAGCTTGGATGGCGTGTACAAGTATAGCTGCCCATGCAGCTTCAACACGATACCATAGTTCATCAAGATTAGTGACTGGCGTATTGTGACGAGCCAGTTGCTCGGCCACCATTGACCAGACGTTTTCAATTGGTGAGAGATCTGGAGAATGTGCTGGCCAGGGCAGCAGTCGAACATTTTCTGTATCCAGAAAGGTCCTTACAGGACCTGCAACATGCGGTCTGCATTATCCTGCTGAAATGTAGGGTTTCGCAGGGTAGAGCCACGGGTCGTAACACATCTGAAATGTAACGTCCACTGTTCAAAGTGCCAGCAATGCCAACAAGAGGTGACCGAGACGTGTAATCAGTAGCACTCCATACCATCACGCCGGGTGATACGACAGTATGTCGATGACGAATACACGCTTTCAATGTGCGTTCACCGCGATGTCGCCCAACACGGATGCGACCATCATGATGGTGTAAACGGAACCTGGATTCATCCGAAAAAAATGACGTTTTGCCATTTGTGCACCGAGGTTCGTCGTTGAGTACACTATCCCAGGCGTCCTGTCTGTGATGCAGCGTCAAGGGTAACCGCAGCCATGGTCTCCGAGCTGATAGTCCATGCTGCTGCAAACGTCGTCGAACTGTTTGTGCAGATGGTTGTTGTCTTGCAAACGTCCCCATGTGTTGACTCAGGGATCGAGACGTGGCTGAACGATCCGTTACAGCCATGCGTATAAGATGCCTGTCATCTCGACTGCTAGTGATACGAGGCCGTTGGGATCCAGCACGGTGTTCCGTATTACCCTCCTGAACCCACCGATTAGATATTCTGCTAACAGTCATTGGATCTCGACCAACGTGAGCAGAAATGTCGCGATACGATAAACCGCAATTGCGATAGGCTACAATCTGACCTTTATCAAAGTCGGAAACGTGATGGTACTCAATTCTCCTCCTTACACGAGGCATCACAACAACGTTTCATCAGGCAACGCCGGTCAAATGCTGTTTGTGTATGAGAAATCGGTTGGAAACTTTCCTCATGTCAGCACGTTGTAGGTGTCGCCACCGGCGCCAACCTTGTGTGAATGCTCTGAAAAGCTAATCGTTTGCATATCACAGCATCTTCTTCCTGTCGGTTAAATTTTGCGTCTGTAGCACGTCATCATCGTGGTGTAGCAATTTTAATGGCCAGTAGTGTATAAGTTCATTGGGTGCCTGTAACACCACTGAACGTGATTGCACCCTTCTGGAGTGCAGCGTGGCCACAATGTTTGCTCTCGTGTACATAATGGAACCACTAGAGTCTGTTCAAAACCATTCGTCGTAATCTGAACGTGATCCGCAGCAGAAAAGGATGTTGATGCTTTCCAGCCCTCCTGTTTGGCGCCCTTTAGTGACGTGTTCTTGGGAGGGTGTGCCATTGACACGTTAATGCGTAAAATGACAAAGGGTCCCTCTAAAACCTTCCAGTTCGGCAACACCCTCGGTGCTACCTCACCACCTTTATTGAGCAATCCCTCCATAGAGAAAACCTGCAACGAGATCATAGGCGCCTGCAGGTAACAGCCCCATGACACTCCTGCAATTCTGCACGTCTGCTAGCAGAGGCTAGAGCAGTAGTCTGTAGTTGCTGAAGACTTTGTCATGGTACTAGTACATCTTTAAAGAGCACGGATGATGTTACCGAAATAGGGTGGTGGTGTGTGGGGGGTTGGAGAGCTCTTACAGGGACTCTTTTCTATATTTTTTATTTTATTTGCACGTCAAGTTCCATAGGACCAAATTGCATAGTAAATCTCCATGGTCATGGAACTTGACAAGACATGAAATTACAACATAAAAATAGTAACAGATAAAAATAAAATGCTTATGAACCCGAAAAAGGTAAAGCCATAAGATTAAGTAAACGCGGTCAACAACAATACAACAAGAATCAGCTTAATTTTTGAAAGAACTCCTTGACAGAACAGAAGGAGTGACCCATGAGGTAACTCTTCAGTTTCGATTTGAAAGTGCTTGGATTACGCTAAGATTTTTTAATTATACTGGTTGCTTTTTCAAAATGGATGTAGCAGTATACTGCACACTTTTTTGCACAAGAGTTAAGAAAGTACGATCCAAATGCAGGTTTGATTTCTGACGAGTATTAACTGAGTGAAAGTTGCTTATTCTTTGGAATAAGCTAATATCGTTAAAAAGATATGATAGTAAGGAATTTATATATTGAGAGACCAATGTCAAAATACCCATACTTGTGAACGGGGGTCGACAAGAGCTTCGTGAACTTACACCACTTGTTGCTCGAACCGCCTGTTTGTGAGCCAAAAATATCCTTATGGATTGGGAACAGTTACCCCAAAGTATAATACCATACAACATAAGCGAATGAAATTATGGAAAGTAGACTAATTTTCGTGTCGAACGATCACTCACTTCAGACACCGTTCGAATTGTAAAAATGGCAGTATTACGTCTTTGAACAAGATTCTGAACGTTGGCTTTCCACGACAGTTTACTATCTATCTGAACACCTAGAAATCTGAACTGTTCAGTTTCAGTAATCATATGCCCATTCTGTGAAATTAAAACGTTAGGTTTTGTTGGATTGTGCGTTAGAATCTGTAAAAACTGAGTCTTTCTGTGATTTAGCGTCAGTTTATTTCCTACAAGCCATGAAATTAGGTCATGAACTGCACTATGCGAAACCGAGCCAATGTTTCACACAACGTCCTTTACTACCAAGCTAGTGTCATCAACAAACACAAATGTTTTAGTTACCCGTAATACTAGAGGGTATATCATTTGTATAAATAAGGAACACTTATCCCTGGGGCATCCCCCCCCCCCCCCACTTGACTGTACCCCACTCAGACACCACATCACAGCCATTCACAACACTGTGAATAATAACATTTTGCTGTCTGTTGCCAAAGTAAGAGATGGACCAATTGTGAGCTACTCCCAGTATTCCGTAATGGTCCAACTTCTGGAGCAATATTTTGTGATCAACACAATCAAACGCCTTTATTAAATCAAAAAATATGCCTAGCCTTCGAAACCTTTTGTTTGACCCATCCAGTACCTCACAGAAAAAAGAGAATATGGCATTTTCATTTGTTAACCGACTTCTAAAACCGAACTGTACATTTGATTGCAAATTCTATGACATAAAATGATCAATTATCCTTACGTACATAGCCTTCTCAATAACTTTAACAAACACTGATGGCATAGAAATAGGTCTAAAGTTGTCTACATTATCCCTTTCTTCCTTTTTATAAAGCGGCTTTACTACTGAGCACTTTAATTGTTCAGGAAACGATCATTCGTAAAGGAAAAATTACAAATATGGTTAAATACAGGGCTGAAATGTGCAGCACAGTACTTTAATATTCTGCTAGGCACTCAGTCATATCCATGACAGTCCTTAGTCTTCAGTGATTAAGTTATTGACTCAACCTCCCTCTTGTCGGTATCATAGAGGAGTGTTTCAGACATCAATCTCGGAAAGGCATTTGCCAAGAGAGTTATGTGATTCCCTGTAGAAACTAAATTTTTATTTGATTCACCGGCAATGCTCAGAAAATGATTGTTAAATACTGTACATATATCTGATTTATTAGTAACACAAATGGTTTTACTATGAACTGACTTTATATCATCGACCTTGTGCTGCTGACCAGACACTTCCTTCACAACTGACCATATGGTTTTAATTTTGTTCTGTGAATTAGCTATTTTATTTGCACACCACATACTCTTTTCCTTCCTAATAACATTTTAAGCACTTTACAGTGCTGTTTGTAATGGACTACTTGATTCTGACTGCTTCAAACATTTTGATGTAATTCCCGCTTTGCTCTACATGATATCCTTATCTCACTAGTCAGCCACCTGGGCTGCCTTTTACTGCTAGTACCTCGTTTAGAACGTTCTAATGGAAAGCAACTCTCAAAGAGCATCAGAAATGTGTTAAGGAAAGCATTATATTTGTCATCTATGTTATCGGCACTATAAACATCCTGCCACTGTTGTTCCTTCACGAGGTTTAAAAAACTCTCTATTGCCGTAGGATTAAGTTTTATACATAGTTTGTAGTTAAAAGTGACATTTGTTTGAGTACAAAAACCTTTTAGTGTTAAAATTTGTGCATCATGGTCGAAAGGCCATTCACCCTTTCTCTAACAGAATGGCCATCTAGTAATGAAGAACGAATAAAAATATTGTCTATGACTGTGCGACTGTTCCCCTGCACCCTGGCTGGAAAAAAACACTGTCTGCATGATCATATGAATTTATGAGATCTACCAACATCCTTTTTCTTGCACCATCACATACAACGTTTTTTTATATTGAAGTCACCATACATAACTAATTTCTTGTACTTCCTATAAAGTGAATCAAGAACTATTTCTAGCTTGAGCAGAAATACTCTGAAGTCAGAGTTAGGCGACCTATAAACAACAACAATTAGAAGTTTAGTCTCACTAAATTCAGCTGCCCCTGCACAACATTCAAATATCTGTTCAGTGCAGTACCGTGATACGTCTATGGACTCAAATGGAATACGTACATGGCCACTTCCCCACCCCACAAGGAACTCCTTGAAAAACAGACAGCTAATCTGTATCCTGGTAAAGAAGGCCTCTGAATTATTAAATTATTTAAGCAGTGATCCGATATACCAATAATTTCAGAGTCAACATCTGTAAGCAGTTCACTAACTTTATCTCTAATACCTCTTACATTTTGATCAAATATGACGTCCTCTGAAGGTGAGCCATTAGTTAAAGGGACTTCCTTTAAGCAGGTATACCTATCATCTGACTTAAATCTAAAAAAGGTGCACCGCTAACACTAACTACAGGAATTTTTCCATGAGTGATCCCACCACCAACTACTACACTGACACCCATAAGCTTTGCCAGCCTCCCCTTTCCATACCTATTGAGGTGCAGGCCATGCCTAGTGAAACCTGATCTACTGATAGACTCAACTGTCACCACTGAAATGTGACCCATGCCCTCCGCCATCAGTGGCCTCCCCAGCCCCATAGTAACGCCCCTAACGGCCGCATTAAGATGAGGCCGATCATGACGCAGGAACAGTTGCACGAAATGCACATTAGTGCCACCAGTTTGAGTAGCTACCTTTACCAGGTCACCACCTACATCATAATCCCCGTCCCTATCAAGACTGTTCCCTGCTCCACCCACTGTCGCTACCTGATCCTCCTTCGTAAAATTTCTACATAACTGCCTTATGCTGTCAGTCACCTGAGTCAACCGTGCACTAGGCTCCACAATGCTGGTGACCTGGTACTCACTCCCCAACACCTTGCTGTAACTGCTGGCCCACACCTCTACCGTGCTAACTACCTAGCAACAGAACCTTCTTTTTTTTGTTAGTCTTTGCAACTGACCTAGGCCTCCTAACTGCTGGGGACTGCTACATGTTCCCTACACCTATACCTACAAGAGGCTCCTCCATTCAACTCTGACAGCTCGTCAAATCGATTGCATATACGCAAAGTATAACTGTCTGAATACCACCTCCACCTAGCTGCCGTCTTGCCAACCGCCAGTTCCCATTCTCTAGCACCCTTCAGCCTTCTCAACCTATCTAGTTCCTGCTTTGCATGTTGTAACTGCACCTGAAGGGCACAGATCTTACGCTCCTGCGCCTCTATCAACTTATTCTACAGATTCTGCATTCCTAGGAGAGGATCTAGCTAGAATGCCCACTGGCTTCCCCACTGCATTGCCCCCCTCCCCCGCACAATGAAAATACTTCGATCAAAACCCACACCATAACGCAGTACTCACAAACCTATGACAGAGCCCACGCTTCTCACTCATGGTAAAACTTTACAGTTACTGAAAAGAAACTATACATCTATGTTACCTAAGTTCAGTTACACCAGTACAACTATTTATATAACTAACAATAGCGGTATCGAAATTCTATCTCTGCTAAAAAAAGCAAAAACTTGTATTAATACTACTAAACCACAAGTAATACCAATACCAACAGAACTACACAAAATTATTAGCTAAAACCAAAAATTAAAGCGATCACTGGAACACTCAACGAAGTTAAAACACTGAATGAAAGTTTTACTGAAACATTTAACTAGAAACGATAATAAACGTTAGCTGAAAACTAAAGCAAGAAATTTACTAAACGACTTCAACGCACAGAAAACTCTAAAAATAAAAAACAAAAAAAAAAATGCATGCACACATTGAACGAACGTGTCGCATTAAGTCGAAAGGTTTTGAACGGTCCCTAGAGGTTCCAATATATTTAACAGTGTCAAAATTGCGATCACACTGCTCTCCAAAGGGCTGTGATCACTTACAATGGGGTTTTCATGTGGATTGTGACAGGAGGCGTGTCTGAAAGGTTTTCCTTGTCAGTAGAGGGGCAGTGAGGGAACTGACTCAAATCGGCATTTGTAAGCAGTTTTTGACCAGTGTCATATTACAGATTTATTGAAGACACTGTCATCGCATGGCAAGGTCACCGAAGGGAGGGAAGTTGAGGGGAGGGGAGGAAAGGGAGAAGCGAAGAGAAGGAGGTCATTCAATGTGAATCGAACTCCTTTCCGCCTATCCTCCCTGCCCCCTCCGTATATTGCCTTCACCCAAAAGGAACCATTCAAGTTCTATGCTTTGAGAGGCCCCTTTGTTCGGTTTTTGGAAAAAAATATGATTTTAAAAATTATCTGAGCGATCGCAGGAGGCCATCGAAATGCTGTCTTCGCACTGCTGTGACGTCAGCATCTCATCAGTGTGACTTCATCGTCGACACCGACGTCGACGCCAAGGTACGTGACGCACTATGTCGGCTTACAGGATTTGTGATCGCGCCGATGTTGTCTGTCATGTCACGATTACAAAATTTTCCTGGTCTTGATGCACACCGACATATGACAATCTTTTCTCTGAACATTTCACTGCATAATTTTGCAAACACACCAAGACAGTGTCTTGGCATTGCACTGCTGTGCACACTGTCTGTTAACCATTGTACACGGAGAGAGAGACATTAAAAAGAACTTATCCCGATAGTCGAGATGTATAAATACATATTAAACTTACGAGCTTTTTTATTAAATTGCCTGGATCCCACAGAATGTCGCCCCCATCCACTTCTTTATGCAACTTTGTCTCATCCAGATAGTCCTTTCTCTGTTTTTCTAAGCCGCTGCGCGATATTAAAGAGATATAGGTTACAAAACTACAAACGAAGAGAGAGAAACCGATATCAGTTTGATTTGAAAAGGAGAATCTTTTCAAGAAATAGTAGAAACCGTCAGCAGACTTACCACTACAGTGAAGACTATTACACACAGGTTTAAATAATAAAACATACTAAAACGAATCAGAAGTAATTCTCCTGCAGTTCTATCCGACAGTTGCTTAGAGAAGTGATGAAGCCTGTAGAAAACTGTAGATCCATAGCATCAACTGATGAAAGTGGATTGCATGAAAGAGAACATAATCCGATGGGTTTCGTCTCTGGAAAAAGTTGGTATCTATTGACCTGAGTCAGTTTGATCTGTTTAAGTCAAATGTTTGAGTAACAGTATCGGAAAAAGAGAATAGTGAACATGAAGAGAGAACGAAAACAGCCTCAGATAAACACAGAGGAGGATCAGTACCCGTCAGGAGCTGCGTAAGTGCAAATGATGTGAGAATCTTCGTTTTTACTGGTGGAATTATGGAGCACACTGCCTAAAAAAGGATCCTAAAAACAACACAGCTATCCAGAAGTGTGAATAATTATATGGGTCTTTTTGAGTATTATACTTTCACAAAGGATAATGATTCAGAATGTACAGCTCTAGATGAAAGAATGTGGTTGTTGTATAACACTCCCCGATGGAAGCTGACATCACTGTAATCCCTAGGCATTAACCCAATAGAGAATTTGTGGAATATACTCGTTGAAACTACGATCCGTCAGATATGCAATAGAAACTATCTAAAGAACGCTTTACTAGAGGAATGGCGTAAAACTGCAATGCAAACTACAGAATCTCTGATGAAATCCATAACCAACGGGAATGCAAAAAATTATAAAGGGCAGAGGAGGCACTACTAAACGCTGACCATAACACTCTATGTTCGGTATTGCAGACGAATTCTTATTTTGCACCCTGAACTTTTGAATGTTGACTATGTTTATGTAAATGGAAATCTGTGTTTTCTTTATTCATGAGTTTGAGCACCAGCTGGCACGCGCCAGCCTTGACGCCTGATACACGGCATGGGGCAGAGCTAAGGGTCACTTAGACTGCCAAACTATGTGTTTTGCTTCAATACACTTTTGAGACGACCAAAGACGCTTACTGATTTTAACTACTGATCAGCCTTTTGACTGTGGGAAATAATATGTCTTAGCTAAAACACTAAGCTATGTACACAAGCAGTTTGGTAGTCTGATTGCATTTAATTAAATCAATACTTGATTTAAGTCACAATATAATCTCAGATCAAATGACACAGGTCTACTGGAGGCTATGTGAAATAATATTTATTCCATGGAGCTTGCTGTCAGAAAAATTATACCGAGGCTCTCTAGAAGTAATCAGCCATCAAAATAACACACAACATTGCCAAACAAAGATACAGCATATTAGGAAGGAATGTGTTCGGTTTTAGGAAGTAAGGAGGATGGTTTTTGTTACAATATGTTTTGTTCGAATACTCCTACACTCATGAGACGGACAAAGACGGTGACAGAGTCAATATCTTCAAAATAAATAAAATTATGTTCCCACGTCCAAAACTGCTTGCATAACTTTCTGAAATACAGATAGCCTACATGGTTATCGTAATACTCGTGACCTCAAAGAAAAAATTTGAGCAAAAATAACACAGCTGTACTTCATCTCTCAAGTACATTATATTTTTGCATTTTGACAAACTGCCTACTGGCTTCTGTCTCGGGTTCTTCGGCCGACGTTCATCTAATGATTTTTCTGACGTTTCGCCAGCACGAGTGGCTGGCATTGTCAAAGCTTCACCCTCCATTGCCGGTGGTGAACTGGAGCCGAGCTCGCGGGCGCAGGCTATATGTACCTGGCGCGCCAACGTCCGAGGGCTTCTCCGCGGTCATTTCCGGTGCGGTTCTCCTCTTTCTACCTGCGACGGTCGTTCGCTGCAGTACGGGAAGCCAGGATCCGTTGACCTTAAGGCTTTCCTCTTTCTTGTTCAAACTGTTCGTGTGTTTTTGTATTTCTACAGCTTCTCTGAACAAGCGCGTGTGATAGTGCTTCTCTACAGCCAGAACTTCCGTGTCGGCGAATTTTATTACATGGTCGGTCTCATTCAGTGCGTGCTCTGCCACGGCCGATTTCTCCACCTGCCCCAACCTGCAATGTCGCTTATGCTCTTTGATCCTGGTGTTAATGGATCGTCCAGTCATTCCGACATAAACCTTTCCGCATGTGCATGGTATGCGGTATATTCCCGACATTGCAAGTGGGTCTCTTTTCTCCTTCGCCGATCTAAGACACTCTTTGATCTTCCTTGTCGGTTTGAAAATCGTCTTTACGCCATGTTTGCGCAATATACGGCCGATTCTGTCCGTCACTCTGGGAATGTATGGCAGAAAGGCCGTACCCGACAATTCTTTTTCCGGTTCCTTACTTCGCCGAGGGTTGGGCTCTGTTACACTTCTAATATAATTTGTGGAGTAACCATTGCTCCTCAGGACAGTTTCCAGGTGTTGCATTTCTCGTTTGAGGTGTTGCGGCTCACATATTCGTCCTGCTCTCGTTACGAGCGTACTAATCATGCCTCTTTTCTGGTTCAAAAATGGCTCTGAGCACTATGGGACTCAACTGCTGTGGTCATAAGTCCCCTAGAACTTAGAACTACTTAAACCTAACTAACCTAAGGACATCACACACATCCATGCCCGAGGCAGGATTCGAACCTGCGACCGTAGCGGTCGTGCGGCTCCAGACTGTAGCGGCTTTAACCACTCGGCCACTCCGGCCGGCCCTCTTTTCTGGCTCGGGTGGTGGTTTGACAGTTTGTGCAGGTATCGGTCCGTGTGAGTCGGTTTTCGATACACGCTGTGTCCCAGATCTTCGCCGTCCCTTGTGACCAGAACATCTAGAAATGGCAGTTTCTTGTCCTTTTCTACTTCCATGGTAAATGTTATGTTGGCATGGAGGCTGTTCAAGTGTCTTAGGAAGTCACTGAGCTGTTCTTCACCATGGCTCCACACCACGAAAGTATCATCGACGTACCTGTACCACACTTTAGGTTTGTAAGTCGCCGAGTCCAGTGCCTGTGCTTCGAATTGTTCCATGAAGAAGTTCGCCACCACTGGACTGAGAGGACTACCCATGGCGACGCCTTCCAGCTGTTCGTAGAAATCGCCATTCCACGTGAAATAGCTCGTGGTGAGACATGCATGGAAGAGCTTTCTGATGTCTAGCGGAAAAATGGAACCGATGTGCTCCAGAGCGTCACTGAGTGGCACTTTCGTAAATAACGAAACAACATCAAAGCTGATCAGGATGTCGTTTGGTGCAAGTTTCAGTTTCTTCAGCTTCTCAATGAAATGTCCTGAGTCCTTAATGTATGTGTCGGTCTTCCCCACGTGTGGCTGGAGCAGAGAGGCCAAGTGTTTTGCCAGTTGCCCCTGGATCACCGACATATAAACTGGCAAAACACTTGGCCTCTCTGCTCCAGCCACACGTGGGGAAGACCGACACATACATTAAGGACTCAGGACATTTCATTGAGAAGCTGAAGAAACTGAAACTTGCACCAAACGACATCCTGGTCAGCTTTGATGTTGTTTCGTTATTTACGAAAGTGCCACTCAGTGACGCTCTGGAGCACATCGGTTCCATTTTTCCGCTAGACATCAGAAAGCTCTTCCATGCATGTCTCACCACGAGCTATTTCACGTGGAATGGCGATTTCTACGAACAGCTGGAAGGCGTCGCCATGGGTAGTCCTCTCAGTCCAGTGGTGGCGAACTTCTTCATGGAACAATTCGAAGCACAGGCACTGGACTCGGCGACTTACAAACCTAAGGTGTGGTACAGGTACGTCGATGATACTTTCGTGGTGTGGAGCCATGGTGAAGAACAGCTCAGTGACTTCCTAAGACACTTGAACAGCCTCCATGCCAACATAACATTTACCATGGAAGTAGAAAAGGACAAGAAACTGCCATTTCTAGATGTTCTGGTCACAAGGGACGGCGAAGATCTGGGACACAGCGTGTATCGAAAACCGACTCACACGGACCGATACCTGCACAAACTGTCAAACCACCACCCGAGCCAGAAAAGAGGCATGATTAGTACGCTCGTAACGAGAGCAGGACGAATATGTGAGCCGCAACACCTCAAACGAGAAATGCAACACCTGGAAACTGTCCTGAGGAGCAATGGTTACTCCACAAATTATATTAGAAGTGTAACAGAGCCCAACCCTCGGCGAAGTAAGGAACCGGAAAAAGAATTGTCGGGTACGGCCTTTCTGCCATACATTCCCAGAGTGACGGACAGAATCGGCCGTATATTGCGCAAACATGGCGTAAAGACGATTTTCAAACCGACAAGGAAGATCAAAGAGTGTCTTAGATCGGCGAAGGAGAAAAGAGACCCACTTGCAATGTCGGGAATATACCGCATACCATGCACATGCGGAAAGGTTTATGTCGGAATGACTGGACGATCCATTAACACCAGGATCAAAGAGCATAAGCGACATTGCAGGTTGGGGCAGGTGGAGAAATCGGCCGTGGCAGAGCACGCACTGAATGAGACCGACCATGTAATAAAATTCGCCGACACGGAAGTTCTGGCTGTAGAGAAGCACTATCACACGCGCTTGTTCAGAGAAGCTGTAGAAATACAAAAACACACGAACAGTTTGAACAAGAAAGAGGAAAGCCTTAAGGTCAACGGATCCTGGCTTCCCGTACTGCAGCGAACGACCGTCGCAGGTAGCAAGAGGAGAACCGCACCGGAAATGACCGCGGAGAAGCCCTCGGACGTTGGCGCGCCAGGTACATATAGCCTGCGCCCGCGAGCTCGGCTCCAGTTCACCACCGGCAATGGAGGGTGAAGCTTTGACAATGCCAGCCACTCGTGCTGGCGAAACGTCAGAAAAATCATTAGATGAACGTCGGCCGAAGAACCCGAGACAGAAGCCAGTAGGCAGTTTGTCAACAAGTGGCCACGAAAGCCTCAACAATTTTGTTTTTGCATTTTGCTCTTGATATACCTCTCAATTTTCGAGTTTGTTTTTCTGTATTAAATAGATTGGATAGGCCCCTGATACAATGAAAGTTGTTGTTTTTCAGAGCACCAAAGTATCCACAAAATATACTCAAAACATTTGAACAGCATAAAAAAAATTACAGTAAGAGTTTCTCAGCAAAGAGGTGGCGCCAAAATTGTAGCCATGAGCTCCCAACATACCCCTAGATGCAAGGCAACCACCATGTTGGTATGGGGAGAGAAAAGTAAGGTACACTCTAAAACAATAACAACAATAAAAAATAGACACACTATGAAGAAATTACCCGTGTGGTACGAAATCGGTAGATGTGATGTACATATGTAGACAAATAAATATAATTTCAGAAAAACTGGATGATTTATCCACGAGAAAGAGCCTCACAAATTAAGCAAGTCCATGACGCGCCGGGCCACTTGTGCCGTTGTGCAAGCAGTTATTCTGCTTGGTGTTGATTGATGGATATGTTTCATGTCGTTCTGAGGGGTATAGTGACAAATTCTGTCAAGCTGGCGCTTAAGATCCTCAAACTCCCGAGATGACTGGTGAGCTCTGCCCGTAATCCTCCAAATACGTGGAGAAATCGGCCGTGGCAGAGCACGCACTGAATGGGACCGACCACGTAATAAAATTCGCCGACACGGAAGTTCTAGCTGTAGAGAAGCACTATCACACGCGCTTGTTCAGAGAAGCTGTAGAAATACAAAAACACGCGAACAGTTTCAACAAGAAAGAGGAAAGCCTTAAGGTAAACGGATCCAGGCTTCCCGTACTGCAGCGAACGACCGTCGCAGGTAGCAAGAGGAGAACCGCACCGGAAATGACCGCGGAGAAGCCCTCGGACGTTGGCGCGCCAGGTACATATAGTCTGCGCCCGCGATCCCTCACCTCCAGTCCGGCTTCCGAAAACTCCACTCCACCAATGATCCCCTTCTCCGACTCACATCAGACATAACAAGACACCAGAACCTTGGACAGTGCACGCTCGCTATCTTTCTGGACATCGAGCGAGCATTCGACAAAATCTGGCATGACGGACTTTTATACAAGCTGCTTAAGACAGGCTTCCCACCGCAGACAGTACGACTAATCAAAACCCTATTAAACGACAGACGCTGCCAAATCCACATCAACCAAACCACCTCATCCCCTTTCCGTCCCGAAGCAGGAGTAGCCCAGGGTGGGATCATCTCCCCCCTGCTCTACTCCCTGTACACCATTGACATCCCCACCCCGACAAGAACCACCGAACAACTCCAACTATACGCAGACGACACAGCATACTGGAATTCGGGACCCTCGATAAACACCATCAACAACCAGACAGCGACATACCTGACAAAACTAGAAGACTGGATGCGACAATGGCGCATCAAACCCAACCCCACCAAAACCCAACTTATCCTATTCAAACACCGCAACATACACAAAAAAACAAACCTAAATCCCGACCACATCTCCCTCACGCTGTGGGGCACCCAGCTCCTCCCCTCTTCCAACGCCAAATACCTAGGCGTCCACCTTGACAAGTATCTCAACCTAAGCAACCACATCAAGGAGACCCTGAATAAAGCCCGTCAACGACAACACCTCATACGACGGGTACAAGGCAAATTTACAGGCTGCAATGATAAGACAGCTGTAAATACCTATAAAACCTTCGTCCGTCCACTATTTGAATACGCGGCAGCGCCTCTCGCCTGCATCTCCAAGACCCAAGCAGAAAGAATCTTTCGCACCGAAAGGCGAATACTTCGCAGCATCCTACGACTCCCACCCTCCACCCCCAGACAAGAGGTCTTTGAGGAAGCAAAAATCACCCCTGTCCAAACAAGATTAGCCATCCTTAGAGCCCGCTATGGGAAAACCACCCTCACCTCCCGACCTGACATACACACAATATACACCCACAGAACCAGACACAGAAACAAACCCAAACACAAATACACCTACCCACCAAGAACAATCATAAACAACACCCTCCACACCTTCCCTGACACTATACAACAACACGAACACGCAAGACAATTACACATACAGAACAACGACACTCCTACCCCCCCACACCTCCAGGCGTTGAACCCCGACCGCCCACCACCATAAACCTTACCGAATGGATAGCAACAAAATGGCACATAAACCTAACTCCACTGTCGCCCTGACTTTTGTACCCTTGTACTTTTGTTTTTATATTTCTATTTTCATCTCTACCACTAGCTCCATCTCTAAATCTCTAATTCTATTTGACTTCTACAGCTTAAAAATTGTAAAAATTGTAATTAGTCTGTAAGATAACAAAACAATTGTAAATTGCCAAACTCTATTTTAGGAAAACAGTAACTAGTATGTAAGTTAGCATTAAGTACAAAATAAATAAAGAAAAGAAAAAATGTAATACCCTCATCTCTGGCCCCAATAGAGCAACAAGCTCTCCAGCGGCCCATCCGCCTCCCTTCAGGAGCGGAAATGAATAGTATAAAAAAAAAAAAAAAAAAAAAAAAAAAAGAGCTCCGCACCAAGAGCGGCCAGAGCTGGCGAGGTGAGCGCATCGCTGGTGTTGCGCGCTTCGCTTACTCGGCCGTTGAGAGCTCGTGAAGAGGTTTTCTGTGCTGTGGGCGCTGCGGAGAGCAAATTGTCGTGCGTTGTTTTGACAACGCGTGCAAATTGTCGTGTTCCGCGCCTCGCAGCATGGGAAAGAAGCGTGCGCAGAGGAAACCTGCCGCTACGAAGGGTCCTTCGGTTGTGCAACTCACCGAGTCTGCCGACCGTGCAAGGAACTCTCGAGAAGACGAGTCGCGGCCTGTCCCCCCTTTGTACGTCAAGTGCAAAGGCGGGTGGACAGCGCTGTTTGACACCATGACGAGCTGCGCTCGGAACGAGGTGGTCTACGAGTCTGTCGATACAGACTCGCTGATCTGCGTTCGAGCCGCAAACGTGGCCGACCACAGGGCGATCAAGGTCGCAGTGGCCGACCACATCGTCGACGCGCCGCCGGCGCGTGAGAAGGCACCTTCCGTAGGAAGGATGAAGACGACTAAGGCGCTCCTCAGGGGGTTGCCTTGGTGCTGTGATGAGGCAGCGGTCCGGGAAGGGCTGCTGCGAGCCGGGTTTGGTAGTGCAGCCGCAAGGTTGCACAACCGAACCAACAGGAAGAGGGCGCCGCTCTATGCCGTGACCGTGCAAACGGTCGACGGCGGGAGTGACATCTTCGACTTGCGGAAGTTGCTGGGCTTCCCGGTTACGACAGAGGCTCTCCCGACCGCCATGGATCCTCAGCCCCAGTGCTTCAGGTGCCAGGGCGAGGGCCATGTTGCGAAATATTGCCGCAACGCGGCGCGGTGCGTCAAGTGCTCAGGTGAGCACGACAGCCGCGCCTGCGACCGCGGCAGCAACGCTCTGCCGACATGTGTCCGGTGTGGCGGCCCGCACGTCGCCAGTTGGCGCGGCTGTTCGGCTTTCTCAAGCCGCAGCCGTGCCGGGGGCGGCGAAGCGGCCGCGGCCGCACCGACGCAGCAGCAGAAGAGAAGACGACGCCGGAAACGGCGTAGGGCGCAGAACAGCCCGGCGCAGCTGAGGGACGGCGCAGCAGCAGATCCACCTGCCAGGGGCAGGGACGGCCGCTCGGAAACGAGCAGCCAGGACGCAGCTCGCCTTCCTGCGAAGAGATGTGACCTCGAACTCGGCACCGCCGTGAAGGAGGCCACAGCAGCCCTCAAAGCCGTCATGGCGGCGGAGAGGGCTGCCTTCGCAGCCGCCGTGGCTGCAGAGAAGGAAGAGGCCTTGAGGCAACTGCGTGCAGTTTTCGCCCAAGGCCTCAGCGCAGTCGTACCTGCGAACACTCCTGCGACCTCGCAGAAGGACGTTCGCGCGCCTATCCCAGCTCTTGTTCCAGCAGCAGCGCGGGTGAGAGGCGCAAAGAAGAAGAAGACAACCGCCGCCGCAGAGGAACCGCTTGCGACCCCGACTGCTACGGGACCGGGCCCCGCAAGGGGTCGAGGAGCCAATAGGCCAGTCTTCATCGCAGAAGCGTCGCCGCCCTGCCGCGCCGAATTTTTATGTTACAGGGAGTAAGCCACTGCGGCCGGCCCAGGAGACTACAAGCGAGCCCAGCCGCAGCACCGGACTGACCCAGCTACGACCACGCAGTACATAGGTAACGTTGCACGATACCTCACGCTAACCCCCCTCACCTTGCATGCTCTGTCGCAGCTAGCAAGCCGCTACTGCCCTTACCACCCGTCCTACTGTCGCAGAGGTTTTTTTCCCTTGGCGCTGGCCTTGGCACTTTTTTTCCTCTGCTCTTAAAACCGCTACCCTTCGATCGTTTTCGACCACTACTATCTCCTGATGGACCATGTTAATGAGTAGTCTTACCCAGACGCATGGATAACATCACAGCCTGCATCCTGTGACGCCTGATTCAAAACTAACATGCTTACGGAGGTGACAGTAAAACTTTTGTGTTGGTCACCACGTTGGTGCGGGCGTGGAGGGGCCCCATCCTATTAAAAAAAAAAAAAAAAAAGCTCGCCTCCAGTTCACCACTGGCAATGAAGGGTGAAGCTTTGACAATGCCAGCCACTCGTGCTGGCGAAACGTCAGAAAAATCATTAGATGAACGTCGGCCGAAGAACCCGAGACAGAAGCCAATAGGCAGTTTGTAAACAAATGGCCACGAAAGCCTTAACAATTTTGTAAGTTCCGATTGATCGCAAAATGGAAACCACAGTGAAAATCAGAAATGTTTTATTTGTAACAGTTAGCTACACCTTCCAGCTACTTTTCTATGCAGTCGCCGTTCTGGCTTGGACATTTGTCGTATCGTTGTACCAACTTTTCAATACCCTCATCATAAGAGACAGCCGCCAGTGCTTTCCGAAAATTCCCTACGCTGGCCTAGAGCTCGTTGTCTATGCCAAAATGTTGTCTTCATAGCAAGCGGTTCATGTGAGCAGAGATGAAACTCAGAGGGCGACAATTACGGGCTATATTGTGGGTAATCAAACATTTTCAGCTGCAGATGATGCAGGAACATCTTCATTGCCCCTGCAGAATGCGGCTGAGGATTGTCTTGAAGAAGAAAACGCACGACAGTCATATAATGTTGGCTGCATAGCTTCAGGCGAAATTTCTCCCCAAGCCCTCGTACTTGGCGGGAGACACTATTTTCTAGACATCTTTATGCGCTCACTGTGAGCTCAGAAATGAGAAGAGCGACGTGATGCTATCTGGGGTCATACTAGAGACACTGCCCAACAAATCTGTGCAAAGCTTTATCGGATTTTCACAGTCGTTTCCATTTCGTGACCAATCGGAACTTACTTTCTGAACACACCTCGTATAATGGCCAGAGATAGACGACCGCGTTACTGACTAGCTCTGTTTGTGAATCTCTTCTCTCGAAAAAAACATGCTATTTTCCTGAATCTATAATAATTTCTTTGTCTGTACATGTATATCACAACTATCGATTTCCACCCCTTCAGATAATTCCTTCGTGTCGGGTCATTTTTTTGTCTTCAAGTATAGTACTCTCAGTTATAGACAGACAACATAGAACTATTAGGTGGGAACCACATTTTTTTAAAATTAATGTACGCTGTCTAACAACCACTGAACTATTATAGGTACTGTGGGAAAAAATTGAGCGCTATCGTTTCCTTTTCCTCTGTCAATTGCATGGCCTAGGGCATCACACACGCAGCGAATATTAGACACAGTTGTTTATTGAAGACATATTCTGTGTATTGAACTGCACTCATGGAGTTTTAACGTTGTGCCACCAAACACAGATATAATGGACACGGAGACACGTCCTCTGCTGCCGCTGCTGCTGCCGTCAACGACGTCGCCGCTCGGTGAAAAAATATTGATGTCTACCTCGTATGCATTGTCTTCACTGGTTAACTGGCTCTCAATATACGCGAGATTCTTGCACAGGCAGTACCACTCCGTTTGATTTAATTGAATACATCGCCGCTGCTGCACATTTTCTGGTTCAAATTGTTCAAATGACTCAGAGCTCTATGGGACTTAACTGCTGAGGTCATGAGTCCCTTAGAACTTAGAACTACTTAAACCTAACTAACCTAAGGACATCACACACATCCATGCCCGAGGCAGGATTCGAACTTGCGGCCGTAGCGGTCGGGCGGTTCCAGACTGTAGCGCCTAGAACCCCTCGGCCGAACCAGCCGGCACACATTTTCTATTTCTATAAGAACTGCGAAGTCTCTATCCTGTGCAAGCCCAACAATAACGCGTTTAGACTCACAGGCAATTAAGTAGAACGTTTTCATAAACGTGAGCATTGTTTCTAAATGTATTAATGAACTATATGCATGCGAAAGCGATGACGTTGACGCAATGCAGACTGAGGAGAAAATGTGAGGGATAGTGACCTTGAATGGAATCCAAGGAATTACTATCCTCACAGTTCTTTCTTCTCTCTGTTGTAAATCTGAATACTTAAATGTAAATGTTGATGGTGTTAGGAAAGCAACTAGCCCCAAATTTACTTTGAGTTCCTTTATTCAAAGAAACCGTTACCGGTTTCGAATCGTTGCGATTCATCATCAGACGGTTTACACGCTTTCTTTCTGACATATGGTGTGTTTTTATAGATTAATTGTCCTAAAATATAAATAAAACATAATTACAAACACGCCACACACAGATGGTTGCGTTGCAGATTTTCGTTGCATGTGACTTACGTGAAACGTCGGTTTCGAGTGATTGTTTTCATAACGTTCATCCAATCGATGTAAATGCATTCCCACTGCATCCTCGTTGTTGCACACGTAATAGTTCTCACTGTACACTTTAGATTTGTCGCTGAGATCATTCCAACCAAGCACCACATGTTTTGATACATACAAAGAGCTTACAAACATATGAGTGTCACAGAAGCTATGATATATCGTAACATTTGACGATGATGTCCTATGTTTGGAAAGGATCATATATTCTTTTGCAAAACTGTAATGCCTTTTACATTAGTACAGAGAGAGTGATTTTTTTAAAATCTGATATTGCTAATTTAATTATAAAGTTTTTTATATATATTTAGAACTGTATAGGTAAAATAGTATATTATTTTATTACATTTGTCAGCATGAGAATTATAGTAACATATAAATTTGTTACTTGATCTGCAGATAGGTGTATTAATATTATTTGCTTTGGAGGCTGGAGAGTAATTTTTGGAAATTTTTCAGGAAAGGGGTGTTAGCCAACTCTGTTTGTTCGTTAAGGATATAGTCTGGGGTGCTGTTTTTGTGTGTGTGTATTTCTAATTCTTCTAATATATTCATAGTGGCTCCTTTTTCTGTTAGATGCAAAATTTTTAAGTTGTCCTCAGTGTTTCCCACTGAATGGTTTTCTTCAGCGATATGGGCTGCAAATGCTGATTTGTTCAAGTTACCAAGTCTTAGAGCGTCAATATGTAATGTTGGAAAAGCGATGTGAATTGGTTTTATTAGGGAAAGTGAAGGGTTAAATTCACGGGATAGCGACATGCATATACAGTGTGGTCCATTGATAGTGACCGGGCCAAATATCTCACGAAATAAGCATCAAACGAAAAAACTACAAAGAACGAAACTCGTCTAGCTTTAAGGGGGGAACCAGATGGCGCTATGATTGGCCCCCTAGATGGCGCTGCCATAGATCAAACGGATATCAACTGCAATTTTTAAATAGGAACCCCCTTTTTTATTACATATTTATGTGGTACGTAAAGAAGTATGAATGTTTTAGATGGACCACTTTTTTCGCTTTGTGACAGATGGCGCTGTAATAGTCACAAACGTATAAGTACGTGGTATCACGTAACATTCCGCCAGTGCGGACGGTATTTGCTTCGTGATACATTGCCCGTGTTAAATTGAACCGTTTACCAATTGCGAAAAAGGTCGATATCGTGTTGATGTATGGCTATTGCGATCAAAATGCTCAACGGGCGTGTGCTATCTATGCTGCTCGTTATCCTGGACGACATCATCCAAGTGTCCGGACCGTTCGCCTGATAGTTACGTTGTTTAAGGAAACAGAAAGTGTTCAGCCACATGTGAAACGTCAACCACGACCTGCAACAAATGATGATGCCCAAGTAGGTGTTTTAGCTGCTGCCGCGGCTAATCCGCACGTCAGTAGCAGAAAAATTGCGCGAGAAACAGGAATATCAAAAACGTCGGTGTTGAGAATGCTACGTCAACACCAATTGCACCTGTACCATATTCCTATGCACCAGGAATTGCCTGGCGACGACTTTGAACGTCGTGTACAGTTCTGCCATTGGGCACAA
Source organism: Schistocerca nitens (assembly GCF_023898315.1). Lineage (NCBI taxonomy): Eukaryota > Metazoa > Arthropoda > Insecta > Orthoptera > Acrididae > Schistocerca > Schistocerca nitens. Next base: position 526,966,975 of record NC_064621.1, on the reverse strand, counting down.
GAGAAATTATGGGATGATGACAGATTTTTTGCACGCGTTATATTTAGCGACGAAGCGTCATTCACCAATAGCGGTAACGTAAACCGGCGTAATATCCATTATTGGGCATCGCAAAATCCACGTTGGCTGCGACAAGTGGAACATCAGCGACTTTGGCGGGTTAATGTATGGTGCGGCATTATGGGAGGAAGGATAATTGGCCCCCATTTTATCGATGGCAATCTAATTGGTGCAATGTATGCTGATTTCCTACGTAATATTCTACCGATGTTACTACAAGATGTTTCACTGCATCACAGAATGGCGATGTACTTCCAACATGATGGATGTCCGGCACATAGCTCGAGTGCGGTTGAAGTATATTTCATGACAGGTGGATTGGTCGTCGAAGCACCATACCATTGCGCGGACGTTCACCGGATCTAACGTCCCCGGATTTCTTCCTGTGGAGAAAGTTGAAGGATATTTGCTATCGTGATCCACCGACAACGCCTGACAACATGCGTCAGCGCATTGTCAATGCATGTGCGAACATTACGGAAGGCGAACTACTCGCTGTTGAGAGGAATGTCATTACACGTATTGCCAAATGCATTGAGGTTGACGAACATCATTTTGAACATTTATTGCATTAATGTGGTATTTACAGATAATTACGCTGTAACAGTATGCGTTCTCAGAAATGATAAGCTCAGAAAGGTACATGTATCACACTGGAACAACCGAAATAAAATGTTCAAACGTATTTACGTTCTGTATTTTAATTTAAAAAACCTACCTGTTACCAACTGTTCGTCTAAAACTGTGAGCCATATGTTTGTGACTATTACAGCGCCTCTATCACAAAGCGAAAAAAGTGGTCCATCTAAAACATTCATATTTCTTTACATACTACGCGAAGATGTAATAAAAAATGAGGGTTCCTATTTAAGAAAACGGATTTGATATCCGTTTGACCTATTGCAGCGCCATCTAGCGGGCCAAGCATAGCGCCATCTGGTTTCCCCCTTCAAGCCACACAAGTTTTGTTCTTTGTAGTTTTTTCGTTTGACGCTTACTTCGTGAGATATTTGGCCCGGTCACGATCAATGGACCACCCTGCATACAGATTGTGGTGGTATCGCGTACACAAGGTATAAAAGGGCAGTGCGTTGGCGGTGCTGTCATTTGCACTCAGGTGATTCATGTGGAAAGGTGTCCGACGTGATTATGGCCTCATGACGGTAACTAACACACTTTGAACATGGAAAGGTAGTTGGAGCTAGATGCATGGGACATTCCACTTCGGAAAGAGTTAGGGCATTCAGTATTCCGAAGTCCACAATGTCAAGAGTTCGCCGAGAATACCAAATTTTAGGTATTACCTCTCACCACGAACAACACGGTGGCCGACGGCCTTCACTTAACGACTGAGAGCAGCGGCTTTGTGTAGAGTTATCAGTGCTAACAGATAAGCAACACTACTTGAAACACCCGCGGAAATTAATTTGGAATGTACGACAAACTCGTTCGTTAGGACAGTGCGGTCAAATTTCTCGTTAATGGGCCATGGCAGTAGTGCTTTATCATAATGCAATGCTTCTAGCTCTATTCACCTACGTAAAATCTGCTTCTCCGAAGGAATATAGTCATATACATAAATGTTAGGTGACATGTTATGGACCGTAGTCAGTCAAATTCAGCGTTCTCATGGGGTGATACGTATACATGTAGGATCATACTCACCATTTTCCATGAATTTTTTCTGTATATGAAACTAATTTAAAGAAAAATTAATGTGAGATATGACTCTACATTTTATTACAATGTGTGTGATGTCCCCCCCCCCTCTCCCCCACAAGACTGAATGTCTGATATGGCGCCACATCATATTTTTCATCACTCTGAAATTTGGTGCATATCTCATACGTAGACTGATGATTGACGTGTCACTAGAGACTTTGTACATTACTTTTTTTTTGGTAAGCGCTAATTTTTATTGTAAGTCTGCATCCATGTCATGAATTGATTGTGTACATCTCTTGTAGCATTCAGATGCATTACTCATATGCATCTGGAGGACTTTTTTTGTTCCCATCTTACCATACAAGGTTACATAGGGATTCAAATAAACACGTCTCGCTGTTTGTAGAATACATGTAATAATAATTATTACTATATGTAAATGGAAGATGGATGGGGAGGGAAATGAAAGGGAAGGTAAGGGATTATTGAGGTCAGCTGCACGAGGACTTCGCACTAACTCAGCGGCGACGAGGTGATGATGATGATGTTTGGTTTGTGGGGCGCTCAACTGCGCGGTTATCAGCGCCTGTACAAATTCCCAACCTTTGCTCTGTCCAGTCTCGCCACTTTCATGAATGATGATGAAATGATGAGGACAACACAAACACCCACTCATCTCGAGGCAGGTGAACCGGGACTCGAACCCAAGATCTTCTGCCTACTGGGCAGATGCGTTAACCGCTGCACCACCCACACACCATTTTTGTCGGAACTGCGCACGGATGATGTGCCTCGCGGCCGACCCACACTCCCAACCAGCTCCATCTATCCGCGTCCCTGTCCATGTCCTGCGCGCTCGCTGCTTTCAGATTCCCGCTGGATGTCTGACATATTTGTGCTCCGCACTGAAGAAAGTGGATTCGTTGCCCATGGAGGCGAATCAATTATATGAATGTCCGCCCCTGGTAGGTGAGTGGTCAGCGAGACAGAATGACAGCCCTAAGGGCCCGCGTTCGATTCCCGGCTGGGTCGGAGATTTTCTCCGCTCAGGCACTGGGCGTTGTGTTGTCTAATCATCATAATTTCATCCCCATCGACGCGCAAGTCGCCGAAGTGGTGTCAAATCGAAAGACCTGCACTCGGCGAGCGGTCTAACTGTCGGGAGGCCCTCGTCACACGACATTTACAATTATATGAATGCATGGTGTCTGTTCCTTCGGACATGCCCGAAGGAACAGATGCTGCAGGTACCTTTGAGTCAAGTGTCAGTGATGAGAGATAATTATGGGGTTTCAAAAATTTTAGCTTTTAATTGTGTTGAACACCTTCTTAATGCGGGTGTCAACTCTTCCTTTGACTTCACTTTGCAGCGTGGTTGTACTGTTCCCCACTTCACGCGAAAAATGACCAGGAAGGACTACAGTCTGTAGGAAAAGTGCCTAAAAGTAACAAAATATCTTCAGCAAAATCATGTGGTGAACATTAAATGCAAACTGTAAAAACAAATACTAAGTACAAACATTGAAAAACACTTCCTTACACAGAGCATGTGGCACACGTTGGTTAATCGTAGCTGCTCTACATCCTCATCATGGTCTGTGTTGTTGAACTCTTGACAAATATGTGTGTTCTCAACATCCAGATATTTCACTTACGCTGCACACAAGTGTTGTCATTCTGGTTCTTCTACTGCCATCAACAGAAAAATCCCTCTGTAATTCGTTTGGTAGCTCTCCCTGTTCTTCTGCTTGTCGTTTATATCCTCATCATGGTCTGTGTTGTTGAACTCTTGACAAATATGTGTGTTCTCAACATCCAGATATTTCACTTACGCTGCACACAAGTGTTGTCATTCTGGTTCTTCAACTGCCATCAACAGAAAAATCCCTGCTGTAATTCGTTTGGTAGCTCTCCCTGTTCTTCTGCTTGTCGTTTATATAACCTTACAAGAAACTGAGTATCTGAAGGCTCGTTGTTTATTTCAATTCCTATTACAAGATGTAGCTTCAGCGTGCAAATTTTTGTAACGTACTATGTTTTCAATAGTTTCGTCAGGGATGTATCTTTCAAAAACACTTCTTCCATCTGTAGTGTACCGTTGAGATGGCTTTAGACCAGGCAGTGTTCGTAAAGCAATACTTTACTTAGCGTTTTACGTAGTACTGCTCGTTTATTTCAAAACATCCAACTGTTTTTAATGTGGACATCAACACTTCCAGAATTACGCAATTATTATAGATTGCTTGCCTCTTGTCCCGATTCCGAACTTTTGACCCCCTTTTTCACTGCACTCTTAAAGAGGAAGACAAGTCTCATCGATGATGAGATAATTGGGATTTATAACAGTAACACAATCTTTAGAAACAATCGCCTTATTTGAAAATAAATGACAGCTTAAAGTCCTATGAATTTAGAGAGGCAAGAACAATATGCGAGGGGCATTCAATAAGTAATGCAACACATTTTTTTCTTGGTTAATTTCTGTTGAAAAAAAATGCGGACGTTGTTGTGGGACATAGTGGTTTATTCCCGCTTTGTCCTTCCCGATAGCTGAATGGATTGCCGGCATGGTAGCTCAGCGTGTTCGGTCAGAGGGTTAGCTGCCCTCTGTAATAAAAAAACTGAGTTAATCGATCACCAACGAACATAAACAGATGTCTTACAACGTCCGCCCTGAGCAGATTCAACGAACAAAAAGCGAACAAAATGAGACTAAAAAAATAGAAAATAAAAAAAAATATGGTCAGCGTGACTGACTGCCGTCCTAAAGGGCCCGGGTTCGATTCCCGGCTGGGTCGGGGATATTCTCCGCTCAGGGACTGGGTGTTGTTCTGTCTTAAACATCATTTTATCCCCATCCGGCGCGCAGGTCGCCCAGTGTGGCGTCGAATGTAATAAGACCAACACCAAGACAGCCGGACCTGCCCCGTCAGGGACCTCCCGGCCAATGACGCCAAACGCTCATTTCATTTCCAGTCCCGCTTCAGCCCCTTTAGTTTCATGAAGGTCCGATTGGTGGCGGCATTATAAGCAACCAACAAAGTGCCATCTGTAACGGAGGTGCGTAGAAAGCAGGGAGCTGTCATTGAGTTCATTTTGGCGGGAAACCAGTGCATCGCAGATATTCATAGGCGCTTGCAGAATGTCTGCGGTGACGTGGCAGTGAACGAGTCGTGGGGCGAGACGTTCACCATCACCGCAACAAGGTCTCTCAAACCTGTCCCATCTCCAGCGTGTTGTCAGGCTGCACAAAGCTGTGGTTTCTGCAATGTTGGAACGTGATGACACTCTCATTCGAGGTGGTGGACGGACCAAAATCAAACACGTTCTGCACAACTGGCTGGCTCTGTTGTTACTGCTGACACACTTGTCCACCAGTTTCGGTGCTCAAACGTGTGTGCCCGTGGGTTCCTCGTCGCCTAACGGAACACCATAAACAGAACTGCTTACGCGTTACTAGGCTGACAGAGAAAATTTTTTGTCGAACATCGTCACAGGCGATGAAACATGGGTTCATCATTTCGAGCCGGAAACAAAACGGCAATCCATCAAGAGGAGCCACACCACCTCTTCTCCGAAGAAAAAGCTCAAAGCCATGCCCTCAGCCTATAAAGCCATGACAACTCTTCCTGAGACTCTGAAGGGTCTCTTTGATGTCTTCCATCTTGGTGCAACGATCAACTCGGAACTCTGGTACAGAGCCGAGTGGAGGCTCTGGATCAGAGGCTCAGACTGTTCTGCGACCCTGTATGCTGCAGATTCCTCGACTTCCGCCAAAGGGTGGTTGGGTTTCGGGTTGCGCTAAATAGGTCAGGTGTCCACTTACGCAGGAGGCGGCTACAGGGGTACCAGGGGCTGTGTGGCGTGGACTGGGCGGGTTTTCAGGCTAGAGGGTCTCGGGAAAACACAAGAAGGGCTTCAGTCACAAGGGGTGCAGCCCGGACACAGGAAGAACGTAGATACAGGAACCATAGATATAACGGTTGTAAATCGTCGTAGCTTTGTTGGGAAGGTACCAGAGCTCCAAGCGCTAATAGCAAGCACTGATGCTCAAATCGTTACAGGCACTGAAAGCTGGTTAAAGCCGGAGATAAGCTCAGCCGAAATTTTTGGGAAGAACCTAACGGTGTTCCGAAAGGTTAGGCTAAACACGGTTGGTGGTGGCGTGTTTGTTGTTTATCTCGTCGCGAGACTGAAGTAGATAGTTACAGTGAGTTAATGTGGGCAGAGGTCATCGTTGGAAACCGTAATAAAATAATAAATAATTGGATCCTTTTACCCACTTTCCAATTCAGATGATACGTTTGATGAAAGGTTCAAAGAAAACTTGAGTTTGATTTCCAACACGTACTCGACTCATACGATTATAGTTGGTGGTGACTTTAATTTACGCATAAAACATCATCCGAAATTGTACTAAACGCATTCTATGAAAATTATTTCCAGCAGTTAGTTCATGAGCTCAGGTGAATGGTAGACGGTTGTGAAAACACACTTGACCTCGTAGCAACAAATAATCCTGAGTTAATAACGAGCACCAAAACGGATACAAGGATTAGTGAACACATGGTCGTCGCAGCGAGACTGAATATTGTAACCCCGAAATCCTCCAGAAATAAACAAAAAATATACCTGTCCAAAAAAACAGATAAAAGTTCACTTGAACCCTTCCTGAGAGACAATCTCCACTCCTGCCAAATTAATAATATAAGTGCGGACCAGATGTGGCTTGAATTCAAAGAAATAGTATCGGCAACAATTGAGAGATAAATTAACAAACGACGGAGCTGATCGTCCTTGGTACACAAAACGGGTCAGAACAGTGTTGTAGAAACAACGAAACAAAGATGCCAAATTTAAACAGACGCAGAATCCCCAAGATTGGGGATCTCTTACAGAAGCTCGAAATTTAGCGCAGACTTCAATACGAGAAGCTTATAACAATTTCCACAACGAAACTTTGTCTCGAAACCTGGCAGAAAATCCAAAGAGATTCTGGTCGTATGTGAAGTATGTGAGCGGCAAGAAATAATCAATGCTTTTTCTGCGCGATAGCAATAGAGATACTATCGAAGACAGTGCAGACTTACTAAACACAGCCTTCCGAAGTGCCTTCACAAAAGAAGACGAAGTAAATATTCCAGAATTCGAATCAAGAACAGCTGCCAACATGAGCAACGATCAAGTAAATATCCTCGGAGTAGTGAAGCAACTTAAATCACTTAATAAAAGCAAGTCTTCTGGTCCAGACTGTATACCAGTTAAGTACCTTTCAGAGTATGCTGATGCATTAGCTCCATACTTAACAATCATATGCCGGCCGCTGTGGCCGAACGGTTCTAGGCGCTTCAGTCTGGAACCGCGCTGCTGCTACGTCGCAGGTTCGAATCCTGCCTCGGGCATGAATGTGTGTGATGTCCTTAGGTTAGTTAGGTTTAAGTAGTTCTAAGTCTAGGGGACTGATGACCTCAGATGTTAAGTCCCATAGTGCTCAGAGCCATTTGAACCATTTGAACAATCATATACAACCGTTCGTATCCAAAGACTGGAAAGTTGCACAGGTCACACCAATATTCAAGAAAGGTAGTAGGAGTAATCCACTTAATTACAGGCCCCTATCATTAACGTCGATATGCAGCAGGATTTTGGAACATATAATGTGTTTGAACATTGTTAACTACCTCGAAGAAAACGGTCTATTGACAACAGTCAACATGGGTTCAGAAAACATCGTTCAAGTGAAACACAACCAGCTCTTTATTCGCATGAACTGTTGATTGCTATCGAAAAGAGATTTCAGATCGATTCCTTATTTCTGGACTTCCGGAAGGCTCTTGACACTGTACCACACAGCGGCTTGTAGTGAAATTGCGTGTTTATGAAATATCATCCCAGTTATGTGACTGGATTTGTGATTTCCTATCAGAGAGGTCACAGTTCGTAGTAATTGACGGAAAGTCATCGAGTAAAAGAGAAGTGATTTGTGGCGTTCCCCAAGATAGTGTTATAGGCCCTTTGCTATTCCGTATCTATATAAACGATTTGGGAGACAATCTGAGTAGCCGTCTTAGGTTGTTTGCAGATGACACCGTCGTTTATCGACTAATAAAGTCATCGCAAGATCAAAACAAGTTGCCAAACAGTTTAGAAAAGATATCTGAATGGTGAGAAAATTGGCAGTTAACATTAAATAACGAAAAGTGTGAGGTCATCCACATGAGTGTTAAAAGGAATTCGTTGAATTTCGGTAAACCATAAATTAGTCAAATCTAAAGGCTAAAAATTCAGCTAAATACCTAGGAATCGCAGTTACGAATAAATATAATTGGAAGGAACACATAGAAAATGTTGTGGGGAAGGCTGACTAACGAATGCGTTTTATTGGCAGGACACTAAGAAAACGTGACAGGCCTGCTAAGGAGACTGTCTACACTACGCTTGTCCCTCCTCTTTTAGAATACTGCTACGCGGTGTTGGATCCTTACCAGGTAGGACTGATGGAGTACATGGAAAAAGTTCAAAGAAGGGCAGAAAATTTTGTATTATCGCGAAATATGGGAGAGAGTGTCACTGAAATGATACAGGATTTGGGCTGGACATCATTAAAAGAAAGGCGTTTTTCGTTGCGACGAAATATTCTGAGGAAATTCTAATCACCAACATTCTCCTCCGAATGCGAAAATATTTTGTTGGCACCGACATACATAGGGAAAAACGATCACCACCATAAAATAAGGATAATCAGAGCTCGTACAGAAAGATATAGGTGTTCATTCTGTAGGGGTTCCCATTGTGGTAGTGGCCGCTATTAAACATGAACGAAATATATTAATGTGACAGTGACAGCTAACTACCACCTGGTACTCAAACAAAAGCGATATTGTAAATAACTTGTATTTATTGTAAATTATCTCACGATAGAAATTAGATCATATTGAACAAATCAGGAATGAAAACAAATGAAACAAATTGTACACTGTTCTTAGATATACTACACTGGTAAGATTGGCTCTCAGCTCTTAATGTTAAGTTGATGCGAAGATAGATTTAATTATGCCCGTGGATAAGCAAATGGTAAATGCTATCTGACTGCGTTCCTATAATCTCTTTTGTGTCTGAAATAATATGCACTTCGGTCACCACCACCATGAAACAAACCAAACAACATGCAAAAAGACAAATAACCAATAACGAATCGTAAGCAAAACTGCACGGATGCTTAGTGGATGGCAAGAACACGATCCAGCAACTTTTTCTGAACTTTACTGTCGCTGCTGCAAGTTTTACAACACCGTCTACCAGCTGGCTCCGTCGATACTGCTGGGGCGACGACTGCAGCTGAATTAAGATAAGTCTCTCAAATATCTTGAGCAGAATAAACTACTCAGAAACTGCTAATACCACAAGCCCTATATTTCCTCTAAATGGTATACAACGCTTTCAAGACTGGCTCAACAACCTTTAAGGTGCAGCCCAGTGTGTCTTTTACTAACGTGCAATACCAGTATGATAGCTCTGTGAACTGGTTGACTACGTTCAATGCTGACTGCCAGCCTACAAGGCGGAATCACCTGCAATTATACTAGTAGTCAATGCAATGCTATCGTGGACGCTGATGTCCTATTGTAGCTGCAGACTCTAGATCATACACAGCACAGTGTTCAGAATCTAAGTCCCTATCTCAGAGCTACCGAACTTTGTGACTGTCCGCTTCCATGGTACAAAACGCTCTCCCACCTGTCGCTCTCTGCACGATGCTCTTGCGACAATCTTGCCGCCAAACTCTAATCAGCCAATCCCGACGCTGCAAAGGCCTCTCACATCTCCCTCGCGGAGTGATACAATTTCTCCACCTATCCAAAAATTTCTCTGTCCAAACGGCGGGCGTTGACCCTCAGCGTTTCCCGCACTTTCTTATGAACTGACCAATCAAAGCTCAGCCCATTTGCCGCTAAAACAGCGTGCGACCGGGCGGCGCCAGCGCGTACGTTGGACGCTCTCTGTCTGCTCGAAATTTCCCCTCTCTCTCTCACCTGGCACCCGGCGGCGTTCCTTTTCATGCTTGCAGGTCAGCGGCCGCATCCCCTGGGACCCCGGCCCCTGCACAATGCTCTTCCGGCGCTCGCCGGCCTTCGCCTCCCCGGCTGTGCCCGACCATTCCTCGCCTCCACTGGCAAATTTACTTTGCTTACACCTACAGCATGCAACTAAATATTATCATTACCAAAGCCCGTATTATTTCAGACATGTGTTTAATCATCATGTATCTCTCTTTCTAATCCACCTAATAAGACTAATTAACCATTATATGTGTTTATTTACTTCAAATAGGCAGAATAATCTGCGAAATGAACGACACAAATGAAAGCGACCTTTCAATTCTTTTCACGTGCTACACGAGATTGGAATAATGGAGAATTGTGAAGGTGAGTCGATGAACCCTCTGCCAGGCACTTAAATGTAATTTGCAGGGTTTCCATGTAGATGTAGATGTAGATGTAGAAGTGTATATGCTACCGTCAGGAAACTGGAGAAACGACTTCAGCGTGTTCGCCGACACAAACATGCAAACTAACTTCTCCTGCTCCATAACAATGCAAGGCGTTATACAAGCCCGCGCACCAGAGAGGAACTCACAAAACTTCATTGGACTGTTCTTCCTCATCCTACCTACAGTCCAGATCTGGCACCTTCCGACCGACTTTTATCTGTTTGGCCAATGAAGGATGCACTCTGTATGGAGCAGTACGTGGATTTTGGGAAGCTTATTGATGCAGCAAAACTATGGCTCCAACGTTGACAAGTAAAGTCGTACTATGCAGACGCACAAGCGCTCGCAGTCATGTGGCATAAGGCTGTTGCAGTGAACGGAAATTATGTTGAAAAATAGATTTTGTAGGCGAAAGAATGGGTAATAATATCGTGTATTGGAATCCTGAATAGAATCAAACTGCTTTGAGAAAAACAATATATTGCATTGCTTATTGAACGCTCCTCGTGATTGATGAGAAATGGCTGACTACATTTACTTGCATAACTAATCGCGAGTGTATTTAACTTACCGGGTGACGCTGCTGCGAACTTTTAAACATATCAGCCACTTACAAATGCGCCAACAACTATAGTACTGCTTGTCTTAGTAGCTGATATCTCAAAAAACAGATTAGTTGGGTCTGACTGTACCTAAAGGTTAAAGACGGGATTGGTCTCCCTCTCAGCAAGCGCCACTACCTTTCATTCCACACGATCTACAATGCCTCTGCCAAGGATGGACCTCTCACTAACAGGACAGGACATCTTTTTTTCTTCTTTTCCTCCTCCTTCTTATACTTTGCCTTTTTTTCGGTTTTTCTGCGCGGTCGGAATACTTATATGGGCTGAGTCAATGTTATTGACAGTTGATTGCTGAATAATCTTCCTGGCACCCCAACTACCTCTGGTACAAAATCTGTGCACCCTATCTGTCTGCATCTAGAGAAAATCAACGTTCAAGTATAAAACTGTTTTCTAAATGCTTGTGTGGTGTGTATCCGAGGTGCTCCGAGGATACCAGCCCTTTATTTACGGAGCTATATTTGAAAAAACCACATCCAGGCTGGCCGGATTAACAGCACTCGCAAGCCCTCGAGGTTGGTTCGCTTCGTGTAGGCTAGTCTCTCCAACTACCGGAGGCGGCGCCTTAATGCGCTCGGCAGTTCGTGCGAGTCAGGACAGAACATATTTTGCCTGTTTCTTATAATTTTCCCAGCTACAAACCATTGTCGCTACTTAATTAATCATCATCCAAGGTGATTTATACACGGATCTATCAAAAAGTGGCCCACACTAATGGACGCAACCTCTGTGGTTCGATTCAGTTTTAAGGTGGTTATACACTTACCTGCAAACTTTACTAGCATGCTTGGTCAAGCACTTGACCGTGTGTAGGGTAATTCTGAGTAAGCATTCGGACTGCCAAGTCTACCTGAGATGTGAGCGATTTTCTTTTTCGTACATCCATCCTCAGTTTCAGATGAACAGTGGAACAACAGCTGATGAATGTGTTGTAACCTGTTGTAACCGCGATCGGAATGGTCGTGGGGTGGCCGAGAAAGCGCGGAGGGACCAAATGGAGAGCGCTCCGTAAACAAACAAACGAACGGAAAGGACGGACACGAAACAACGACGGACGATGGAGAGGGACCTCACGACGACAACACGCAAGAAGCAACGGAGTAACAGAGACAACCAAACGAATCCAAGACGTCCACTAGTAATGAAAACAAAGAACGGTAAACACGCTGTCTGTTGCTGAGGCGATATGTCAAGACTCACGCAACGATTAGACTTGCTGGCTAAGTGTTTTTTTCTTTATTGAGTTTCCATTCCACCAGAAGGGGGCGGGCTGGCAGCAGCTTAGTATGCCGCTCTTCAGCCTACAGAATTTGTTTTAAAAAGATGAAGATAATAATTAATAAAACAAGCGATAAAATCGGAGACTTAAAGAGTAACATGGCGAAAAAAATCGCGGAACGTAAAACAAAGAACAGAGGGATGATAAAATACATACGAAGCAGACAGGTAAAACAATAGACAGACAATTAAAAAAACACGGCGACAGTCTGGTTTCTGTTCGCAAAAGACATAAAATTCACACCTAGCGACAGCATGGTTTCTGTTCGCAACACAAGAAAGACGAACAACACTGAACAGTCACTAAAAAGTTGGCAAATGTGACATACCACAGCCGAGAGCAGGAATTCAAATTCCGCGGCGCGCGGTACCAGAGAATGTATGAGATGCAATGATATCACTGTCAGTTGTGTGTGTGTGTGGGGGGAGGGGGGGAGCGGGGGGGGCCGTGCTAGGTTAAGTTCGTGTGGGAATTGGGTCCTGTATCTGTCATATGTTAATTAACCATCCTCCATAACAATGAATTAGAAATTAAATGATTACCAGGAATCACAACTAATTCGGTTTTACCATTAAAGAAAAAAATGATACTTTTATTCTAGTAAAGCCTTGGCCTATCTGATAAAAAAAGTCTGGGATTATATACCAATAATCGTATAAATGAAATAATTGCGATCACGAAGTTGTACTGTGATTGTCGTGATGATAGTAGAAAAGACAGACAGCACTGAAAATGGAATGTATTGAACCTGTGATCAGAGCTGAAAGTAAGCTGGTCATTGGATTTGAATGCAAGTCTTCAAAGTGAAGCTTGAAGTTCGAAATTCTATAAAATGGTTTTAATGCCAGACGCATATTCTGACGGTTTCCGCTCATTCTCACCACAGTACATTGTAGGTGGAGGTTGAAGTGGCTACAGAATCAGTCATTGGAGGAACACCAAGACCTTCACCAATGGCTAAGTGCAAATCAGCCTAAAATCTCTCCGAGTCCTCCGATTTATCCACTCTCATGGCGTCGCAGCTCAGCAGAGGCGAAGTCAGACGATGGAGTCTCTCAGCGAAGAAACAATAAGAAGCAGTAACTTTGTACCAAGTGTTCACTAAAAGGAGAGCTCGTATTTCCACACTTTTGCTGTTTACTCTATGTCGACTGGGAGTGGAGGGGCTACCAATCTTCTGAGTGCCAAACTTTAAAAACGTTCCTTAGAAAACGCTTCTCCCTTCCCTGGGTTGTTCTTTAGCCAGTTAACCAGTAATGCGCGTCCTACCATTTCACATAGAAAAAAGGCACATCTCTCTCTTTCCATCTCTCTCTCTCTGTGGCCAATGTGTTGGGTCCTCATAGGCACAGTCAAGTTTCTCTGCCTAGCTTCTACTTTAGTCGTATTAGCCACTGCAGTTCTTATGTAGCGTAAACACTTGGTTTCTGTGAAGTTCCCATCCATTTTCAGGATAACATCTGTAGCATCAGGCGCTTTCCCGAGAAAACACAGCTTTCTACGTTTTGTGCACAATAATGCCTTCTTGGAATTCGCTGAAGACAGTCTTCCTTCTCATTCCACTTCTGGGCTGTAGAAGCAGTCGTGGCTGGGGGGTCTCACGCGACAAGCGATCTTATCTGTGTTTTGCTGTGGTGCTTCAGGCGCCCAATGGCGGCACTACAAAAGACTGTCCAGCCACTTTTGTCGCTGGTGCTCCCTTCCGAGAACCGCTCAAATGGCGATGGTCTGTGCGACTCCATGGCTCTGTTGCCTCATCTCAATCTGGTTTCAAGACATGCAAATCCGAATAAAAGTGTAAATGAAGAGTAAATTACATTAGTCAGCTCCTGACAAGCACTAATATTGTTAGGTACCACATTTCTCGGTGTCAGTTAATTATTCCGATCGAATGGGTCTTTGCCTTATGATTTTACATATCTTACAGGACCGTTTCTGAAAAAAAAAAAAAAAACGGTTGCATAACATTATTCATTCAAATGTGACCGGTTTCGGTTCTCCACTCCTCCGTTGTCAGGCCCCTATATACAGCAAACACGACAATAACATTTGCTATCCAAGAAATACAAGATCACAATGGCAGAAGTAACTGTTGCCATACAAACTAATGTTAATAATCGGTATACAAAGCAAGCCACGGACATGAGTTCATATCGCCAGTGGGACCATGAAATCATAAAGCAACCGCAATTAATTCTGTTCTATAATAATATATTTACTGTTGAACCCCAAATGGCAACAACAATAGTTACTTTACTCTGTAAGAGAAACAAGTCGCATATATTGAGTAGGTCGCAAACATAGTTCACTATTTCTCGTTCCATTGGGCCCACAGCATAGTTTACGCCAGTAAACGACATAATTAAAATGAATGCTCCATAATAGCTGCAATAAGGTAATACATTTCTTTAAATATTTTACACAACAGGCCAGTTTCGGCCAATTGCCATTATCAATTGACGTCTAGCTGGAAGTAACGACCATACTGCATCTATAGTAAATTTTTCCCGCCGTATCTTGGTAAGAAAATTACTTTTTGTAGTTACAGAACGTAAAATACGTTTGTGTCAGATATTTTGACAGTTCAGTTTTGCCAGTTCAGTACTACGATGCTTTGTAAACGTTTACACAAGGTTGGCGCCGATGGCGACACTTACAACGTGTTGACATGAGGAAAGTTTCCAACCGATTTGTCATACACTAACACCAGTTGGCCAGCGCTGCCTGGTGAAACGTTGTTGTGATGCCTCGTGTAAGGAGGAGAAATGCGTACCATCACGTTTACGACTTTCATAAAGGGCGGATTGTAGCCTATCGCGATTGCAGTTTATCGTATCGCGACATTGCTGCTCGCGTTGGTCGAGATCCAATGACTGTTAGCACAATATAGAATCTGTGGGTTCAGGAGGGTAATACGGAACGCCGTGCTGGATCCCAACGGCCTCGTATCACTAGCAGTCGAGATGACAGGCATCTTATTCGCATGGCTGTAACGGATCGTTCAGCCACGTCTCGATCCCTGAGTCAACAGATGGGGACGTTTGCAAGACAACAACCACCTGCTCGAACAGTTCGACGACGTTTGCAGCAGCATGCGCTATCAGCTCGGACACCATGGCTGCGGTTACCCTTGACGCTGCATCATAGACACGACGGTCGTGCGGTAGCGTTCTCGCTTCCCACGCTCGGGTTCCCCGGTTCAATTCCCGGCGGGGTCAGGGATTTTCTCTGCCTCGTGATGGCTGGGTGTTGTGTGATGTCCTAAGGTTAGTTAGGTTTAAGTAGTTCTAAGTTCTAGGGGACTGATGACCATAGATGTTTAGTCCCATAGTGCTCAGAACCATTTTTGAACAGACACGACGCCTCCGATAGTGTACTCAACGACGAACTTCGGTGCACGAATGGCAAAACGTCATTTTTTCGGATGAATCCAGGTTCCGTTTACAGCATCATGATGGTCGCATCCGTGTTGCGCGACATCGCGGTGAACGCACGTTGAAAGCGTGTATTCGTCATCGCCATACTGTCGTATCACCCGGCGTGATGGTATGGGGTGCCATTGGTTACACGTCTCGGTCACCTCTTGTTCGCATTGGCGGCACTTTTAACAGTGAACGTTACACTTTAGGTGTGTTACGACCCGTGGCTCTACCCTTCATTCGATCCCTGCGAAACCCTACATTTCAGCAGGATAATGCACGACCGCATGTTGCAAGTCCTGTACGGGCCTTTCTGGATACAGAAAATGTTCGACTGCTGCCCTGGCCAGCACATTCTCCAGATCTCTCACCAATTGAAAACGTCTGGTCAATGGTGGCCGAGCAACTGGCTTGTCACAATACGCCAGTCACTACTCTTGATGAACTGTGGTATCGTGTTGAAGCTGCATGGGCAGCTGTACCTGTACACGCTATCCAAGCTCTGTTTGACGCAATGCCCAGGTGAATTAAGGCCGCTATTACGGCCGGAGGTGGTTGTTCTGGGTTCTGATTTCTCAGGATCTATGCACCCAAAATGCGTGAAAATGTAATCACATGTCAGTTCTAGGATAATATATTTGTCCAATGAATACCCGTTTATCATCTGCATTTCTTCTTGGTGTAGCAATTTTAATGGCCAGTAGTGTATATATATCCTTTGAAAGGGCACAGACGACTTCCTTCTCCATCCTTCCCAATTCGAGATTCTGCTCCGTGTCTAATCTCGGTTTCGACAAGACGCTGTACCGCAATCAATCTTCTTTCGTCTTAACCTAAATATGACTGCTGAAGACAAGTGTCATACGAAGGGTAATTGACCGTTGGTTCAAATGGGTCTGAGCACTATGGGACTTCACATCTGAGGTCATCAGTCCCCTATAACTTAGAACTACTTAAACCTAACTAACCTAAGGACATCACACACATCCATGCCCGAGGCACGATTGGAACCTGCGACCATAGCGGTCGCGCGATTCCAGACTGAAACGCCTAGAACCGCTCGACCACACCGGCCGGCTTGCCAATTATATACTGTCATTGTCCATAGTAGTAAATTTCAGAAACGTCCTTCATCAATGCCTAGTGATTAATTTATCACAAAACAAACGTACCTGAAACGATACAACTTTACGTTTTTCTCGATAGCACTCACTCCGTCCAGGGCACAGGTGTTTCGAATTGCCTCCACTGCTTTCACCCTTTTATTGTACACAAACAGAACGCAATGTCACAAATATTAGACCTTACTCAGTTTTAGACTCCGGTTTCTAATGCATAAACGACGCTCTTCATAACGTCAAAAATGAGAAATATTCAAATTTTCATGGCAGTAGCTATACTACAACTTGAACAAAATAAGACCATAGTTAAATACGCTTATACGAGTAACAGCACACCATAAAAAATCTCCGCGGATCTTTCTGAAGCGTAGTATTATATCATACGCAACGTTACATAATGTGATACTTGCTAATTCGAGCGCAGAAAAGTCTGCTGGAGATCATAGACTATATGCCCGATGCGTCGCTATCACTTGGGCGGACGCCGGTCAGTATCAAGCGGCCGTTGGCTGATGGCGCTAAAATTGGTATTATCACGACAGGCACCCCCAAGATTTTTCTATTACTAGCGGGTCAGAAAATGAACGAAACTGTTCCTGGCCTTCTGTCAGCCTGATGCTCTTAGCAGACATACGGAATACGACATAAAAAAGAAAGGAAAGGATGGATTCGATATCACGGCTTTGAATTCGCACTACATTATGTTGACTACCAGGCCATGAATAGGTTATTCACAACAACATCCCAAGTGGGAGTCAACACTTCTCGAACGGTGTACTGTGTAACCCATTATGAAAAAAACATGGAGCTAACCGATGTAAAATTCTGTGATTGGGTGACTGGGGATAGCTTATAATTGCTAAGGTGTGGGCTCAATTTCCGCTTGGGGGGTACCAGTTTTTAACAGCCACAAACATACCTTCTTCGCTTCCAGTAACGCCAAGTAAGGAACGTAGGACTGTGCCGTCGTTCTAAATCAACATTAAACATGTCCATTCATTACTGACTGGAACAGAGTTGGATTAATTTTGTCAGGCGGAAGTCGCTGCTTGCAGAAGCTCTGTCTCTAGTAAACTTGCTTACACTAGTAATGTTATTTTAACTCACGGACCAATCGTCATGTAGGGTCATAGTACCCTCATTTCTTATTTTAAGTGACCTTGAGATTTTGAAAATAGTGGCACTGGAATGGGGTTCGAGCTTCGATTGCAATTTTGCTCTGCATTTGAACCCTTAGAGATGGTACAGTCCCATCATTTCATTGTTTCCCCACGTTGCCGAAGTCCTTCAGGACTCTATAAACGGCGCGATCCTAACTACCAGTGAAAGAGGATTTGAGAGATGACATCTCTTTGTGTGGGGTCAACAACGACGATATGTACAGGGTTGGAGTCCCAGCCAACACAGATTTACTCATTGCGTTACCTCTAGCCAAACATGTGTACATCTCGCTACTGGTGAAGATGCAATGAATATTTCATGTCTATTCATAGCTATAAGACAATAACGAAAGGTGCCAGGTTCAAATCCCTGCCAGGCAAAAATCATTTGTATCGTCCTTTTAGGTTCCACTGTCGCGTTATTGGTGAACATATTTAATATCTGACATCTGACTGTGCTTAGTTAACAATTCGTGTAAGTAATGGGTTCTACACTCTATCCATCACCACAACTTACTTCATGGCGTTTCATACTTTTGTCTTGTAATTTATTACATAACTTCGTCACTACTTCTCAGGGGCAATATAAGCTTCATGGGGTTTCCGGTGCAGTGCTAAACGTATCGCCATTTATTTCCAGATTTGGCCATTCTGCCTTATGAACTGATATTGGTGAAACTTCGAGATTTTTCGTCTCTTTATGCCTAGTTCAATCTCGAACAGACACGCAAGCTTTCTTTCGTTAACAGTGGGTTCAAATTCGGATTACGAACAATAACTCGTCATGCAATTTAATAAGCGTGATAAGACTTCTGCAGTGCTGCTTATTACAATGAAGTTTAATTTACAAGCGTTAAGGACTGTTTTATCTCTAATAACGTGTTTCCTAATATTTGTGGTATCACAGTACTGATTTACATCTGAACTGACTGCCATAATAAGCAGTCTTCTCTAATGATCTCTTGTGGTAGCCATCGTGTATAGTCAAACGACTGTACTGCATAGTGTTTAGAGGACCTGTGATACAGCTATGCTATGTTGATTGCATATGGCCTACACATCGGAATTCAGAGGTGGCTCACGTATTGTGCCGTCGGGTGTACAAGCAAACGTCAGTTGTTAATCAAGTCAAGCAGTATAATGGAAATTGCTGGAAAAGTTTATTAGATTATAACCATAAGCAAAAGGAAGGAAGAATAGCGTTCCAATGCATTGTCATTGATGAGATCGTCAGAGACTGAACAGAAACTCGTACAGCAAATAGATGGGAAAGCGCTCGGCCATGCCCTTTCAAAGCAACCATACCCCATTCACCTTAAGCGATTTAAGGAAATCTATTCTGAGCTTTCGCCACGCTCCACGACTGACTTCTATACAACATTGTACTTCAGACTTACATTTTCGGAATTTTCTTCCTCAAATTAAGGCCAATGTTTGATACTAGTATACATCTTTTGGGCAGGAATACACTCCTTGCCTGTGCTAGTCTGCTTTTAATATCCTCCTTGTTTCGTCTGTCGTATGTTATTCGCTTTCATTTCATGTACACTGTGATCCGCAATTTTGATGGCAGTTCTATCACTGATCTCATTTCTGCTACTCCTCATCACTTTCATCTTTCCTCTATTAACTCTCAGTTCACACTATGTGTTCAGCATATTGTTCATTTCGTTCAGTGTGTCTTGAAGTTCTTTATCACTTGCACTGTGGATAGCAATATCTTTAGCGAATATTATCGTTGATATTGATAGACCCTATACAAGAGGGAAAGTTAAGAAAAATTCTGAGCTCTGTGTATTTCTTTTGCGGCGGCTCCATCTCAGACCCAATTCTCTAACAGACTTCTCCAAAATCGAAACAGAAGTACCGCTTATGAACAGCAGTCAGGGAACAGCCTTCTGATAGCAGACGCTGATCGAGGGTTGGATTCAGGAAAGAAGGAAAGGGGGGGGGAGGGGGGAAGGAAGGCATCACAGTTTGTTCCATTTGTCCTCCCCCCCCCCCCCCCCCTCTTTTGCAAATGTGACATGCTGTCGCAATCATTTTTAATGTTCAACGGATACCTATGATTTTATTGTTAACAACAATAAAAAGCATAAATCATTTTTTGTTTTGTTTAAAGCCAACTAATGGGGTTGTCAACATAACTGTTTATTTCTCCTTTCTTTCATCCTCCACCGAAACCCTTTCATTTTCTCAGAATGAGCAATTTTCCACTCATCTGACCATTTGACAAACGTTTTTCTGTTTCCAGAATGAGATTTTCACTCTGCAGCGGAGTGGTAACATTTTCATACTCTGCTCTTCGGAATCCCAAAGCGGAACGCATGTTGTGAGCCATCCTGAAATATCCAATACATAATACAGACGTGCCAATACTTGCCACCTAAAATGTAGACAAAAATCATTCTCACATTTACACTGCCACCGCTCTTTCTCGGTAGACAACTTGTGAACAAGCCTATACTTCGTTTTACCCTGATTAGGAGACCTCACTACCCGTGAGGCCATTTTCTAGGATGGCCTTCGGCTGTGCGTCTGAGGTATGACTTTTGAGGTTTTATTTATTGAGGCTCTAGTAGTTATACCACAAAAACCTCTGAATTTATTTATTTCCAATCTAAATTTGTCTCTGCTGGCTAGGGTCTCTCACTCAAACTATCCCTTTTTGTCTTGCCTCTCCACCTATTTTCTTTGTCTGTTTTCCTGTGTTGGGAGAATGTGTGGATCTTAACTGTTAATCTGCCTTCCTTTATTCTCTCTAGATATCTTTTCCAGATCTCATCTGTTATTTCAGGGCAAAATGACCGTATTTCCTTATTTGGAATCAAAACCCTGTTGCAATCTTTGATCCTGACTAAACGTAATACTATCTTTTTCTTTTCTTTTTATTTTTTTCCAGGTCCTCTAATGCCATTTTACATGCAAATGAAAGTTGTTTCCGATCCACAGAACACTTCTGGTTTTACAACTTATTATAATACCTTTATTTAACGTCTCTAGGAAAACATTTTTGTACATGTTTCTTACTTCCATGTAGGCTCTTTTCATTTTTTTCATTTTTTTGATTTAACTGCTTTTTTCACTTTGTTGTTGATGTTGCCACACTTGGTTTTTTAAAATTTTACTGAGTTACTTTCATTGGTCATGTGTCCTGTCTCTTCGAAAGGTATTTATAAATCTGTTTTTCAGCTGCCCCTTCAGAAGTTCTAGTTCTTCTTTGCATTCTCTAAGGCGCCATCTGTTTCCAGAATGAAAGTTTTCACTCTGCAGCGGAGTCTGCGCTGATATGAAACTTCCTGGCCTATTGAAACTGTGTGCCAGTCTGAGACTCGAACTCTGGACCTTTGTCTTTCGCTGGCAAGTACTCTACTGACTGAGCTTTCCAAGCACGACTCCAAACGAGTTAGGAGACGAGGTACTGCAGAAATAAATTGTGAGGACAAGCTGTGAGTCGTGCTTTGGTAGCTCAGTTGGTAGAGCACTTGCCCGCGAAAGGGAATGGTCCTGTGAGTTCGAGTCTTGAGCCGGCACACAGTTTTCATCTGCCAGAAAGTTTCGTTCCAACTGTTATTAACAGATCATCTGCAAATAGTAATTTGTTTAGATCAGTGCTTCGCTGTAGCGTAGCCTCCAAGAAACTGCAGTTGAGAGGAATACAGCATTTGAAAATCATACGTCCAGAAGTTTTACAAGAACATAAGGCAAACAGTAGATCTAAGTATTACAATACTAACCAACTCACGATTTTGATGACGTCATAGTGTAGATGAAATCAAATCGAAGCGTGCTTTCATCATTGTCCGTATTTCACTTGGTTATGTGAACCTGTAAATGAGGAGAATTTTGTTTCTCTCAACCGTGTCCTCCGGTGTTAAGGAAGTCGGTCTGTGCTTTTTTTTTTTTTTTTTTTTTTTTTTTTTACTTTCTTGTTGGAAGGTCCTTCTTCTTCTGTCTTACCTTATTCATCCTCCTGTGATTCGTTGGTTCTACCTGTGGACATGCGAATCGTATGGAGTTTATTGTTGATAGGAACTACGGTCAGCCTAGAAACATGAACCTTAAGCTGGCTAGAATATTACTGGTCAGGTCGTAAGACCATCCACATGGGCAGGTCCTCACATAAGGAAGTGCAACGTACTCTGTATTTAACGTAGCTTGTAATTTATAGAATTACTTGCCACTGGGTAGACTCTTAGTTAACATGATGCTCCGTTGCTCTCCAAGAGTTAACAGTGGAATTTGAAAACTGAGAAACTTAGGAATATAAACGCTATTACTCACTTACGGCCAAAGCACCACCAGATATCAGACCCATAGTACATCTGGATTTAAGTCTATATGACTACTTCTACATGACTATTCTGCAATTCGCACTTAAGTGCATGGCGGAGGGTTTATTGAACCATTTCAGACTGTTTCTGTACCGTTCCAGTCTCGAAGAGCGCCCAGGAATAACGCGTGAGCTTTGATTTCTCTTATTTTGTTGCCATGATCATTTCTCCCTGCGTAGGTTTTGGCTTTCGAAAACCTTTCCCTTATTTCGCGTTAATATAAAACGATCTATCCTGCTCTGAACTTTTTCGATATCCTCCGTCAGTCTATCAGGTAACGTTTCTATACTTTAAGCAGCCTCTTTAGTAGGTATGTTCCCACTTCTAAGTGTTCTGCCAATAAAACGCAGTCTTTGGTTTGCCTTTCCTACAACATTTTCTATGTGATCGCCCATATTTAACTTGTTCTTTAACTGAGTGTGACTTATCGTGTAATCAAAATTTAACGGATTCCTCTTAGTACTCATGCGGAAGACCTCATAGGTTTCATTATTTATAAATAAGTTGCCACTTTTGGCACCATACAGACATCTTGTTAAATTGTTTTACTCTTGGTTCTGATCTTCTGACGAATTCAATAGACGGTGAATGACAGCAAAAATTATACGAAGCCAAAATTAGTGTAAGGAGAGTCACGCGTGAAGCGTTCAACGAATTCGAAAGTAAAATTCTCTCTGCCGAATTGGTAGAAAATACTAAGAGATTTCGGTCTTATGTTGAATCGGGAAATGCATCTAAGCGATCTCTGCAGACACTCTGTGAACGTAATGAAACTGAGGACGACACAGAAAAGGCCGAAATATTAAACGTCTTTTCCCAGAAGAAGATCGCACCTGGTTTAGATCGTTCTACGAACGACAAAACAGATGATATCGAGATAAGGGATCATGGATAGAAAAGCAACTCAAATAGTTCAACAAAGGGAAGGCCACTGGATCTGACGGGATACCAGTACGATTCTGCGTGGAGTATGCGAAATAACTTGCCCCTCTTGTAGCAGTAATGTACCGTAGGTCTCAGGAGGAGCGGAGTATTCGTGGTGACGGAAAAATAACACAGGTCATTCCCTTCTTCAAGAAGGGTGGTCGCACACACACAGAAGTCGGTCTGTTGCAGAATTTTGGAAAATGCTTTATGCGCGCGCTTCATGGCATTTCCGGAGACAGAAAGCCTCTGTAGGAATTAAGATGGGTTCCGTAAACAACGACAGTGTGAAACCCATCTCGATGTGTTCCTCCGCGTGACTCAGAATGCGGAAGATACCGGCATCCAGGTGGATGCCATGTTCCGTGACTTCCGTGAGACATTCGGTACAGTTTCGCAGTGCCATCTACTGAACAAAGTGCGAACGAACGGAATATCAAACCAACTGTACGACCGTATTGAAAAGTTTCTAGCAAACAGAATACACAATGTTATTCTCAATGAGAGCAAGACTTCAGAAGTAACTTTAGGAGTATCTCAAGGGACAGTTATTGGTCCACTAATTTTCAGAATATATATAGCATGATTCACGAAGAAAAAACAGATTTCAGTTGTTCATTACAAACAAACTATGGGAGATAGGAAAATACTGCGGATGTCACTGGATAGACGAAGGTTCAAAATTTTATGTTCGTAGACACACTATACCATACACTCAACATCAGCACCATGCGTTGTTCGAGAAGCATCGAAATGGTAGTCCATTTCATTCCGCACACGAATCAAAGGTCCCTGTTTATTGAATTGACAGCCTCAACAGATCTATTTCTCAGCTCTTGAAAAGTAGCTGCCACAGTTGTGACAACGACTCCGGCTTTTTTGTGCCCCACAGAAAACAAATTGCAAATGTGTGAAGTCGGTTGACCAGGGAGGCCAAAAGCAACGAACAGTATCTTGTTTTCCACCTCTTCCAATCCAAGGTTGTGGGATGGTGTTTTTAAGATAATGCTGCACCTCAAGGTGAAGGTAGAGGGAGGCCGTCATTCATAAAAATGATACCACGGGAATCTTCGTGAAGTTGAGTCCAGGTATGACATTACTATCAGTTTCCTCCGCAAAAAAGGAAGGTCAGTGAACTTTGTGAACAGAAATGGCACAAAACACATTCAGTTTCAGTGAGACGTTTTCATGTTCGACAACGACGCCAGGATTTTGTAATCCCTAAATTCTTAAATATGGTGGTTTATTTCACCCGGTAGATGGAACGGCGATTCTTCCGTAATTATGAGTCGTTCGGAAAATTTGTCCTCTGGCATATCATACAGAAATGAAATTCTAAACTCGTACCTTCTGTCGTGGTCGCTGGGACGCAGTTGCTGCAGTAACTGCAATTTATAAGGCTTCATATGAGAGCATTGTTTCAAAACACGATAGACCATTGTCAGAGAAAGTTAAAATGGACTTGTGGAACTGATTTCGGCTACGCTCGACATTTTCATCAGACGTGGATGGCCGACCAGTGCTCTTCCCTTTGCTTATGCAACCACCTTCCAAGAATTGTTCATACCAGTCATAGATCTGCATGTGCAGAAACGGCTTCTTGCTGAAACGATGGCGGAATGCACATTTTACTTAAACAACTGACTGACTTCGCCCAAATTCCTATACACAAAATAATTTCTCTTCTGGAACCTTCCCCTATCCAGTGATATGTGGAATGTATTTCTATCTGTTATACACTATGTGATCAAACGTATCCGAACACCTGCCTGACTTAAAAGTTCGTGGCGCCCTCCATCCGTAATCCTGGAATTCAACACGGTGTTGGCCCACCCTTAGCATTGATCACAGCTTCCACTCTCGCAGGCATACGTTCAATCAGGTACTGGAAGGTTTCTTGGGGAACGGCAGCGCATTCTTCACGGAGAACTGCACCGAAGACAGGTATCGATGTCGGTCGGTGAAGCCTGGCATGAAGTCGGCGTTCCGAAACATCTAAAGGTGTTCTATAAGATTCAGATGAGGACTCTGTGCAGGCCAGTCCATTACAAGGATGTTATTGTCGTGTAACCAATCCGCCACAGGCCGTACATTATAAACAGGTGCTCGATTGTGTTGAAAGATGCAGTCGCCATCACCGAATTGCTCTTCAACAGTGGGAAGCAAGAAGGTGCTTAAAATATCAGTGTAGGCTTGTGCTGTGGTAGTGCCACGCAAAACAACAAGGGGTGCAATCCCCCTCCATGAAAAACACCACCGCCTCCGAATTTTACTGTTGGCGCTACACACGCTGGCAGATGACGTTCGCCGGCGGGAGTGGCCGTGCGGTTCTAGGCGCTACAGTCTGGAGCCGAGCGACCGCTACGGTCGCAGGTTTGAATCCTGCCTCGGGCATGGGTGTGTGATGTCCTCAGGTTATCTAGGTTTAATTAGTTCTAAGTTCTAGGCGACTGATGACCTCAGAAGTTAAGTCGCATAGTGCTCAGAGCCATTTGAATCATTTAGATGACGTTCACTAGCCATTCGCCATATCCGCACACTGGAATCGGATCGCCATGTAGTCAACGGTGATTCGTCACTCCACACAACATTTTTCCACTGTTCAATCGTCCAATGTTTACGCTCCTTACACCAAGCGAGGCGTCGTTTGGTATTTACCGGCGTGATGTGTGGCTTATGAGCAGCCGCTCGACCATGAAATCCACGTTTTCCCACCTCCCGCCTAACTGTCATAGTACTTGCAGTAGATCCTGATGCAGTTGGAATTCCTGTGTGATGGTCTGGATAGATGTCTGCCTACTACATATTACGAACCTCTTCAACTCTCTGCAGTCCTGTCAGTCAACAGGTACGGTTTTGGGCAGTATGTGCCCTTCACGTTTCCTCTTCACTATCATATAGGAAACAGTGGACCTAGGGATGTTTATGAGCGTGGAAATCTCGCGTACACACGTATGACGCAAGTGACACCCAACCACCTGACCAAGTTCGAAGTCCGTGAGCTCCTCGGAGCCCCCCCTTCTGCTCTCTCACCATATCTAATAACTACTGAGGTCGCTGATGTGGAGTACTTGGCAGTAGATGGCAGCACAATGCACCTGTTTTGAAAAATATATATTTTAGGGTTGTCCGGATACTTTTGATCACATAGTGTAGTTCGTCTGTAATAAAAAGTTAAAATCTGTTCTTTCTTTCTGAGTCACCCGTTATAAATTAAACAGTAGACAACGTCGGAAGTTCCATGAGGCTGTTTGCGGATGTTGCGGATGTATACTGAAGAGTCGCAACGCTAGAAAATTGTAGCGAAATGCAGGTGGAGCTGCAGAGAATTAACGCTTGGTGAAGGATGGCAGTTGACCCTCAGCATAAGAAAATATGCCGAACTGTGTACACATAGACTGTAAGACACATAATAGGGTTAGATTGCAGAAGAATCACAGGAAGCAGATACTTCCATAAAATATCTTGGAGTATGCAGACGGAGCGATTTAATGTGGAACGGCCAAATAAAACTATACGCAGGAAAGGCATTTGCCAGGAAGATTCATTGGAAGAATCGCCAGGAAATGTAGCCTGTCAACAGGGGAAGTAGCACTCAAAATCCTATTTCGACGAATACTTGTATATTGTTCTTCAGTATGTAAACTGTACCCGCCAGGATTCGCAGAGAAAATACCGAAGATCCGAAGAAGTGCAGAGCGTTTCTTTACAGGTTCATTTAGTAAGCACGAAACCGTCACGGAGATTATATGGTTCAAATGGCTCGGAGCACTATGGGACTTAACATCTATGGTCATCAGTCCCCTAGGACTTAGAACTACTTAAGCCTAACTAACCTAAGGACAGCACACAACACCCAGTCATCACGAGGCACGGAGATTATAAACCAACTCTATAAGAGAAGGGTTCTGCATCACGTTATGGTTCACTGTTAACTTTCCGAGTGTGCACCTTCCTAGAAAAGTGTACAAATATATTTCTCCCTTCTACGTATATCTCGCGAAAAGAACATGAAGATAAAATTAGAAGTATTAGAGTCCACACGTATGCATGCCGTCAGTTGTTCTTCCCGTGAATCATTCGCGACTGGAACAGAAAAACTGGTATGACAGGGTTACGGTCTACCAAAACTACGGTACGGTAGCTCTGGTTGTTGTTGTTTAGGTCTTCAGTCCGAAGAGTAGTTCGATGCAGCTCTCCATGCTACCCTATCGTGAGCAAGCCTTCTCAGCTCCAAATAACTACTGAAACCTATATCCCTCTGAATCTATTTACTATATTCCTCTCTTGGTCTCCCCCTGGGATTTTATCCCCCTCCCCACCCCTTCTTCTTTTATGATTGATAAATGTGAGAGTTGTTCATGAACAACAGAAACATGTTTCATGTAAGTTCGCGGAAGTATTGAAGCGATGTTTAATATCTTTTGGTTTCATGTTTTTTTATTTTTTATTTCAGCTTCTTATTGAGGAAATTAAACGCGCTGTATGGTAAATCTATATTGCTTTCTTTATTTTTACCACAAAATCCATGTGTCTAACGTTACAAATCAACAATTTTCGAATAAACCTGAATTAAGCGTTAACAATTGCAATTTATCTATAAATACTGTTTATTCTTAAGTAAGAGACAAGAGAATAACTACAAGGAACAAAAATGTTTCGTTGGTTACCCGACCCTTCACACATCCTCCCTCAGTGCCTAGACGGTTCACTGCTTCCGGTTTTTATTGGGATCTAGCGAGGCTCTGATTGCACGTGTAAAGAATACGATAGTTATGAGATAATGCCCGCAATGGTATGCAACACACGTAACATACAGGTAACACGTGTACGACCTTTACTGACCAAAGCTACAAGGAAAACTGCCGTTGTCTATGGTAGACTGTGGTAGTTTAACAACTCCAGTGACAGTGGTACACAGAACACCCTCCGCTACATACCACAAACTGGCTTTCGAATATAGATATAGTTGTATATGTAGGTGCGTTTGTAGATGTAGAAGAGGCCCACTCAGATTGTCTCCTAAACCGTTTACATAAATAAGGAACAGCAGAGCGCCTACAACACTTCCTTTGGGAATGCCATATACAAAGTGTGATTTAGAAGTTTCAAGACTGATTCATTTCTGAGTAGGACCAGTTCCGCCGGTTGGGGTAAGTAGTGGGGGGTCTCAGGGAACGAACTGACGTTGCGGCAGTTGCCTCCAGAATCCTGGAGAGTGCGCATTGCTTGCAGCGTGAGAGGAGGAGGAGGAGGAGATTAGTGTTTAACGACCCGTCGATTGCAGCGTGAGTGCGTGTCATTGACCTCGGTCGAAAAGTGGGAGAGGCCGAAATGGAGCAGCACTTGGAGCAGCGTTATGCGATTAAGTTTTGCGTGCAACTGAACAAAACCGTCACGGAGACTCTCGATGTGATTCAAGAGGCCTTTAAGGAAGAAGCCATGTCCCGTGCAATGGTTTTCATATGGCACAAACATTTCAAAGATGGCCGTGGGAATGTTGAAGACGACGACCGCTCTGGCCGAACGGATCAAAGTGTTGAGAGACTGCGGGAACTTTTAAACAATGACGGCCGTCTTAGTGTGAGTGCTCCGCCACTTGAGGGATCGAGTTCGCCGCGTCCGTCTGGCGATCAAGAGCGACTGGATTCTCCACCACGACAATGCGCTCGCTCACCGTCGCGCGCCGCCGCCGAAGTTTTGGTCAAGTTCAACGTGACAACACTGCCGCAGCCACCCTACAGCCCCGACTTGGCTACAAGTGACTTTTTCCTCTTCCCCCGAATCAAGACAGGCTGAAAGGGAAGCGATTCGACTCCATCGACGCCATCCAGCAGGCTTCGACGAGAGCCCTTGACAGCATGACACCCGAGGCCTTCCAGAAGGGCTACGAACAGTGGAAGATGCGCTGTCAGCGCTGTGTTGATGCTAAAGGATCATATTTTGAAGAATTTTAGTCCGCTGTACTTAAATGTCCAATAAATTTCTAGTTCTAAGTCTTGAGACTTTTGAATCACACCATGTACCTATTCTGTTTTACTCGGTTACATTCCATCAGTTAGCACGAAATATGACGCTTCTGGTTTGAAATCACTAATCGAGTAGCACAACTGAGATGGCACTCCATAGACATGCAGTTTGATTAGAAGCCGCTCGTGAAGAACGTTGACAAAAGTCTTCTGGAAATCCAGAAATATGGAATAAATTTGAGATCCCCTGTCCATAGCAACTTTTACTGCATGTGAATAAAGAACTAGTTGTGTTTGAGTCAGCGTTGACTATGTGACAGTAGATCATTTTCCTCGAGGTAGTTCATAACGTTCGGATATAGACCCACCTAAGGGAACTAGGGAGCTCCTGTTTAATTTCAATGCTACGAATACGTACGCAGAGGTGGTAGGATCCACAGGACCTAAAAAGTTTAAGATTTTGTTGGACACAGCGGCGCAAGTGTCAGTGGTTACTAAGAATATAATGGGACGAAGGAAGTTAGACCCAAAACGTTATAGGTCGCGTGGAGCGGGGGATAAGGAGGTCACGCCTTTGGGGTCGGTGACAATTGACTTTCGAATAGAGAAATGCCGATGTAATGCATGCATGGAGGTAGTACCATGGGTAAGCGAGGGCTATGACTTGATTCTAGGAGTAGATTTCTTGCATGAACATCATGCCAAAATTGACCTTGGACAACGGAAATGTGGAACTTGGTGGTGTATTATTTCAGCTAGGGGAAACTGTTGTCAATGCAGAGCTGTCGTGAGGGGCGCTCAACGTCATGAACAAACCAACTGAACCGCGTACATTAGCATTGATGCTTAATTCGCATGAATGTGCGTCCAGTGGCACTGGGAAGTCCCTTCGGGTAAGTGTGGAGACGAATCTACCTGTGCGTACAGTATGTGTTATTGAACCATTGGAGGACAATGAAGTTTTGGGTTCACTGGGTTGTTTTGTGAAACGAAGTTTTGTAAACGCGCAGGAGGGGAACGTGAATAATTTTAGCGCTATAGGCGCGAATTTCAGGAAAGGAGTTTTAGTAGCAAATTTGGATGTGCCAGATGACGAAGACTGGTGTTCGAGAGGTAGACGAAACGATCAACCACTAACTGCCGATAGAACTGCGTTGCGTGACAAAATTAAGCATTTGAAAGGAGAAGAAAGGGAGCATATGGAAGAATTATTGTGGAAATTTAAGGATTTGTTTTTTCCACAAGGGCCATTACCACCAACTCCATTAGTTCAACATAGGGTACCAACATAGAATGAAGTACCTGTTTACCATAAACCATATAGAATACCGAGGTATTTGCAGCCGATTGTGGAGGCTTTCATTGATCAGCAGCTTCTGGATAGTATTATATAGTAGTAGTTATAGGGGAGCGGGCATCGTTGTTTGCCTAAAAATCTACAGATGGGACTAAGAAATACAGGTTCTGTTGTGACTACCGAGACCTCAATAATAAGACAGTAACTGACGCATAACCCATTCCAAACATATCGGAGGCTTTGGATCACTTAGGACAGTGCCAGTACTTTTCTACGATGAATTGGACAAGTGGTGATCATCAGTTAGCAGTGGCTCCAGAAGATCGTCCAAAAACTGCTTTCTCCACTGCTGGAGGCCATTACCAGTACTTTAGAATGCCATTCGGTTTGAAAAACGCTCCAGCAACCTTTCAGAGGTTGCTAGACAGTGTATTGAGGCGTTTGAAACCACGGCAGTGTCTGGTCTATTTGGATGACATTGTAGTGTTTTGAAGTAGTATGCAGCAACATAGACAGCGGTTGAGGGAAGTCTTTAAGAGGTTAAGAGCAGCTCGTTTGACGTTGAGCCTGGAGAAGTGCCTTTTTACATTAGAAGAAGTAAAATATTTGGTTCATATTATCAGTAAGAACGGAGTGCGAACAGATCCGGGGTTGGTACAGGTTGTAAGGGATTTTCGGGAACCGAGGACAGTTAAGGAAGTGCAGTCAATCATTGGAATCTGCAATTTCTGTCGAAAGTTACTGAAGGGTTTTGCAGATTTAGCACAGCCGTTGACGCGATTGTTACAGAAGGGTGTGATATTTGAGTGGTCAGAAAAGTGTCGGAAAGCTTTTGACAAACAAAAAGAAGTGTTAACATCAATTCCGGTTCTTGTGTTTCCATATTTTGAAAAGGAGTTTATACTAGCATGCGATGCATCGAATCTAGCATTGGGCTGTGTTCTTAGTGAGGAAATTGATGGGAAAGAACATCCTATAGCCTATGCGTCTAGGCAGTTGAATGCAGCAGAGAGGAATTACTCAACAACAGAGTGGGAGATGCTTAGCGCAATCTATGGAATCACATATTTTAGATGTTATTTATATGGGAGAAGATTTCGGGTAGTGACAGATCATGCTGCGTTGAAGTGTTTGTTGGAGTTGAAGGATCTGTCCACTAGACTCGCTAGATGGGCTGTGAGACTCAGTGAATTTGACTAAGAGGTGGTGCACAAGCCTGGGAAGAAGCACGGTAATGCGGATGCACCATGTAGGAAGGTGGCAAAAGTAGAAGTCATAGGTTATGACCTAGAGGTATGGCAAGAATTACAGGACGCCGACAACGATTGTAAATTGTATTGGACACAGCCACAATTTAATATGTACAACGGTCTTCTGTGCAGGGAAACGAAGTTAGGGCCAAGGGTAGTAGTGCCAGCGAAGTTGAGGGATGAGGTTTTAAAGGAAGCACATGATCACGTGTTATCTGGTCATGGAGGGTGTAGAGTGACGAATAGGAGAGTGGCGGAGAGGTACTAGTGGAGAGGTAGGAAAGCAGATAAAGCAGATGTGGATCAGTATGTCAAGAATTGTGTACCATGTGCGCAGAGAGCAGATTTGAGTTGGAAACAGATACAGCTACAACGATTACCGGAAGCAACATGTCCATTCTCTTTGCTGGAGATCGATGTCTTAGGACCTTTCAATCGAACGCCATCAGGGAACAGATTCGTCTTGCAATAATAGACCATTTTTCAAGGTGTTTGAGGTGGTGCCTATGCCGAATAAACTCTCAGCAATGGTCGCACAAGCGTTAGTAAACAACTGGATTTTGAAGTTTGGTGTACCGGAGACAGTAGTTACTGACCAAGGGACCAACTTCATTTCAGATTTATTGAAGGAACTGTGTAAATTGTTGAACGTAAAGAAGTTGAGGACGAGTGCATTGCAACCACAGGCGAACGGAAGGACAGAATGGGTACACAGAACAAATGGGAAGATGCTGAGTTTTTATGTGGCTTCTCATCACCATCAGTGGGACTAGTATTTGAGGCATATGGTATGTGCATACAATGCACAAATACCGGTTTCTCTCCATATGAGGTAGTGTACGGGCGAAAAATGCCGTCAGCGTTTGATTTAGTGAAGCTACAGAAAGGAAGGACTGATGAATCTTGTAACATGCCCTTTTATTTATGTTATTGTTCCCGCTCGTTCGGGATCTAAATAGCAGCCCAAAATTAGATAATTGATTAATGTGACCGTGTACCTAATGGGCTGGCAATCGGATTGGACTGCTCAGGGGATGTTACATTCCGTATTGTCCTTCGCAAATACTGTAATAAGTACTGTTTGGTGGTAAGAAGGACACAACACAGTTTCACAAACAAGATCTATATTCTTAGCAAAAGCACAAAATAAGGAGACAGCCACTGCCTTCGTCAATACGCTGTTAATGATGGCTAATCTCAGCACAGGTTTCTTTAGTTATTCTTAATCGTCACACGCAACATCCAATCACTGTAATCAAAGTAATGCCGGCGCGGTAGACGCGGAAGTTCAATAGCGGCACTTAATATCACTGAACTCACTCTGTAATTAAACTTTCTCACTTTCCCGTATAATCCTAACACAAAGGGGTTAAACCACGGCGATGGCCACTCCCTTTGTCGATAATTTACATTAATTCAACTGCTGGCTTCTGCACAGCTCTGCCCGCCTCGCGGGAACGTACCACACCCTGACTTCAGCACATCTCAACTCTAACTCTCTCCGCCCAGTTCTTCCCGCCCCGCGGGAATCTACCCAAGCAGCACTCGGCACTCCGGTGAACCCCCTCTAACTCTCGCGACCTGCACACACACTACTCGATAGTTGCCCTGTCGACCTGTGTGAGCGCAAACTTAGTAGTAAGGGCCTGCGGACCCCTTACAATCTGTACATCAACTCGCAGGGACAATTCAGGATGTTTGTAAACGGGTACAAAAGGCGAATACGAAGGCTTTGGAAGGGCAGGAAGACGCAGTGAAGCGGAAAGGAAGTTTACCGCGGTGTAGAGTGGAGCAATGGGTCATGCTGTCCAGCACCTACACGCAAAAACGGAAAACGAAGAAGTTCCTCACGACGTATCAGCGACCATACCAAGTTGCAAGTTGTTGAAACCACATCCCTCGTTAATGTTAAGCTTCAGCTGCCAACTAGAGCAACGATAGTACACATTGGGCGGTGACGACCATTTAAGGGTTGCCCGGATGTGATTCCAGGCATGTCACAGGAAGGAAAGAGGAAGAAAGAGAGAGTGATGAGAGGTGCTAAGCACAGAGAAAACCAGGAAGACAGAGTACAGCATGAAGTACCATATTCTTTGCGATCCAGAAAGTAGTAGAGTACTTGTAGTTTTTTTGTTTTTGTTTTAGTGTCATGTATCTTTGGGTTTGTGCAGAGTAATTAGGCATTGTATTTTCATATGTTGTATGTATTTTCGAATATAGCCTGTTGCGGACAGCAGTCCTTTTGAAGAGGGAGGAAGGGTCACTGAAAAGGGAAGTGTAGCGTCTGACGTTTGTGGAGTGTTGTTGGAGGAGAAATCAAACGCAGTTCCGGAGAAATAAATGCGTCGGAGTAAATTTTGAGGCAAAACCGTAATAAATATGTGTTGATCGATGTCAGAGTCGTACGATTTCCTGTTTAAATTTTTTGATATCGACAGTGCTGGGTCAGGAAAGTCGTGTTTATTGCACCGGTTCATATAATGTAAATTTAAGGATGAAAGTAGTCACACAATTGGTGTTAGGTTTGGATAAAAAATAGTGAATGTTGGAGGTAAATCTATGAAGCTACAAAGATGGGACACGTGCACAGTGCAGTTATTTTTAGCTAGGGGGAAAGGAATAGACTGTCCAAGGGACTTCGTCGAGCCAAAACTGAGCTTGCAACGGGTCGGGATGCATTGGATCTTTTCCACCTACGAGAATTTGGTAGTAGTAGCAAGTTGTTTTGAGCGGGGAGTGTTTTCAGAAGCGAAACGTATAGAGCTCGAAGGGAGTGGAATTTTAATTAATGGGACTAAGTGTAACATAATAGGACCAACCTTCCACCTGCCAGCGTCAATTTCAGGAGTCACGCAACTGAAAGTTACGCAGCCACAGCTGTACTGGCCAGAAGTCATTTTAGAGTTTTTGCCAAGGCAGAATCTGACCTTGTTAAATCAAACTCTGGAGCCAGGTGTGTTGAGATGCGTAAACCAGTTCATTTTAGAGCAAGCGGGCGCAATCAGCCGACCAGCTTGTTCAACATGTTGCTCAGTATAGGGAAAGACAATGGCAAATGACGATCATTTTGAGTACCTCTGTGTCAGGTGTCATCGCAGCCTTAACTTTGTTATGTGTTTTCTTTCTGATCAGGTGGAGAGTTAACTCCAAAAGGGAACCAAGGGTAGTCTAAGTCCCAGTGGATTGAATACCGAGGGCGTAAGACGAGTAGGTAAGGGGTTGATGGAGCAGTGATCGTCCAGTAAGGAATTTTTACGTTTTGTTTCATGTCATGGTTTTAAGGGCACTAGGCCACATTTAAGTTTTCTGATAGTAAGGAAATATGCCATAGATGCTGACCCAAGTAAGTTAAGAGGTAGTTAGGGGTCGTCCTGGGGACCAGGTTGTAACACGACCGGAAGTACAAATGGGTGGGGTCCTTTTTAAACTGTTTGTCGTTTCGTGACCGTTGTTTTTCTTTACCGTGCGCCCTGTCCACACCACGTACCTGATAATCCCGCGGCGGTCGTACTGTTCTGCTTCACACTGCTGTTGGCTTGCCTGAAATTATTTATCGAAATATGCAAGCGAATAAGGGGAGCCACTCAACGTTAAAACACAACACTGTTCGACGTCTGGTATGAACAACTATATTCTGAGACGATTAAAGGAAAATCGCAGATTGCACTGTTTACATCCGAATTCGGAAGTGTTATCCCAATTAATGGATGATTAACAGTCCACAAAATATCATTTAGACGAGCATACGCGTAACCGACACGACGCGGGTGATTGTTGATGATGCGGAAACCGAATGATCGAACGAAAGTTCTTACGCTCGTCACACATACAGAAACCTGGTAATAGTCCTCCTTGTCACTAGTAACGATATAACACTGCTCGTAAAGTTAATTTTTCAGTTCTCAGTTCTCACTTGTACGAGCGAGCGCGTAACCGTCGCGGCATGGTTGATTGTTGATAATGCGGAAACGCGATGATCGAACGCACGTCCTCACGCTAGCTACAAGACACTGGCACTTGACTGCACTCTTTTATGGTAACTAATTTTTACTGATTCAAATTGGTTCATTCTGGGAGACCGAACACGGCGCGAATGATCGATGCTGTGCGACACGCAACGAGAGGAAACACAAATATGTTATCGACGGCACTGCTCAATTTTTCATTACTTCTTGACACACTTTCCTCTGAATCACTTCCATATTTCATCACTTTACTGTAACAGCACTAGTAACAACACTTCAACATGAATACAAAAAAAAAGCCTCTCACATGCGGAGCTACACACTACACAACATAACAGTACCGTGTCCCGCGCTCGACTCTCTACATACGCGGCTGCCCGCAAAGATACTCCACAACTAAGCCAGCGATATGACAATACGCTTACATTCCCGCACGGAAAAGTTTTCGAAGTGTCGAAGAGAATATCGAAAAATCTAGATAATTCCCTCCTGAAGGGTGTTAAGGAGATGATGTGAGGGGTGGGGGGTATATTGCCCCATCCCACAGGTATATACCATTGCCACATTATGGACCAGACATGAGTTACACATAATCATGGAAACATAACGAACAGTTGTCAAATATGCAAAATTTTTACATAACAAACGAACCCTATCTACAGTGCAACCTGTATAGCAAAACACAGTTACAGTACAATGGATAAAGCCCCTGAAATAGAAAAGTTTACAAATACAAAAGGTTAGACATGATACACAGTTGCCTGAAAGAAGTAGAGAAAAAAATTGTAGGAAAACACACGCGTTCACTGCTACTCCAACTACTCCAAGTAGACAATAACACTGGTGGCACTACAAGGCAAAAAAAAAAAAAAAAAAAAAAAAAAAAAAAACCTTAAGAACCTCCATCAGTACCAGGCCGTCAGAACCCAGTAAAAAAAAATTTTTTTCGCTACTGACAACACTGTGTCACAAGGGAGCGTTCTTTGCATTGAAAGGGGTGGGGAGTGACTGTAGCGTCGATGCTGCGCCGACCGTCAGATGTGCAGTATAGTCGTTAGCTCGCCACTCTCGCCTCGCGGTAATCCGTCCATTGGTGTACATGAAACAGGATAGTGACGGTCTCAGTGTTGTCCTAGCAATGCCTATCCAACTTACTCATAGTCCGTTACTACTACAGTAAACATTACGATGGTCTATATGACATAATAAACACATACGCTATTAAGAAGAAAAACATATGGATGTCCACTAACTTAAATTTAGTAGCTAAGTGAATGGTACAAAAATTAATAGCAAATCATTAAGCAAGAGTAGTATGAAATCTTTAAATGAAAACTTTTGGATAGCACAACCTATAAACACTAGACACTAGTAATCACTCAACCATAACACTGTGTGGGCAAGAAGAAATGTAATACATATAATCTAGGTTAAACTGATAGAAGTGAAAAGAAAGAAAAAAAAATTGTATATGGCAGTAACACATCCTAGTTAAATCTCACTCGATTAGACTGTCCTCATGAAACCTCACAATAATCAGAAATTAACCTCTGTACTTAAGAACAATAGCAGTTGACATATATACAGATTCAGACACGTCACAATATACCACTCAGTCATTAATCTTGCTCACTATGGTATAGTTCAATGTTTTCCACTTGGCGTTTTCCCACGTGGCATTAGGTATGCTGTCGATTGCACCCTCAAAAATATGTGATATACGCCTTCCACTTGCTATGTTTCCAGTTTCGCACCTGGTCATCCGATGCATCATGCCTTGCGTTCTGATATCCATAGACGCCATGGTCGCCTCTGTGACCACCATGGCCAGAGAAACCATCATAATGTCTCCTGTAATTACTATTTTTCCAATGTCGTCCACTATGTCTATCGTCGTGGTTTGAATGGGTATCTGCATTGGGTTCATCGTTCCCTGATACTCTTCTATCATCTTCTCCTCCTCCTGTTCCTTGTGACTCATACAGCATGTCTAATTGTCCTGAGGCCGACTTCATTGCCTCTTTGTCATCTCTATAGATTGCTAACAACGTATACTGAACTCCAGTTTGTTGTTTACTTATGATCAGGGACAATATTGCTTCTGTCATCATTGGTTCACCTAAATACAAGCTCCTTTCGCAATAATCTTGAAGAAACTTCTTCAAGTTCTGGACACGCCCTCTCTCAAACATTCTACCTTGGTATAGATTGTTATGTACTTCATTTTGCTTCCGTCGTGACCAATATCGTTGCAAAAATTCCTTTTCTAATTCAGCAAAGGTTGTACACTATTCCTATTCTCATACCCTAGGTACCAGCTTCACCTTCCAATCTTGCTGCAACGAAGCGTACCTTTCTTTGCTCGTCCCATAATTCAGGCAACACGCCCTTAAATTGATCTACGAAATCCTTAGCATGCCACCTCCCATTTGGTTCGAAGTTCTTAAAATTCCCTATTCCAAGGAAGACCTCATCATTTTGTATACCAATTAAGCTGCCTCCCGCAATGTTTCCATTACGTAAAAGTGATTTCACCTGGTTCTCCACCTGCTGACCAACCTGCTCCTTAGTCTTTCCTACCTCACTGTACACCTCTTCTATTCGCCGTGCATAACCATCCTGGTTTAGCGCAACAGCCGTCAATCCTGTGTTTACAGTGTTTCATTTCCTCACTTAGTTGTTCGAAATGCCCGTCGTAAACGTCAACCTTTTTAGTAAGTTCTTCCTTCACTTCTTTGATTTTCAATTCTACCTTTTCAAAACGTTTAGTATTGCCTGCAACGTTCTCCTCAACCCGAACGGTGAGCTGATCTACACTCCTGGAAATTGAAATAAGAACACCGTGAATTCATTGTCCCAGGAAGGGGAAACTTTATTGACACATTCCTGGGGTCAGACACATCACATGATCACACCGACAGAACCACAGGCACATAGACACAGGCAACAGAGCATGCACAATGTCGGCACTAGTACAGTGTATATCCACCTTTCGCAACAATGCAGGCTGCTATTCTCCCATGGAGACGATCGTAGAGATGCTGGATGTAGTCCTGTGGAATGGCTTGCCATTCCATTTCCACCTGGCGCCTCAGTTGGACCAGCGTTCGTGCTGGACGTGCAGACCGCGTGAGACGACGCTTCATCCAGTCCCAAACATGCTCAATGGGGGACAGATCCGGAGATCTTGCTGGCCAGGGTAGTTGACTTATACCTTCTAGAGCACGTTGGGTGGCACGGGATACATGCGGACGTGCATTGTCCTGTTGGAACAGCAAGTTCCCTTGCCGGTCTAGGAATGGTAGAACGATGGGTTCGATGACGGTTTGGATGTACCGTGCACTATTCAGTGTCCCCTCGACGATCACCAGTGGTGTACGGCCAGTGTAGGAGATCGCTCCCCACACCATGATGCCAGGTGTTGGCCCTGTGTGCCTCGGTCGTATGCAGTCCTGATTGTGGCGCTCACCTGCACGGCGCCAAACACGCATACGACCATCATTGGCACCAAGGCAGAAGCGACTCTCATCGCTGAAGACGACACGTCTCCATTCGTCCCTCCATTCACGCCTGTCGCGACACCACTGGAGGCGGGCTGCACGATGTTGGGGCGTGAGCGGAAGACGGCCTAACGGTGTGCGGGACCGTAGCCCAGCTTCATGGAGACGGTTGCGAATGGTCCTCGCCGATACCCCAGGAGCAACAGTGTCCCTAATTTGCTGGGAAGTGGCGGTGCGGTCCCCTACGGCACTGCGTAGGATCCTACGGTCTTGGCGTGCATCCGTGCGTCGCTGCGGTCCGGTCCCAGGTCGACGGGCACGTGCACCTTCCGCCGACCACTGGCGACAACATCGATGCACTGTGGAGACCTCACGCCCCACGTGTTGAGCAATTCGGCGGTACGTCCACCCAGCCTCCCGCATGCCCACTATACGCCCTCGCTCAAAGTCCGTCAACTGCACATACGGTTCACGTCCACGCTGTCGCGGCATGCTACCAGTGTTAAAGACTGCGATGGAGCTCCGTATGCCACGGCAAACTGGCTGACACTGACGGCGGCGGTGCACAAATGCTGCGCAGCTAGCGCCATTCGACGGCCAACACCGCGGTTCCTAGTGTGTCCGCTGTGTCGTGCGTGTGATCATTGCTTGTACAGCCCTCTCGCAGTGTCCGGAGCAAGTATGGTGGGTCTGACACACCGGTGTCAATGTGTTCTTTTTTCCATTTCCAGGAGTGTATCCTCTGATGACTTGACTCAGCCAGTTTCCTTAGAGCCTCATTAGTCTCGTCGATCCTTTTACCGAGTCGTTCATTTATCTGCTCTACCGACTGCTTAATATCTTCTTTTTGGCATATAATATCTTCCCTCTGGCGCTTAATGTCTTATTTTAATTGTTTATTATCATGTAATAACGTTTTGAACATGTCAACAATAGACATGTCAGACCTAAATCTACACTCACCCCGTCTAGGCGTTTCCATGATTGGTGACGACACTGCATTAGGACTTCCCATCTCTATTGATATATTACTGTCACCTATACCGGAATCCGACACTCCACTACTCCTTGCTTCTGTTTTCGTCTCCACCTGATTACTTTCGCCTAAAGAGTCTGCTTTCATCTCCCTGTCTACTGCAGATGCGCGAACCTCATTAGTTGCCATATTGAACCACAAATAAGTCACTCAAGCGAGCAATAAACAAATCACAACAACACACAATGGATGGCAATAACCACAACCAAACTATAACGCCGTATGCATTCAACGCTGTAATTCGTGCTCCGAAGCACGCATAACATACAAAATCACGTAAAAGAAAAAAAAAAATAAGGAAACATAAATATAGTTCTCCAATTTTATTAACTGTTGCTAAAAAATAAGACTACTAAGTAAGCAGGATCTGACAGCGACATTTACTTTACTATACGATCGGCAAGTAAGCAATGTCTCGTAATTTTGGTTATACAAAAGAATTTAAAACTGTCACTGTTTGTAATTACGCAATTGTAGAATGCAATCTGCACAGCCAGTTAATTACTCTCGTTGCTTCAGTTGCGTGAGGTAACGTTGTGATACGCGACTTACTTTGCGTTGTCTTGTGGCTCAGTAGTCGCGACTGTTGCGTAGCGCCGACTCAGTTGCGGCGTTGGTTGACGTCATCCGGCTGTCAGCAATGCACCATCGCAGATTGGTAATATTTGCTGCGTCGCTCTTAGGCACCGCTCACATCATACAAGGTGACGGCTGCCAAAAAGTTTTCACTTTCGCCCTTAGGTGCCACTAGCGTCGTCTTCCATAATGGCTGCCAAATAACTATTCCCTTTCGCACATAGATGTCGCTAGCGTCGTCAAAAGCGCACCACCGTGGAGTATGTTCCCTTCGTAGCACTAGCTCTTTGCACTGTCATGGATCGGACGAGTATATACACTGTGTCGCAAGTTCTTTTACGTACACATCCCAAAGCTCGCGTGACGTCACTTAATAATATAAACTAACAATCAGTGTTTGTACACAAATGGTTCACTCTCCTAATAAATTATACGGCACTTCTTATCCGAAAATTGCAAGTCCTGAATACACGTCACCATGTAACACGCCCGGAAGTACAAATGGGTGGGGTCCTTTTTAAACTGTTTGTCGTTTCGTGACCGTTGTTTTTCTTGACCGTGCGCCCTGTCCACACCACGTACCTTACAATCCCGCGGCGGTCGTACTGTTCTGCTTCACACTGCTGTTGGCTTGCCTGAAATTATTTATCAAAATATGCAAGCGAATAAGAGG
Source organism: Schistocerca nitens (assembly GCF_023898315.1). Taxonomy (NCBI): domain Eukaryota; kingdom Metazoa; phylum Arthropoda; class Insecta; order Orthoptera; family Acrididae; genus Schistocerca; species Schistocerca nitens. The sequence continues at coordinate 526,925,633 of NC_064621.1, read as the reverse complement.
AGCCACTCAACGTTAAAACACAACACGGTTCGACGTCTGGTATGAACAACTATATTCTGAGACGATTAAAAGAAAATCGCAGGTTGCACTGTTTACATCCGAATTCAGAAGTGTTACCCCAATTAATGGATGATTAACAGTCCACAAAATATCATTTAGACGAGCATACGCGTAACCGACACGACGCGGGTGATTGTTGATGATGCGGAAACCGAATGATCGAACGAAAGTTCTTACGCTCGTCACACATACAGAAACCTGATAATAGTCCTCCTTGTCACTAGTAACGATATAACACTGTTCGTAAAGTTAATTTTTCAGTTCTCAGTTCTCACTTGTACGAGCGAGCGCGTAACCGTCACGGCGCGGTTGATTGTTGATAATGCGGAAACGCGACGATCAAACGCACGTCCTCACTTAGCTACATGACACTGGCACTTGACTGCACTCTTTTATGGTAACTAATTTTTACTGATTCACATTGGTTCATTCGGGGAGACCGAACACGGCGCGAATGATCGATGCTGTGCGACATGCAACGAGAGGAAACATAAATACGTTATCGACAGCACTGCTCAATTTTTCATTACTTCTTGACACACTTTCCTCTGAATCACTTCCATATTTCATCACTTTACTGTAACTGCACTTGTAACAACACTTCAACATGAATACAAAAAAAAGCCTCTCGCATGCAGAGCTACACACTACACAACATAACAGTACCGTGTCCCGTGCTCGACTCTCTACATACGCGGCTGCCCGCAAAGATACTCCACAACTAAGCCAGCGATATGACAATACGCTTATGAGGTCTTTCTGAAGAGGGGAATAATGTAGAGGAACCACCGCTTAGGACAGGAAAAGTTAGTTTTGTGTGATATTCTGAGCACAAGTTACAGCCAGGTGCAGGCTGGATTGCATTGAGTTACGCAACCAACAGTTGCGAAGTGGAATAGAGGCCACAGGGCCATCAAATTCCTGAAAGAGTATACGTAGCTGATTTGCATATTGCCAGTCGCAGGCAGAAGGGACCCACTAGCCAACCTAGCATGTTACGAAAACATGACGCGAAGCAGTGCTCTTGGCAAAACAGAGGCGCACAGCCGAGTATAAATAGGTGCCGTTTTCTAACGACATTCATTCAAGTGTGGCAGCTCTCCTGGACGGCAGGGCATGTCACACCACCACTACACACAGCAGCAGATGGACGCCAGCATTCCAGTCCACAGCGGGTTGTTGGTTCTAGCCCCTGAGGCCGACACAGGGTGTGTAGCCAGCCAGCCAGCGGTGGGCCACTTCACAGCTACCACGGGGGCAGTCGTCCTGGCTTACAACTCGCGCCGGAGGCATTCCGAGGAGAGGACCGCAGATTCAGACTCCAGATCGCGGGCACTTGTTGTTTCTGCGATCTCAGCCATGCCGGCGAGAAGAAGCAGCAGCTCGCCACCTACAGCTTACACCGAGCAGCGCTTTGTCGGCAGGGACGCAGACCGCTGAGCCATCTGTCTGCGCATTCTGCAGCTGTCCAAGGCTGGCACTACACAGCATTGTGTTGCTCAGGTTGCTGGGGTGCTTCCTCAGCATTGCGGGGCCCTGTGATGCAGACCAATAGGAAAGAGAGCCCTGTAGTTGGAAACAATAAATCACTGGAAAGTTCTCGCCGAGTTTTAATACCGTGCCTTCTACCTCTCCCACTACTTTCGGTCATCCTGATACATTTGGCGTCTGATGCCACTGAACATCGAAAAAGTCTGTAGTTAGTGGAAGAACACAGTAGATAATGAGGTTTTGCATAATAATCATATGGAAAAATATTCTCCTCTTTGTGTGCTATCATTTGCCACATCTCTGCGATATATCAAACTGTTTATGAAATATGAGGAATGTTATGGATATTCAATTCTGGCTTTAACACAGGCTTGGGGCGATCACAAATTAGTGTGCTACGTCAGATCAATTTTCTTGACATTGGTGACAGATAGACCTCCACCAAAGCCTACAGGAAAATTCTGTATGTTATGTAAATTTCATGCACAGCAACTTATGTTGTAATGTGCGCCAAACGCAAAATCATAGTGACTCCTATTTTTCAATGCAAACTTTTTCGACTATCGCACTGTGTCTTACTTCTACATAAATATCAATATAACTGTGACCATTAACAAAAGGATGGGCACTTCATAATGAACCTGACATATAAAGCTACAAGTAAAGCAAAAATGATTTTTTTTACTGAATACTTTCTGTAAAATCGTTATTGAAATATTTCAGGGCGTGCACCTCGATTCTGTCATCACCGACTGGTCTAAAGGTGGCAGGCAGTGTCGGCCTCCCCTTCCAAACAAATGAATGAACTCGCCCAGCACTTTGTACGAAAATTGATCACTGCACATCGGCCACCATATCCCATACAGACTATGCAGGTATTCCTGTTGACGATGCTACAGATACTGAGATCTGACTTCATCTGATAAGGAAGACTAGCAGTTTTTACCACTTCAGATAGCTACCATAAAACGAGATAATCTCTTGTGATCCAAAGCGACACACATGAATAGTACTGAGGTGAACCACTACCTGCAGTTGGCTGCACACTGTGCTCTTCATGTCATCCAGAAGCATCCACTCCACATCTAGAATGACTCCCAGCGGGTATGCACACAGATTGCACACTGGGCTTCTCCTCCTCTTTGGCAGTCATATCCCTAAGAGACCCACTTACGCTCCTATACATGTCAAATAGAGTGGAGGAGACAGGAAACCTACCCACGGCACTTAATGTATAACCTCCAAATAGTTCCAAATCGTCTTAAGTCAAGAAAGAACTTTATCCAAAGTACAGTACCATTACAAAGTTATCTGAGAACTGCCACATATCAATGTGGTTGGACTCTCTGAAAAATACAAAGCTGCACCCCAAAGAGGACATCACACAGGGCAGCTATTACAGTTTAGTACATGGAAGGCACTGAATAGATTAAGAACAGTAGTTGCAAAATGTAAAGTGTGGTTAAGTGGAGCTACTCTGAAGATGATCAGTGTGAATATGGAGGAACACAGACACTGAACATTTGCTCATGTGCCAAGGATGGAGGTTGCTGGTACAGTGAAAGATCTACCTTTACGTGAGACAAGGCTATTAGGGGGCAGGATATTTTTTCGGCTCGGTATTAATCAGCATCTGTTTCTCTCAGGCACCTTTTGTCTTGAATATGTTTTACTATTTTGAAGTATACTTTCTATCTTACAAGTACTTTGAACAAAACAATTGGCACAAAATTTTCTAAAATGCTTCCTCAAATTCAGGTACTATTGAATCCCATAATACACATGTGAAAGCACCAAATTTTTATCAGATATCTGTGATTTGGTCCGTTTCCAATCTTCCCTTCGCACAGCGATCATCCAGACAGCTTTCCGAGTTGGGTTGATAGGAAGTCTGAAGTCAAATGACAGAAATAAGACCATTATAGTAAAATTAAACAGCACCACCAAAAATTATGTATATAAAATAAAATATCACTTGAACTATTCCTCTTACGAACAAAATTTCTGCAGCGAAGTTAAAATAAACATGGCTACATGTGGGCGAGCATTATCCTGCAACAGAAAAATGTCGTTCCTCAGCGTTCATTGGTATCTGGACTTGATGGCGCGCTCCAATATTGCAAAGTGTGCACGTACTGCTGTGCAGTAATTTTGGCGCCATGTTCCAGAAAGCCAATGAGCCACGTGCACTTGCAGTCAGAGGAAAAGGTCATCATGACTTTCCCGGAGCTAGCGCCTGTTGTTTCGACTAATCTGCAGAAGTTTCACTGGGAAGCCCTTATAAATCCTCCATACAGTCATATTTTCTCCCCATGCGATTTCCATATTTTTGGAGTCCTGAAGCGGAACATTCCTGGCCGTCAACTTACTTCACACAAAGATTGCGCACTTGGGTACAATCATTGTATGTATTGTATTGTATGTTAACCGAGGACCTACAAACGACGGAGAGGCTCCGTCCCTACTGCAGCCGCAGTGGTCCACAACCCCACAACGACTACCACAGTCCACTTCACTCCTCCGCCACCCCACACTGAACCCAGGGTTATTGTGTGGTTCGGCGCCCGGTGGACCCCCCAGGGAACGTCTCACACCAGACGAGTGTAACCCCTATGTTTGCGTGGTAGAGTAATGGTGGTGTATACGTATGTAGAGAACTTGTTTGCGCATCAATCGCCGACATAGTATAACTGAGGTGGAATAAGGGGAACCAGCAAGCATTCGCCGAGGCAGATAGAAAACCGCCTAAAAACCATCCACAGACTGGCCGTTTCACCGGACCTCGACACAAATCCGCCGGGCGAATTCGTGCTGGGGACCAGGCGCTCCTTCCCGCCCGGAAAGCCATGCACCAGACCGCACGGCCAACTGGGCGGGCCCTGGGAACAATCATACTTCAGTAAGCAACCGCATATATTTTTCCATGAGGCATTGATCGTTTTGTGTCACAGGAGGGCAAAAGCACACTGTAAGACAAGACACCACAAAGGAATTACCTAAGACAAGATACCACAAAGGAATTACCCGAATGGGACGGAAATCGGTAGATGTAATGTTCATGTACAAACAAACAAATGATTACAATTTCAGTAAAATTGGATGATTTCTTCAAGAGAAATAGCTTCACGGTTTGAGGAAGTCAATTACGCTTTGGTCCACACCAGGCCCTTATGCCAGCAGTTATTCGATACAGTAATGATCAACAGATTTTTAATGTTCTTCTAAGAGATGTCTTGCCAAATTCTGTCAAATTGGCGAACCACAAAGACATGTAGTAGAAACACTCAACGTGTGCGGGCAGGCGTTATCTTGCTGAAATGCAAGCTCAGGATAGCTTGCCATGAAGAGCAACAAAACGGGACGTAGAATATCGTCGACGTTCCGCTGTGCTGTAAGGATGCAGCGGATGGCAAACAAAGGGATCCTTCTACGAAAATAAATGGCATCCCAGACCATTATTCCTGGCTGTTGTCCATATGGCAGGCGATAGTCTGTTTGGTAACCCACTGCTCTCTGGGGCGCCTCCAGATACGTCCTCTGTCTGGAATCTGATTGACTAGAGTATTATCATCTTCAGCGTCGATTTCCGATTCGAATTGAGCTCCGATGACCGGCAAAGACGTGTACTTAGAGGCCACAGACGGCCGTGGGACACCGAGCTGACTGTCGCCCATCATACAGCCCGACAACCAGGAGTGATGGTCTGGAGTGCCACTTATTTCATAGCAGGACCCCTATGGTTGACATCCGCTGCAAACTTACAGTACTGCGGTAAGTCGACGATATTCTACGCCTGTTTTGTTGCCCTTCATGGTAAGCCATCCTGGGTATACATTTCAGCAAGATAATGCCCTCTCGCACGCAGTGAGTTTCTGCTAGTATTCGTGCTTGCCAAACCCTACCTTGGCCAGGAAGGATCTTCTAACGATCTTGGAATTTTGACGATCTAACGCGCCAACTGAACGGAATTTAGCACCAACGACCTTTGTTGAAATTAATACAATTATAGACATTCTAGAAAACAAATTTTCGGGTAGAGCAGAAGGAATGTCAAACAGAATTCTGAAAAGTTGTCCTAAGTTGATAAGTAATGTCCTTTGTGATGTATGCAATGCATCACTGGCACAGGGAATTTTTCCAGATAGTTTAAGATATGCAATTGTTAAACCACTTCATAAGAAAGATGACAAGGCAGACTTATACAATTGTCGCCCAAGTTTTCAAAAATATTCGAAAAGGTAAGATACTCAAAAGTAGTCGCACACTTAAGTGGAAACAATTTTAGTTCCCATATCACAGTTTGGATTCCAGTACGTTTCCTCCATTGAGAATGCTAGTTATACATTCACTTATCAAATAGTACAAGACTTAAATAATAATATATCACTAACTGGTATTTTTGTGATCTTTCCAAGGCTTTTGACTATGTAGATCATTTTACTCTATTAGAAACAACTTAAGTTTTATGAAACTGATGACCTTATGAACAACTAATCTAAATCATATTTGAGAAACAGAATGCAGAAGTTTTTGCTGAATAACTCAGACGTTATCAGAAACATAAAAAATTTTAGTGCTTGTAGAGTAGAGAGAGAGAGAGAGAGAGAGAGACACCACAAAGGGAGGCCCACAGGGTTCAATTTTGGGTCCACTCTTATTCCTTATATCTGTGCATGACCTTCCACTTAACATTCAACAAACAAAAATGGTACTTCTTGCAGACAATACTAGTATTATAATAACACCCATCAGAGAGAAGCAGCAGAAGAGTTTGCAAGTGATATTTTCCACGGAATTACTAAGTGGTTCTCTGGAAATGTGCTTTCCCTAAATTAAAAAGAAACGCATTACATTCAATTTTCACCAACAAATAGAGTCATAGCAACAACAATTGATGTAGCACATGTGCAGGAGTCAGTAAACAGGGTAGAATGCTCCAAATTTTTGGGTGTACATATTAATGAATACTTGAACTGGCAGAAGCACATTGTTGATCTTCTCAAAAATTTAAGTTCATCTACTTTAGCTCTTCATGTAGCTGCTAGTCTTGGAAACAAACGTATCAGTCTTCTGACCTATTTTGGCATATTTCCACTCAATAATGTCTTATAAAATAATTTTCTGGGGTAGCTCATCACTTAGAAAGAAATGACTGGCTGTACGAAAGCGAGCAGTAAGTATAGTATGTGGTGTTCACCTAAGGATATCATGTAGGTACCTATTCAAGGAGTTGAGCATTTCAAATGCGACATCACAACACTTGTATTCTTTAATGAATTTCGTCATAAATAATCCAGTGCAGTTTCAGATGAACAGTGATGTCCATACCTACAACACTTGACGGAAAAGTGATCTTTAGTACCCATTGCTAAAACTGACAGCGGGTCAGAAAGTATTTCAGTATGAAACAACAAGAAGTTTTGATCATTTGCCCAATAACATAAATTGTCCCAAAAGGTTGCAAAATGTGTTTTAAATCTGATTTAAAATATTTATCCTGGACAATTTATTCTACTCCAGTGATGAATTTCTATTTAAAATCTGGTAGTAATTAAACAATAAAAAATTAAAAATTAAAACTTTAAATAATTAAGCGGGTTGTTGGTACCCCCATCGGGCGCCTCCCCGGGTGGCGGATAGGGGAAAGCTTTCTAGATATAGGTGGTACTGGGGAAATGAAATACCCAGGGCGGACCAAAAACCAATAAACCCAGTGGTGTCTGTTCAGCATCTGGCGGCCAGTGGTCAGCGTCTGTTCCTCTAGTTGAGGCGGCTGCACAAAATCTTCTCGAACTCAAAAATCGAGTCGTATGCCTGTGGTCTCAACAGAGATCACCACAAAAACTAAAATTCAACTTGAACGCATGATGGAAAAGACGACCACAGAGTCACTACCCCAGGCACCAGTCGATAGACTGGATTCACCTGATCATCGGATTCTGGGGGATCAGGGACACCATGCGGAGAAGAATCGGAGCTTCTCAAAAACTCGTCACACTCTCAAAACGAAACGTAAAAAATTTATTGGTACAATTAATGTGAACACCCTCACTAAAACAGGCAAATTAAAGCAACTCACCAACGCAATGGGAAAATTTAACCTGAAAATCACTGCACTGCAAGAGACAAGATTCACAGATGAAGGACACTTTAACACAGAGAATTACAGGATCTACAAGGGCAAACCTGCCATAAAAGTAAGAGACAAACTACCACTTTTCGGAACAGGATTCGCCGTACACACTTCCGTACTCGACTCAGTTATTGACTTCACGTCTCCCAATGAAAGAGTCTCCCTGTTATCAGTAAAATCAGCTAATAAAGCATACACTCTGATCAATGTGCACGCCCCCACAAATCACCACAATAAAATCTACCCTGAAACAGTGGACAATTTCTGGGAAACACTAGAAGAAACAACAAATAAAGTACCTAAGCACCATGTAAAAATCTTAGTAGGCGATTTTAATGCACAATTAGGGAAGGAAAAAAAATTCAGAGATACCACTGGACCCCACACCAAACACAAACGTACCAACAAGAATGGTGAAAAACTAATCGACTTCTGCAGAAACTTTGGACTTAAAATAATGAGTACCCAGTTTCAAAAACCTGCACATAAATTAACCACATGGAGATCACCCAGTCTTAGACAGGGTGAATACCAGATAGACCATGTCGCAATTTCCAAAGAAAACATAAAAGAAATTCAAAACATCAGAACCCGCAAAGGTGTCTTTGAATCAGATCATCATCTTCTCCAAATAAAAACAAAATTCCAACCCAGCAGAATGCTAAAAAGTCCACCCAAAAGTACCAAACCAGATCCGGAATATCTGCAACTGAACAAAGAAAAAATCATCATGCAAATTAATCAGGAAAAATCAACAGACTGGAAGAAACTAACAGAGAAAATTCAGGAAGCCCTCAAATTAGGACAACCCCTCGCAACAGGAAACATCGCTGGTGGAATGCAACCTGTGATGAGGCAGTTGACAACCGAATAACTGCATGGAAAAAATTTAGCAGTCACAAAACTGAAGAAAACTGGGAGAACTTTCTTAAAACCCAAAAACAAACCTCAAAAAAATTAGAAAAGAAAAACGGGGATATGACAAAATCAGACTCTCTGAAATCCAGCAGGATTTCATCAAAAATAATACAAGAAATTTTTATAAGACTTTCAGAGAAAACTTACAGGGATACCAAGCGCCTAGCTTGTGCTTCAAGAAACCCGATGGCTCTTTGGAAACCAACACGAAAAATAACTGCAAAATCTTAGCCCAATATTTCAGTTCCCTCCTCAACTGCGAACCACCCCAAGAAAAACTTGTCTTCTCTTCTCCAGTATTCACACACCCAGACTCACATGCCCCGGATCCTGAAGAAATTATGGAGATAGTCAAGCAGTTGAAAAATAACAAAGCACCAGGAGAAGATGGGATCATTGCTGAGTTCTGGAAACTAAACGATCCTATACTTATTCAGAAATTACACCGTATAATATCAGACATATGGATAACGGAGCAGATACCAGAGGATGGAAATGCGCTCTAATTCACCCGCTACACAAAAAGGGCGACAAGACAGACATGAACAATTACAGAGGAATTTCCCTGCTCCCAGTCGCTTACAAAATCCTTTCCAAAGCGCTTTTAAACAGGATAGAATCCCAAGCAGATACACTAATTGGTGAATACCAGGCCGGATTCAGAAAAGGACGGTCATGTGCGGAACAGATCTGGTGCTTAAAGACAATATTACAAATGAGGAAATGCAGAAACACAGTAGTTACATTCATCGACTTCAGGAAAGCATATGATTCAGTGGACCGTGGAACCCTGTTTAAAATCATGGAAGAATTTGGGATCGACCGAAAGACACGAAAAATCACATAACAGACACTTACAGGAACAACGGCCAAAGTGAAATTCATGGGCGAAGTATCAGAACCCTTCGAAATCAAATCTGGAGTCCGACAGGGGGACGGACTATCCCCAATCCTTTTCAATATTGTTCTAGAAAAGATAATCAGGGAATGGGAACCTCACATAAAGGGTATCCAAATCGGTATCAAGATAGAGAACCGAATTAAAATCAAGTGCCTTGCTTTCGCTGACGATATTGCAATTATCACCAATAACAGAACAGAAGCGATTCACGCAGTGGAAAAACTACATGAAATTTCACAAAAAACCGGACTACAGATATGAAAAAACCCAATATATGGAAAGGCAGCCAGAAAATAAATCCCCTTTAATAACAAAATATGGTAAAATTGCACAATTCTGCCATTTTAAATACCTCGGTGAAACTATACAGTCCTCAGGATTAAACCGAATTGCAAATGAAGAAAGAATCACCAAGCTCCAGAAAGCCTACAAGCTAACATGGACGCATTACAACAAGAAGTGCATTTCGACAGACGCAAAATTAAGGCACTATACAACAGTGATTCTTCCAGAAGCAATCTATGCAGCTGAAACAATGGTGATTGATGGTCATTCTAAAATTAAGGAAATAGAAAAGCAGGAAAGAAAAATTCTCAGGAAGATTTACGGTCCAATCAACAAAAATGGCATTTGGATGAAGAGACCACAAAACGAGCTCTATAGAAAGATCAGCATAGTAACAGATGAAATCAGAAAGCGCCGAGCCAAATTTTATACACACATCTACAGGATGGAAGACTCCAGAACAGCAAAGAAATTATTCAATATTATAACAAGGAGTACATGTGGCACGGAATGGCTGAAAGAAGTCCAGAGGGATCTACAGCAGATCAACATAAAAAATCTCGAAGATCGCACCGAGTGCCGGCATAAAATCACAGGTGTGAAGTTTGGGGAAAGATCATCGCGTCAGCCTGGTAAAAAATGGACAGAGGAACGGAAGAAGGAGCATTCTGAGAGGATGAGGAGGTTTTGGGAAGCAAAGAAGAAAAACATCCGAAGATGAAATTATGAATTCAAGTTCAATCGCTCTCCTAAAGAGGAACAATCGTTATAATAATAATAATTAAGCGTAGTTGCACTGAAAATAATGTGCTCATTAATGTTAACGCTATTATATGTAGCCTGTTATATTTCTCTTTTCACACAATTTCGTTCAAATAATCTTTGGAATGTGTAACTAAGTAATTAATTATCCTTTAGAAGGACATCCAAAAACTCAGTCAATGCCAAACCTAATAACTGCTTGCATAGGGAGCAGAGATGGACCAACGCCTTATTGACTTTCTCAATTTGTGAAGCTCTTTGTCTTGAATAAATCATCCAATCTTTCTGAAATTGTAATAATTTGTTTGTCTGTACGTGTTCAGCACGTTACCGAGTTCTGTTCCATTCGGATGTTTCTTCGTGGTACGTCGTTTTTCTTCTTTTTTTGTCTTGGAATGTACTAACAATTTTAGCGATTACTTTTGATATAATAAAGTTTACTTATTTTTTAGGGTCCCGTGCCGCAATCGGTAAAAACGGGACCTTTGTAGTATCTATAGGATCGCTTTCCTGTCTGTCTATCCGACTGTTAAAAATGCCTTTTCTTAGGAACGGGTAGACGTATCAAGTTGAAATTAATGTCACATACTAAGATCTATGATTTCTTGGTGGTGTAAGAAATTGAAGCTTCTAAGTCATTGCAACAAAAGCTACGGTCGTTAGGTAACATATTTTGATTCACGGAAATTCACTAATCAAAACCTACTGCGTACCTCCCGTATGCCTAGAATCATGAAATTAGGTAAATAGCAAGGTTTCACAGTACAACAAAATGAAAAATTCCGAAAACTGTGAATCTGTAATTGTTGTTGTTGTTGTGGTCTTCAGTCCAGAGACTGGCTTGATGCAGCTCTCCATGCTACTCTATCCTGTGCAAGCTTCTTCATCTCCCAGTACCTACTGCAACCTACATCCTTCTGAATCTGTTTAGTGTACTCACCTCTTGGTCTCCCTCTACGATTTTTACCCTCCGCGCTGCCCTCCAATACTAAACTGGTGATCCCTTGATGCTTCAGAATATGTCCTACCAATCAATCCCTTCTTCTAGTCAAGTTGTGCCACAAATTCCTCTTCTCCCCAATTCTATGTAGTACCTCCTCATTACTTATGTTATCTAATCATCAGCATCCTTCTGTAGCACCACATTTCGAAAGCTTCTATTTTCTTTTTGTCTAAACTATTTATCGTCCATGTTTCACTTCCATACATGGGTACACTCCATACAAATACTTTCAGAAAAGACTTCCTGACACTTAAATCTATACTCGATGTTAGCAACTTTCTCTTCTTCAGAAACGCTTTTCTTTCCATTGCTAGTCTACATTTTATATCCTCTCTACTTCGACCATCATTAGTTATTTTGTTCCCCAAATAGCAAAACTCATTTACTACTTTAAGCGTCTCATTTCCTAATCTAATACCCTCAGCATCACCGCCGGCCGCGGTGGTCTCGCGGTTCTAGGCGCGCAGTCCGGAACCGTGCGACTGCTACGGTCGCAGGTTCGAATCCTGCCTCAGGCATGGATGTGTGTGATGTCCTTAGGTTAGTTAGGTTTAAGTAGTTCTAAGTTCTAGGGGACTGATGACCACAGCAGTTGAGTCCCATAGTGCTCAGAGCCATTTGAACCATTTGAACCCTTTCATGCCCCTCGACTCTTATAACTGCCATCTGGTTTCTGTACAAATTGTACATGGCCGTTCGCTCCCTGTATTTTCCCCCTGCCACCTTCAGAATTTGAAAGAGAGTATTCCAGTCAACATTGTCAAAAGCTATCTTTAAGTCTACAAATGCTAGAAACGTAGGTTTGCCTTTCCTTAATCAATTTTCCAAAATAAGTCGTAGGGTCAGTATTTCCTCGCGTGTTCCAACATTTCTACGGAATCCAAACTGATCTTCCCCGAGGTCGGCTTCTACCAGGTTTTCCATTCGTCTATATAGAACTCGTGTTAGTATTTTTTGCAGCCGTGGCTTATTAAACTGATAGTTCGGTAATTTTCACATCTGTCGACCCCTGCTTTCTTTGGGATTGGAATTATTATATTCTTCTTGAAGTCTGAGGGTATTTCGCCTGTCTCATACATCTTGCTCACCAGATGGTAGAGTTTTGTCAGGGCTGGCTCTCCCAAGGCTATCAGTAGTTCTAATGGAGTGTTGTCTACTCCTGGGGCCTTGTTTAGAACTCTTCACGCAGTATCATATCTCCCATTTCATCTTCCATTTCCATAATATTGTTCTCAAGAACATCGACCTTGTATAGACCCTCTATATACTCTTTCCACCTTTCTGCTTACCCTTATTTGCTTAGAACTGGGTTTCCATCTGAGCTCTTGATATTCATGCAGGTGGTTCTCTTTTCTCCAAAGGTCTCTTTAATTTTCCTGTTGGCAGTATCTATCTAACCCCTAGTGACATACGCCTCTACATCCTTACATTTGTCCTCTAGCTATCGCTGCTTAGCCATTTTGCACTTCCTGTCAATCTCATTTTTGAGACATTTGTATTCCTTTTTGCCTGCTTCATTTACTGCATTTTTGTATTTTCTCCTTTCATCAATTAAATTCAGTATCTCTTCTGTTACCCAAGGATTTATATTAGCCCTCTTCTTTTTACATACTTGATCTTCTGCTGCCTTCACTATTTCATCTCTCAAAGCTACCTATTCTTCTTCTACTGTATTTGTTTCCCCCATTCTTGTCAATCGTTCCCTAATGCTCTCCCTGAAACTCTCTACAACCTCTGGTTCTGTCAGGTTATCCAGGTCCCATCTCCTTAAATTTCCACCTTTTTGCAGTTTCTTTAGTTTTAATCTACAGTTCATAACCAATAGATTGTGGTCAGAGTCCATATCTGCCCCTGGAAATGTCTTACAATTTAATACCTGGTTCCTAAATCTCTGTCTTACCATTATATAATCTATCTGATACATTCTAGTATCTCCAGGATTCTTCCATGTATACAACCTTCTTTTATGATTCTTGAACCAAGTGTTAGCTATGATTACGTTATGTTCTGTGCAAAATTCTTCCAGGCGGCTTCCTCTTTCATTCCTTACCCCCATTCCATATTCACCTACAACGTTTCCTTCTCTTCCCTTTCCTACTATCGAATTCCAGTCACCCATGACTATCAAATTTTCGTCTCCCTCTACTATCTGAATAATTTCTTTTATCTCATCATACATTTCATCAATCTCTTCGTCATCTGCGGAGCTAGTCGGCATATAAACTTGTACTACTGTGGTAGGCGTGGGTTTCGTATCTATCTTGGCCACAATAATGCGTTCACTTTGCTGTTTGTAGTAGCTTACCCGCATTCCTATTTTTTAATTCATTATTAAGCCTATTCCCGCATTACCCCTACTTGATTTTGTATTTATAAACCTGCATTCACGTGACCAGAAGTCTTGTTCCTCCCGCCACCGAACTTCACTAATTCCCACTATATCTAAATTTAATCTATCCATTTTCCTTTTTAAATTTTCTAACCTACCTGCCCGATTAAGGGATCTGACATTCCACGCTCCGATCCGTAGAACACCGTTTTCTTTCTCCTTATAACGACGTCCTCTTGAGTAGTCCCCGCCCGGAGATCCGAATGGGGGACTATTTTACCTCCGGAAGAGGACGCCATCATCATTTAACCATACAGTAAAACTGCATGGCCTCGGGAAAAATTACGGCTGTAGTTTCCCCTTGCTTTCAGCCGTTCGCAGTACCAGCACAGCAAGGCCGCAATTATGTTACATGAAAGAAAGTTTGTTATCAGAGTGACGGTCTGACCGTCCATATGATGAGACCCATTTTCCTCAGGAAAAGGTTGAAGTATCAAGTTGAAATTTATGGCACATGCTAAGAGCTATGGTGTCTTGGCGTTGTAATAAACGTTAGCTTCTAAGTCAATGGAATCAAAAGGTATGGCTATTTCTGTCATCTATTATGATGGTCGCAAAGTCACTCATCAAAACCTATAGAGTTCTTCCTGTTGATCGACAGTGATGTAAAAATAAAGGAAAGAAATCCGAAAACTGCTAATTTATAATTATATCACACGATAAAATATTTCTTTTGTGATTTGTTATCCGACGTCAAACTTGAAATTAAAACGAAGTCTGCGAATGTGTCTTTCACACACAATTTGAAACGCCACATCTACGTGCAGTAATCGCTCCTGGTTATTTAATGACGGATAAATTCCGAAACGCGTCATATGAGCAATAAAGTCATTCCTTGTCTGTTGTTTGTTTGCGACCCAGTCAGCCTGAATGCAGAACTGATTATTAGAAGAATAGTCGCCTGCCCCCTGCATGATATATATTTTTGAAATTAAAACATTCTCGAAAATCTTGGGAACGCTGGGACCGATATCTTGTCAGTATCAATGTCGATGACAGACAAAAAACGGTCGACATGCTCGAACTGTCTACATACATAATTAAGTCTGTACGATACCCTTTCTGCGTGAGTCCTACACGCAGCTGGCCAATTTTATGATAGTCGCAAACTCACTCATCAACACCTATAGAACTCAACTTCCTGTTGACCTAGAATCATGAAATTTGGCAAGAAACAAGGTTTTACAGTATTGTATTGTACTGTATTGTAAGCGGGGATCTAGAAACGACGGAGAGGCTCCGACCCCGCCGCAGCCGCAGCCGCAGCCGCAGTGGTCCACAACCCCACGACAACTACCACAGTACACGTCACCCCTCCGCCGCCCCACACCGAACCCAGGGTTATTGTGCTGTTCGGCCCCCGGTGGATCCCCCCCCCCCCCAGGGAACGTCTCACACCAGACGAGTGTAGCCCCTATGTTTGCGTGGTAGAGTAATGGTGGTGTACACGTACGTGGAGAACTTGTTTGCGCAGCAATCGCCGACATAGTGTAACTGAGGCGGATCTAGGGGAACCAGCCCGCATTCGCCGAGGCAGATGGAAAACCGCCTAAAAACCATCCACAGACGGGCCGGTTCACTGGACCTCGACACAAATCCGCCGGGTGGATTCGTGCCGGGGACCAGGCGCTCCTTCTCGCCGGAAAGGTTGTACAGTACAAGTGTGAAAAAAAATCCAAAAATTGATAATTTCTAATTACACAGCCGTTTGTGAAAAGTACAGGGTTATTACAAATGATTGAAGCGATTTCACAGCCCTACAATAACTTTATTATTTGAGATATTTTCACAATGCTTTGCACACACATACAAAAACTCAAAAAGTTTTTTTAGGCATTCACAAATGTTCGATATGTGCCCCTTTAGTGATTCGGCAGACATCAAGCCGATAATCAAGTTCCTCCCACACTCCGCGCAGCATGTCCCCATCAATGAGTTCGAAAGCATTGTTGATGCGAGCTCGCTGTTCTGGCACGTTTCTTGGTAGAGTAGGTTTAAACACTGAATCTTTCACATCACTATGCGTGAAACTTGCCCGCACGCGTTCAACCGTTTCTTCGCTCACTGCAGGCCGACCCGTTGATTTCCCCTTACAGAGGCATCCAGAAGCTTCAAACTGCGCATACCATCGCCGAATGGAGTTAGGAGTTGGTGGATCTTTGTTGAACTTCGTCCTGAAGTGTCGTTGCACTGTTATGACTGACTGATGTGAGTGCATTTCAAGCACGACATACGCTTTCTCGGCTCCTGTCGCCATTTTGTCTCACTGCGCTTTCGAGCGCTCTGGCGGCAGGAACCTGAAGTGCGGCTTCAGCCGAACAAAACTTTATGAGTTTTTCTACGTATCTGTAGTGTGTCGTGACCATATGTCAATGAATGGAGCTACAGTGAATTTATGAAATCGCTTCAATCATTTGTAATAGCCCTGTACAACACCGAGGAGGAATTACCCAAATAGCGTCACAGTTGGTGGCAGTGGCGACGGGTGTGCAAGCAATACGGGACCAGTTTTGCAGCGAGATGGGGTACATGTAGGCCGAGCAGAGTCCTCTCGTGTCGGTCCGACAGTGTCGGTGTTGCGCCTAGTGTAGTCGGTGCAGAGCTGTCACACAAGGTGGAAACAATACAGTGAGTGTCAGTATGCCTCGTCGACGTCAAAGGGAACCATATCGGCATGTGAGCGATTTCGAACGGGGCAGAATGATCGGTCTGCGGGAAACGCGGTTGTCATACCGTGACATTTCGGCTCGAACGGGGGATGCTGCCATGACACTGATGCTTATGTGGAAGCAGTGGATACAGGAAGGTCCTACGCAGCGACGAGCGGGAATTGGATCACGGAACATGACCACAGCACGGGATGACCGTCATCTTGTCCGCATGGCCATTACGGACCGTACAGCGACATCCACAGTGTTGCCTCGTCGCTGCAGCACTGCAACAGGTGTGAACTTGTCTGCATCGACAGTTCGTCGCCGTCTGCTGCAGGTTGAACTGGTTGCACGCATGCCGTTACGTCGGCTTGCATTGTCCAGAAACCATAAGCTCCTCCAACTGCAATGGGCACGTGAGCACCGTCACTGCGGTGCTGAGTGGCAATATGTAATCTTTTCAGATGAGTCTCGCTTCAACGTGTACTACAGTGATGGCCGCATACGTGTCCGGTGGTACAGTTGGGGGCTGCATTGTGGAGCGGGATAGCGGACAAACACCAGGTGTGATGGTTTGGTGCGCGATTGGTCACAACAACCGATCTCGCCTCGTACCTATTGAGGACACTTTGAACAGCAACCGGTGCCTTACGGAGGTTGTGGAGCCTAAGGTACTCCCCCTGCTTCAGGCGTCTCCACAGGCCACATTTTAACAGACAATTCCCGGCCACATATTGCGAGGAATGTACAGGCCTGCTTCGAAGAGCGACGGGTAGCATGGCTTCCCAGACCTGCACGTTCGCCAGACATGTCGCCCATCGAACATGTCTGGGATACGGTTGGTCGACAACTGGTGCGTCACGGTCCTCCAGTAACTGGTGTCACGGATTTGTGGGCTCGGATACAAACTGTGTGGAGGGAAATCCCTAAGGAACGTATTCAGAACCTTCTTGATTCAATGCCACGGCGTATAGAAGCTCTAATTGCAGCGCATCGCGGCCACACGACATACTGAATAGTAGGGTTCAAAGGACATGTACAGATTTGAAAACGGATTCATTTACTACCTTTTATGTACCTAAAATGTATTAAATTAATTGAATTCATGCGTTTCCTTCTTGGTGGTGCAATTTCCACACACGGTAGTGTATATCACAGCAAAAGAAATTTTTTGTCATTTTTATACAACTATCTGTGTTTCCTTCTGCTAAGACCCCTTTTTCTCAGGAATTGCAATAGCAAATGTTACACTATACAAAAATTTAAACTTAACACTTAAAATTAAAACATTCTGGAAAGTCTTGTAATTCCTGGGCCAATATCTTGCCAATATCGATATCAGTAACAGGAAGAGAATCTCGATTCGTAAGAGGGATCGATTATCGATATATTATACGTAATGAACTACGTTCGGATCCTTCAGATGGCGAGTCCAGCTCGCACTTGACCAATTTTCCATTATACACCCAATAATTGACCCAAGGTACTCTAAAATTCCCCTACAAACTCCTAGGACTTGAGGATGGGATTGAGCAGCTAAAGTTTTGAATTGGAACGATGTCCGGAAACGTACCGTTTCCATGCTATAGATATTTGAAAACATGTTTACTAAGTAGATATCCAAGAGGGTAGTCATGGTGGGATTGTGTTCTCAATTCTCGAAACAATCACGTCTGGGCGGACGAAAACTCACATGACACACATGTCCAGGGGTCTGGAGTGCCACTTATTCACAGATTTGGTATCAATGTGTGGGTGGGTATCTGGATGGTCATGCTACTGGGCTGTGCATGTTTCCACCCAAGCTCATGGGAACCATCTACCCGTCCTTCCTGCGACAAGCTTTGGGCGCGCTGTTGGATGCTGTGTCATTGAACGTCTGTCAGGGAATGTGGTTTCAGCATAACGGTGCATCCGCTCACTTTTCACGTCATGTTTGGGAACAGGTGGACCACTGATGCGGACACAGATGAATAGGCCGACGTGGTCCCATCGCATGGCCTTCACGAGTACAGGATTTGATTCCATTGGACTTTTTCCTCTGGGGTGGAATGAAGAGTTTGGTTTATGAGACTCCTGCAGAGGCAGAAGATCTGGTGGTACAAGTTATGGTCGCTGCAGGACAGACTGCAGAGACACCAGGCGTGATAGAGCCTTGTACCATAACGTCATCCATAGGTACAATCTGTGTATCGAACATTGTGGTCACTGTTCTGGCGTAACATCAAGCGCCGGCACGTTGGCCTGGAATGTTACAGAAAGGAGAGCTGTGAGACGGTGCCAGCCAATAGTACGCTGACTAGGACGGCACCACGACAGGAGCGGCCCCTATACGGAGAGAATATAAGCGCCGCTCCGACTAGCCGCTGCCGCTCTAGAAGACGAGCCGTCATCCAAACGCTTTAGCCGTGACTTAGGTTTTGCTTGCATTGGAATTGCATATACCAAAGAACAATGATTATTTGCATGTCGCCATTTGGTTTCGACACCTCTTTGTGAAAACGGAAACATAAGTATGGTCACTTTAATATACTGTTATAAACTCTATTAATAAGATTTGTTGTCTATCTATCCGAGAAAACAGCTTCCTAGACACCCTATATTAGACGAGTGGACAGGGTACGACAGTTACCCTATCAAATGTTATTTCTACTGGATCAGAATGCTAACCCTCCTTTGCAAAGGAAAAAAGCGCTTTAAGTGTAACTGTAAACAGCAATGTTATTGAAAACTGATTAAGTTTACGTTTTGTTTCTTTGGTTATTAATGAGTGGCATTGTAAAATAGCTGATGTATTGGGTCACGCCTAATAAATTATTTGTAAAAGTGGCCGCGTAACCAGTTTCTTTTCAAACGGGAGTAACACGGAAATGGTACGAGGGTCACTCCAAAAGAAATGCACACTATTTTTGTAAAAATACAGTTTTCATTCTGCACGAGTGAAAGTTTTACGGTGTGTAGATACATCCTTCCTGCTTGTTTTCAAACTTAGTTCAACCTGTTCCCGTGAGTGGCGCCGTCACAGCATGTCTTCAAGATAGCTGCTACACTTGACGTTCGTCAGAAGCAACGTGCTGTCATAGAATTCCTGTGCTGTGAAAACGAGACAGTGGGAAACATCTAAAAGAGGTTGAAAAAGGTCTATGGAGATGCTGCTGTCGATCGCAGTACAGTTAGTCGGTGGGCAAGCAGGTTACGTGATGAAAGCGGGCACGGCAATATTGAGGATTGTCCTCGCAGCGGCAGGCCTCGTACTGCACACACTCCAGACAATGTGCAGAGAGTTAACGAATTGGTGACTGCTGACAGACGCATCACAGTGAACGAATTGTCACGCTATGTTGGGATAGGGGAAGGAAGTGTTTGCAGAATACTGAAAGTGTTGGCGTTAAAAAAGATTTGTGCCAGGTGAATTCCCAGGATGTTGACAGTGGCTCACAAAGAAATAAGAAAAGCGGTTTTCTTGGAAGAATTGTGACAGGTGATGAAACATGGCTCCATCATTTTTCACCAGAGACGAAGAGGCAATCAATGGAGTGGCTTCATGAAAATTCACCCAAAGAAAAAAAATTCAAAACCACACCTTCTGCTGCTGGAAAAGTTACGGGTACGGTGTTTTCCGATTCCGAAGGACTCTTGCTTGTGGACATCATGCCAAGTGGAACCACCATAAATTCTGATGCATATATGACGACACTGAAGAAACTTCAAGCTCGACTGAGTCGTGTTCGACCACATCGGCGAAAGCAGGATGTTTTGCTGTTGCACGACAATGCATGGCGACATGTCAGTCAAAAAACCATGGAAGCGATCACAAAACTCGGATGGACAACACTGAAACACCCGCCTTACAGTACTGACCTGGCTCCGTGTGACTATTATCTCTTTGGGAAACTGAAAGACTCTCTTCGTGGAACAAGGTTTGAAGATGATGACTCCCCTGTGCACGCTGCCAAACAGTGGCTCCAACAGGTTGGTCCAGAATTTTACTGTACGGATATACAGGCGCTGGTTCCAAGGTGGCGTAAGGCAGTTGAGAGGGATGGAAATTATGTGTAGAAATGAAAATATTGTTCCTAAAGGATGTATCTACACACTGTAAAACTTTCAAACATGTAGAATTAAAGATGGATTTAAAAAAAAATAGTGTGCATTTCTTTGGGAGTGACCCTCGTACGTTTCTGGACATGGCATCCAATCCAAAATACCGGTTGATCAAAAAGTCAGTATGAATTTGAAAACTTAATAAACCACGGAATAATGTAGATAGAGAGGTAAAAACTGACACACATGCTTGGAATGACATGGGGTTTTATTAGAACCAAAGAAAAAACAAATTTCACAAAATGTCCGACAGATCTCTTGCGCGCGTCATTTGGTGATGATCGTGTGCTCAGATGCCACTTTCGTCATGCTTGGCCTCCCAGGTCCCCAGACCTCAGTCCGTGCGATTATTGGCTTTGGGGTTACCCGAAGTCGCAAGTGTATCGTGATCGACCGACATCTCTAGCGATGCTGAAAGACAACATCCGACGCCAATGCCTCACCATAACTCCGGAGATGCTTTACAGTGCTGTTCACAACATTATTCCTCGACTACATCTATTGTTGGGGAATGATGGTGAACATATTGAGCATTTCTTGTAAAGAACATCACCTTTGCTTTGTCGTACTTTGTTATGCTAATTATTGCTATTCTGATCAGATGAAGCGCCATCTGTCGGACATTTTTAGAACTTTTGTATTATTTTGGTTCTAATAAAACCCCATGTCATTCGAAGCATGTGTGCCAATTTGTACCTCTCTATCTACATTATTCCGTGATTTATTTAGTTTTCAAATTTATGCTGAGTGTTTGATCACCCGGTATTATCTACTCAGTCCCGTCTACAAGTCGTAGAAATTTGTAAGGGGATTTTAGAGCACCCTCTACATCAGTGCAATCAGAAAATACTATATAATTTAATAATTTTGTAAAAAATCGAATTTTCGATTATTCAGAAGTCTCTTGTGCGCTCATACCTTTAGAGTTTTACAAGAAGAAAATGTAGGTGAGGTTTCACAGAGACAAAAAATAAAACGCTTTTTACTTAAATGTATCTCTGACGAAGGGGCCGTTAACCACGGATTTGCGCCACGCAGGAAGGTAGGTAGTTTTACTGTGGGGTGGGGGGTTGGGTGGAGGGGAGGAAGGGGTGGGATGGTGCCGAAGCTTTGGAAGTTCTGCCAGAGGCGCGTGGTCACCTCAGCACGGCTATACTCGCGTGCCCTGCAGTGACCAGGAGGCGTCATTTCTCACCAGTTTTGTCGCGGAGGGATACGCACGCCACGAGGCGTGCCTGTGCTGGTTTGCCGCCAAGGTCACGAGCCGGCGGGCTGGCGAGGTGCTGTGCGGCGCGCCGCGAGCGGCCGAAGCCAGTGCTGCGCGGAACATCGGCCGAGCTGGAGGCAGGCGCGGACGTAGCGGAAGCGGCGGCGGGGGCGGCGCAGGCGGAGGCGGCGATGCCGCGCTTCTGGAGGCGGCGATCGGCGCTGGCGCTCGCAGGTACTCGCCGCGGACGGAGGTCCGCAAACCAGCCCGCTGCGGCAGCCGCGGGTGTTCAACTTTTCTTGCTGCAACGCCGCACACGGTGCAACTTTTGCGCAATCGTCGGCACCTTGGCGACCACACGCTTGCCTGAAGGCGTCGTCTCTATCGGGTTCATCACTCATCGGTGGTTTGGTCAACAACACATTTGTTAGAAAGAATGTGAATGGTGTTCTTTTTCGTCGGTGCTGAATTCGAAAACGAAATAAGCTTTATTCTTTCGAGTTAATTTTTTTTTTATGAAAGTCTACCCTGCGTCTATCGAAATCCTTGAAAACGCTGCGTATTGGTTACTCTCCTGTAGCCTAATGCAAATTTTCTGCATAATTAATTGTTGGAAAATAATCGAAATACGTACAAGGAAGTATCACCACGCTCGATCCTCAGTTCAGAAATCTGTCTCCAGGAAGTGTATGTGGTTTGGCAGCACTGTCGATGAGCCGTGATTGAACACGGAGAACCGCGTTGTGTTTGTTGTCACTTGCATCTCGGAACTGAGAATGCTGACAGTTGTTGGAAGTGCCTGTTTGTTCTTCTAAGCTGGTAAAAGTTTGTGGTATGTGTTTTGTGTTAGTTCATAAGAAGAAATGCTCGTTCCTGTGTAAACAAAACAAATTGTTTTTGTTATATCTGTGGAGAGTTACGTCTGAACAGTCAAAACGAAAACTTAACGCTGTCGTAAAGGAATGCTACAAACTTTATATCGGTTGTGAGATTGGCGATCAGGGCGAGAATCTGGTCACCCACATAAGATGTTCATGTGCTACACTCCTGACAGGTTGGTTTAAATGACTAAGTATACGTTCTTGTTATGTTCCCATGATTTTCTGGGAGCCACCGTACAACACATTTGATTGTTATTTTTGTCTGACAGAAATAGATAGATCGCCTCCAAAACAAACAAAACTATGCAATTTACCATCTTATACATGGGCTGCATGTCACAGTGAAGAATTGCCAATTACAGTGCATCCTGAGAATGTGGCGTTCAGTAGCTGATCATTAAGGCATCTTCCAGGATAATCTTGGAGCCATTAGTGACGAACATGGAGCACCGTTTCAGCAAGACCTTTCACAAATGGAAAACCGTTATCGAGGTAACTGGAAAACAGCAATATTGTCTGACTAGCTGGACCCCACGAATCGACGTTCCTGAGGCAATGTTTTGCTTTACTTAGCTTTACTCCAATGATACTCACTTCTTTGTTTACTTAGTTTGCTGAAAGATTTCACTGTTATTTTCATTTGGAAGTCTTGTCCGAGAAAGTTTCATTTTGTTAATTAAAGTGCACTTACTCACGGAGGTCCTGTGTGGGCTGTAATTATCGTATGACATCGAAACTCGGTAGCCATGCTGATGAGTTAATGCGGAACTGATTTCAGCTGAAAAAAATTATTTCCCCTTATGTCCACCAGGTGCGTCTCAGCTCGTACTGAAGAAACTGTGTAAGTAGTGGTTAATAATAAAATTATCACTATACATTTCTCATTACTTTGATCTTTTCTGCCCACGTCCTGTCTCTAATAGGTTACATATGAAAGCATTTCGATGCCTCTTTCTTGCATTCTCAAAGCCATATTTGCACCTGGTGGCCAAAATTGGAACTAATTTTTTTCCAGCGTAAATCGGTTTAGCAGCAAATCGATCACAGCCCACACTGAACAGCTACACTTTAATTATAACCACTCAGTATAATATGTAGGCAACCATAAACATTTACATAACCAATGTTACGAATGTTTTAAATCAGATATGGATTGGGGCGAATTATCTTCCAGAAACACTGTGTAGTCTTGAAACTGAAAAAAGATTTTGTGGTTTGTAATGACACATTTCATCACATGATTTGAAGAGTACTGTAGCGGCGCTGGTGTTCGATACTCGCAGAGAAAAACGTTGAAAACGTTGCGGACTAGTCCAGTATGCGTTGTGAGTGTGGACATACGCTTACCGGCAGCGCATTACCGAGGGGGTGGCGAAACAGCCACCTGCCAATGACGCACGCACAGAGGGTTCGCAAGCGCTGGGGAGGGAGAAAAAAACGAAGAGGAATCCATCATCATTTCACCATATAGTAGAGCTGCATAGCCTTCACGTAAAAATATGGTAGCTGTAGTTTCTCCTTGTTTTCAGTATTCGCAGTATCAATATACAAAGGCTACGTTACAAAGCCGATCGGTCAGTCATTCAGACTGCTGCTCCTGCTAATATAGTGCATCAACTTCAAGTTGGCCCATCACCTGCCTATTGTTGATTGGGTAGAAATCGGATCTATGGTAGGTTTATCAAGTAGTAGTTCTTTTATTTTAATATCTCCATATGAGAGTTAGTAATTCCTGCCCACCTCCTTTTACACATTACAGTAATAGGAATTCTTCTACAGAACAGAAATGATTGCCACGGACAAACGTTTTTGGTTTGTTTTCAAATTTTACTTTACTATCTGTCAGACACTTCATACCCTGGATAGATTATCAAAATGTCTTGTGGCAGCATTGTGTATCCCACTTTGTGCTAAATACAACCTTAATGTGAAGTAATGGATGTCATTTTCTCCGTCTAGTATTGTAATTGTTTACATCGTTGTTCCTTTTGAACTGCAATGGATTATTTACAAAAAATTTCGTGAGGGAATAAATATACTGTGAAGCAGTAGTCAGACTGCCAAACTCTTTTAATAGATGTCTACAAGATGATCGTGGATGAACGCCACGTATTGTTTTTACAGCACGTTCTTGCGCAATGAAGACTTTCTTTCTTAAAGATGAGTTACCCCAGAACATTATTCCATATGACATTACTAAATGAAAATATGCAAAATATGTCAACTTACTGATAGTTCGGTAAATCTTCCCAAGATTTACGATGATTGTAAATGTAGCAGTGGCTGAATTAAGTTGTTTAATGAGTTCCAAAATAAGGTTTTCCCGGTTTAAATTCTCATCAATATTAACACTTAATAATTTTGAAGTTTTCACTGTACTTATTGTTCCTCACCATGTGTTACAATTCGTATTAGTGTAGTATCCCTAGATGTGCATAACTGAATATGTTGTGCCTTTTTAAAATTTTGGTTGAGCCCATTCGCAGAAAACGAGTCAATGATACTTTTAAGAGCATTGTTTACTATTTGTTTCTGCACATATGCTTGGATTGATTACAATACTTGTGTCATATGCTAAAAGAACTAATTCTGCCTGTTGTATATTAGACGGTAGATCGTTTACGTATGTGAGGAACAATTTGTTAAACGTTTTAGCGATGAAGCAGAGAACGTACTGTGAAGGTCTGTACCAAGATAATGATGTGAGCGGGGTGAAAAAGTATGAGGAGGAATAAGGAGATATACCACAAGGGTGTACGGGATGTAAACGATAACTGGTTACAACGTACCACAATGGTGTAGCTGAACTAGAGACGGACAGTTTGATATTGTACACGTGCGGTCTGTCACGCCGAGAAACAACCTCAAAATAGCCTACAAAAGCAACAGAAAGTTAATTTAAACTTCCCCGTGCAGGCGATGAAAGAAAAAAAACACTTTTATAAGCGTTTTGCAAAGGCCAATTACGTTTACAATACGATCCAAACAAAGGTGACTATATTTCTAGCGATCGAAGTTGGGACCAGTTTTATGACTGCTCACTGCTCGGGGTGCAACAATGCTCCGTAACTGTTATACATAGTTAAAGCTTACAACGAAATGAACAGTAGGCACCAAATGATAATATAACAAATGTAATCTAAAACATAGGCACATTCATAGTTATTGTATAACTATAATACACTTGGATCCTGAAAGTTAGTAAACGGGACAACACTTCCAGAAGTGGACAACACTTGCTTAGGTGTCTTTACAATGTTTTTAACACTTAGTTGTTTGTACCACCATACTTCTGTGCTGTGACGAATGCATTTGATTCAGCAAATGTTTGTTTCCATTTAAGTTTAAGAAGTGATAGAATTCAGAACAACTGTATTTCAAATTAAGTTTCACCATTAGTGTCGTATTCGATACTTCTACATTCATTTTACTTTTGTCGGTTTTCTACATCTTATTCATCAAAGAAAGACAAGCCTGACTGCTGCATTTCTACCTGGAAGATATAACACAAACTCTATAATCTTAGAAATATTTTAATAAGATATATGTTTGGATGTTAAGTACTGGAACATTTGTAGCAAACATATATCACTGGAAGTTGCTCACTCACAGAAAGTTCCGTAGCTAAAGACTGGAAAGTTGCTCAAGTCACACCAATACCCAAAAAGGGAAATAGGAGTAATCCGCTGAATTACAGGCCCATATCTCTAACGTCGATTTGCAGTAGGGTTTTGGAACTTATACTGTATTCGAACATTATGAAGTACCTCGAAGAAAACGATTTACTGACTCATACTCAGCACGGATTCAGAAAATATCGTTCTTGCGGAACACAACTAGATCCTTATACTCACGAAGTAATGAGTGCTATCGACAGGGGATGTCAAATTGACTCCATATTTTTAGATTTTCAGAAGGCTTTCGAAACCGTTCCTCACAAGCGTCTTCTAACCAAACTGTGTGCCTATGAAATATCGCCTCAGTTGTACGACTGGATTCGAGATTTTCTGTCAGAAAGGTCACAGTTCGTAGTAATAGACGGAAAGTCATCCAGTAAAACAGAAGTAATATACGGCGTTCCCCAAGGAAGTGTTATAGGCTCTCTATTGTTCCTGATCTATATTAACGACAAAGGAGACAATCTGAGTAGCCCTCTTAGATTGTTTGCAGATGATGCTCTCATTTACCGTCTTGTAAAGTCATCAGATGACCAAAATGAACTTGCAGAATGTTTTAGATAATATATCCGTGAGGTGCGAAAAGTGGAAATTGACCCTGAATAAAGAAAAATGTTAAGTTATTCACGTGAGTACTAAAAGAAATCAGCTAAATTTCGATTACGCGATACGTCACACAAATCTGAAGGCTGTAAATTCAACTAAATACTTAGGGATTACAATTATAAATAAACTAAATTGGAACGACCACATAGATAATGTTGTGGGTAGAGCAAACCAAAGACTGCGATTCGTTGGCAGAACAGTTAGAATGTGCAACAGATCTACTAAAGGGACTGCTTACACTACACGTGTCCGCCGTATTCTGGAGTATTGCTGTGCGGTGTGGGATCCGTATCAGATGGGACTGATGGAAGATATTGAAAAAGTTCAAAGAAGAGAGGCTCGTTTTATATTATCGCGAAATAGGGGAGATAGTGCCACAGACATGATACGTGAATTGGAGTGGCGATCATTAAAACAAAGGCGTTTTTCATTGCGACTGTATCTTCTCATGAAATTTCAATCACCAGTTTTCTCCTCCGATTGCGAAAGCATGCTGTTGGCATCCACCTATATAGGGAGAAATGATCGTCACGATAAAATAAGAGAAATCAGGGCTCGAACAGAAACATTTAGGTGCTCGTTTTTCACGCGCGCCGTTAGGGAGTGGAACGGTAGAGACACAGCTTGAAGGAATGGTTCACTGAACCCTCTGCCAGGCACTTTATTGTGAATAGCAGAGTAATCACGTAGATGTAGATGTAGATGTTTTATCTATGAAATGTGAAACTATTACCTAACATGAAACTTTTTCCTTGTAGTTGGCCTAATAAGCATTTGATATTGGTAGTGCATGAATTATGTTCTCTCGTGTTATTTATGTTAATGAGGTAGATAAAAATGACAATTTTTGTTACAAATGCTGCAATATTAGAAAGGCCTATTTCGTTTTATCAAGCAGAGAGTGACAAAATAGACGTAATCAAATCGAGAAACCATACCAGTCTTGGGTACTATTCGTATTAACAGCTTCTTTCAGTACTAGACAACGACAATTTGGCTTTTCACGTAGCAGCGTTTGACGAACTTGGATGACGTAATAGATTCTTTCGCAGAAAAGGAAAGCACGCCGTGTAAGGCTGTAGCATGATTAGAGAGAAAAAAAATGCTGGGACCTAAGGACTGAAGAAATGTGAACTGTTTTGCTTGTCTCTTGTCTTTACTCGTTTTATGTTTTCTGTATTTAATTGTATGTCACACAGAAGAGAAAGTTACTAGCTAATAGGCAATAAAGAGTGCAAATTTTGTGAAGAACTCTTATTCTCTCGGTCACAAATAATTCCACCCAGTATTAATTGTGTGTTTTTAAGGGGGTAGGATGTCAAACCGGCCAACTGGGAGCAGAAGAGGTATCAGAAAGGACATTTTAATTTTCATTGACCTGAATATAGATTTGATGGCTTCCATTACAAAATATACAAGTTTGAATTCCACAGAGCGAAATACAGCGACGTGCGATAGGAGAATGCTGTGTGAAGAAGTCTGTCACTGCACTTTGGCACACTTAAGACCAAATAATATGTCTTGTATTTCCTCGAACATATATGTTTTATATATCAAGCTCTTCAGAAAGATATGCACTACCAAATGACACAGTTTTAAAAAATCGACTTTTTAAAAATTTTTGACGTCCTGTCTCAAACGCTGGATGATGAAAGGGGGGGGGGGGACGGAAGGGGGCGCCACTATCAAGTTTTCTCTCCGGTTCGGAAATATCGTAGATCCGGGGCTGACACAGTAGTTTCGTAGTAAGAAGGTCAGTCAAACAAGACGATTTAATTGTTAATTTTATGCTGTTGAAATTCACGATATTCTTAGGTAAAATTTACAGAAACGTTCATTTTACATTTTGTAAGTGCACGAACAAGGGGTTTTTAATGTTCGAGATCGACTTCAACGAAAATCCCGCACAGCGCTCATGCGTTGTGGCTTATGTAGCTTTTGTAGCCCAATTTGAGGCCGTTCTCCCGTTTGATAGACCGCTCAAGTGTCCCACATCAATTCGTGCTCGTCGACTTCACCTACGTCACTGTAGTACGTTGTAAACAGTTTTCATTTACACTCTGCTGGTATTATGTCTGTGAGCTAGAATTTTCTTCTATAACACACACTTCATAATCACGCTACGCACAAAGCAAGCGAGGCACAGTACAATGTGCTCATCAGCTGTTGACAACCCTCTCCCACATCGATCGCGCGTTGCTTTTTATTGATTTTTTCCTTAGTTGAGGGGGCACTATTTAAAAGATGCAACAAAGCCACAAATTTGAAGGTACAGCAATGAAATTTTGCACCTTGCTTTACGTGAAAATAACACATTTACTATTAAGTTCCTTGGATTATGCATATTTAACTCTTTTATGGAATTTAAAAACTTTTTCAGAAACTATTCAAGATTTTTCTTCAAAATTTTCTCTGATTAATCTGTTTGCATATAGTAAACTTCTCTCATGAGGTTTCTTTCAATGTATCGAATACGAGAATTTTAATAATTTTTCATTATAATTCTGTAAGTATAATATAAAATTCTGCAAAATTCCAAGCACTTTGCCCAGTATCTCAGCTGACGCTCACAATTCCAAAATTTACTCTCGAGACAACATTTACTGGGTTTATGGAAATAAGTGTACAGAATTCAGAATTCCATAGTTTAAACCGTCACACATTCTGAGAAAAAGGTATAGCAACTTCAAAAACGATAATTTTTAGGAAATGGAGTTTAAAGCGCAACCTAACGTTTTTTCTCACGTCACCTCCTCAGAAGCCCTCATATTCGTACTCGGAGTCCTATTTCCTCACAAGGCTTCTTTCGGCCTTCTTTCCTCTGCCAGGTCTTCAACTGACTTTTCAGCTGCAGAGAGTCGGTGTAAACCTATTTTCCTCAAGATGTCTTGAGTGAAATTTCCTGTCTTAAAACTCATTCTCACTAATACCTTCTTACTCCCTACGTTCCCATCATTCAATACAAGAAGTGCATCATAAGCGCCAATTTTGACAACTGTAGCAGGTGTAAATATGGTTTTAGGGCATAGTTAGCATATGAGTGGATTTATAGACTCATCTGGATTCTGGGTTTTGCCATGAACACACTTGTTTAGAACTTCAGGATTGGCGAGAGACCTGTACGTGGCCTTGACAACATCCAGGATACTATATGGAAGCCTCTCCTTGTGAATGTGGGGCTTGTTATCCCTCTGAGCCTGTAGGTGTTTACACCAGCTGTTGAGACACAGATGATCAATGGGATGTTCATTTGTTGACACCATGTGGAAGTATGTAGCCCATACTGCACTTTTCAAGTTACTTCCACTGGATAGGTCTGTCTGATAGCCTTGTCATTTCCGTCAGTAGCGCTAGGCAAAACAAGAACTGCTTCTTCATAAACAAATCAACTGGTTTGTTATTGTTTCTAAGATACGGTACAGAGTCATAGACGGTCAATAAAACCAAAGAACA
This sequence comes from Schistocerca nitens, assembly GCF_023898315.1. Lineage (NCBI taxonomy): Eukaryota > Metazoa > Arthropoda > Insecta > Orthoptera > Acrididae > Schistocerca > Schistocerca nitens. The sequence continues at coordinate 526,895,112 of NC_064621.1, read as the reverse complement.
TGCTTCACCACCCTTTAGATGCATCCCACGCAAATTTGATGAAAGTAATCCAGGGAATGGTTGTTCACCGAGCTAGTATTGAAGTGTTGTTTCAATAAGTGGGCGTGGCAAGAATGCTGCATGACACATTTAATTATTTTTAACGAACTTTGCATGCAATTTCGTTATTGAAACTTTGGGAACTTATTGTTCATGAGTTCTGATAATAAATAAAAAATAAATTGAAAATCGGCATTTTCAGTCAATTTCATGAACGTCCTCCTGTAAACACGTTTAAGGTTAATCTAGTAAAAAACTGACTAATTGATTATTAATAAACGACTGAAAATAGCCAACTAACTATTTCTGTTTAAAACAGGTATTCCGGCTTTTAAGGCAAAATTTCTGGTTGAATGTAACGCCAAGTTTGGGTTTTCTATTTTTGAACCTGACAACTCTAGTAGGAAGGCGTGATGCCAACAGTGAACTTGTATTGCCCACTAAAAGCATATTCAAAACCACCACAAATCACTTCATTTTTTCGCATGTTTAAAAAACTATTTGATTTTTGTTTTCTTTAAGTGTATGGTATGTTGAGCAACCAAGAAATGAGACAGTTCACTTTACCCTTTGTGTTTAAAGCTGACGTAGTGTTACGAGAAAATGAACAGCTCGAGATCATCAACGTCTTCTTCGACGTAAGGTTAAACATCAGAGCCGAAGGTAGTATCGGATGAAGTACATCCAGCTGCTTATTTCCTGTAATTGCTGCAGTCTGCTTCAGCACTTCTGCTGTCAGTTCGTAATTGTGGCAACATTAGAGTCGACAAACTTCAAATGGTTCAAATGGCTCTGAGCACTATGGGACTTAACATCTGAGGTCATCAGTCCTCTAGGCTTAGAACCACTTAAACCTAACCTAAGGACATCACACACATCCATGCCCAAAGCAGGTTTCGAACCTGCGACCGTAGCAGCAGCGCGGTTCTAGACTGAAGCGCCTAGAACCGCTCGACCACAACGGCCGGCAGAATCGACAAAGTAGCATACTGTAGATTGTAATTGCGAAGTGTAGACGACAGTAATTTTGCTAGTAGCTTTTGTCAGCTAAGGTCGTACCCGTGTTACTTGTTTGTTAGATGGGTTGCATACCATTAGGCGTTACCTCAAAGCGATCTCACTAGCTCCCCCCTAAAAATCGGAAGCGATGAACCGTCTAGAAACTGATTCAGGCTATATAAAGGGTCGGATAACCTACGATCATTTTTGTTCCTCATAGCTATCCTCCTGCCCGTTACTTAAGAATAAACAGTATTGACAGCAAGGCTACAATTGTTAATGCTTAGTTCATATTTTCTTCGAAAATTGTTGCTTTGTAACGTGAAACAGATGGATTTTGTAGTAAAATAAAGCAAACAATACAGATTTATCACGTAGTGCTATAAAACGCAATTTCCTCAAAAAAAGCTAAAATGAAAAACAAAAATATGTCAAACATCGCTCCAATACTTCTTCGAACTTACAATTTTGTTTCAAAAAACAAAGACAAGTCGTCAGTTCCCAGTTTCTCTCTCGTACATTCATTTGTGTTTCTTTCCTTGCCAGTGCTACTAGTACTACCGGTAATCTTACTATTTACTGTCATTTAAGTACTGTACCAAAACAACCCAATCATAGAGCGCAACTCTAGTAAACATTGATTCTTCCTTCTCATTCCTGCTCAGATCGACAAAAATGAATTCTTCATTTCGGATCTCATCCTATTTCTCGCTTTAGTTTTAATAATGTTCATCTGGCTAAAATGTCTTCCCGATTCCGTATTCAACTATGCTAACACTAGTCGCGACAATGCAAACGTTGCCAGTTAGGGAAATGGAGTGATGTCACTTGTATCCCTATATTCAGGCACTTCACAACAGAAATTAACAGTGTCTGTGGTTTCGGATTATTTGACAACAGTTAAATTTTGCCACTGAAAATCAATTTTTGTGTATTCTGCTAGGGTCATTATTATGCGATATAAGTAGAGGATTCAATGGTTCCTCAACGTCTAGAAGAGCTTTCCACGCTAAAAGAAGTGAAATTCTCCTCAGAATTTTGTTGCTGTCTGGAAATCATGGCAACAATTGAATTATTAATTGGCAGACAAACTAGATGCATCTCTGACGTTAGGCGTGTTCTAGGTGTAAGTGTGTATGTTTATCAGCCTTTCTTTTGGTTTCATAGCCTAGATATTGTTTAGGATCTAAGTGCTTTTGCTTCTAAATTTAAATTTTTTGCACAGGATATGTAGGGACGACAACAACTTCAATTAATGGCTATTACCACAACGATGTCGTTCAACAGCTTGCGCGGATCTCCGTGTAGGATTCAAAACATTTATTAACCATTTGCAAATTCGAAAGAATGGGTTTCAGAAATACTGAATACGCCAAAGTGCATTCATCAGAAAACATTGCATGAAGCATTTCTGCAATGTAACACTTGTTTTTTATTAGCATTATTTCAAAGAGTGTCCTAAGCTCAACCACTGGTCTGTAATTCTATTTACGAAAGACCCTATGGACAGCAACTGCGTATCACATACACGTGGAAATTTGAGGGGTTCTGCTGCTTCCCTGATTGTCTTGTAAATTTCGTGAAACAACTATTGACGAGTTGAAGAACGCAAAAATCAGTTGCGCGATTCCCTAAGTAGGATGTCATGATTTCGTGACGGCGCTTAATTCGCAGCAGAAGCAGTACGTTGAATTGAATGGCATACATATTTTATAAGGATCAAATGCGGAATGTCTGTTTTACAAAACTGAGACAAAACCATTGTTTAACACGTAATATTACATCCGTATTGTCTGTGCATACACCCTGCAGTTGTTGAAAGCTAAATGGAATTCTTGAAGCGTGTCTTTAATTACTGTTACAATAGACTGTGCATTAATTAAATGCTCGACGTCGGCCAGTTTCAAAACCTTTGAAGTTATCACATTGTTTGCAGCACTGTAATTTATTATTATTATTATCATTCCTAAATATTTGGTCACGCTTATGTCTGTTGCTTCAGCAACTAGAATGCTGTACATGCTTTCATCAGTATCTTGCTCCAGATTTACCACAGAATAGGGCCTTAGTGCATGTTTTCTACTAAACATTGTTCTATCTGAAGCTTTCTGGCAACATCACTGTCTGTGAATTTACTCTTACACAAATAACTTAAGTGATCAGATGACATGATCGCACAGTGGTTAGAAACAAATAATGCAAGGGAGCCCTCAGATTGATTCACTTCTAAAGATTCTTTCACTGTTTTGAAAGGTATTTTTGTTCGTCTTACACTGCAGCATTTTGTGTTTTTTGTGTCACGGTGGCTTAATATATCGGCATAACGCGTTAACGTACTACTCCGAAAAACTTTAATAAGTGCGCTTATGTCACAGCCTTCAATTCTTTCTAGCCAGTCTGCAACTTTACCATCACGTAGCCGTTCAGTACGAAATTTGTAGATATTCTGTGCCTTTACTTTTCCCGAGTTTAGCACTAAAAAAATATTTACTGACGTAAAGAAAACACCACATTAAACCGCGACTACAGGTATGCACTATGCATACAGTTGCAGGTTTATCAATACTAGAGCGTATAATAAATGGGGCACGTAACAATACGGGAACTAAGACAGAATACCGGAACTATACCCTTAAGAGCCAAACATACTGGTACACCTGCCTAATATCGTGTAGGACCCCGCGAGCACGCCGAAGTGCCGCAACATATGTGGCATGGACTCGACTAATGTCTGAAGTAGGCTGGAATTGACACCATGAATACTGCATAGCTGTCCATAAATCCTTAAGAGTAGGAGGGGGTGGAGATCTCTCCCGAAAAGCGCGTTGCAAGGCATCCGAGATATGCACAATAATGTTCATGCCTGGTGAGTTTGGTGGGCAGCGGAAGTGTTTAAACTCAGAAGAGTATTCCTGGAGCCACTCTGTAGTAGTTCTGGACGTGTGGGGTGTAGCGCTGTCCTGCTGGAATTGTCCAAGTCCGTGGGAATGCACAATGGTCATGAATCGATGCAGGTGGTCAGACAGGATGCTTACGTACGTGTCACCTGTCAGAGTCGTGTCTAGACATATCAGGGGTCACGTATCACTCCACCCACACACGCCCCACACCATTGCAGAGCCTCCACCAGCTTGAACAGTCCCCTGCTGACATGGAGGGTCCATCGATGAATGACATTGTCTCCATACCAGTGCACGTCCATCCGCTCGAACAATTTGAAATGAGACTCGTCCGACCAGGCCACATGTTTCCAGTCATCAAGATGGGCCCAAGCGAGGCGTAAAGCTTAATGTCGTGCAGTCATCAAGGGTACACAAGTCGGCCTTCGGCTTCGAAAGCCCATACCGATGATGTTTCGTTGAATGGTTCGCACGCTGACACTTGTTGATGGTCGAGCATTGAAATCTGCAACCATTTGCAGAAGAGTTGCACTTATGTCACGTTGAACGATTCTCTTCAGTCGTCGTTGGTCCCGTTCTTGCAGGATCTTTTTCCGGCCGCAGCGATGTCAGAGATTTGATGTTTTACCGGATTCCTGATATTCACGATACACTCGTGAAATGGTCGTACGGGAAAATCCCCACTTCATCGCCACCTCGGAGATGCTGTGTCCCGTCGCTCGTGCGCACGCTATGACACCACGTTCAAACGATCTTAGATCTTGGTAACCTGCCATTGTATCAGCAATAACCAATCTAACAACTGCACCAGACACTTCTTGTCTTTACGGCCGCTCGGCATTAGCCGAGCGGTCTATGGCGCTGCAGTCATGGACTGTGCGGCTGGTCCCGGCGGAGGTTCGAGTCCTCCCTCGGGCATGGTTGTGTGTGTTTGTCCTTAGGATAATTTGGGTTAAGTATTGTGTAAGCTTAGGGACTGATGACCTTAGCAGTTAAGTCCCATAAGATTTCACACACATGTGAACATTTTTTTTCTTATATACGCGTTTCCGATCGCAGTAGCGTCTTCTGCCTGTTTATATATCTCTGTATTTGAATACGCATGCATTTACCAGTTTCTTTGGCGCTTCAGTGTAAGTGTTTAGCTGATATGAATTACAGAGCTACTAGACGTTAGCTAATTAAATAGTTATGTTTGCTGTAGGCTGAATGTGTCAAGTGATTTTTAAAAATAATTTTACCATAAAACATCCAAATATTTTTAAAATCCACCAAAATTATCATTTGCCACTAGACGCATAATTTTCACTCTAGGATAGTCATTTGTTTTTTGCTGCAGCCAACGTTAGTTAGCTGACAGTACTGTGCGAGTTAGTCACTGTTGTCAGCTGTGTCAAAGTCTTGTAAGTCACTCTGTTTCGTGCTGTCCTCTTTCCCGGCTGTGAGTATAAGTAACTGTTGCAGTTAGGATCTTTATTAAGCGCGTCAGTGCAAATAACGCCGGTGTGGCCGAGCGATTCTAGGCGCTTCAGTTTGGAACCGCGCGACAGCTATGGTCGCAGGTTCGAATCCTACCTCGGGCATGGATGTGTGTGATGTCCTTAGGTTAGTTAGGTTTAAGTAGTTCTCAGTTCTAGGGGACTGATGACCTCAGATGTTAAGTCCCATAGTGCTCAGAGCCATTTGAACCATTTGAACAAATAACGATCTCAGTTCTGGTTACGAACAACATTTAAGCGATGAACTACAGGTTAAGGTGGCTACACTGAGGAGGCAGGCGGGACTTGGTCTTTGATGTTGGCTGTACATAAAGATTGTGCACAGGGAGTTAATAATATTAATGGAACAGCCTAAAAGTTACATTTTGTTTTGGAACTGTGAGAATGCATAGCTGAGTTGCTTTTGACACACGAAAATCATCTTACGTTGGAACAAAATCGAATGTCTTCAATAAAAATACTCGTGCAGCTATGTATTTTATAATGAAGTTTCTACGTTTTCTCCATAGTGTTCCGCGAAAAGAACGTCGCCTTCCCTGCATGGATCTCCATTTGATTTCACGAAGTGTGTCTGTAGCACTCGTTTGATGATCGAGTCTACCAGTGACATATATAGCAGCACGGTTTCGAATTGCTTTAATATCTTCCTTTAAACATACCTGGTCGTGACCCCAAACACTCTAGAAATACTCGAGAATAAGTCGCACTAGTGTTCTGTAAGTGGTCTCCATAACCGATGAGCCACGCTCTCTTACAATGCCCCCTATAAACCGAAGTCGACCATTCGCCTTCACTACTACCTTCCTTACGTGCTCTTTACATTTCATATCGCTTTGCAGCATTACGCCGAAATATTCAGTCGACGTGGTTGTATCAAGAATCACACTATTAATGATGTATTCGAACATTACAGGACTGTTTTTCCGACTTATTTTTCATTATATTACATTTTTCCTCATATGGAGTCACTTGCCGTTCATTATACCAACTAGAAATTTTGTCTAACTCGTATTAATCTACGGTCACTTGTCGACGACATCTTCCTGTATACCACAGCATCATCAGCAGACACAAATTCCTGCCTCGCCCTGTCGGTCAGATCATTAAACTAAAAATGACAAATGAAATCTTATGTCGAAATCGTTACATACAGTAACACATGAGTAATGAAATTTCATTTGCAGTTGTATTCTAATATAAGCATACCTGAAACTTTATTTAACAATTTTCTTTTACCCACAATGTTAATTTAAGTTCCAGTTATGCAAATATTAGATGACAAGTGTAAATTCATCTTTATTTTTGATATTTTGTTAAATGTAATGATATCCTCTCAAAATTTTATGTGTCATTTTTAATTAAATGTAACATAATAAAAGAAAACTCTCCCTTGTAAATCTCATATTTTTCGTTATTCAGCCATCTTCCATATCAGTTATATACCTGGAAATGCAGGGCCTTCAAAGAGTCGAACCCGGGAGTATAAAACAACTTCAGACTTTTGATAATAATATGTACAAAAGAGTTAATGTATTAAGCATTTGACGTTAAGTTCGTAAGCGAGAGAATATTTAAAAACGGTTTGAAATCAGGTTTAAAGTTTGTTGGAAGTCACTGAATGCTCTCAGCATCAAACCAGATGAGTGTACTCTGGCTAATCTGAGCTCCGTTTTAAGCAACATCTGATTTTTTCACTATCTGAAAGTTAGTGATATCAAATCTCCTGAACCATATGTCGTACATGATATAATTTTGGAGGTTCATCCATTGAAATATATTGTCACAGCGTGCAGAATGTGTTACGAATACCATTAGTAGTAAAGAAGAAATAAAATCTCATGCATGATGCAACAGTTTTAGTATACGCTACGTGATCAAAAGTATCCGGACACCTCGCTGAAAATGAATTACAAGTTCGTGGCGCCCTCCATCGGTCATGCTGGAATTCAATATGGTGTTGACCCACCCTTACTATTGATGACAGCTACCACTCTCTCAGACATACGTTCAATGAGGTGCTGGAAGGTCCCTTGGGGAACGTCAGCCCATTCTTCACGGAGTACTGCACTGAGGAGAGGTATCGATGTCTGTCGGTGAGGCCTGGCACGAAGTCGGCGATCCAAAACATCCAAAAGTGTTCTATAGGATTCAGGTCAGGACTCTGTGCAGGCCAGTCCATTATAGGGATGTTATTGTCCTGTAACACTCCGCCATAGGGAGTGCATTATGAACAGGTGCTCGACAGTGTTGAAAGATGCAATCGCCGTCCCCGAATTGCTCTTCAACAGTGGGAAGCAAGAAGGTGCTTAAAACATCAATGTAGGGCTGTGCTGTGATAGTGCCACGCAAAACAGCAAGGGGTGCAAATCCCCTCCATGAAAAACACGAACACACCATAACACCACCGCCTCCGAATTTTATTGTTGGCACTACACACTCTGGCAGCTGACGTTCACCGGGTATTCGCCAGACCCAGACCCTGCCATCGGATCGCCACATTGTGTACCGTGATTCGTCACTCCACACAACGTTTTTCCACTGTTCAATCGCCCAATGTATACGCTCCTTACACCAAGCGAGGCTTCGTTTGGCATTTAGCGGTGTGATGTGTGGCTTATGAGCAGCCGCTCGACCATGAAAGCCAAGTTTTCCCACCTCCCGCCTAACTGCCATAGTACTTGCAGTAGATCCTAATGCAGTTTGGAATTCTTGTGTGATGGTCTGGATAGACGTCTGCCTATTACACATTACGAACCTCTTCAACTGTCGGCGATCTCTGTCTGTCAACAGACGAGGTCGGCATGTACGCTCATGTGCTGCACGTGTCCCTTCACGTTTTCACTTCACTATCACATCGGAAACAGTGGACTTAGGGATGTTTAGGAGCGTGGAAATCTCACGTACAGACGCATGACACAAGTGACACCCAATCACCTGACCACGTTCGAAGTCCATGAGTTCCGCGAAGCACCCCATTCTGTTCTCTCAGGATGCCTAATAACTACTGACGTCGCTAATATGGAGTACCTGACAGTATGTGGTAGCACAATACATCTAATATGAAAAACGTTTTTTTCGGGGGTGTCCGGATACTTTTGATCAAATAGTGTATGAGCAACGAAAATGTAGTAAGCGATAAATTTGTTTCTCATTATTTTGTGGAGAATGCCAGCGAGAAAATATTTCGAAAAGGTTTAGTTTCCTGGAAGTCGCTAAGCGCCAACATTACCAAGGACTGTATGAATCCAGCCTGTAATTGGCGCTAGATCTGTTACGCTTCCTCAAGAAATATATACAGTTTATAACAATAATACTTGTCTTATTGTATTTAACGTAAGATTATACCCCAATAGCTCAGCGTCCATCGCTTTGCTCGTGTAGACTGTGTAGCCTGCAGAGAATTTTGTAATATGTAATCGAATTTTTACGATGTTCATAAATTGTAAACTTTCTAAGCTCTTCACGCTAATTAAGGCCATATAAGCATGGTCTTTTCCGAATCTCCTTCCGACCAAAAAGCGATTCTAGTAACTGGAGACCAAATTTTTTGTTAATCTTGTCTTTTAAGTTCTTGGTTCAAATGGTTCAAATGGCTCTGAGCGCTATGGGACTTGACATGTGAGGTCATCAGTCCCCTGAACTTAGAACTACTTAAACCTAACTGACCTAAGGAAGCTCTGTCTCAGAATGCCGTTTCGTTTGAATTCCACACTGCTGATGTTATATGATCGTCCCGTCATTCCGATGTAAACCTCGCCACAAGTTTATGCCGATACTGTGAGTGGCTATTGTATTGCTCTGGGCGATCTGAGGCACTCACTGAATTTATAGGTCGGTCTGTATGCTGTCTTGATGATATGGGTCGGTGTGTGTACCGTCTGGGTGACGGGAGGGCAACAGGGTGCACGCAATTGAGTTCAACCCGGCCCGCGGAAAAATTCGTGGGAGAGCGAGGCGCTCGAATTCAAATCCATCTGTGATGCATTTTCGGATATTCGCCAGTCTGTTGTTCGCATTTTTCCAGATTGGCTTCTGTATAACACATGCGATATACACTGAAGAGCCAAAGAAACTGGTACACCTGCCTAATATCGTGTAGAGCCACCGCGAGCACGCAGAGGCGCCGCAACACGACGTGGCATGGACTCGACTGATGCCTGAAGTAGTGCCGGAGGGAACTGACACCATGAATCCTGCAGGGCTGCCCACAAATCCGTAAGAGTGCGAGCGGGTGGAGATCTCTTTTGAACAGCAAGGCATCCCAGATTTGATCAACAATGTTCATGTCTGCGGAGATTGGTGGCTAGTGGTAGTGTTTAAACTTAGAAGAATGTTCCCTGGAGGAACTCTGTAGCAATTCTGGACGTGTGGGGGTGTCGCATTGTCCTGTTGTAATTGCCCAAGTTCATCGGAAAGCACAAGTGACACGAATGGATGCAGTGATCAGACAGGATGCTTACGTACGTGTCACCTGTGAGAGTCGTATCTAAATGGATTAGGGATCCCATATCACCCCAACTGCACATGACCCACACCATTATAGAGCCTCCACCAGCTTGAACAGTCCCTGCTGACTTGCAGGGTCCATGGATTCATGACATTGTCTCCATACCCGTACACGTCCATCCGATCGATACAATTTGAAACGAGACTCTTCCGACCAGGCAACATGTTTCCAGTCATCAACAGTCCAATGCCGGTGTCGGCGGGCCTAGGCGAGGCGTAAAGCTTTGTGCCGTGCAGTCATCAAGGGTACAGGACTAGGCCATCGGCTCGGAAAGCCCATAATGATGATGTTTCGTTGAATGAATCGCACGCTGACACTTGTTGATGGCCCAGTATTGAAATCTGCATCAATTAGCGGAACGATTGCACTTCTGTCAAGTTGAACGATACTCTTCAATCATCGTTAGTTCCGTTTTTGCAGGATCTTTTTCCGGCCGCAGCGATGTCGGAGATGTGTTGTTTCACCGGACTCCTGATATTCACGGTTGTTGTTGTTGTGGTCTTCAGTCCTGAGACTGGTTTGATGCAGCTCTCCATGCTACCCTATCCTGTGCAAGCTTCATTATCTCCCAGTACTTACTGCAACCTACATCCTTCTGAATCTGCTTAGTGTATTCATCTCTTGGTCTCCCTCTACGATTTTTAAGCTCCACGCTGCCCTCCAGCGCTAAATTTCTGATCCCTTGATGCCTCAGAACATGTCCTACCAACCGGTCCGTTCTTCTTGTCAAGTTGTGCCACAATCTTCTCTTCTCTCCAATTCTATGGAATACCTCATTAGTTATGTGATCTACCCATCTAATCTTTAGCATTCTTCTATAGCACCACATTTCGAAACCTTCTATTCTCTTTTTGTCCAAACTATTTATCGTCCATGTTTCACTTCCATACATGGCTACACTCCATACAAATACTTTCAGAAACGACTTCCTGACACTTAAATCTATACTCGATGTTAACAAATTTGTCTTCTTCAGATAACCTCGCAGTTTGGTCTCTTCCCCCAAACAACCCAACCAATCCTAATAACTAACTCTTCTTCAGAAACGCTTTCCTTTCCATTGCCAGTCTACATTTTATATCTTCTCTACTTCGACCATCATCAGTTATTTTGCTCCCCAAATAGCAAAACTCCTTTACTACTACTCACGGTACACTCGTGAAATGGTCGTCCTGGAAAATCCCATCGTTCGTGCGCAGACTATATCACCACGTTCAAACTCACTTAAATCTTGATAACATGCCATTGTAGCAGCATTAACTGGTCTAGCAACTGCGCCAGACACTTGTTATTTTATATAGGCGTTGCCAACTGCAGTGCCGTATTCTGCCTGTTTATATATCTCAGTATATGAATTCGAATGCCTATACCGGTTTCTTTGGAGCTTCAGTGTATGTTAAGCTCAAGCGGTTTACACTTTTAAACATTTTAAAACGAAGAATGAAATAATGGCTTTATGTATTTAGTGTTACAGAAACAATCCATACCTATCCGATCAATCATCAATAGCATATTTGGACAAATATTTAAAAAATTCTTGCTAATAATGTCCGTGGATATTAACTTACTAAAGTTCAAAACTCGAATGACCAGCCTGTGACAAAAAATCCCAAAGTTATTCCTGATTGCTTGTCAACTGGAATTGCCTACCTCAAGTAGTACTTTCTTTCTATTATTCCGTGTATTAAGTTGGTAAGTAATTCTTGTCCATTGTGGACGTAATAATATACGGAAACTGTTGAAACTGAAGGAAATTTATAATTCATTACTGTCAGTTCCACATGAAAGTGTACACCATAATTTTAAATGTAACGTCCGTAGCGACATCTCTGGTCTTGTATCTGTACTAAATGCGCTTTTGCACAGTCTATAGATAAACAGTGCAAGAGCTGAATGTTTTGATTTGTTGGTTACAGTTTTGGCTATTTGCACTTACAGGGTGTTTCAAAAATGACCGGTATATTTGAAACGGCAATAAAAACTAAACGAGCAGCGATAGAAATACACCGTTTGTTGCAATATGCTTGGGACAACAGTACATTTGCAGGCGGACAAACTTTCGAAATTACAGTAGTTACAATTTTCAACAACAGATGGCGCTGCAAGTGATGTGAAAGATATAGAAGACAACGCAGTCTGTGGGTGCGCCATTCTGTACGTCGTCTTTCTGCTGTAAGCGTGTGCTGTTCACAACGTGCAAGTGTGCTGTGGTCAACATGGTTTATTCCTTAGAACAGAGGATTTTTCTGGTGTTGGAATTCCACCGCCTAGAACACAGTGTTGTTGCAACAAGACGAAGTTTCCAGCGGAGGTTTAATGTAACCAAAGGACCGAAAAGCGATACAATAAAGGTTCTGTTTGAAAAATTTCAACGGACTGGGAACGTGACGGATGAACGTGCTGGAAAGGTAGGGCGACCGCGTACGGCAACCACAGAGGGCAACGCGCAGCTAGTGCAGCAGGTGATCCAACAGCGGCCTCGGGTTTCCGTTCGCCGTGTTGCAGCTGCGTTCCAAATGACGCCAACGTCCACGTATCGTCTCATGCGCCAGAGTTTACACCTCTATCCATACAAAATTCAAACGCGGCAACCCCTCAGCGCCGCTACCATTGCTGCACGAGAGACATTCGCTAACGATATAGTGCACAGGATTGATGACGGCGATATGTATGTGGGCAGCATTTGGTTTACTGACGAAGCTTATTTTTACCTGGACGGCTTCGTCAATAAACAGAACTGGCGCATATGGGGAACCGAAAAGCCCCATGTTGCAGTCCCATCGTCCCTGCATCCTCAAAAAGTACTGGTCTGGGCCGCCATTTCTTCCAAAGGAATCATTGGCCCATTTTTCAGATCCGAAACGATTACTGCATCTCGCTATCTGGACATTCTTCGTGAATTTGTGGCAGTACAAACTGCCTTAGACGACACTGCGAACACCTCGTGGTTTATGCAAGATGGTGCCCGGCCACATCGCACGGCCGACGTCTTTAATTTCCTGAATGAATATTTCGATGATCGTGTGATTGCTTTGGGCTATCCGAAACATACAGGAGGCGGCGTGGATTGGCCTCCCTATTCGCCAGACATGAGCCCCTGTGACTTCTTTCTGTGGGGACACGTGAAAGACCAGGTGTACCGCCAGAATCCAGAAACAATTGAACAGCTGAAGCAGTACATCTCATCTGCATGTGAAGCCATTCCGCCAGACACGTTGTCAAAGGTTTCGGGTAATTTCATTCAGAGACTACGCCATATTATTGCTACGCATGGTGGATATGTGGAAAATATCGTACTATAGAGTTTCCCAGACCGCAGCGCCATCTGTTGTTGAAAATTGTAACTACTGTAATTTCGAAAGTTTGTCTGCCTGAAAATGTACTGTTGTCCCAAGCATATTGCAACAAACGGTGTATTTCTATCGCTGCTCGTTTAGTTTGTATTGCCGTTTCAAATATACCGGTCATTTTTGAAACACCCTGTATTTACAGCCAATTAAGCGCTGAAAAAATGTTCAGTATTAATGAAAAATGCCTTCTGAGGTCCGATAGGAAGCTATTTGGTTAGAACGAGGCAGACTGGGTGCTACAAGAGGATAATGATCCGAAACATAGCAGCTGTCACTGTACACCGTGAAAACAAGAGAATGGGGCGTCCACAACGGATTGACATGCAATGTCTCCAGATGCAAATCGTAAATGTTTGGTCATATATTAAGATGAAGCTTAAAGGAAAGCCAATATACACTTTGAAGCAGTTGTCATATAAAATCAGAACGATATGGAGATCGTTACCGACAGAGTATGCAGAAAATATCGTTAGAAGCATGCGATAAAGATGCCAAGCTATAACCGATACTGGGAGCGATTGAATTTACTATTAGGTGATCGTGCAATTAGTAATAACACTTATTTTCATGTAAACATGTATTTATGATAGTGTCTTCTATTTCATAGAGATAACGGCGTACATTATCTTGTGCAACTGACTGTAGCTGCAAGCAGTTGCTTTTGTATTCACTTATTTTTCCTCGCTGACATTTCAAGATACCTGCCATCCCATCTTCAGTTGTTTACATTTGTTTACGTGTTGTGAACATTGTTTCTCTACTAACGGCGATGCAGAATTTTGCAACGGAAGTGTTTAAGACAGCAATTGTTAGACGTCGTACTTAAAGAAACAGTGTTCACAACAAGTAAATAAATGTAACCATCCGAAGATGGGGTGAACATAAAATGAATGCACTCAACAAAAGGAGTGTGTTGAGCCTTATCAGTTGGCTGCACATGTCAGGAAAGGGGTGCCATTCATAAATGTTAACGTCGCGGACGCTATACTTTGTTTTTTATACGGTAGGAGAGCTGCTGTCACGTCACGTGACTTGTCGAGGCGGACCGCGAGCTTATGACAGTAGGTATGTGAATTAGCCCCACTGGTCACCGAAGTTTGCCCATGTCTGGGTTATACGTACAAGAGATGCGTTGTGTACTGACTGACACCCTTTTGCAGGCGAAAACTGGTGTCCAAAATTAAAGCAACAAACGTAAATTTTGCAAGATTGTGTTTATTTCGCCACATAACAGTATAAGTAGGCGCTAGAAAAGTAGAAATAATGTAAAGAATACAGAACGTTATCAACTGCAACATGCGTAACTATAGTCAAAAAAAATGTTATTCCTTTTTTTTCAACTTAACGGACTTGCAGCCGGCCGCTGTGACCGAGCGGTTCTAGACGCTTCAGTCCGGAACCGCGCTGCTGCTACGGTCGCAGATTCGAATCCTGCCTTGGGCATGGATGTGTGGTATGTCCTTAGGTTAGTTAGGTTTAAGTAGTTCTAAGTCTAGGGGACTGATGACCTCAGATGTTAAGTCACATAGTGCTTAGAGCCATTTGAACCATTTTAACGGATTTGCAGACACGTTCTGACAAGTGGCTAAGGTGCTCACAATGTGGTGTGACCGCTTCTGGCACCAATACAGGCCTACGCTCCCCGGTTACTAAAGTGAGGGATCACACTTTATTAATAATTATAGTACAAGGTAATATCTCCAGTTACAGTTAGATTTTCCGCAAGTACACCAAGTCCTTTCATCCATACATGAATTTTTTCATCATCACTAACTTTTCTACAGGAGTGTGGAGACAGTGTAAATGGCATGTTACTACACTCCTGGAAATTGAAATAAGAACACCGTGAATTCATTGTCCCAGGAAGGGGAAACTTTATTGACACATTCCTGGGGTCAGATACATCACATGATCACACTGACAGAACCACAGGCACATAGACACAGGCAACAGAGCATGCACAATGTCGGCACTAGTACAGTGTATATCCACCTTTCGCAGCAATGCAGGCTGCTATTCTCCCATGGAGACGATCGTAGAGATGCTGGATGTAGTCCTGTGGAACGGCTTGCCATGCCATTTCCACCTGGCGCCTCAGTTGGACCAGCGTTCGTGCTGGACGAGCAGACCGCGTGAGACGACGCTTCATCCAGTCCCAAACATGCTCAGTGGGGGACAGATCCGGAGATCTTGCTGGCCAGGGTAGTTGACTTACACCTTCTAGAGCACGTTGGGTGGCACGGGATACATGCGGACGTGCATTGTCCTGTTGGAACAGCAAGTTCCCTTGCCGGTCTAGGAATGGTAGAACGATGGGTTCGATGACGGTTTGGATGTACCGTGCACTATTCAGTGTCCCCTCGACGATCACCAGTGGTGTATGGCCAGTGTAGGAGATCGCTCCCCACACCATGATGCCGGGTGTTGGCCCTGTGTGCCTCGGTCATATGCAGTCCTGATTGTGGCGCTCACCTGCACGGCGCCAAACACGCATACGACCATCATTGGTACCAAGGCAGAAGCGACTCTCATCGCTGAAGACGACACGTCTCCATTCGTCCCTCCATTCACGCCTGTCGCGACACCACTGGAGGCGGGCTGCACGATGTTGGGGCGTGAGCGGAAGACGGCCTAACGGTGTGCGGGACCGTAGCCCAGCTTCATGGAGACGGTTGCGAATGGTCCTCGCCGATACCCCAGGAGCAACAGTGTCCCTAATTTGCTGGGAAGTGGCGGTGCGGTCCCCTACGGCACTGCGTAGGATCCTACGGTCTTGGCGTGCATCCGTGCGTCGCTGCGGTCCGGTCCCATGTCGACGGGCACGTGCACCTTCCGCCGACCACTGGCGACAACATCGATGTACTGTGGAGACCTCAACGCCCCACGTGTTGAGCAATTCGGCGGTACGTCCACCCGGCCTCCCGCATGCCCACTATACGCCCTCGCTCAAAGTCCGTCAACTGCACATACGGTTCACGTCCACGCTGTCGCGGCATGCTACCAGTGTTAAAGACTGCGATGGAGCTCCGTATGCCACGGCAAACTGGCTGACACTGACGGCGGCGGTGCACAAATGCCGCGCAGCTAGCGCCATTCGACGGCCAACACCGCGGTTCCTGGTGTGTCCGCTGTGCCGTGCGTGTGATCATTGCTTGTACAGCCCTCTCGCAGTGTCCGGAGCAAGTATGGTGGGTCTAACACACCGGTGTCAATGTGTTCTTTTTTCCATTTCCAGGAGTGTATAAACATATCTAGGTTTAATTTGGGTCTTCAGATCAATACCACAATGCCACGTCTTGTAGGCGATGACATCTCGATCGGCGAAAGATTCAAGACCAGGAAGGGACGCGTTTTCACAACGAACGATGACAAGGGTAAACCAACCACTACCAGAATTTCCAGTGGCGACATCCAGAGTAAAATTAACCCTGCAACCTAATCACGGTCACTCGTCTCCTATATAAGCGGGCAGTGCACGCCAGCGGAACCATTCCGCTGTGAGCTCTATGTGCAACAGCATTGAAGCACTATGCCTCGTCGACGTATCGTCAACGCCGCCACAGCATGCCTGTCTACAAACATATTATTAGCCTCGAGAATAATTGTGCTTTGAACTGTGCTATGAATAATGTCATCAATATCATGTTGAGTTAATAACGCCCGTTCTCCCTTTGACTTGCTCACAAGTCTTGGAGAGCGGTTGGTGGATGCTGACGTGATGCACCCCGTCTTCCTAGTGCATCAGTGTATCCCAGACATGCTCTATGGGATTCAAATCGTGAGAGCGAGCAGGCCACGCCATGCGTGAAATATCTTCCGTTTCCAAAAAAACATCTATCAGGTCGAGTATTATCGTCCATCAGTACGAAGTCTGGACCCACAATACCTCATAACAACCGCACATGACAGCCCAAGATCTCATTCCACCTGACAGCAGTTAAATCTTGCTGATTCACCCGTACAATTTCATGAAAGGGTGTACGAGTGGTCAGGCGGCAGCAGTGGCCGAGCGGTTCTAGGCGCTTCAGTCTGGAAACGCGCGACCGCTACGGTCGCAGGTTCGAATCCTGCCTCAGGCAAGGATGTGTGTGATGTCCTTAGGTTAGTTAGGTTTAAGTAGTTCTAAGTCTAGGGGACTGATGACTTCAGATGTTAAGTCCCATAGTGCTCAGAGCCATTTGAACCATTTGTTCTAGTGGTCAGCATAATCCCTGCCCTCACCATTAGGGTTCCTCCTCGATGTCGGTCCGTTTCTATAATGTTTGGGTCCAGAAATCTTGTTCCACGTGCCCTCCAGCTGCGAATCCGTAGAGAATCACCCTCCAGACCAAATCGGGACTCATCTGTAAAACGAACATTGGCCTACTGTACGAGCGTTCGACCGTTGATGGCTCCATTCTTGACGTTCCCTTCAGTGAAGACTCGCCAGTGGTGAACAGACAGCAGGTCTCCAACAACAAAGGCCTCTCTGCTGAAGCCTTCTGTACACAGTTTGCCTCGGTAAAACACGTATAGTGGATGCTGCGAGGTCAGATGCCAGTTACAGTGCAGAAGTAAGGCGGTACCGTTGTGTCCTCACAGCCAAATAATGGCCCACTGTTTCTAATGTCACACGCGACCTGCCCTGTCCTGGCCTCTGAGATACAGTCTCGGTCTCTATAAATTGTAGCCTCATCGGAGGAACAACAGAACGATTTACATTAAGCCATCGGGCCACATCAATCTGTGACTCTCAAATTCAAATGGTTCAAATAGCTCTGAGCACCATGGGACTTAACTGCTAAGGTCATCAGTCCCTAGAACTTAGAACTACTTAAACCTAACAAACCTAATGACATCACACACATCCATGCCCGAGGCAGGATTCGAACCTGCGACCGTAGCGGTCGCGTGGCTCCAGACTGTAGCGCCTAGAACCGCTCGGCCACTCGGCCGGCCCGTGACTCTCCTGCTTCCATCCTTCCATGACCCTCCACAGCAGAGAGTCTTTGGGCGTGTTCTCTGTGCCATGCTGCATCGTCCGTGGCTGTGCACACAGCGACTGTGTATATGGGACTACCCTGCAAACACTACCCCGCTTGACAGATGCCCTGACGTCATTGCTGGCGTGGTTTTCTGTTGATTGGCATGCCATCTTCCGTGCAAAACACGATCTTAATGACATCTGTTGACAGTTTGTATGATTAAATCGTGAATTAGACACAGGACGGGGAAATAGCAGTTTGTTGCTTTAATTTTGGACGCCAGTGTAGTAGATCTTCTCACAAACAATACTAAAATGCTGTTTCCGAATGAGAACCCCATTGCGTAATCTTTGCTTATTTACCGACCGATAGTTCTACTCCTAACCATTCTGTGTGGCTGCGCTGAAATCCTAATCATTAACATGTAGAAGCCTTTAGCACAGTTCAAGCCAGTTTGACACGTGTTGCATGCCGGCTTGTTAGTGCTACAATATTAGTGGCCAGTACGTTAGACGTACCAGAGTGTACAAAATATGGAGGGGACGATAGTTATCTTCAGCGTCAGGTGGTTCGCGTCGTCATTACTGAAGTATCGTTAACGACCGAGCGATTATACCCGTATAAGAAAAAGGAAGCACGTCAGAAGGGTTTCGCTACCAGTGCAGCGAAAATGGAAAAGCTACGTTGATGTCTACACCTGTGTACTGATACATCTATTACAAAAGCTAAAATACGAATAAAATGTTTTAAAACATAGTAACGTAAATAATGGGTATAACGTTTTGCAGTACTGTTATTTGACACTCAGGGTTAACTAAGATGTCTGTTTTCATTAAAATATTTAAAAACTGCTCAATTAGGTTATAATACAACGATTCTAATGTAGTACAGTAAAGAACATCTAGTGATACAAAACGTATGATTTCGTGAAGATTTATGTATTCACAAAAATTTTAGTCAGCTTGCTCAATGAGTCTATAATAAAGTGATTCTAATATCATACAAAAGATCTGCAGTGATATAAAACATAATACGTTGAGAATGCAAACATGCAGTCTCTGGTAAAAGCCCAACATCGCATCTACAGCTTCCACTCTGTGGTGTGTGGCGCAGGGTACTTTTGTGTACAACTGTCACCACCCCTCTATCCTGTTGCATTCGCAAATGGTGCACAGGAACAACTTCTTCGTGTGTGTTCGAGAATCTCTAATATTAACTACACCATAGTTTCGCTTTATGTATGTAGGTCGAGGCAACATGTTGGTTTACTCTTCGAGGAAGGTATTCTCTCTGAATTTTAGCAGAAAACCACGCCTTAACGGATCACCTTCTTGTAGCGTTTGCTGCTGAAGTTGGACGAGTATCTTTGCTGCTAGACACACCAGTGACGAGACGCGCTGCTCTTCTCTGTATCTTCTCTGTTTCCTTTATCGTTCCTAGCCGGTGATGGTCACAGACTATGAATCAATACTCAAGTTCAAATCGAAGGTGAGTCTTGTAAGCTACACCATTCGTAGATAAACTACAATTCCCGAGGATTCTTCCAACGAATCTCAGTCTACCACCTGCGTTTTCTATGATCAGTTATACAGATCGGCTCATAAAATACTACATACATCACCAGATAGGCAGCCCAACTCACATCATCTGCCCTTGTTAAGGATTATGTAAGATGGATTAAGGATTATGTGAGACGCATGAATACACTGCCGAAAAAAAATTATAATTCTCAAGGACTGTGTTCAGTGGCACTAGGATATAATATGTATATACCGAGGGGCTGTATTGTTAGCGATTCATTTGTCACAGTCATTGGCGGTCAGATGGCTCTCTCGAGGCCTGTCTGTGCGCCCTCTGTAGGCGTAACTGTGCTGAGTTGAGAGATGAACAGTGGTTGCAACATTCATTCCAGGATAAAATCATGCTCTACTAACGTGTACGTACCGCTGCTGAAGAACTCGAGCCATTTCAACAGAGTCGCATTGTTGGCCTGCGGGAAGTTGGATACACGCATTGACAGGTGAAAAATTATCTTAATAAATAAAAAAGATAAAAAAGATCATGCGATTGTGCTCCTGTTTCTTTACTTTTGTATTGTTTCTTTCTGAATATATAGTCTCTCTATCAATGTAAGCTGTTGCATGCCAGAAGATCCCATATGTGCATAAGTTAACCTCAACGTTTACAGCTAAGAACTAAATCTGCCTGCGAAAATGGGAAGCCAATTTGACAGCGAGAATGTAAATGATACTTACCCATTCTGGACCTACACTGTTTGTAACAAAAAAGTGCCTTTGAACTTTAATGAGAATAATTAAACCCAGGACTGTTAACTGACTCTGTGAAATTGGAAACTCGATCTCCTGTATTTGTATTACCTTTGTCACATAGGAAACGCCGTGCAGCTGCTCTCATAGAAAAAGACCAAAAGGCGCCTGTCAATTTCTGAGCTGCTACTAACCGCAGGGAATCGCTCTAGTCCAATGCAGTCTCTTAAATACATGCAATACAAATTTGGACCTCATAAAAGTTGTATCTCACAAAGAAGAATTTTCACCAAGTAATGGGAGCTGAATAATGAAGTGGGATAATCTGAGTTACTTAACGAAATCGTCGAAATATTTTGACGTTGATTTTAAATTTCGTTAAAGAATGAATAATAAATTTTATCTTTTGCCTTTTAAGTTCAGTTTCTTTCGTGCGAACTTTGTTGTAGAACCACTCTCTTAATTTCGTGTGGTAATAAAAATTTTACTTTCTTAAGAATTACGTACATTTAAAGAAAAAATATTACGTGCACTCATATTAACTGGATAATAATATTTAGTTGAGAATTGAGTCCTTTAGATCATTCGGCCTTGGCATACACTTTCCTGATGCAGTGGGTTTTTTGTTAAATATTTTTACTGAATTTTATCCCGGCAATAGCCATAGAACACAAGATTATCTCTATCAGCAGAAAATGTTTTAATTATTGCCAAGCCGACATTTATCACTGATCAAACCTACTTCACTACGCATTTGAGTTATTTTAAAGAACCAAACTGTTTAAATTTCAATGTTAACTAACATTAACTATCCGCCTACGAATGCACAAACGTATAATTAATTCAAATGTTATCAGCCACAGGATCACTGAAAAGAAAGAACAATTTCTTAATTCACTATTGATTTTTATGCATCTGCTCCCGATTTACGGGTTTGATACTTTTTTAAATGTGCCGCCTCTTCAGATCTGCGATTGTTGGTCGCGGCACAGCCCAGCAACACCGCTAAAAAAATGCTGAAAAATTCTTAAAGAAATTTTATAGATGACGTGGGCAAGCTAATTTACATAAATAATTCACACTTTTGATAAATACTGATATATTTAGCTCAAACAACAATTCAACTCACATTAATTCGTAACACATCGTCTAATGGCGGCTAAGTCCAGACAGAGACAAAAGACTTCTACACATTCGTTAAAAGATTCTTCACAGCGACCTACCTCGACAACGTCTGATCTGAACGACCAGAGAATACATAATGTTTAGTCCTTATATAGCATTTCCCGACAATTAACATTTCTTTGTAAATTATTCTCTTCTGGCAAATTTTTATATCTCTGATACCGCAAATACTGACACATTTTACATTCACATATTAAATACAGAAAAATTCCTATCCTAAATACAGAGAAATATTACAATAAAACATAATAAAAATGACAAACGTATTTTATACCACATTCAGTAATATTTTTGTTGAATAATTACGATGTATATACAACTTGCCCAGAGCGGCGTATATGGTACAAATAAACTGTGAGAATGCCAGGGAACGTTACATTGCCCCCTGGCAGCATTTGGCAAAGAGTTTTTTACACTTTGACACAATGGTGCCAGTAACGTTCTTTATACTTCTGTATGTTTTACGGAATGGCTCTTTTATTTAGTCCCAGGGTTATATAAGTTCATGGCTCCCCCATTTGGGCGTAGGCAAACAGGAAACCTGGGCAAAACTGTGCCGGAGCCCAGCCATCCCAGTTGGTTTATAGTCAATATTGTCTTTTTAACAGTTATTCATTTGAATTAAATTAGCAGTTTGTCACAAACGGGGTTACACAATTACACAATATCACAGTCACATACAGTTCAATGGAAGGTTTTTTGTGTGTGATACTATTATTCTTGTGATACACTACAAAGTCACTTGTCCTAGGATATATCACTCACGGACATACATAGTAAATGTTCAATGTTTATCGAAATGAAGTCATTAACATGTTATTCAGTTTATGTGAACATTTCAAAAGGTCAATAATGTTGTATTTGGTGAGCGGTGCGGAGTGATTGTTGGGCGGCGCTCGGCGCGGCGCGCTGACTCCGTGTAGGTCACCGCCCCCGGCGTTGACAGCTACGGCGCGGAGGGGCGTGGCTGTCTGGTCTGCTACGGGCTGCTGTGGCCGCTGCATAGCTGATGTAGCCGGATGCGCGTTGGATATCAGCTCGCCCGTGCGACGTCTTCTCGCGGTGCTCCAGGAAACATGCAACAAGTTCACAAACAGTGTACTATCCTTATAGGCATTTTTCCTGCTGTGGGAAAGAACGCACACAGTTAGTGGTAGTTATTACTCAGTAGGCCTTCACTAGTCTGGTTTGCACAATATATCGTTGTCTCAGTAACACTTTTATGGGCACACAATATTCTTCACCATGTCATGACTTGTCATTAGTCACACGCAAGTTTTCACCTTAGGACAAATTCAAAATGTATTTCTGTAGTCAATGCGCTTTCCTAGCGTCCCTTGACACACAAAGAGTTAAAGTTTGACACTAAGTTGATCCACCGTCCGTTATCGGTTCACTGTTCGTGTCGTGCTAGTTGCTTGTCCACTTGCACACACGGTGATGATACAGTTTTTTATTACTTATACACAACTACTCCGTGACGTATTGCTGCAGGTTTAACAGTCACTGTCTGTCTCTGCCGCACAATACTGCACTTTTGTTAAAGTTCCTTTATTTCTATTTACAATGTCCGCTGCTCAATTTTGTTTGTAACAGCACATTCGTAACTCTTTACCAAGGTGTGAGATTTGCGTACATGGTAACAATTACTCAAAATTCGTATTAGTTTGCCCATAGTCATCTATATTCGTGTTCGATTAGATTTTATTTGTGCATTCCAGCCGGATTCAGGCATATTGTTCAATAACTCCTTTGTACTCATGTCACACTTTACTATTAACGTCCTACGTAACTACAGTGTAGTCTCTGTAGGCAAAAATTTACTTGGACTGTATCTGGCTAGCTCCTTTTAACTGATTGAATATGCACATGCTTCAATTGAAGCTTCATTGTGCGTAACTTTGCGTTACATAAATTTACAACAAGTTTGCCTCCCGTGGTGCCCTCGGGTCACTACTGGGTGCATTATTTTCTCTGATAATATTGGTGAGATAATAAAGTTCTCAGGGCCTCATATTACTGATATTATTCTGGGTTCGGATCTGTCAATCTGACAGCTACACATATATACATACATACACATAATAGAAAAGATTGTGCCAAGAAATATTTCAAATTTGACACACATATTGGAAATTATGTAATACACTAACTAATCCTTACTAAAATGTTCTTCTTGACTGAACTTTGTCACAGCTTAACACTACAAATAATTGCACTAATCAGATTATCTGTGCAAACATTTAGAGCATGTTTTAGATAACACAAATTAAAAGAGTACATAACACAAATATCCATACACATGAGAAAGTCAATCATATTCTTATAACTAAACACATCTACACTAGTACACACATTATTAATGTTCATTATTTACAAAAGAACGGTGTCCACATAGGACTATTAGTCTTTTATTGTAGGAATGCTTTTACATCCTTACGCGAATACAGTCCCCGTACTCTCCGTGAGTGGGGATCTGCTGAGAGATAGCTACTATTTCCTTCTTGGACTAAGGAATGGAGTATGAGGCTCGACAGTAAGTTTTGTGAGGCTTTACCTCAATCTTGTACTGATATCCCTTAACAATTCCTGGTCGTTCTGAAAATACCTCTGCATAATTAAATAATAACTGTACCAAATCCTGCTGTTGCATAGAATTCAAATTTTCGGACTGTGACACTTTGTTAACTAATGCGTCCATATTCGCTTTTGATTGATCAACTTGTACGTCAGGATAATAGAGATTCTGTCCTAGACAATGATTGTCTAAATGTAGTATCGACTGATTCCTACACTTTATATTAATAGCATTACATTCAGGTACAGGTACCTCTCCGGATCTGAGCATGGACAATTCTATTCTCCTACCAGCATTCATCAAACTTAATTTTCCCCGAGAAAGGTCGATTATTGCGTCCCTTTCTCTTAAAAAATCTACCCCCAAAATGCAGGCTACCTTTAAACCCTTTACTACCAGGAATGAGCTCGCTATGGCTTCTTCCCCTATATACATCTCTACCTGCACTTGGAGTTTAATTATTTGTCGCTGTGCACTTATGGCTCCAGTGACTTCACAATTATTCACGGGAAAAGTCAGCATACGCCTTTCCTTCCTCAGTACTTTGAATAAGTCCATACTCATAACACTGACAGTAGCACCTGTATCTACAACCGCTTGCACATCAATATTGTTAATTTTGATCTCTATTATCGCTTGTACTTTGTCTTTGTGTTCCTTTATGCACGTGGATGGTTCAGTTATTAGTTCGTCTCCCATCTGTACCCCGTCATTATACCTAAGGATACAGATTTTGTTCGGTGTTTTGTTCTGTGTCGGGCTGCTCTCACTCCAAACCTCAGCCGACGATGGAGAGCGTATCTCGGCTGCATCTAGTTTGTTGAATTATTGCTAGTGGATGGGCGTGGCTGCTCTGTGTCACTGACCTCCACTATGTGCACGTTGTGTTGCGTCGGCCGCCACGGTTGCGCAATTGGCGCATTTTGTGGTGGCGGTCGGTTATTGTCATATCTATCACTGTTTTGCCGGTCCGGACTGGGCCTCTGGTTCTGTGGCCAAGTTCGGTTTGCATCATTATAAGTATTAGTGTTGTACGGCCCCCTGGCATTTTTCCATCTATGATTGCTTGGTGGGCCTGTTTCATACCGGTCATCGAACCTCCTCTTTCGGTCATTATTCACCGGCGGACTATTGCCGTTCCGGTCTCTACCTCTATTTCCGTTTTGTGCATACTCTTGTCTCCTATTATTACCTCCGCCGTTTCCATTACTTGGTGGAGGCGTGTTATTTCTACCATTTCTATAACCGTTTCCGTTACTTCTAGCCTGTTCAGAGGCTGCCTTAACGTCCTCCTGAATCAGGTCAATTGAGTCCAGAACAGACAAGAAATGTTCCATATCATTTTCAGGCACGTGTATAAGCTTTTCCTTTACATGTATCGGCAAGTGTGATTTCAAAAGTCTGATCAAATCCCGGGATGAAATCTGTTCATCCCAGTAACGGGTCTTGTTAATGTACTTCTCAAAATATTTTCGCAAATTTCCTAGTCGTGGAGAATACGGCTCTGGATTATATACCTTCTTCCGTAATCTCTCTTGAATACATGTTGACCAATATTTGGCCAAGAATGCCTTTTCGAATTGCTCATATGTATCACAACTGTCAGCTGCTTCGGTTGCCCATAATGCAGCATCTCCTTGTATGTAAGACATAACAAACTGTATTTTCTGGGTATGACTCCAAACGCTAGGCAAAATGTTTCTAAATCCCTTGATAAACACTACAGGGTGAACAGATTTCTTCTCCGTTGTAAAGATCTGAAACTGTCGGTTCCTAATCAGACTTTCTTCAATCACTACTTTGGAATGACATTTATTTGTTCCGCTTACATTGGTTGCCTGTTCTGTCTCGCAGTCGCAATTTTTTACTGCAGTATTTATATGCCTATCATTGTTGGACCTGGTTGGCGTGACATACGCCTGTGCCTCGTCCTGCCGCAAGCCAAGCTCCATTTCGGCAAGACGGCGGTCCACACTCCGCTGCCACAGCGGAATGTCCTTTTGCGCTATCTTTTTAAGATTTTGCACATCCGCAGTTGAGTCCACCTCTCTGGCCTCAATTGCGGCGTGCACCTTCTCATCTATCTCCTTTGTGAATTTACGTTCTACTTTGTGCACTTGTTCGATCACTTTGTCCTCAATTACTTGAGTTGTGTCGAGTTCTAGTTGTTCGACCCTATTAGTCAGAACACTGATTTCCTCTACGATATTGGCGTTAGCCACTTGAATACTGTCTACTCTTTCGCTTAATTCATGCACTGTTTTGGGTATGGTTTCATATTTTTGTTTCAAACTAACTATGTCACTTTGCATAACTTCTAAAGTTCGCATCAACTGTAAGTCCCTCTCATGCAGGCGTCGGTCACGCTCTGCTTGTTTAGCATCACGTTCTTTATCGCGTTCTGCTTGTTCACTTGCAAATTTAGCTTGGAAATTGAGCATGCGCTCGAACATAAGTCTTAATGATTGCACTTCTGACATCACACCACTCTCTGGTCCGTGTCCAGTGCTTGCAGATTGCACAGAATTTCCGCTATCAACTGAATCACTGGGTGGCAGTGGCAACATTTCTTGCCCTTCTGCCCCCAGATCCTCACATTGTACTTCCTGAACTACGTCACTAACATTACTTTGTGTCCCACTTTCCAACTCGGTATCACTACTTACTGACTGTTGCTCATTATCCATATTGATATCTTTCTGACTACGCAGTCTAACCATAGTAAGCAAATGAAATAAAATCTGAACTAAATATCCTAACACTCAGGTTTCACTGACATAATCACACAAGAAATGGACATTAACTAATACACACTTACTATATACTACAATGACTAACTACTTAAATGTCCTGTTATTTTAAAACAACGTACTAACAACAAGCACACCACTAATGATCCGAGAACACTGCACTGAGGCTACTTTACTACCCACAGGACAACTACACTGTAGCTTTACCTTTTGGTGATCTATCTTGGGTGCAGCTGCCCCCTGATATTGTGGTAGGTAATTAATTTTTCGAAATAATGAGCTCTCTTCTTCAGCTTGCCTCTGGATACATAGTGTTCTCATGCAAAAAATCATACACAGGTATTACCACACAATATTGGTTATGAAATACATACAATACATAGAAAAATTATTAAATGTTCTGCAACAAAGTTCGACTATATTAATTCCCTAGTTATCTCACGAGTATTTAGTGGCCACTGCATATTCGGGCCCCACGTTGGGCGCCAAATTTAACGAAATCGTCGAAATATTTTGGCGTTGATTTTAAATTTCGTTAAAGAATGAATAATAGATTTTATCTTTTTTGCTTTTAAGTTAAGTTTCTTTCGTGCGAACTTTGTTGTAGAACCACTCTCTTAATTTCGTGTGGTAATAAAAATTTTACTTTCTTAAGAATTACGTACATTTAAAGAAAAAATATTACGTGCACTCATATTAACTGGATAATAATATTTAGTTGAGAATTGAGTCCTTTAGATCATTCGGCCTTGGCATACACTTTCCTGATGCAGTGGGTTTTTTGTTAAATATTTTTACTGAATTTTATCCCGGCAATAGCCATAGAACACAAGATTATCTCTATCAGCAGAAAATGTTTTAATTATTGCCAAGCCGACATTTATCACTGATCAAACCTACTTCACTAAGCATTTGAGTTATTTTAAAGAACCAAACTGTTTAAATTTCAATGTTAACTAACATTAACTATCCGCCTACGAATGCACAAACGTATAATTAATTCAAATGTTATCAGCCACAGGATCACTGAAAAGAAAGAACAATTTCTTAATTCACTATTGATTTTTATGCATCTGCTCCCGATTTACGGGTTTGATACTTTTTTAAATGTGCCGCCTCTTCAGATCTGCGATTGTTGGTCGCGGCACAGCCCAGCAACACCGCTAAAAAAATGCTGAAAAATTCTTAAAGAAATTTTATAGATGACGTGGGCAAGCTAATTTACATAAATAATTCACACTTTTGATAAATACTGATATATTTAGCTCAAACAACAATTCAACTCACATTAATTCGTAACACATCGTCTAATGGCGGCTAAGTCCAGACAGAGACAAAAGACTTCTACACATTCGTTAAAAGATTCTTCACAGCGACCTACCTCGACAACGTCTGATCTGAACGACCAGAGAATACATAATGTTTAGTCCTTATATAGCATTTCCCGACAATTAACATTTCTTTGTAAATTATTCTCTTCTGGCAAATTTTTATATCTCTGATACCGCAAATACTGACACATTTTACATTCACATATTAAATACAGAAAAATTCCTATCCTAAATACAGAGAAATATTACAATAAAACATAATAAAAATGACAAACGTATTTTATACCACATTCAGTAATATTTTTGTTGAATAATTACGATGTATATACAACTTGCCCAGAGCGGCGTATATGGTACAAATAAACTGTGAGAATGCCAGGGAACGTTACAGTTACTCTCCAGACAAAGAAAGATTCATCGGAAAAAAAAATTCTGGACACTATTCCATTTACAAAAATTCACCATTGAAGGCTTAGCAAGTAATGAGAAAATATTTCATTACAATTACAGTAACGTAAGATCAAAACTGCACAAATACAAAAATTTAACTCAACACGAAAGTTTATTCTAACATAGAAGTCCTCATACTAATGATTAAAGTCTTTTAGAATCCATTCAAGAAATTCCTGATTCGGATATTTGTGCCGAATCAAAAATGCCTTACTAAATGCTGCAGCAATAAAGTACAATATGTTCATTCGTTACCTTACATCCCAGTCTTATCTATCTTAGTAAACCCACCTCATGATAGAATTCCTTTTGTAATAATAATATCTTCCATCAGATCAATAAAACGATTTCCAAGAGTACCATGTTCTGCGTCCTTCCTGCACAAGCTCACTGCTACTACACCACGCTACAGTTCCCTATCTCCTCACTCCATAATCGACACTTAACTCCTGCACATCTTCGCAGAGCAAAGATGACATAACTAGTCTCCGAGCAGTGCATCGTCTCTGCAAGACTGCGCACACATTACTAAATGATACAAATAAGACAAACAAAAACAAGAAAATTCCCTATAAAATTACGAGGGCTATTACGAAAATATGATCCGATGGATAGTGAAATGGAAACCACTGTGAAAATCAAAAATGTGTTATTTGGAACAGCTTCTAGCTACTTCTCTACGAAGTCGCCGCTCAGACATAGACATCTGTCGTAGCGTTGTACCAACTTTTCAATACCCTCGTCATAGAAGGCAGCCGCCTGCGCTTTCTGCCAATTCTCTACGCTGGTCTACAGCTCGTTGTCTGTGCCAGAACGTTGTCTTCGTAGACAGCGGTTCATGTGAGCAGAGATGAAAAACAGAGAGAGGTAAGTCCGGGGTGTATGGTGGGCGAGAAAAGACTTCCCATCGAAAACGCTGCAGAAGTGCCTTCGTTGCCCCTGCGGTGTGCTGCCGAGAATTGTCATGAAGAAGGAAGCCCATGACAGTTGTGTAATGTGGGTTGCATTACATCAGGCGAAATATCTCACCAGCCCCTCAAACTTGGCGGGAGACACTATTGTTCTAGGCATCTTAACGTGCTCACTGTACAGTCAGAACTGAAAAGAGCGACGTGGCGCGATCCAAGGGCGTACTAGAGACACTGTCCAACACATTTGTGCAAAGCTTGGTCGTATTTTCACCGTGGTTTCCATTACGCACTCCACCGGACCTTACTTTCCGAATAGCTCTCGTATACACACACACACACACACCTTTCAAGGTTGCTGCACATGTCCTGCACAGTGTATCGATGATGTGTTACTGCTTTCAACAGTGGTCTGCGGGACATTCGCACACCTGTAAACCAGTTTCTGGACGCCCCGTGGTACACCCACAAATAAAGATCGATACATTGTAGGAGCAGCAGTGGCCGACAGAATTATGTAAGTTAGGTTGCCTATCTTAAGGTGCACAAAATACACTGACGGAAAAAATGTATCACTTTCAAGGACTGTGTTCCGTGGCCTTAGGCACCGAGGGAAGACATGTAAGCATATGTTACAACTTATGTGTCACTAAGGACCACTGGGAATCGTCTTCTTGCAGTAGCAGTAACATTACGTATGCCTCTGGTCAGGCTACTGTTGGCGCCACGACTCCGCCAAGCGCGACTACATTGTTGTGAAAGACTCGATTGGAGAGTGGAATGATCCTTTTCGTCTTCAGTGATGAGAGAAGGTCCTGTCTGTATGCGAGAGATGAACGTACACGTGTACGGCATATACCTGGTGAGATGCCTACCCCCGAGTGCATTCGTCCACGACATACAGGTCCCAGTCACGCTTCGTCGTGTGGGGGTCCATCAGTTACAACTCGCTGCCACATTTGGCGTTTGTGCAGTATAAAGTAACCAGTGCCCGCTACGTTGCACGGGTTGTTTGTTATTCCCATTGTGGCGTCCCCGCACTCTAACCGCGCGCTGATACTTTCGACGACGTAGAGCTGCTACTGCCACAGCTCTCGCAGTGGAGTTGATACACGATGCGCGATGACGTAGTCCCCCGTTGGTGAACGGGAGATAGAAATGCGAACTCGTACGATGGATGCTTCTTCTGATTTAAGATTGAATGATTCATTGCCCGGATATGCAGTAGTTGTTAAATCTTATCTCATCCGCATCGTACACACCACCAATTGCGAGGAAACAGTGTAATTATCAGTCTTCCCGTACGTTGTCGGCTCGTTGCTATGGAGTTGTTGAACCTGTATGAAGCGAGATCCACAGATACTCTCTGATCACGTCTGAGTGAACCTACGCCGTAATGTTAAAAAAATGTTCAACAGATCACTTTTCAATTAATGAAGTAGGTATTTTCATATTCCGATTAAATTGTCCTTGCTGAACAGTCGTTGGTTAACTATCATTGATTAAATCACTTAATAATGTAGTCCACGCTTGATATTTCGCTTGGAACGAACAGTTTATTGTTCCTTGGCCACTAAATACTTCATAACTTTCGCACCACACGCACACGCAGTTGGTTGGTAAAGTCAGTTCTATTAAAATTAAGTTTCTTGACAATTATGACAACTTGACTCTTCAGCGTAATTGTATTGTCTTCGTGAAGTCGTGTAATTGTGTCCTACTCGAGACTAATTGAGTGTAGTCCTTTGATATACTATCCACTCTTCTTTTAGTTCCAACTATTTGAAAGTGAAGTCCAATATTCACAAGTTTCGTCAATAAAGTTCAATTAACCCGTTATGCAGAGTTAAATGCGTCTATCAGTTCCTGTCTCTGCTTAGAAAATCAGTTTCCGAAGTTCGTGAATCACGTCACGCAAGAAACACTTCTGAAAGCATAACAATCTCGTCGCGTTCCGTACTCTCAGTAACTAAGACAAGAATTGTTCTCGCACGTCTTTACAGGACAAGAGCCAGCAAGCGACTTCTTCTGTCAAAGAATATTGTAGGCGCATTGAATTTCTTCGTTGCGCTTACAACTCTCTTCCACATAAAAGTTATCTCCGACTAACATTACCTTGAACTTTGCTTTCAAGATATTAATTGCAATTATCACTTGGATATTTGTCCATTAATTAAATCTGAGGTTTCTTCCTCCTCTTTTCATAACAAAAACTCTCAGTGATGTATAATGTTGTTGTTATCAAAAGTTCTTGGTGTTAGCTTATCGGCAAAGATGTCGTATTTGCCAAGATAATTCTTCCCTACTTCATATTATGATATTCTGTCTTAACTGACTTTAAGGGGGTCTTTGGGCTGTTATACCATGCGGCTATCATTTCTTCGGCAGGAAGGTGATATGGTTTTTCAGCAGGACAACGCACGTCCACATATGCTACTGCCACACAAGGTGCTCTCCGTGATGTACAACAACTGTCCTGGCCAACAAGATCAGCAGATCTCTCGCCAAAGAAAAAACGTATGGGACATGGTGAAGCAGAACTCGTCCTCCAGAGTCTACAAGAACTATTGCCGAATTGCAGCAAAAACTGCAAAGTAGTTGGGACATTCTATCGCAGGATGCCGTTCGGCAGCTTTTTGATCGTGCATGAGGGAATACGCGCTTGCACTGCCGCCAGAGTAGCGGGGATATACTGTGTACTGACGCTACTGTTTGCGCACTTATTACAGTTCCCTGTGCCTCATTTGGACAGAATTTGTTATCATATGTTCCTACAATGATGAGCTACCTGTTACATCACTCGACTTAAAAATGGCCTTGTGCTTGAGCGTGTTGCATTTTTTCGGCGTCTTTCCGACTACTTTTGCGCAATAAGTCAGTTTTTTCTTATGTTGAGGACCAACTGTCAACCTGTATATGAAGCGTCAATGCTCTGCAGGTCTTCGTGACATTACCTACAGTTTTCTAACCATCCTTTTTTCTGTGTACATCAGTGCTATACGTGACCCTCACTTAGAAAATGATGTCGACATGAATTTGCTGTTATTTCTGTTTAACGCTTCAATAGTTCCAAGTATCGAACCTAAGCAGAAACAACAACTTATCTCCCATCTATCCGTGTAACAACGCTCTCTTGATGAGTAGAAGGTCTCATGGGATAGGAGAGTCACTTTTAAAATTAACTTAAGCGTCTCCTGTAGACGATGATTAAAGAGCCGACCTTGGTTTCATTGAGATCTAGCTCGACAGATGGAGGACATGTAACTTGCAAGACTGGTGGGGGACAAATATCTGGGTTTGACTATTCGAAATGATCTCAAATGGAATGATCGGATTACACAAGTAACGGGTAAGGCGAACTCTAGGTTGCGGTTTATTGGTAGAATCCTGAAGCGATGCAGTCCTTCAACAAAGGAAATAGCTTACAATACGTTAGTTCGTCCAGTCTTGGAGTATTGTTCGTCTACATGTGACCCTTACCAGTTGGGTCTGATTCAGGAGATTGAGAAGGTCCAAAGAAGAGCGGCAAGATTCGTGACTGGTACATTCAGCCATCGCGAGAGCGTTACAAATCTCATAGAGTGTTCGAAGTGGGACACACTTGGAGATAGACGGCGCGCTAAACAGAAGGGGCTGCTCACTAAATTCCGAAATCCGATCTTCACCGAGGATGTG
This sequence comes from Schistocerca nitens, assembly GCF_023898315.1. NCBI lineage: Eukaryota > Metazoa > Arthropoda > Insecta > Orthoptera > Acrididae > Schistocerca > Schistocerca nitens. Next base: position 526,861,710 of record NC_064621.1, on the reverse strand, counting down.
GAGCATATATTATTACCACAAACTTTCAAATCGCGCAATATCACCATTCAAAGATAAGGGAAATAAGAGCTCGTACTGAGTCGTTCAGACAGTCGTTTTTCCCTCGCGCGATCCGCAAGTGGAACGGAGGGGGGGAAATATGACTTTGGCGCGTATTGTGCCCTCCGCCACACACTGCTTGGTGGCTAGCGGAGTATGTATGTAGATGTAGAAGTTACGAAATTTTCTTTGCTGTCACAAACTCTTCAGATCGTAGTAGGGAGAAGGTTTTAATGTGCCAAGCAGAGACTGGCTCATGCTCTATTTATGATACGTAATCGAACGGCCGTATATATTTTATACATTCATTTTTTTACCTTCTCCCTTTGTGTGTAATGTTTTGCATTTTAAAACAATTTAGGAACGTCGGCCAAGTGAGATTTGTTATGTGTATGTACATGTAAATATATGTCAAGATAAACAGAGATCTATGATTTATACCTAGAAATAAGAAGTCTTACCTGAGTCGACCAGACGTAGTCAAATACCGACGCAGATGACCGCAGCATCCTGCGTCCTGAAACGCAACAACGAAATATAACAAAAGCTACCACGCATTCTCATTTCAGTAGATGGCTTCATACGAGTCTCTGCACTGTGAATGCCATGCTTCACAGTGGCACGATACAAGCAAGACTTGATCGGGTATGCAGACGGTATCGATTTTGTCATTTGAAGTATCACATCTTGTATCTCAACAGCGGGGCGTGTGACAAGAGTTAAAATACCATACCGTGCCACTGGCACTGATGCTACTGCCTCACGTGGATGAATATTCCTGTTCTTTTTCAAACACGGAAAACCTTTCCATTTGAAATATATAGATATTAAAATGTGTGACTCTCATACAGACAGTTTATTCTACCATTTGACATATACACTCCTGGAAATGGAAAAAAGAACACATTGACACCGGTGTGTCAGACCCACCATACTTGCTCAGGACACTGCGAGAGGGCTGTACAAGCAATGATCACACGCACGGCACAGCGGACACACCAGGAACCGCGGTGTTGGCCGTCGAATGGCGCTAGCTGCGCAGCATTTGTGCACCGCCGCCGTCAGTGTCAGCCAGTTTGCCGTGGCATACGGAGCTCCATCGCAGTCTTTAACACTGGTAGCATGCCGCGACAGCGTGGACGTGAACCGTATGTGCAGTTGACGGACTTTGAGCGAGGGCGTATAGTGGGCATGCGGGAGGCCGGGTGGACGTACCGCCGAATTGGTCAACACGTGGGGCGTGAGGTCTCCACAGTACATCGATGTTGTCGCCAGTGGTCGGCGGAAGGTGCACGTGCCCGTCGACCTGGGACCGGACCGCAGCGACGCACGGATGCACGCCAAGACCGTAGGATCCTACGCAGTGCCGTAGGGGACCGCACCGCCACTTCCCAGCAAATTAGGGACACTGTTGCTCCTGGGGTATCGGCGAGGACCATTCGCAACCGTCTCCATGAAGCTGGGCTACGGTCCCGCACACCGTTAGGCCGTCTTCCGCTCACGCCCCAACATCGTGCAGCCCGCCTCCAGTGGTGTCGCGGCAGGCGTGAATGGAGGGACGAATGGAGACGTGTCGTCTTCAGCGATGAGAGTCGCTTCTGCCTTGGTGCCAATGATGGTCGTATGCGTGTTTGGCGCCGTGCAGGTGAGCGCCACAGTCAGGACTGCATACGACCGAGGCACACAGGGCCAACACCCGGCATCATGGTGTGGGGAGCGATCTCCTACACTGGCCGTACACCACTGGTGATCGTCGAGGGGACACTGAATAGTTCACGGTACATCCAAACCGTCATCGAACCCATCGTTCTACCATTCCTAGACCGGCAAGGGAACTTGCTGTTCCAACAGGACAATGCACGTCCGCATGTATCCCGTGCCACCCAACGTGCTCTAGAAGGTTTAAGTCAACTACCCTGGCCAGCAAGATCTCCGGATCTGTCCCCCATTGAGCATGTTTGGGACTGGATGAAGCGTCGTCTCACGCGGTCTGCACGTCCAGCACGAACGCTGGTCCAACTGAGGCGCCAGGTGGAAATGGCATGGCAAGCCGTTCCACAGGACTACATCCAGCATCTCTACGATCGTCTCCATGGGAGAATAGCAGCCTGCATTGCTGCGAAAGGTGGATATACACTGTACTAGTGCCGACATTGTGCATGCTCTGTCGCCTGTGTCTATGTGCCTGTGGTTCTGTCAGTGTGATCATGTGATGTATCTGACCCCAGGAATGTGTCAATAAAGTTTCCCCTTCCTGGGACAATGAATTCACGGTGTTCTTATTTCAATTTCCAGGAGTGTATTTGTACATAGCTTTCTACCTACACCAAGTTGTTTTTTACATTTGCTGCAGTGTACCGAATTTCTTCATACGTTGCTGATCGTATCCCGACACACTTTATTGTATTCTTGTAGACGAGCAGTTTCGACATTTATATCTTTTATTGAATTATTTAGTAATCAATGACAATGGCTAAAGAATGAAATATGTGAAATAGTCTTGAATCTATACTGCACAGATGTGAGAAACAGTATAAAAGACATTCTTACGTCACCAAAAAGCTGATATTATGTCATACAGTATTCCGGTACTAGTTTCAGTACGACTTACCATTTCGCAGCCTTTAACAGTTTAAAGCCGTATAAAGCACGTGGTTTATACCACTGTCAAAGACTGCGAAATGGTAAGTCATATCGAAACTTAGTATCGCAATAGACTATGACATAATCGCAGCTTTTTCGAGATGTACTAACGTCTTTGAAACAGATATTGCCAAAAATACACACACTGTTCATGTGTTGCTGTCATCACAACTTTATGCATACGGCAGATATTTTCTGCCATAATTTGTCGTCTAAATGTGCTGTCTTCTGAACTCGCGAATAAAATGTCTCGAACTCGTAATTACTAACACAACAATTTTCAAAACTCGAGGACAATACGTGTTACGAACCAATTAGTATCTTCACACGTGTGACTTGTATTCACCGACATGAGCGTGCCTGAAGTTGGAGTGACGATGCAGGGTACTTTAAATATACTAATTTCGATAAAAGAATACACCTGCGAGTTGATTAACCACATTTTTCTCTCGCAACTTTTTTTTTTTTGTTAGTAGAGGGCGATACGCAGCGCCGTATCGTGATGACGTGCCAGGCTTTCAGGGGGAGTAGGAAATTTAAAAGCAGCGAAACGAGACGAAAAAGCGCTGTCTGGTAACACGCTGATCACAGACCACAATCGTAAAGAACTGCCAACAAGGAACTAATCAAACAACCCGTGAGGGAGTAGGCAACCATCACTTAAGGACATTCGATGATAATCTGCCATGTTGTTGTTGTTGTTGTGGTCTTCAGTCCTGAGACTGGTTTGATGCAGCTCTCCATGCAATCTGCCATGGGGATTTCAAACAATTTGCTTGCGGGAACCACCGTGATTGCGAGAAAAAGACGATGTGTTTAGACTGTTTCCGTGTACGCAGCTTTGGAATTAGCATTATATGTGAAGCATGGTTTACGCTGCGGCGAATGGAAGCGAACACTAACCAACTAGCATTCTTCGTAGACAATTCGACAGTGCGCACTAACATTCGTTTGTACCTGTGAACAAGCGCTTACAATTAGAGGAAACGAAAGAGAACATGAGATAGCGAGCATAGCCTATGAAAACTGCGTAATTGTTCTTTGGCGCTAAAAATCGGCACACAGGATACGACACTGTATAGTTACAGCCACAATTCAAAACTCTGGTATTCTGAGAGGATAATTTTGTATGTCGAGTGCATTGTTTCTGGAGAAGTACATAAAGTGGCCCGGAAAGAAAAATGTCGGTATCTGAATTCGTACGCAGGCGCGAAATGCATGGAGGTAGTGCACTCAACAACTTCCCTTGGAAATTTTCAAAAACTTTTAACACAAGTCGGTATGCACTTTTTGCTGGGTTCGCATTACAACTGAGGTCGAAGTTTAAAAGCGAACACTAGTCACCGACGACTAAGATAACATAACACCCTTGTTATAGCGACTAGAAGCATTTACGTTAGCGATTCTTTCATTTCAGTACCTGGAATATCTCAGATAGCTCCTGATGTCCGCAGTAACAAACGGAAAGTGCATCGAAAATTTTATTGAAGTACGTATAAGGAAGACGATATCACCTACGACCAGTCACACTGGCTACTTGATAAAATTTGCTACATAGCTTGTCAGAGGGCAGATTGCGTGAACCCGAATGAACCATTTTTATTTATTATCAAAAATTTCTAAAAGGCCACACACACACACACACACACACACACACACACACACACACACAAACGCTATACACGAGCGATTTACCTAGCACTTCCATCCAGTATTTCGAATGCCACTCTCGTAAAGGTCTGCTGTGGAAAATGGACTGATATTTTAGCAACAACGACAGTTGATCGTTTATCTACTAATATTAGCAAAAAATAAAATATAAAAATAGGAATTGCAGTGAATTAAAATTGTTTTGAAACTCTGTTCTTAGACTGTGTTATGGAACACATTATAAATTCTTTGTTATTACTTTTCAAGACTAAACTGTCCAAACCAGAATTATTCATATACTGCGACTTTACTTTGCCGGTCTAGCCCTTTTATCAATACTATAAAATTTCCTACGTACAGCTGCTCACAAATAATTGTTTTATTTTTGTTTTATAACCTACTCGCCTGTCATTAACATATTTCGGCATCATCAGTAATTACGTCACTTTTAGGAATATAGCCACGTCAAATTCTATTTGATTCTCATTCTGGATGGACCTATAGTTTGACACTGTACCACCAAGTGGCTTGCAGTGAAATTGCATGTTTACGGAATATCGTCTGAGTTACGTGACTGGATTCGTAATTACCTTTTCATCGAGTAAAACAGAAGTCATTTCTGCCGTTCCCCATGGTAGAGTCATAGATCCTTAGCTGTTGCTTATCTACGAGGTGTGGCTAGAAAAAAACCGGACTAGTACTGGTGAAACAATAAAACGAATGCAATAAGGCTGAAAGTCGCGTGGCCTGTCACGTGACTCTCGCTCCGCCTACTGCTCGAGTTTCATCTGCCTCCTGCACTCAGTCTGCCCGTGGCGTCTGTTTTAAGTAGTTGACGTTTTGTCTGTGCGTCGGAAAATGTTGAGTGTACAGAAAGAACAGCGTGTTAACATCAAATTTTGTTTCAAACTAGGAAAATCTGCAAGTGAAACGTTTGTAATGTTACAACAAGTGTACGGCGATGATTGTTTATCGCGAACACAAGTGTTTGAGTGGTTTAAACGATTTAAAGATGGCCGCGAAGACACCAGTGATGACACTCGCACTGGCAGACCATTGTCAGCAAAAACTGATGCAAACATTGAAAAAATCGGTAAACTTGTTCGACAAGATCGCCGTTTAACAATCAGAGCAGTGTCTGAGTTAACAGGAGTTGACAAGGAAAGTGTTAGGCAGATTCTTCATGAAAGTTTCAACATGAACAAAGTGTGTTCAAAAATGGTTCCAAAGTGTCTCACAATTGAACAGAAGGAACGCCGAAGAATGATTTGTTCTGACATCCTGGAAACTCCTGTTAACTCAGACACTGCTCTGATTGTTAAACGGCGATCTTGTCGAACAAGTTTACCGATTTTTTCAATGTTTGCATCAGTTTTTGCTGACAATGGTCTGCCAGTGCGAGTGTCATCACTGGTGTCTTCGCGGCCATCTTTAAACCGTTTAAACCACTCAAACACTTGTGTTCGCGATAAACAATCATCGCCGTACACTTGTTGTAACATTACAAACGTTTCACTTGCAGATTTTCCTAGTTTGAGACAAAATTTGATGTTAACACGCTGTTCTTTCTGTACACTCAACATTTTCCGACGCACAGACAAAACGTCAACTACTTAAAACAGACGCCACGGGCAGACTGAGTGCAGGAGGCAGATGAAACTCGAGCAGTAGGCGGAGCGAGAGTCACGTGACAGGCCACGCGACTTTCAGCCTTATTGCATTCGTTTTATTGTTTCACCAGTACTAGTCCGGTTTTTTTCTAGCCACACCTCGTATATAAACAATTTGGGAGACAATCTGAGCAGCCGTCTTAGGTTGACGACGCTGACGTTTATCGACTAGTAAAGTCATCATAGGATCAGAGCAAATTGCAAAACGATTTAGAAAAGATCTGTATGGTGTAAAAATTGGCAATTGACCCTAAATAACGAGAATTTTGTGGTCACCCATGTGAGTGCTAAAAGGAATCCGTTAAAACTCGGTTGCACGATGTATCAGTCGAAACTAAAGGCCGTAAATTCAACTAAATACCTAGTAATTACAATTACCAACAATGTAAATTGGAAGGAACACATAGAACATGTTGTGGGGAAGGCTAACTATAGACTACGTTTTATTGGCAGGACATTTAGAAAATGTAACAGACCTGTTAAAGAGACTGCCTACATTACGCTTGTCCGTACTCTTTTAGAATATTGCTGCGCGGTGTGGGAACCTTTCCAGATAGGATTGATGGAGTACATCGAGAAAGTTCAAAGAAGAGCAGAACGTTTCGTATTACAGCGAAGTAGAGGACAGAGTGTCACTGACATGACACAGAATTTCGGATGAACATCATTAAAACAAAGGCGTGCTTCGTTGCGGAGGAATCTTCTCACGAAACTTTAATGACCAACTTTCTCCTCCGAATGCGAAAATATTTTGTCGACGCCGACCTACATAGCGAGCAACGATCACCATAATAAAATAAGAGAAATCAGAGCTCGTACGGAAAGATATAGGTATTCTTTTTTTCCGCGTGTTGCTTCGATGAACCCTCTGCCAGGTACTTAAATGTGATTTGCAGAATATCCATGTAAATGTACATGTAGTTGTAGATGTACTGTAGTAGTGTCTTCAAAAATGGCGCCATACGATATTATCGGACGATAATCTGATCCGTGTTCTAGGGGTTTAGGTATAGTGTCTTTGGCTAGTAATCAAAACGCTCTGGGTGTCGGTTTAGAACCCCGCCCCAGTTTAAATTCTGCAAAAAAATCATCAGCAAAGGTGACCGAAGACTTCCGACGTGAGAAGTAGCCCTTGTTGTGCCAACGGCCCCTTCAAAGTCGGGGGAGGATCGGACATAGGTTCAGGGCAATCTCTTGCCCTTGGTCTACATCTACATCTACATCTACATTTATACTCCGCAATCCACCCAACGGTGTGTGACGGAGGGCACTTTACGTGCCACTGTCATTACCTCCCTTTCCTGTTCCAGTCGCGTATGGTTCGCGGGAAGAACGACTGTCTGAAAGCCTCCGTGCGCGCTCGAATCTCTCTAATTTTACATTCGTGATCTCCTCGGGGGGTATAAGTAGGGGGAAGCAATATATTCGATACCTCATCCAGAAACGCACCCTCTCGAAACCTGGCGAGCAAGCTACACCGCGATGCAGAGCGCCTCTCTTGCAGAGTCTGCCACTTGAGTTTGTTAAGCATCTCCGTAACGCTATCACGGTTACCAAATAACCCTGTGACGAAACGCGCCGCTCTTCTTTGGATCTTCTCTATCTCCTCCGTCAACCCGATCTCGTACGGATCCCACACTGATGAACAATACTCAAGTATAGGTCGAACGAGTGTTTTGTAAGCCACCTTCTTTGTTGATGGACTACATTTTCTAAGGACTCTCCCAATGAATCTCAACCTGGTACCCGTCTTACCAACAATTAATTTTATATGATCATTCCACTTCAAATCGTTCCGCATGCATACTCCCAGATATTTTACAGAAGTAACTGCTACCAGTGTTTGTTCCGCTATCATATAATCATACAATAAAGGATCCTTCTTTCTATGTATTCGCAATACATTACATTTGTCTATGTTAAGGGTCAGTTGCCACTCCCTGCACCAAGTGCCTATCCGCTGCAGATCTTCCTGCATTTCGCTACAATTTTCTAATGCTGCAACTTCTCTGTATACTACAGCATCATCCGCGAAAAGCCGCATGGAACGTCCGACACTATCTACTAGGTCATTTATATATATTGTGAAAAGCAATGGTCCCATAACACTCCCCTGTGGCACGCCAGAGGTTACTTTAACGTCTGTAGACGTCTCTCCATTGAGAACAACATGCTGTGTTCTGTTTGCTAAAAACTCTTCAATCCAGCCACACAGCTGGTCTGATATTCCGTAGGCTCTTACTTTGTTTATCAGGCGACAGAGCGGAACTGTATCGAACGCCTTCCGGAAGTCAAGAAAAATAGCATCTACCTGGGAGCCTGTATCTAATATTTTCTGGGTCTCATGAACAAATAAAGCGAGTTGGGTCTCACACTATCGCTGTTTCCGGAATCCATGTTGATTCCTACATAGTAGATTCTGGGTTTCCAAAAACGACATGATACTCGACCAAAAAACATGTTCTAAAATTCTACAACAGATCGACGTCAGAGATATAGGTCTATAGTTTTGCGCATCTGCTCGACGACCCTTCTTGAAGACTGGGACTACCTGTGCTCTTTTCCAATTCATTTGGAACCTTCCGTTCGTCTAGAGACTTGCGGTACACGGCTGTTAGAAGGGGGGCAAGTTCTTTCGCGTACTCTGTGTAGAATCGAATTGGTATCCCGTCAGGTCCAGTGGACTTTCCTCTGTTGAGTGATTTCAGTTGCTTTTCTATTCCTTGGACACTTATTTCGATGTCAGCCATTTTTTCGTTTGTGCGAGGATTTAGAGAAGGAACTGCAGTGCGGTCTTCCTCTGTGAAACAGCTTTGGAAAAAGGTGTTTAGTATTTCAGCTTTACGCGTGTCATCCTCTGTTTCAATGCCATCATCATCCCGGAGTGTCTGGATATGCTGTTTCGAGCCACTTAATGATTTAACGTAAGACCAGAACTTCCTAAGATTTTCTGTCATGTCGGTACATAGAATTTTACTTTCGAATTCACTGGACGCTTCACGCAAAACCCTCCTTACGCTAACTTTGACATCGTTTAGCTTCTGTTTGTCTGAGAGGTTTTGGCTGCGTTTAAACTTGGAGTGAATCTCTCTTTGCTTTCGCAGTAGTTTCCTAACTTTGTTGTTGTACCACGGTGGGTTTTTCCCGTCCCTCACAGTTTTACTCGGCACGTACCTGTCTAAAACGCATTTTACGATTGCCTTGAACTTTTTCCATAAACACTCAACATTGTCAGTGTCGGAACAGAAATTTTCGTTTTGATCTGTTAGGTAGTCTGTAATCTGCCTTCTATTACTCTTGCGAAACAGATAAACCTTCCTCCCTTTTTTTATACTCCTATTAACTTCCATATTCAGGGATGCTGCAACGGCCTTATGATCACTGATTCCCTGTTCTGCACATACAGAGTCGAAAAGTTCGGGTCTGTTTGATATCAGTAGGTCCAAGACGTTTTCTCCACGAGTCGGTTCTCTGTTTAATTGCTCGAGGTAATTTTCGGATAGTGCACTCAGTATAATGTCACTCGATGCTCTGTCCCTACCACCCGTCCTAAACATCTGAGTGTCCCAGTCTGTATCTGGTAAATTGAAATCTCCACCTAAGACTATAACGTGCTAAGAAAATTTATGTGAAATGTATTCCAAATTTTCTCTCAGTTGTTCTGCCACTAATGATGCTGAGTCGGGAGGTCGGTAAAAGGAGCCAATTATTAACCTAGCTCGGTTGTTGAGTGTAACCTCCACCCATAGTAATTCACAGGAACTATCCACTTCTACTTCACTGCAGGATAAACTACTACTAACAGCGACGAACACTCCACCACCGGTTGCATGCAATCTATCCTTTCTAAACACCGTCTGTACCTTTGTAAAAATTTCGGCAGAATTTATCTCTGGCTTCAGCCAGTTTTCTGTACCTATAACGATTTCAGCTTTGGTGCTTTCTATCAGCGCTTGAAGTTCCGGTACTTTACCAACGCAGCTTCGACAGTTTACAATTACAATACCGATTGCTACTTGGTCCCCGCATGCCCTGACTTTGCCCCGCACCCGTTGAGGCTGTTGCCCTTTCTGTACTTGCCCAAGGCCATCTAACCTAAAAAACCGCCCAGCCCACGCCACACAACCCCTGCTACCCGTGTAGCCGCTTGTTGCGTTTAGTGGACTCCTGACCTATCCAGCGGAACCCGAAACCCCACCACCCTATGGCGCAAGTCGAGGAATCTGCAGCCCACACGGTCGCAGAACCGTCTCAGCCTCTGATTCAGACCCTCCACTCGGCTCTGTACCAAAGGTCCGCAGTCAGTCGTGTCGACGATGCTGCAGATGGTGAGCTCTGCTTTCATCCCGCTAGCGAGACTGGCAGTCTTCACCAAACCAGATAGCCGCCGGAAGCCAGAGAGGATTTCCTCCGATCCATAGCGACACACATCATTGGTGCCGACATGAGCGACCACCGGCAGATGGGTGCACCCTGTACCCTTCATGGCATCCGGAAGGACCCTTTCCACATCTGGAATGACTCCCCCCGGTATGCACACGGAGTGCACATTGGTTTTCTTCCCCTCTCTTGCTGCCATATCCCTAAGGGGCCCCATTACGCGCCTGACGTTGGAGCTCCCAACTACCAGTAAGCCCACCCTCTGCGACCGCCCGGATCTTGCAGACTGAGGGGCAACCTCTGGAACAGGACAAGCAGCCATGTCCGGCCGAAGATCAGCATCAGCCTGAGACAGAGCCTGAAACCGGTTCGTCAGACAAACTGGAGAGGCCTTCCGTTCAGCCCTCCGGAATGTCTTTCGCCCCCTGCCACACCTTGAGACGACCTCCCACTCTACCACAGGTGAGGGATCAGCCTCAATGCGGGCAGTATCCCGGGCAACCACAATCGTAGTCCGATCGGGGGATGCGTGGGACGAGCTGGCCGTCCCCGACAAACCCCCATCCGGACCCCCACAGTGATGCCCATTGGCAACAGCCTCAAGCTGTGTGACCGAAGCCAACACTGCCTGAAGCTGAGAGCGAAGGGATGCCAACTCAGCCTGCATCCGAACACAGCAGTTGCAGTAGGAAACTACCCCTCAAAAGCGGAAAATCAGCAATGATCAACGGCATGAAGCTGCAGAAGGAAGAGAAACCACTGCGTTAAAGACGCGTAATTTTTATCCGCAGGACATGTGACCTGTAACTGAAAAAGTGCCATGATGATCTCTCCAGTGGCAAAAGATTACGGAGTAGTCGCCCATTCGGATCTGCGTGAGGGGACTGCCTAGGGGGAGTTGACCATGAGAAAAGATTCAGTAACCAGCGAAAGGCTAACGCTCTACGAATTGTGGCGTGTCACTAGTTTGAACGTGGTAACGAAACTAGAAAATCTGAAAAGGGAAATGCTAAGGCTGACTCTAGGTATAGAGGGGCTCAATGGAGTGAAAGGGAAAGAAGACAGGGGTTTCTGGTCAGATGAGTATAGGGTACAGCTGCAGCAGAAAATGGATCAAATCGCCGAAGTTAAGAGGTTTTGGGCTGAGCTAGAACTTGGATGGATGACCACCCGGTCCACCGGGCTCTATTGGCAAACGGGGTGCATTCAGCCCTAGTGAGGCAAACTAAGGAGCTACTTGATTGAGAAGTCGCGGCTCCGGTCTCGTAAACAGACATATGGCCGGGAGAGCGGTGTGCTGACGACGTGCTCCTCAATACCCGCATCCAGTGATGTCTGTGGGCTAAGGATGACACGGCGGTAGGTCGGTAACGTTGGACATTCATGGCCTGTTCGGGCGGAGTTTAGTTTTAGCAGAAAATGGTATAATGGGAGTAGGATTCGTTATTAATAGGAAGGTAAGACAGACAGTGAGTTACCGTGAGCAGTTCAGTGATAGGGTTGTTCTCTTCAGAATCGACAGGAAACCAACATCGACAACAATAGTTCAGGTATACGTGCCGATGTCCCAAGCAGAAGATTAAGAGACGACAAAGTATATGAGTGTATTGAAAGGGAGATGAAAATCTAATAGTGATGGGGAATTGGGATGCTGTTGTACGAAAAGGTGTAGAATAAAGTGTTAAAGGAGAATTTAGGTCTGGTAGTAGGAACGAGTGAGGAGAGAGACTAATTGAGTTCTGCAATAAATTTGAGCTGATAATAGCGAATACTCTGTCCGAGAATCACAAGAGGAGGAGGTTTACTTTGAAAGGGCTGGGAGGCACGGGAAGATTCCTGTTAGACGACATCAAGGTCAGGCGGAGATTCCGAAATCTGATACTGCATGGTAAGGCGTACCCAGGAGAAGATATAGGCTCAGATCACAATTTAGTAATGAACAGTAGGTTGAAGTTTAAGAGGCTAATCAGAAGGAGTCAAGGCGGGAAAAAATGGAATGCGAAAATACTGAGGAATGAAGAGGCTATAGATACCACTATGATCAATAGCTCATTAGGCAATTCACTTGAAAAGGAATGGACATCTTTAAAAAGGGCAACCACAGAGGCTGGAGAGAAAAATGTATGTTCGAGGAAGGTAGTTGCGAAGAAATACTTCAGTACAAAAATGTTCAAGGAAATCCAGGAATACAAAAACACAAGTCACTTAGGAATGAAATAAAGTGGAAATGCAGGGAAGCTAAGGCGAAATTGCTGCATGAAATATATGAAGAAATCGAAAAAGAAATGGTTCTCGGAAGGAATGACTCAGTGCACGCGAAATTGAATACAACCTTCTTTGGTGAAATTAAATTCAAAGGTGGTAACATTAAGAGCGCAAAGGGAATTCCAGTGTTAAACGCAGAGGAGAGAGCGGATTGATGCAGGCAATACAATGAAGGTCTCTGGGAGGGGGAGGACTTCTCTTATGACGTTGTAGAAGAAGAATCTGGAGTTGATAGGAAAGAGATAGGGCATCCATTATTACAACTGAAAAGAGCTTTGGAAGACTTAAGACAAAGTAATGCAGAAGGGATAGATAGAATTCCACCGGAATTTCTAAACTCATAGGAGAAGTGGCAACACAACGATTATTCACATTGGTGTGTAGAGTAAATACCATCAGACATTGGAAAAAACATCATTCACACAATAGATGCACGATCAGTTTGGTTTAGAAAACGTGAATGCGTCAGAGAGGCGTCTCTGACGTTGCTGTTGATAATCGAAACAAGACAAGAAAAATCAATAAACGTTAATAGGATTTGTCGACCTGGAAAAAGTGTTTTCAGTTGGTGCAAGATGTTCGAAATTCTGAGAAAAATAGGGGTAAGCTATAGGAAAAGACGGGTAATATACAACATGTACAAGAGCCAAGAGGGAATAATAAAAGTGATAGACCAAGAGCGAAGTGGTCGGATTAAAAAGGGTGTAATTCATCGAAGAAGCAATGACGGAAAAAAAAGAAAGGTATTGAAATTCAAGATGTAAGGACGTGAAGAATGAGATTCACTTATGACACTGCTATACTGAGTGAAAGTGAAGAAGGATTACAGAATCTGTAGAATTAAAGGAACAGTCTAATAAGTACAGAATGTGGGTTGAGAGTAAATCGAAAAAAAGAGGAAAGTGATAAGAAATAGCAGAAATTAGAACAGTGAAAAACCTATCAGAATCGGGGATCACGAAGTAAACGGAGGTAGGCAGCAAAATAACTCATGATGAAAGGGACAACGAGGACATAAAAAGTAGACCGGCACTGCCAAAAAGGCATTCCTGGCCAAGAGAAGGCATTAATTTGAGGAAGACATTTCTGAGAATGCACGTCTGGAGCATAGTGTTGTATGGTAATGGATGATGGCCTGTAGGACAATCGGAACAGAAGAGAATCGAAGCGTTTGAGATGTAGTGCTACACACGAACGTTGAAAACTAAGTAGACTGATAAGGTGACGAATGGGGAGGTTCCCCGCAGAACCGACGAGGAAAGGAATATATGGAAAGCAGTGACAAGAAGAAGGGACAGGATGATAGTACACATGTTAAGACATCAGGAAATAGCTTCTATGGCGCTAGGGGGAGCTGCAGAGTAAAAACTGTATAGGAAGACAGAGAGTGGAACACATCCAGAAAATAATTGATGGCGTAAGTTGCAGTTGATAATGTGAGATGAAAATGAGAGAAATTCTTGGCAGGCCACTTCAGACCAGTCGGAAGACTGTTGAGTGAAAAAAAAAAAAAAACCTACCTTAACAGATTATACGTCGTACATCTCCTGAGCAGCTGAAAACCAATCACTGCTTCGGACAGCATTCTTCCCACTGTACCATTCGAGATCGCCACATACTCTGATTCAAAATTTTGCTTTTTCATGTGCCTTTGTCCCGCATCTAGGTGGGGTCGGGGTGGTTACTACTGAATCTGGCAAGGTAGTTTAAAGGACGCGACCCCGCTGCCCCCCCAGGACGGTATGGACGTACCCTGACTGCCTGCTTGTAGTGGTAGCCATATGAAAGCGAGTGAACGTTTTCTAAATGTGTGAGAGTCGTGAAATTGAGGCGGGACTTGTGTACCAGCCCGGTATTCACCTAGTGGAATGTGGAAAACCACCCAAAGAAACACATCCAGTCCGGAGGGCTCTCCATCCCTCGTCGTTCTATCCGCATTCATGACTGGCGCCCCTTCTTAACACGCACCGCTATCCAAGCGGGTTTCCGGCTCAGAATCTTGCTGACGAAATATATCTGTCTCTGCTTCCAATTCGAGTTCGTTACACAGCGCAAGACTGAAATTTTCAAGCATTCTTTCACGCGTTCTCGAATGGCTTCACTCAGAACGAACTCGATTCGCACTGGATTCGTACTCATGAGATGGTCGGTTAAAATCCCCGTCTAGCCATCCGCATTTGAGTTTCCGCGGATTCTCTAAACCGATCACGGGGCGAATGCTTCATTTGAAAGGGACACGGTTTATTTTTGCCAGCAACCTTGTCCACCCGAGCTTATCCTCCATCGCTATCTTGTCGGCGATGGAATGGTGAACCCAATTCCGTTTTACTTTCTGAGGATGGCTTCAGCAGGAGAGACGGCGGATACCAGGCGGAGGTCAGTGGCCGAATACGGGCGCAGTATTAAGTGAGGAACATTGTTTCCAAACAGCAAACACAACCTTAATAAATACAAAATGTTACACAAAAACAAGCTATACTAGGCTTCTTTATTGATTTAATACTTCATAAGTGAATCTAACGATAATAATGGTTAAAGGAAATTATATCAAAGCTTTCCAGGAGCATATCCTTTTTGCCACACCTTTGAGACGAACCCCCAAATTTACTGGATTCTGTTTTCTTTTTTTAAATTTATTTACACTTCTATCTGCCAACAGCTTGTTGTACAAATAGTATTCCTCCGCGACATGCTAGCCGGAAAAGTTTAACTATTAGATTGTACTTTCTTGTGCACAATGTGTGTTGTTGTTGGTGCCTTCAATTCGGTCCATAGCTCGTGGTCTATGCTGCCTCTGGATCACGGGGTCCCAGGTTCGATTCTCGGCCGGGTTGGGGATTTTTCTCTGCCCGCAAACTGGGTGTTTGTGTTGTCCTCATCATTTCATCATCATCATTCGTGATAGTGGCTAGATTGGAATGTGTAAAAACTGGGACGTTGATGACCGCGCAGCTGAGCGCCCCACAAACCAAACAACATCATCATCTTCAATTCGAAGAACAGTTTCATGCAGCCCTCTGCGCCAGTCTACGTGAAGCAAGCCGCTTCATATCTGCATTACTGCTGTAACATACATCCATTTTAACCTGCTTACTGTCACATTTACGGAATATTCCGTCGGTAGTTGGGGGAACATAGACATAATAACTGAAATAAACATTATTGACGTTCAACACTAGTATTTGATTTATTGCAGGCTTTGAACTGTTTTTCAGCTTTTTAGGCCATCAGTCTGATGATGGCCTAAGAAGCTGGAAGCCAGTTCAGAACGTACTATAAAATAAATATTATTGTGGAATGTCAATACTGTGTATTTGAGTTCTCAATGCTGCTTACTCTATTCAATCCTTGATCTCCCTGTGCAATTTTTATCCCTTTCTTCCCCCCTTCCCTCCATTAGGATATCGACGATTCCTCGATTCCCCAGTACGTGTCCTATCAACCGATGCCTTCCTTTGATCAAAGATCAGCCATAAATTTCTTTTTTTCCTCAATTCGATAAAGGGCTTCCTCTTTCGTTATTCGATCTACCCATCTAATCTTCAGCAGCCTTCTGTAGCACCACATTCAAGGACCTTCTGTTGCGGCCTTATCTGAATTTTTTATCGTCCGCGTTTCACGTACGTATAAGGCTACACGTCAGAAGCACACTTCCTTGCATGCGGCGCCCAAGTTTTTACGACATGCTCATTAGGCAAATTATTCGCTGAAAACCTCGTTACAGAGCGAACAAAAGCTGGCAGTACAATCAGATGAAGTGCAGTGCTTCTGACACGCATACGGCAAGACTGGAGGGGACCGCCTATCTATCGAACTTGTGTCTTTCACCAGAGCCACGCGTCCTGTGTGTGTGTGTGTGTGTGTGTGTGTGTGTGTGCATGCGTGTGTGTGTGCTGTTTGGCACATGACAGTTCCCCTAGGAAAACTCAAGTTGACAGCAAAGCAGGCGCCTACGTTAGCTTTATGTACCTGTCTGCCATACGACAGTCCATGTTGAGCGATGGTTCTCTCTAATAATAAGTGAAGTAAAGTACCTTCCATTACGGAAATTAAATGCTAGGTGTATTCACGACACTTTTCGAAGAGTGACGGGTAATATAATATTCTCGAGTGGCTGTTACATCCATTTACGTCTGGCAGTTATATTTGAACAAATACGTCTGTCTCACAATTTCATATAACGTCAGCCCTTAGCAAGTACTTCACCGATATTATCTGGATCCCAGCTCACAGGCCTATTGTAAACACAGCTACATCATTTAGCCACACGGGCAGCAAGGCCGGATTACAGGAGTTGCCTTAGAGCAGGTCTTCCAGTTTTCCGACAAGTTCTAGTTTCTGGTGACGCCGCTGGATGGAGGAGAATTTCCCTCCCTCCCTGCTACTCCCACCCCCAGAAAATATTGCACCTTACTATTCTGTGTAGTGCACTTAAATTTGGGCAACATTTTGGAACTCCAATGATTTTTACTTTATATAATAATAAATATTAACAGTCTGAATACCAGTTTCTGGCATTTCTGTTGGTGGTAACCAGTTTCCGTTATATTCATCTACATGACAACTTTGCAATTCACAATTATGTGCCTGGCAGAACGTTCATCGAACCACCTTCATGCTATTTCTCTTCTGTTCCACTCTCGAAAAAGGCGCGGGATATACGAACACATAAATTATTTATTACAATTTATTACAATGATCATTTCTCCCTATGTAGAAAGGAACCAACAAAATATTTTCTCACTCTGAGGAGAAATTTGATGATCGAAATTCATGAGAAAATCCTGCCGCAGCGATGACACGCCTTTGTTTTAATGATTGCCACCCCAATTACCTAATCATAACAGTGGCACTCTCTTCCCTATTTCGCGATAGTACAAAACGAGCTACCCTCCTTTGAATCCTCTCGATATCCTCCGTCAGTCCTATCCGATGTGGATCCAACACTGCTCAGCAGTACTCCAGAAGACGATGGACAAGCGTAGAGTAGCCAGTCTCTTTAACAGAACTTGCATCCTCTAAGTGTTCTGCCAATAAACCTCAGTCTTTGATTCACCTCTCCCACAACATTATGAGTGAACGTTCCAATTAAAATTATTCGTAACTGTAATCCCTAGGTATTTAGTTGAATTTATAGGCATTAGATTTGTGTGATTTATCGTCTAACCGAAATTTGGCGGATTTCTTTTATGTGGCTGACTTCCCACTTTTGATTATTTAGAATCAATTGCCGCTTTTCGCATCCTACAGACAACTTGTCTAAATCATTTTGCAATTGATTTCGATCATCTGCTGACTTTACGGGGCGGTAAGTGACAGTATCATCTGAAAACAATCTAAGAGGGCTGTTGAGATCAGGAATAGCAGACGGTCTGTAACATTTTCTTGGAGAAAGTTGTTACTTGTTTTAATCGATGACTTTCCGTCAGTTACTACGAACAGTAACCTTTCTGACAGGAAATCACGAATCCAGCCACACAACCGAGCCGGCCGGTGTGGCCGTGCGGTTCTAAGCGCTTCAGTTTGGAACCGCGTTACCGCTACGGTCGCAGGTTCGAATTCTGCCTCGGGCATGGGTGTGTGTGATGTCCTTAGGTTAGTTAGGTTTAAGTAGTTCTAAGTTCTAGGGGACTGATGACCTCAGTAGTTAAGTTCCATAGTGCTCAGAGCCATTTTGAACCACACAACCGAGCTGATACTTCGTAGTATAGCTTTATGTATCTTTGTTTACCTCCAGCGAACACAAATGCGATGTGAAATTGTATGAAGAAGTAACCGCGTAACAATAAGCCACTGTGTGGCTGAACACCGATTGCGGTCAACGATTGTGTTAGTAACATTGAACACTTTGTCTTATAAGCGCTCATCGCTTATTATATATAGCCAGTAACTGGTTTTCAGAGCTCTCTGCCCTCTAGCGCTCGACTCCTCAGATATAGACTACGAATCGCTATCTGAATAAAATTTAGCATTCTTGTTAAATTGTGTTTCAAGAAACTTATTTAAAAATTAATGTCCTTTGTTCTCGCAGAGATATTAATTGAATGTATTTATAATTAACGGCCACATAAATGGTTGGAACCGGATCGTGTAGTGGTTAAAAGGATCGTGTGGCAGACGTGCACTATCATTAACCGTTTTCTGTTATTTCACAAAGGACGTGCCTTCATTCGAAACAAAGTCCAATTATATTTCAAGTAATATATCAGTTTTAGATAACCAAAATAACCTACGCGATAAAACGCCACCAAGTAGTGACTGGAGCCAACATTGCTCCCACAAATGCGGTGCGATGGAAAAAACGTTTTTAAAAGTCCACTTTAAGTAACTATCTCAGTTTGACATTAATCCATCGCTCTTGAAGTGTACCTACTTGATAAGGCAATTTCTAAAGAAGAATGCTTTACATAAATTTTCATTCTGCTCGGTCGCATTATTTAAAGACCAGTTTTAAAGTTACTAGTAAATGTTAGTAAGAAGGCACGCTTCAGTGGGCAGGCAAAGATGAGGTATTACCAAGATTCTTTCCGTACAGTAGCATAAAATGGGTCATAATAGCAGATGGGACATCATTAGCAACGTTGAGTCATAAGCATAAAATAACCATAGTGACAGATATAAAATACAGTTTACCCAGACCACGGAGCAAACCGGTGCTCGAAGCTTCTTTGTGCTACGAAAAGGCAGCCATAGCCAACTGACTAGCCAGCGAGGGCTACGAGTTACAAAACAGAGGCTCCGCCCATCGTCCCCTGACTGAGCTATTCATAAAATGATTAAAACCTAGAAATACAATACAAGAGCAATATATAAGGAACGGTCTTATTGTATTTGTAGACGCAAAAGATTGTTGATTACATCATGTTAATTTCGTGTCGCTAATTGTAAATGTTCAAAAAAGACGAAAGCAACAGCCAGAATGCCAACTGTCCACTTTGTCCGTCTCCAGCGAGTAAATTGCAATCGTCAAGGGCTCTTTTGAAAGGGATATAAAATCCTCATCTGAGGTGGTAGCCTCTCTTGGTTCGAATCAAGATGATTTCAAGTAAAAAATGTTTGTACATGCTAGAATATGTGGCAGTCTGAGCGTGCCAAATGAAGTACAGTGTGCCAAATTTTAGTATTAAATACATTTTACGTTGTCTTGATGTTGTGATTGTAATCCAGATTTTCTGTACTAAAATTTCTGTTCCATTAATTCATTTGTAAGGCAGTATCAATGAATACTTGACGTCGAATTTAGGTGAACACCACATAGGCAAATTACTGCCGCCAAATATGCAACTACACTCATTTAAATTATGTTTTGTAATCTGAATGTTTATAATTTAAAGACTGACTGTCATTTTAAGAGAATGAAGGAAAGAAACTGAAGGCAACATCCCCCACACTAACGCCACCTCTCAGCTAGAACTTACATCTATGTAAAACTTTTTGACCCCGGTTAGGCAAAGGTTTCACTGATATTGACACTGAACCTTGTTTTACAAGTTCCACGTTTTGGTGCGTGAACTTTAAATTTTTTTTTAACTTTTCAGAATTCATCTTTTGTAGCTTCATAATATATAACCTACCTCTCTTTCTTGACATTTTTTTAATCTTAATTGCAGATCCAATGATGACAGTACCCGAAACGTCGTAATAAATAAAAGTAACGCACAATGATCATGGACTCATACAGGAAAATCAATTTCTTTATTAATAAACCATGCATGTCACATTAATGCACATAATTCTATATGATGATAAAGTTTTAAAACTCCGAAACGCATCGTGGAAATAAGACCATCGAGGCAGCACGTTTTGTATTATCGCGAAATATGGGAGAGATTGTCACAGAAATGATACAGGATTTGGGCTGGAAATAATTAAAAGAAAAGCGTTTTTCGTTGCGACGGAATCTTCTCACGAAATTCCGATTACCGACTTTCTCCTCCGAATGCGAAAATATTTTGTTGACACCGACCTACATAGGGAGGAACGATCACCACGATAAAATAAGGGAAATCAGAACTCGAACGGAAAGATGTAGGTGTTCATTCTTTCCGGGCGCTATACGAGATTGGAATAATAGAGAATTGTGAAGGTGGTTCGATGAACTCTCTGTCAGGCAATTGAATGTGATTTGCAGAGTATCCATACAGATGTAGATGTAGATGTAGAGCACATCCATTTATAAATTTTGGTAGTAGGCTTACCGTAAGAACTGAGTTTTCACAATCCACATCAATAATTTGGATGAACTAATGAACGAATTCTAGACGAAACCCGGTGTTGTGCTTAGTGAGATGTAACAACCAGCAATGGGTTATCTCGGAAGCAGAATACACGAAGGTATGCTGAAAAAGAGTGTCACATACAGAACGAAATTGTCGAAAAATGACAATTAAAGAAAGGCGAAATTGCCCCGCATATGACTGTGGTGTCGTCTTATTATTTACATATTATAATCGGTTTCAGGCGAATTTGGCAATTTTCATAGTAAAAAATTAAGTACAGGAAAACTCTTGCTACCACCATCGACAGGTGGTGGTCGGCGTCTTTACAGCTTGTCATAACGACGCAATCAAGCTGTCACCGATGGTATCAACAGTCCTGCATTCTACTTTTAACTCAGAAACTGGCTTAATTCGGCCAAAACCGAATGAAATGTTGAAATGAAAACATGATCTCGACTTTCTTTCATAAAAATATAATTAGCCAACGATTTCTCTCGCTTACAAGGAGACCACGCCTTATCTTTATCACCGTTTTCGTCCAGCTTGTGTTATTTGCAGGGCTTGGTTAAAAGTGAGAAATAACGGAAGTGGGAGCTCCAGATGGTCAAACGTTCAGAAAAAATAATTTTTTGGCGCTGGTAGGGTGAGGCATAGACCATTTATGTTAGCATAGTTTCCAGACAGTGGTTAGCGTACAAAGAAAAGTATAAAACGGTAATACGGGGATCGTGATGTCGAGTCCCTATGCGAACACCTTTTTTCTATTTTGTTTTCAAATGGCTCTTAGCACTATGCGACTTAACTTCTGAGGTCATTAGTCGCCTAGAACTTAGAACTAATTAAACCTAACTAACCTAAGGACATCACACACATCCATGCCCGAGGCAGGATTCGAACCTGCGACCGTAGCGGTCACGCGGTTGCAGACTGAAGCGCCTAGAACCGCACGGCCACAACGGCCGGCCTATTTTGTTTTCAATTTTTACTGTACTTACACTGTGAATAAACTGAAATGATTCTCAGAATACTGTATATTTGTTAATACTTTGATTTTGTCGTTGTGGTCTTCAGTTCGAAGATATTTTCATGTTTTCGTTGCGGTGTTCAGTCCGAAGACTGGTTTAATTCATCTCTGCATGCACTCTAGTGCAAGCCTCTTCGTCTGCGAATAACCACTGCAACCTACATCCTTCTGAATCTCGTCTCTTGGTCTCCCTCTACGATTTTTACCCCCCACACTTCACTCAAGTACGGTACTAAAGTGATGATTCCCAGATGTTTCAGAATGTTTCCTATCAACCGAACCCTTCTTTTAGTCAAGTTGTGCCACAAATTTCTTGTCTCTCAAATTCTGTTCAGTACCTCCTCAATAGTTACGCGATCTACTCACTTAAACTTCAGCATTCTTCTGTATATCTCCATAAATTAAAGGAAAATTTGAGTTTAAAACGACTTTCCAAGAATGAGCTGTAATTAAAGTGACCGATCAAAGAGGTAAGTCGATAACTCTCGACATCAGTCTACGTCATATACAATAAAATATTTACGTTCGTGTGTTGTTTATCCAGTTTGCCAGTACCAATTGACTTACAGCTGAGCTCTGGATTACTGAGGGGCAGAAGTAGTTCTCGTGAAACTGGAGTATGTGAACAAAGTAACCAACTCGTATATACCGCAGTCTTCTACTCTTCTAAACCTTTCTGTGAAATTATTACCTACAGTCTACGTAAGCATACAACAGAGTACTGCCTCCTTTGGACCGAGGGTTCGAAAGACGCGGACAAATATAGGAATTTCGTCATAACTTCAACAAAATTTAGGAAACTTGCAAAGGCGTTATACAAAAAAATTGACTGGCGTGATGACGTCCTATGTGCAGGAGAACAAACTTCTTCTGTTAACTGATTCGTGGGGAGGACAAACAAATCCATAATTATAAGCAAGAATTTCACGATGAACGATTGCCATCACGTAGTATTAAACTGATTCCCTCCAAAAGCACTACGCTAGTGCAACTCTGCAATGTCTGTTTTTATTGTGAGTTAAAGAATTTGATTAAGAAGCTTCAAAACTGCTCTAATCTCATCGAGACAGAAAAAGAAATCAGATCCCGAGAACAATGCACTAAAAAACATTCCATTGTACATCATCATCTGTCCTTGGCAATATTCGGCAACATAATGCGTTACGCAGGGTTTGCCGTCAAACTGTGCGAGTAGAAAGAACCTTTTATCAGTGTAAACCAGGTTGGTTTTTCTGTAGAAATTTTAAAACAACCATGTAACCGTAAAACTGCGCTGTTTGTAAAGTGTCCAAGATAGCGATAAAATTACTGCTTCCCCTGTTTTTACGATGAATATCATCCTAACACGTGTAAATCATCACTTGTAAAATAAAAAAAAGTATTTAATTTTACGTACGAAGTTTTCGTGTATGGCTTGCAGTCCCTTCCTAGAAATTTACTTGCAATCCCAAATTTTCCTTTACATGCCTTTTAATGAAAATGTTAATAAATACAATATATTAACAGTTATTTCGTTTTATTTTCAGTGTAAACAACATAAAAACTGTAAATTAAAAGGGAGAAAAAGTTTACGCATAGGGACTCGACGCCCCGAGCCAACTGCCTCCTGGAGTCTACACTAACATGAATGGCTCATACCTCGCTCTACACACGTCAGAGATGGTATTTTTTTCTGTACACTTGGCCGTCTGGATTCGCACTTCTACCATTTTCATTTCTGCCCGAGCCCTGCATATACCACAAATTTGGACGAAATCGGTGATGAGTTAGCGCGGTTCCCTTTTTAAAGACAATATCTATTTGGATCATTTTCTGCCAACAACATATTTCTGTTAGTATGATGTAAAGTTGTACAGAAGTTCCCTCTTCCTTTCGTATCACACTAACAGGGGCTGCACTGGAATGATAGATTCATACTTACATTTTAGTTTCTGTGGTGTACCGTGCAATCAGTACACGTACGCGTAAGCAGCCCTGGAATGACAATGACCAACATCTCGCAGCTTTTGAAGATTTTACACGTGTTACGTCTTCCGCTACGACGTAGAACGTTCCTACAGAAGGGCGCAGATGCTTCTTTGGTGTTATAGAGGTCGCTTTAGAGAACCGGTTTCCTGCAGCTGCCACCTCCAAGTTCGCCGACGTAATCCGCAGGAAGTTCCAACCTCATTTTGCACGCTCCCTGGACTCAGTAGGCAGGATGTTCCAGTTACTGAGACCAGCGCCTTTACATTTGGTGCTCAGCTGAGCATATCGCGAGAAGCTGTGGACCGATATGACAACTGTGCGCTGTAAGAAAAATTTTCGAAAATAGCTCGAGCTCGGAACAAAACAAATTGGAAGCCGCGATTTATCAGAAATCCATTGCTAGGCTATTTTTATCTTTTTAAATTCGAATGAGATGATCGAATAAGTGCTATTTAAACTTTAGTATATTAATCTGTTTTATTTTCTGGTTTTTTTTTTTTTTTTTTTTTTTTTTTTTTTTTTTTTTTTTTTTAAAGAACAGACGAGACTTGTAGAGCTCAAAGTCAGAGGCAGTAACGCAACCTCCCTTGGAGGACGATCGACGGGGGAGCAGGAAGACAAAAGCTCTAGGTCGTATTGCTGCGGGCATTTGAAATAAAACAAATATAATCATCATTTGGTTATGTTCCTTGCTGCAGTTTTGGAACTCATAGCCCTCCATGCTTCTCTGTCCTCTGCTTTCCTCTTTATTCTCTGGTACCCTCCTTGCGGTGTACTGATGTCTTCCAACATCTGGTCTCCTCTGCCCTTTCCTCTCTTCCCAGAAATAAAGCCTTCAGCTGCATCTACTAAAAGCCAATCTCGTCTCAAATTATGTCCTACCCACAATGAAATTTTCACTCTACGACGGTGTGTGCGCTGATATGAAACTTCCTGGAATATTAAAACTCTGTGCCGGATCGAGACTCGAACTCGGGACGTGGCGGTATTAGCGAAAGTAAAACTGTGACTACGAGTCCTGTGTCGTGCTTTGGTAGCTCAGTCGGGCGTATATTTTCCACCAACCAGGACGATCGCCGTTAAAGGCATGGTCATTTACTACATATTTCGCGATGGATACAAAGATACACTCGACTTTTGGTCCGTACTGATGACGACACATGCTGCTTTCAGCAGCCACCCGAAGTACAGGACCCACTTCGCTAATTATTTATGTTCATATTTGCGGACGCTCCTGCTCATTGGGGCGTTCCGGGTATGAGACGATGTCTCTAAATGTGAGTCCTGGTGCATATTGATCCCTTATGGACGGAATAGGGATAACCGTAGAAATATTGGAACACATGAGGCAATACTGACCCTACGACTTATCTTAGAAGCTAGATTAAGGAAAGGCAAACCTACGTTTCTAGCATTTTTAGACTTAGACGAAGCTTTTGACAATGTTGAACGGAATACTCTCTTTCAAATTCTAAAGGTGGCAGGGGTAAAACAGAGGGAGCGAAAGGCTATTTACAATTTGTACAGAAAGCAGATGGCAGTTAACAGAGTCGAAGTACATGAAAGGGAAGCAGTGGTTGGGAAGGAAGTGAGGCAGGGTTTTAGCCTCTCCCCGATGTTATTCAATCTGTATATTGAGCAAGCAGTGAAGGAAACAAAAGAAAAATTCGGAGTAGGTAATAAAATCCATGAAGAAGAAATAAAAACTTTGAGGTTCGCCGATGACATTGTAATTCTGTCAGAGACAGCAAAGGACTTGGAAGAGCAGTTGAACGGAATGGATAGTGTCTTGAAAGGAGGATAAAATATGAACATCAACAAAAGCAAAACGAGGATAATGGAATGTAGTCGAATTAAGTCGGGTGATGCTGAGGGAATTAGATTAGGAAATGAGACACTTAAAGTAGTAAAGGAGTTTTGCTATTTAGGGAGTAAAATAACTGATGATGGTCGAAGTAGAGAGGATATAAAATGTAGACTGATAATGGCAAGGAAATCGTTTCTGAAGAAGAGAAATTTGTTAACATCGAGTATAGATTTAAGTGTCAGGAAGTCGTTTCTGAAAGTATTTGTATGGAGTGTAGCCATGTATGGAAGTGAAACATGGACGATAACTAGTTTGGACAAGAAGAGAATAGAAGCTTTCGAAATGTGGTGCTACAGAAGAATGCTGAAGATAAGGTGGGTAGATCACGTAACTAATGAGGAGGTACTGAATAGGATTGGAGAGAAGAGGAGTTTGTGGCACAACTTGACTAGAAGAAGGGATCGGTTGGTAGGACATGTTCTGAGGCATCAAGGGATCACCAATTTAGTATTGGAGGGCAGCGTGGAGGGTAAAAATCGTAGGGGGAGACCAAGCGATGAATACACTAAGCAGATTCAGAAGGATGTAGGGTGCAGTAGGTACTGGGAGATGAAGAAGCTTGCACAGGATAGAGTAGCATGGAGAGCTGCATCAAACCAGTCTCAGGACTGAAGACCACAAAAACAACAACAAACCTGCTAAATCCTCTCTCTGATCGTAGAGCACGTTGCGTGGGCATGGCGAAAGGACCACCAGGCCTCGGGGGCCGATTCCTGCCCTACCCGTTTTCCTGTTCCCGCAGCGGTTCCTTAGATTAAAAAAAAAAAAAAGAGAAAAAAAGTCGGAAGAGCACTTGCCAGCGAAAGGCAAAGGTCGCGAGTTCGAGACCCGGTCTGGCACACAATTTTAATCTGCCAGAAAGTTTCATGCCCCATCCAGTTTAGCTTCCAGTTCTTCATCGTCAGCAACATCCTCCGATGTTCAACTGCTCTCACAAGGGAAGCTCCCCCCTCAGATTCAGTGGTAAGATGGACCAGTGGATAAGATGGTCAACGTCGAGCGTTGTGGTTGTGTGGTCACGGTGTCGGACTGCGAATGGGGTATCCGTGTACAAATCTCCCTGGTGACCAACACATATCTATTCCACAAAATTATGAACTGTCCGCCCGGTCATTGGCGTGTCTGT
Source organism: Schistocerca nitens (assembly GCF_023898315.1). Classification (NCBI taxonomy): domain Eukaryota; kingdom Metazoa; phylum Arthropoda; class Insecta; order Orthoptera; family Acrididae; genus Schistocerca; species Schistocerca nitens. The sequence goes on along the minus strand of NC_064621.1, from coordinate 526,834,859 downwards.
TCGCTGTATTCAAATTTGTGTCTGCGCCGTGGTGCAACGTCCGCTTGCAACGACAAGGTTTAAGGAATGGGGCTCCATACGTACGCATCTCTTATTTGTTCTACACAAGTACCACACGTTATGATCCTAGCGGTCCGTTTTGGAAGTTTTGACTCTTGAAATCCTTTGTTGTGACATAGTTCACACCCGATTATTTCTTGTTTTCGTTTCTGTGAGAGGTCTATGCGGTATCTCCCCTGCTGCCACCATTTATCACATTTACACTACTAGCCATTAAAATTGCTACACTAGGAAGATGACGTGCTACAGACGCTAAATTTAACAGACGGGAAGAGGATGCTGTGATATGCAAATTACTAGCTTTTCAGAGCATTCACACAAGGTTGGCGCCGGTGGCGACATCTACAACGTGCTGACATGAGGAAAGTTTCCAACCGATTTCTCATACACAAACAGCAGTTGACCGGCGTTGCCTGTTGAAACGTTGTTGTGATGCCTCGTGTAAGGAGGAGAAATGCGTACCATCACGTTTCCGACTTTGATAAAGGTCGGATTGTAGCCTATCGCGATTGCGGTTTATCGTATCGAGACATTGTTGCTCGCGTTGGTCGAGATCCAATGACTGTTAGCACAATATGGAATCGGTCGGTTCAGGAGGGTAAAACGGAACGCCGTGCTGGATTCCAAGGGCCTCTTATCACTAGAAGTCGAGATGACAGGCATCTTATCCGCATGGCTGTAACGGATCCCTGAGTCAACAGATGGGGACGTTTGCAAGACAAACACCATCTGCACGAACAGCTCGACGACGTTTGCAGCAGCATGGACTATCAGCTCGGAGACCATGGCGCGGTTACCCTTGGCTCTGCATCACAGACAGGAGCGCCTGCGATGGTGTACTCAACGACGAACCTGGGTGCACAAATGGCAAAACGTCATTTTTTCGGTTGAATCCAGGTTCTGTTTACAGCATCATGATGGTCGCATCCGTGTTTGGCGACACCGCGGTGAACGCACATTGGAAGCGTGTATTCGTCATCGCCATACTGGCGTATCACCCGGCGTGATGGTATGGGATTGCCATTTGTTACACGTCTCGGTCACCTCTTGTTCGCACTGACGGCACTCTGAACAGCGGACGTTGCATTTCAGATGTGTTACGACCCGTGGCTCTGTCCTTCATTCGATCCCTGCGAATCCGCACATTTCAGCAGGATAATGCACGACCGCATGTTGGAGGTCCTGTACGGGCCTTTCTGGACAAAGAAAATGTTCGACTGATGCCCTGGCCGGCACATTCTCCAGATCTGCCACCAATTGAAAACGTCTGGTCAATGGTGCCGAGCAACTGGCTCGTCACAATATGCCAGTCACTACTCTTGATGAACTGTGGTATCCTGTTGAAGCTGCATGGGCAGTTGTACCTGTACAAGCCATCCAAGCTCTGTTTGACTCAATGCCCAGGCGTATCAAGGCCGTTGTAACGGCCAGAGGTGGTTGTTCTGGGTACTGATTTCTCAGGATCTATGCTCCTAAATTGCGTGAAAATGTAATCACATGTCAGTTCTAGTATAATATATTTGTCCAATGAATACCCGTTTATCATCTGCATTTCTTTTTGGCTTAGTAATTTTAATGGCCAGTAGTGTACTTACGACGGTAGTATACCCTTACCATATTCTATAACCAATGTATAGTATGGCAATGGCCAAGACTCCAGAAAAAGAACAACCACGTCAGTGACCGGACGGAAATTTCATAATTTTGTGGAAAAGAAATTGGGCACGAGGGAGATTTGAACACGGTTCTCCCGCTTTGTAGTCCAACACCGTGACCAAACAACCGCGACGTCGTGGTTCTGCCAGTTCACTCGACGTTACACATCTTGAGATTGAACCGTTCACATTTTCTGTTTTGCTTCTTTGTTCACAGTTAGCACACATTCTTCCGTCTGCGTGCTTCATCCGTTTTCTGTTTTTTGACGGGCTATTCACTGTACCATTTTACTAGTAAGTATGTGGGTTGCGATCGGGAGTTTCCCTTGTCACTACCTCCTCATTATTATCCACCACTTTGCAAGTCCATCTGATCTTGTCCATTGAACGCCATATTCACATTTAAAGAAATTCAAATCTGTTCTCGTCTTGCTTTCTCCATATAAGTCCACGCTCCATATCAGGCATTTCACTAGTCACTTTCTTAATTCCATGTTCAGACCACAAGTTAAGCGCCTTTTCTGCTTTTGAATTACCTGTTTTGCCGGTGCCATTCTGGTTTTGATGTCCCGTTTAGAATACTTCTCTTCCCTAATCCAAATTCTTGAATACTCTCACCTTTTCTATAGTTCCTGACCCGAACTTATACTTCGCTCTTGTTTTTCTCCAAGCTTATAATCATGCCTTTAGTTATCTTTTCATTTATCGCCATAACGTATGCAACACAGGCTTGATTCTGGTCATTTAAATTTCGTATCAATGTCTCTTCATGTTCTACAAGAATCACGATGTCACCCGCAAATCTTATGCATTCTATTTTCCGTCCATCTATGGTTCAAATGGCTCTAAGCACTATGGGACTTAACATCTGAGGTCATTAGTCCCCTAGAACTTAGAACTACTTACACCTAACTAACCTAAGGACATCACACACATCCATGCCCGAGGCAGGATTCGAACCTGCGACAGTAGCCGTCGCGCGGTTCCAGACTGAAGCGCCTAGAACTGCTCGGCCACACCGGTCGGCCGTCCGTCTATCCTGACGCCTCTTTTCCCATCCATCAGTCTCACCTCGTTCCACTTTATTCAATACCCAAAAAGGGAAGTTGGAGAAATCCGATGAATTAGAGGCCCATATCACTAACAACGATTTGCAGTAGGGTTTTGGAACATATACTGTGTTCGAACATTATGAAGTACGACAAACTGCCTATTGGCTTCTGTCTCGGGTTCTTCGGCCGACGTTCATCTAATGATTTTTCTGACGTTTCACCACCGGCAATGGAGGGTGAAGCTTTGACAATGCCAGCCACTCGTGCTGGCGAAACGTCAGAAAAATCATTAGATGAACGTCGGCCGAAGAACCCGAGACAGAAGCCAATAGGCAGTTTGTCAACAAGTGGCGACGAAAGCCTTAACAATTTTGTATTATGAAGTACCTCGAAGAAATCGATTTACTGACACATATTCAGAAAATATCGTTCTTGTGAAACACAACTAGCTCTTTACACTCATGAAGTAATGAGCGCTATTGACAGGAGGTGTCAAATTGATTCCATATTTTTAGATTTCCAGAAGGCTTTCGACACCATTCCTCACAAGCGTCTTCTAACCAAACTGCGTGTCTACGGAGTATCGCCTCGGTTGTGCGACTGGATTCGTGATTTCCTGTCAAAAAGGTCACAGTTCGTAGTAATAGACGAAAATCCGTCGAGTGAAACACAAGATCGTGTTATAGACGCTCTATTGTACCTGATCTATATTAAAGACATAGGAGACAGTATGAGTAGCTGCCTTGTAAAGTCATAAGATGAGCAAAACGAATTTTAAAATAATGTAGATAATATACCTGTGCTGTGCGCAGAATGGTAATTGACACTGAATAAAAAAAAAGTGTGAAGTAATTCACATGAGTACCAAAAGAAATGCGCTAAATCTCATTTACGCGATAAGTCACACAAATCTTAAAGCTGTAAATTCAACTAAATACTTAGGGATTAAGGTATTACAATTACAGATAACATTAACTGGAACGATCACATAGATAATGTTATGGTAGAGCAAACCAAAGACTACGATTCATTGGCAGAACACTTAGGTGCAACAGGTCTTCAAAAGAGACTGCTAACACCACGCTTGTCCGCCCTGTTCTGGAATATTGCTGTGCGGTGTGGGATCCTCCACAGGTGGGACTGACGGAAAGTACAAAGAAGGGCAGCTCGTTTTGTATTATCGCGAAATAGGGGAGATAGTGCCACAGACATGATACGTAAATTGGTGTGGCAGTCATTAAAACAGAGGCGTTTTTCGTTGCGACGATATCTTCTCTTGAAGTTTCAATCACTAGTTTTCTCCTCCGATTGCGAAAACATTCTGTTGGAGCCCACCTACATAGAGAGAAATGATCATCACGATAAAATAAGAGACATCCGGGCTCGCACAGAAAAATTTAAGTGCTCGTTTTTCCCGCAGCCGTTAGAGAGTGGAACGGTAGAGAGACAGCTTGAAGGCGGTTAATTGAACCCTCTCCCAGGCACTTTATTGTGAATGGCACAGTAATCACGTAGATGCAGATGAATACACTTCCTCTTCGAGGTGTCCATCAAATAAAATAGCAAAAATTGAACTTAATCTTCTAAAATGGTGAAGCTGTTGCTTGGTTTAACCCATGATACCGCCTTATTCTTAGGTATATTCTTGTAATCCACATATCTGACTTCCAACATGATGAGTGTGTTTGTTTCTAGATTTGTGTGTATGTTTTCTCTGCATCTTAAGAACCTAGGGTGGCTAAGTTAATTAGTGATTTAGAACTGCAGATAGTTGTACACTTTCTTAATGTTTTCGAGTAATGGGAGTTAATCGGTTAATAAATTTTCAATAAATTTTCATATGTTTCGAGGGTATTGGCTATTGCCATCATCATATCAAATGTATACCTGGCAAAATAATGTTCAATGTTAGTTGGCATAAAATCAATGCCTGTCCTCCACTTACGCATACATTTTATTCCAGCTGACACTGAACTTTGTTTTACAAGTTCTAAATACTTATGATGGCAGAAGCTCAAACGTTGTAATAAACGAAAAGAATATTAAGCACCCATATGTGTTTATTGACAAAAATTCAAAACGATCGCGAACTCGTCGAAGCGGTTTCTTTATTATTTGATAAAACATAGTCAGTTTCATGTTTAGCTACAGATATTTACAAATTTTTTCTTGTGGAAGAATGGGTTAAAAATAAAGTTGTTGTTCGACTTACGTAACTTGTGACTCTTCTGGCACCATGGCCGGGTTTCTCACTGAAGAGTCGTTCTTTAGTTTTTGTTCCACATTCGCATTAAGACTGTCCCTTATCTTGCAGTGGGACGTTCTGTCATTTATTAACTACTATAACTCGTCTTAGAGGCCTTGTATGCTATTAGAATGCAAGGATGTTGATTCATTAAAAAAATGTTCAAATGGGTGTGAAATCTTATGGGACTTAACTGCTAAGGTCAACAGTCCCTAAGCTTACACACTACTTAACCTAAATTATTCTAAGGACAAACACACACACCCATGCCCGAGGGAGGACTCGAACCTCCGCCGGGACCAGCCGCACAGTCCATGACTGCAGGGCCTTAAACCGCTCGGCTAATCCCGCGCGGCTGTAACCCCTATGGTTGCGTGGTAGAGTAATGGTGGTGTACGCGTATGTGGAGAACTTGTTTGCGCAGCAATTGCTGACATAGTGTAGCTGAAGCGGAATAACGGGAACCAGCCCGCATTCGCTGAGGTAGATGGAAAACCGCCTAAAAACCATCCGCAAACTGGCTGGCTCACCGGACCTCGACACAAGTCCACTAGACAGATTAGTGCCGGGGACCAGGCGCTTCTTCCCGCTCGGGAAAGCCGTGCGTTAGACCGCTCGGGTAGCCGGGCGGGCCAATACAGGAATTAGTGACTATAAAGTCGTTCTAAACGAGACTGAATACCATAACATCCAAATCGTCAAAATACAAAGGTTAAATATATATCTTTAAAAAAAAACGCTGATAAAATTCACTTGACGCCTTCCTTAGGGACAGTCTTCACTCCTTACAGACTACTTATCTAAGAGTAGACCAGATGCAGCTTAAATTCATAGAGATAATACTGACGACTACTGATTTTTTGATTTTAAGGTACTGCAATTTATTATTCCTATTCCACAAAAGGTCAAGCAGTTGCATTTCTATGGGTAATACTGATTGTTTAAGAGATGCGATCGAGTTATAAGCTCTCTGATGCTCTTTTTCACTAAATAGACGTACAAACGTTTGATACATCTGTCATTTCTTAACGTAATCCCTCTGCTGCCGTACACACTTTTCACAATCTTGATGCAATTACTCCACGTCCACTGCGAACGCTTGCTTAGGAGGCTGTTTGGACCACTGGAAACGTGCTGACTCAATAGCGGCACCACCACGGAGTCTGTCCTTCATCGTCGGATACTGGCAAAAATCGTAGGAGCTAGTTCAGGTGAGAAAGTCACAAGAGAAACCACTTTAGACATTTTTGCGAAGGTAATCCCGCGTCACGTTCGCCCGAAGCCTTGGTGCCTTGTCTTCGTGGGAAGGCACACTCGCAGCCTTTTCTAGTATTTTTCTCGCAATGCTGGAAGGAGCTTATTCTTCAGAACACCTTGGGAGCGCCCACGTATTACTGCAGCACCTTGTAGAACACGATGAGTAAGGATCACAGCATCGCTGCCCCTAAACATGGCCCCTTACACTTATTCTTTTTACACTAATGGCCATTAAAATTGCTACAACAAGAAGAAATGCAGATGATAAGCGGGTATTCATTGGACAAATATATTATACTAGAACTGACATGTGATTACATTTTCACGCAATTTGCGTGCATAGATCCTGAGAAATCAGTACCCAGAACAACCAACTCTGGCCGTAATAACGGCCTTGATATGCCTGGGCATTGAGTCAAACAGAGCTTGGATGGCGTGTACAGGTACAGCTGCCCATGCAGCTTAAAACACGATACCACAGTTCATCAAGAGTAGTGACTGGCGTATTGTGACGAACCCGTTGCTCGGCCACCACTGACCAGACGTTATCAATTGGTCAGAGATCTGGAGAATGTGCTGGCCATGACAACAGTCGAACATTTTCTGTATCCAGAAAGGCCCGTACAGGACCTGCAACATTTGGTCGTGCATTATCCTGCTGAAATGTAGGGTTTCGCAGGGATCGAATGAAGGGTAGAACCACGGGTCGTACCACATCTGAAATGCAACGTCCGCTGTTCAAAGTGCCGTCAATGCGAACAAGAGGTGACCGAGACTTGTAACCAATTGCACCCCATACCATCACACCGGGTGATACGCCAGTATGGCGATGACGAATTCACGCTTCGTGCGTTCACCGCGATGACGCCAAACACGGATGCGACCAACGTGATGCTCTAAAAAGAACTTGGATTCATCCGAAAAAAGGACGTTTTGCCATTCGTGCAGCCAGGTTCGTCGTTGAGAACAGCATCGCAGGCGCTCCTGACTGTGATGCAGCGTCAAGGGTAACCGCAGCCATGATCTCCGAGCTGATAGTCAAATGTTCAAATGTGTGTGAAATCTTATGGGACTTAACTGCTAAGGTTATCAGTCCCTAAGCTTACACACTACTTAACCTAAATTATCCTAAGGACAAACACACACACCCATGGACGAGGGAGGACTCGAATCTCCTCCGGGACCAGCAGCACAGTCCATGACTGCAAAACCCCAGACTGCTCGGCTAATCCCGCGCGGCTGCTGAGAGTCCATGCTGCTGCAAACATCATCGAACTGTTGGTGGAGATGGTCTTGCAAACGTCCCCATCTCTTGACTCAGGGATCGAGACGTGGCTGCACGATCCGTTACAGCCATGCTGGTAAGATACCTGTCATCTCGACTACTAGTGATACGAGGCCGTTGGGATCCAGCACGGCGTTCCGTATTACATTCCTGAACCAGCCGATTCCAGATTCTGCTAACAGTCATTGGATCTCGACCAACGCGAGCAGCAATGTTGCGATACGATTAACCGCAATTGCGATAAGCTACAATCTGACCTTTATCAAAGTCGGAAACGTGATGGTACGCATTTCTCCTTACACGAGGCATCACAACAACGTTTCACCAGGCAACGCCGGTCAACTGCTGTTTGTGTATGAGAAATCGGTTGGAAACGTCAAAAGTCCCCTTTTGAAAAATTGTACAAGACTGTGCTTAAACTGACACACAATATTTTTAGCGCAACGCAATCTGACTTTCAAAAATCCCTACAAAAAAATGGCCCTGACTAACATTAACCTATGCGTTTCACAAATCGCTTACCTCACAAAAATCTTGGTTACTCGAACTACTGCAATACAACGAGCGCCACTACTGCCAGCTAAATAAAAGATTCAAACTACGGAAGGCACTAACTACTGATAGGCATAGTTAGCAAATGAAAGATTTTGATAGAGAACAAATGATGTATTTACCTTAATAGTCATAATATATATAGCAGTTCATGACATCCAGTCTTACAAATTTCAAAACTCCGCCATCTCTCTCCCCACATCCACCACTGCTGGCGGCTCACCTCCAACTGCGCAACGCTACGCGCTGTTAACATCCAGCTGCCCAACGCTACAATGGCGAGTATTACAACAATGCAAAGCAGACACAGACTGCACACAACACAGCCAGTGATTTTCATACAGAGCGCTACGTGGCGTTACCAATAAGAAAACCTAAACAGCATACTTACATAGCCCCCATGCTCCACACAAAAAATTTTACAGATTGTTTTGGGCACTGGCCAATACATATTTGTTAACATTTTTCATAATTACAATAACAAAGAAATCAAATGCACACACTTATTGATACAATGTTGGTCAAAAGCTAAAATTTTCTCACAGTCCATAAAGACAGTCCTGATCGTTCATCACATTAATTGCAGTGTTTTCCTCAAAGTCTGAGCAGTAAAAGAAAATGCACACGGAAGTAGTGGATTTCCATGCAGTCTTGAAGAAGTAGTGTTGTCCTTCCAACGGAAAGACAGTGCTGACTCTTGACATGCAGACAGGTAATGGGCCACAACAGACCAAACCCACCGCAGAGTCTGTCGACGTTTTGAAGAATATTGGTAGGTAGGTCATCACAGAGCAGACCAACTGTAGTCCTGGTAGAGATTACAGTATTGGTGGGCCACCAGAGGAGCAGACCCACTGCAGTCCTTGTAGAAATAATGGTATTGGTGTGCCATCGAAGGTGCAGACCCACTGTAGTCCATGTAGAGACGGCCAGCAGCCATCTGTTGCGACTGGGCAGGTGCACAATCAACATCGAAGAGTCTTGCAGACAATATAGCAAGTCAATAAACCACCACTTGTGCACTCACAAAGTTTTTGGAATTGTCCTTAGAACCAGCAATGCTGTTAATCAGTCCCTTGCTGAATTATTAACACACGTGCAAACACTAACAGTCCCTACTTCTCACATATTGTCCATATACTATGACCAACAGAAACGTGGGCAGTGAAATGTAAGTTACAAGTTACTTAATTCTTGAACTGGTGTCAATTACAATTTTATAACATAAGAATACAATAACAAAGGTACAAAATACATCATTAAAGAACACAACAATATAGATAACATTTGTAGTAAAACAGGCTTTACAAAAGAATAGAAATAAACATGTACATCAGTGTTACAAGAATTATGACATAAGTACATACGTAAAAGATCAGAATAATTATTGAAACATCAACTTCACACATGAGCATTAAAACAGAACAGAATTAATAATGTCTAACATCTTTACAAAGTAAATAACATATTATTAATGCAAATTATATTTGAGGATAACAGTATTCCTCATCATAGTAAATGTAGCTTAGTACTAGAAAAATTCTACAACATAAATCTTATTAGCTAAACACATAAAGACAGGAAAAACACAAAAATGCAAGAGTACACAAACACATAGCAGAATAACACAGGGGGAAAGGACAGGGTTTGTTTTCAGTGTAACATTTGGTACTGCAGTATTTTGCAAACAAAACCTTTTTTTTCTTGGAGATCTCCCTTCGTTCATCATTATTCCCAAAAGGTCCTATCTATACCTGCTTTCTGTACTTTTTTCGTAAACTTCTCAATGCATTTCTTCCAATTCATCGCAGCTCATTCTCTTATACAGTCTACCCCCTCTTAAGCTAACTTAAATCTACTGAGCTCAGATGCTAAACTAAGGGACGAGGCAATGCAGCAGTACAAAACAATTTACACAAATAGCAATGACAAAAAAATGCAGAGTGCAAAGCAAGCAGCAGTAAATCTAAATTAACAGATAAAATGCAAAATTACGACTAATATGAGCCAATGTGCAGCAACAAGAAAAATAAATCAGTAGTAAAACTGGCTTAACAGAGTAATGTAAAGTGAAATTTAGTAGCACTATGCCTGGCAAACAGCAGCAGCAAATGCAATAAATTATATCTAAACATGACAAAGCTCAAGCAGAAAAATATTACAGTAAAGACAACAATGCAGATAAGGGAAATGTCTATTCACATCTTAATATCTATGTCATTAAAGTGGCGCACCACAACTTATTCTACAAAATAAATTACCAAGTACTTGAAAAGAAAATTATGAATGCAGTTCCTGTGAAGGTAAATGTCTTTTTGTGCTCCCTCATTTTTTTGAAAAAAATTATTATTTACTCGATCTGTAGACAGAAAATATTTATATTAGTACATCTATAAATTTTATTTTAACCAATGCTGCAGTGCAGCTAGAAACTAGATGTTAAACAAATTGAGTAAATAAATACATAAAGCAAGCCATATGGCATTTCTCTCAACTAGCAAGACAATAGCCATGAAATGTTTCTCATCGTTTCATTAGGCATTTTAGTGAATATCATAAATTAGGAGCTCCACAGTATAATCATATGTTTTCAAGTTTGAGCGTGTCGTATTTGCAATGCTTTCTACAAAGGAATGTCAATAGTGAGAATAATGGCCTCCCTTTCTTTTTCTACCTGTGCCTCTGAAAAGGCACACACTAATGGCTTTTTCTCCAGGCGTCTGACACAGCTGGGTGCCCACGACGCATTACGTGCAGGTGGTCACTTAACTTTCTCACTGAAATATTTACGACACCAGTTTGCACTACAGTGACAGTCTCATATAAAAAATTTCACAGGTCGAGAATTTGCGTTGCAAATCTGTAGAAACAAAATCCTATTGACATAACAGTGTCCAAAAACTTTTCGTCGGCATTGTAATACATTCACGCATTTACATACATTTCATAACTCTTAAAGTACGATTCTTGGTTTCCAACAACCTTTTGCAGAAACCAGAGTCCCTAACCATTACTCATTATTCCTTACCTTATTCGTCGACACTTCTTCAATATTTCATCATCACAGATACGTAGCATACTCAAATAACTCGTATAGCATCAGCTTATTGATCATAAACATACTGCAACAGCATAATACACATCGTCGTCGTAAAAATAACATCATAACACCTCAGTCAAATCTCAAAAACGTCGTAGCTTTCTGCAATAATGTCAAAACCTAAAAAAAATTCTCTGCTCATTTCCAAAGTGTCATCTACCTCAAACGTACTTTAAAATCATGCTCCCTTACCAAATACATCATTCAAAGCTCTCATAGTATCACAATGGTTCGGAAAAAATATGAACAGTTCACAAAGTACAGACAAAATACAATATGAAACTTCCCCTTTTGAAAAATTATACAAGACTGTGCTTAAACTGACATACAATATTTTTAGCGCAACGCAATCTGACTTTCAAAAATCCCTACAAAAAATGGCCCTGACTAACATTAACCTATGCGTTTCACAAATCGCTTACCTCACAAAAATCTTGGTTACTCGAACTACTGCAATACAACGAGCGCCGCTACTGCCAGCTAAATAAAAGATTCAAACTACGGAAGGCACTAACTACTGATAGGCATAGTTAGCAAATGAAAGATTTTGATAGAGTACAAATGATGTATTTACCTTAATAGTCATAATATATATAGCAGTTCATGACATCCAGTCTTACAAATTTCAAAACTCCGCCATCTCTCTCCCCACATCCACCACTGCTGGCGGCTCACCTCCAACTGCGCAACGCTACGCGCTGTTAACATCCAGCTGCCCAACGCTACAATGGCGAGTATTACAACAATGCAAAGCAGCCACAGACTGCACACAACACAGCCAGTGATTTTCATACAGAGCGCTACGTGGCGTTACCAATAAGAAAACCTAAACCGCCTACTTACAAAGGTTCCTCATGTCAGCACGTTGTAGGTGTCGCCACCGGCTCCAACCTTGTGTGAATGCTCTGAAAAGCTAATCATTTGCATATCACAGCATCTTCTTCCTGTCGGTTAAATTTCTCGTCTGTAGCACGTCATCTTCGTGGTGTAGCAATTTTAATGGCCAGTAGTGTATAAACGGCGGTGTCTCTGTGTGCTTCCACTGAACTGACTAGCGCTTCGTTTTCAGATTAAGCGAAGGCATCGATGTCCCACCCATTGAACCAGATGTTGAGAATGAAGCCCCATCCGTGTCGTCATCACGTGTCAACTTCATCTGCGTCAAAACTCCGCGAAACAGTTTACGGTGTGTGGTGGAGGGTGCTTTATGTACCACTGTCCATCCCTTCTTACGCTGTTTCAGTCGCGTATGATTCGCGGGAAGGACGATTGCTGGCTAGTATCCTTGTGGGCTCGAATCTAATTTTATCTTCATGGTCTTTCGCGAACTATGCGTAGGAGGGCGCAATATATTGGCTGCCTCTTGTAGGAGCGTACTCTCTCGGAATTTCGATAATAGACCATACCGTAATGCAGAACGCCTCTCTCGCAGTAGTTGACTGGGCATCTCTGTGACGCTTTTGTGCTTACAAAATGAACCTGTAAGGAGACTTGCTGCTCTTCTCTGTGTCTTCTCAATTTCCTCTAGTAGTTCCACCTGGTACGGAGAAATATCCAATTGGAATGACTGTTTTGTAAGCTACTTCCTTTGTTGACGGACTACATTTCCTGAGGAGACTTTCAGTGAATCTCAGTCTCGTGTCTGCTTTACCTTTATGTGTCGTTCCGCTTCAAATCGCTCCGTACGCATACTCCTAGATGTTTTAAGAGTGTAACTACTTCCAGTGATTGTTCTGCAACGGTGTAATCATATAGTAAGAGACTTTCATGTCCACGTATACGCAACACGTTACATTTGTTAGCGTTGAGAGTCACTTGCCGCTCCCTGCTCCAAGCTTCCTTCTGCAGGTCTTCCTGGATTTCGCTACAATTTTCCGGCGTTGCGATCTCTCTGTATACAACAGCATTATCCGCGGAAATCCTCGTGGAACTTCCGACTTTATCTACTAGGTCATTTACAGTTTTTTTTTTTAAGTAATGGTCCTATAATACTCGCTTGTGTGTGCCTGATGTTACTTTTACGTCTGAAGACTTATGTCCGTTAAGAATGGCGTGTATCTGGCAAGTTTCCATGCGCGCAGCCTTGAGGTCGTCCGTCAGCATTCGCTCACCCACCTGCGAGACATTTCCCGCATTTTCAGCTCATCGTGCGGGACTGTGTGCACAGATCCCACGGAAATGCCAAATATGGATGCTATATCTGTCACACCCAATCGCCGACCTTCCTAAACAATTGTCCCCACTCGTTCCACAACGTTGTCCGGAAGCTGCAAGAAAGAGCTCGTTCTGTTCGTTGTACCACGAAGTTCAGCATTCGTTCAGCTGTCGCACCCACAAAGCACATTCTGCCAATTCGTGATAACGATCAACACACGTATCAGTCAAAAAGCAAAGCACAGCTCCACCTATAACACTACCCCTCTAACTAAATTAGCAATCAACTGATAATATTACTCTTTTGAAAGTAATTAGGTTTGACCGTGACTGTGTGATAATGGTTAAGGTGTCGGACTGTTTCTCGTTTCTCTGAAGATATACGAGGCCTGCTCAAAGAATTCCGCAACTTTGCCCACGTAATTTTTTTCTATGCTTACCTTTTACTTGTTATGCATGGTCTCCTTCGGAACACTCTCCTGCACAATTGATACAACACCCTCAACGTCGTTTCCACTTCCGGAAGCAATCTTGGTACGCCTCTTGCTGGATCGTGCGAAGCGCCGTCTGCGAATTTTCTTTTATCTCGTCTACCGTTACAAATCTTCGTCCTTTCAAAAGGTTTTTCAACTTTGGAAATAAAAAAAACGTCCGCAGGAGCCAGGTCTGGAGACTATAAAGGATAAGGCAGCACACTTATTTCGCTTTTTGTGCAATAGTTACGCACCAACAAGGATGATTGTGCGGGTGCGTTATCGTGATACAAGGGCTATGAATTGTGTCGTCACTTTTCAGGCCGTTTCCTTCTCACATTTTTTCGCAGGTGTCGCAACACGGCCCGATAGTACCATAGATTAACAGTTTGTCCCTGTGTCACGAATTTATGATGAATCAATCCTTCAAAGTCAATGAAAACTATCACCATGACTTTGACATTTGACCTGGGCGAGGGTCATCTGTAACTTCCGTCCGCTCATTTTTAAAACGTGTGAACCATTCGTAACACAGAATATGGCTTAAGTACTCACCTTCAAAGGCTTTCTGCATCATTTGGTGTGTCTCTGTAAAGGTTTCCTTGAGTTTCAAGCCAAATTTAATGCAGACGCGTTGCTCCTCTAACTGTGCCATCTTGAAATACGTAAACTGTGCGACACAACGTTCTACTCAAAACGGCACTGAGCAGCAACTAACAGACATGACAACAATTAAACTTACGGCTGTTACACATTAAACAGAAGCGTGTGCAGGGATTCCAACCGGGTTTCGCTCCAACACACCATTGGCGCGGAATTACGAATGTTCCGGAAGTTTTTGAACAGATCTCGTATATTGAAAGAAGTAATAGGAGAACAAACGGGAATCCAACCGAGTTTCTATTATTAATAGAGTAAACTGCAATTACCAAAAACGAAACCGATTGCCAGCCTAGTTGGGCAAAGTTAAACAAAGTACTATCACTGTTCATAAAGAAAGTTGACTATTGGTGTTTACTTTACTTGATACTGACATACTATTCTTGCGTATAGAACACGAGATAGTAGTACAGTGGCTTTTCAAGAATAACACAGTATTAAAACGTTTTGGCAACAACTGGCTCTCAGTAACCCTATCACTATGTTAAAGAAGAAAACTGATTAACATCACTAGTAAATGATTATTACTGGTGGAGCGGTACTAACTTGGACATGAGGATCTTTCTTCAGTTTCATTATTGGGAAATACAGTCACTGAAATGATATTCAAATCTCTATGTTATTTGTTCTGATTAACATTTGTTTTATTAGGGAGCATTTTTATGTATACTAAATAGAGCAAAAAGACTTGTGGCCCCGGAATTTGTAGCAGTTTGAATAGTAGTAGCCAGTTACTTGTTACAGCACACAAATGTTATAAAATTAGTATTTGCATTTGATTAATACAGTAATTGTAATTTTGAAAGCAAAACTGGCTCAAGAGTTTTAATGGGGGCCATAAACCAATCCATTAGTGACTAAGATCAAGGCCGGCTTGTTTTGTTACAACACAACATGAAAAAGAGAATCAACTGCAAATACACGAAATACGCATATCTTTACAAAGCCGTGCATTAATTATTTCTTAAGCTGACCCGTCAAGTTTACTAGTCAGTAACTACTAAAACTGAGTGTCGGTTTATGCAAGTAACTTTGATACTGTACTGATATTTCAATAAGAATCAAATTGACGCAAAGCACTTTACATTTATTTCTTGGCGGTTACGCTTTAGTCAAACTTTAGCTTTCCTTTTATGAAAAATACATGGACGACTGCAGAAACAAGAGTCACTGAATAAATATGAAACTTACTACTCCACAGCCGGCCGCGGTGGCCGTGCGGTTCTAGCGCTGCAGTCCGGAACCGCGGGGCTGCTACGGTCGCAGGTTCGAATCCTGCCTCGGGCATGGATGTGTGTGATGTCCTTAGGTTAGTTAAGTTTAAGTAGTTCTAAGTCCTAGGGGACTGATGACCTAAGATGTTAAGCCCATAGTGCTCAGAGCCATTTGAACTCCACAAAGTTTATTACATACAGTTAAAGAAGGCAATTAATTTTTCAGTTCAATAAATTAAGATACTCGGAAATATGATTGCACTTGGAATAGGACCCTTTCTATGTAAATGCCTAAGGACAAAATATGGGTGCTCGACGCAAAGTTTAAATAACACAAACTCATTGTATAACAAATCAAATGGCTGATCCATGCAGTACTCAGCTGATTATTTGAGACGAAGGTGGTGGCTGTGATTATTTACTGTGGCTACTCAAAAAATGCGCCAAAAGTACCCATGATTCTTGCTCTATAATAAGCTCTGAAAATTCTCCTCTTAGCGTCTGATTTTTGTAGTACAAAGCTAACCAATGCATGCCATGAGTAATAAACGTAATTGTTTCCACATCCGAGTCTATATAATATAATCTTGCTGCTCTTCTTTCCTTGCTCAGCACACAGGAAACTAACTCGTCACATGCCGTCCATCGACTATCTCTTGCCACGTAGGGATCGTAAGGTTCGACCGCCAAATCCACATTTTTTATTCCCTCCAAGTCAATTTCGTTGCAGAGGCACTTCCCTCCATATTTCACATGATTACAAACCTACTTTCCTTATTCATAAACCAGTACTATAAGTGAAGTTTCAATATTTCAATTCTTTTACAGAACATTACTTTTTAAAATTAAATCCGTAGATCAATTATAGCCGGCCGCGGTGGTCTAGCGGTTCTAGGCGCTTAGTCCGGAACCGCGCGACTGCTACGGTCGCAGGTTCGAATCCTGCCTCGAGCATGGATGTGTGTGATGTCCTTAGGGTAGGTACGTTTAAGTAGTTCTAAGTTCTAGGGGACTGATGACCTCAGATGTTAAGTCCCATAGTGCTCAGAGCCATTTGAACCATTTTTGATTAATTATATTGACATAAATGGAAGTAAGTAATGAATAAAATATTTACATAAAAAAATACGTGTGAAATATTATGGGACTTAACTGCTAAGGTCATCAGTCCCTAAGCTGACTCACTAATTAACCTAAATTATCCTAAGGACAAACACACACACCCATGCCCGAGGGAGGACTCGAACCTCCGCTGGGACCAGCCGCACAGTCCATGACTGCAGCGCCTCAGGCCTCTCGGCTAATCCCTGCGGCAAAATATTTACATAGATGTTACATCAAAGAACATAGTTGTACAGAAGCCACGTTAAACGTAAGCAGAGAAAGAAATTAAGTAAGATACGTACAGATAATATCGATAGTGGTGTTAGACCGTTCTGGCCTCAGACGATCGAATCGGGACCGACCGACCGCCGTTTCACCCTCAAGCAATGGCGTCATTTGGATGTGGTATTTTGGGTGGGGGGGAGGGGGGGGGGGCGTCAGCGCACCGCTCTGCCAGCCGTCGTCGGCTTCACAGAGTTTCGAGCCGCTACATCTTATTCAAGGCTTACAGCTTACCCTAACATGGTTTGAATAAATTAGTACCAGTCAGCTGAATTAAAGACCCATATCAGTGACATCTATATGCTGTAGGGTTTTGGAACATATATTGTGTTCGAACACTATGAATTACCTCTTAGAAAACGATTTGTTGACACAATCAGCTCGGATTAAAAGAAAAATATCGTTCTACTGCAACACAACCAGCTCTTTATTCTCAGGACGTAACTGACGGGGGTCTCAAACTGATTCCATATTTCTAGTTTTCCAGAAGACTTTTGACACCTTTCCTCACAAGAGGCTTCTAATCAGATTGCTTGCCTATGGAGTATTGTTTCAGATGCGCAACTGGATTCATGATTTCCTGTCAGAAAGATTACAGTTCTTACTCATTAACGGAAAGTCATCGAGTGAAACTGAAGTGATTTGTGGCGTTCCACAAGGAAATGTTACAAGCTCTCTGTTGTTCCTAATTTATAGAAATTATGTAGGAGACAACCTCAGCCACTGTCTTGATTTTTTGCAGATGATACTGTCGTTTGCCGTCTAGTGATTTCATTAGAAGATCAAAACCAACATTTAGTGTATCTCATTTTTGTATGTGTATCTTCATTCTTTCCACGGTCGAAAACCCTTACCGTTATGTGGTTGCTGGGACACTTCGTTCATTATGCTGTAGAAGGCGAGGGGAAAGATCACATGAACTTAATGCAGTACATGATCACTGCCTATTGGATATGCTTGCGAATGCCTCGATATCGAGACTTCTTCGCCAACATGTTGAATCTTGTTTTGCGTCGGCAAGGTGCTAGTTAATTTAATTTTTCTGATAAGTGTTTTTCCTTGTTGTGTATGTTCCCAGCTGATTTGCTTCGGCTTGTCCTCTTCTGGTTTCCCTGTTCGTTTTGTTTTGTGTTTTGACCCGGCATCGCTCCAGTTCCATTGTAAAATGTGTATAGATGAAGTATATATACTAATGAGCGTCGACAATCCTAGCAGTAAAATTGGGATTTTTCTTAATTTGCTATTTCGAATGTAATCTTGTTTCGTTTTTCCTTCTACTTGTAGATTCTATTACAAAATATAAAAATAAATAAAAGACACAAAATTTTAAAAAATTTAAAAATTGCTAAA
This sequence comes from Schistocerca nitens, assembly GCF_023898315.1. Classification (NCBI taxonomy): domain Eukaryota; kingdom Metazoa; phylum Arthropoda; class Insecta; order Orthoptera; family Acrididae; genus Schistocerca; species Schistocerca nitens. Next base: position 526,816,416 of record NC_064621.1, on the reverse strand, counting down.
AAACCAATATAAAAATAATTCTTCATACATATCATGCGAGCTTGGTGGTGGTTTGTCGGCTACCTTCTCGGTTTCTTTCTCCTTTTATTTATTATTCTGTTATCATAATTAATTTTTTCTCCAATTTGCAGCTTATGTTTCTTGATGATTGACTATGGTCTACTGAAGTTTCATGATAGTACCAAGTCATTCTGATAATTAAAAAAATAGCCAAATGGTAAGGTGATCGCTCGCGATAAATAAAAAAAGAAAAAATAGCTCAGTAGGATAGAGCGTCTACTAAAAAAGAAAATTTTAAAAAATGGTAAGGGGAAGGCTCGTAAGAAGCAGGAAACCGAGGATCGAGTCCGGTCCGGCATAAATTTTCATTGTCGTCGTTCCATTCCAAAGCTGATGATTGTCCTTATTCGTAGTTGCGAATACATTTAATGTTAACATTGCTATGGTGTGAAAAGTGGCAGTTACCCCTAAATAATGAAAACTGTGAGGCCATCCAGATGAGTGCTAAAAGCATTCGGTTAAATTTCGGTTAGACGATAAATCACAATGATCTAAAGACTGTCACTCAACAAAAAACTACCTAGTAATAACAGTTACGAATAACTTAAATTGATACTATCACATAGATCATACTGTGGGGAAGGCGAACGAAAGGCTGAGTTTTTTTGGCAGAACACTTACAAAATGTAACGAATCCACTAAAGAGACTGCCTACACTACACTTGTGCGCCCACTGCTAGAGTACTGTTCTGCGGTATGGGATTAGTTCAAAAAATGGCTCTGAGCACTATGGGACTTAACATCTATGGTCATCAGTCCCCTAGAACTTAGAACTACTTAAACCTAACTAACCTAAGGACAGCACACAACACCCAGCCATCACGAGGCAGAGAAAATCCCTGACCCCGCCGGGAATCGAACCCGGGCGTGGGAAGCGAGAACGCTACCGCACGACCACGAGATGCGGGCATGGGATTAGTTCCCGATAGAATTGACGGAGGACAGCGGTTGGGATGGCAAACATTAAATCAAAGGCGATTTTCGGGGCACTGAGATCTTTACATACTGAAAGTGTCACTTGTCTCCTATTCCGACGTAGAAGTTTGAAATTCGGCGTACAACCTTTCTCTGTTATAGAACAAAAGCGTCGTGCCCTGCGACATCACCCCCGGGCTCGTCGACTCTTTATACAGAAACATGTCGACACATGTGGAAAAAAAGGCCGGAGCTCAGAAGTTCCTGTGAGGTGTACAGTGGGCTAATGATACAATATCCACGCCAATGAGCCCTAATTTCTCGTACCTTATCTTCGTGGTCCTTCGTGCGCAATGTATGTTGGCGACAGTAGAATTGTCTGCGTCAAACGCCGTTTCTCTAAATTTCCTCAATAGCGTTTCTCGAAAAAAGCGTCGCGTTCCCCCCAGGGATTCCCATTTGAGTTCCCAGGCATCTCTGTAATTCTTGCGTGGTGTTCGACCCGCTTCTGAAGTACTCGATGTCTTCCTTTATTCCTACTTGGTGCGGATCCCACGTCCATACACCACGGACGTGGAATCTATTATTTTTGAAGTTTTCGAGCCACTCTGTGAACTTCTTCCATATGCTCATACCTTTTTTAACAGCCTGAAATTGGGTACCGTGTCAAATTCTTTCCGGAAATCTAGAAGTATGGAATCTGCCTGCTCCCCTTCATCCATAGTTCTCAGTATGTCATGTGAGAAAAGGGCAAGAGAGCTTCGCACGAACGATGCTTTCTAAAACCATGCTGATTCATGGACATAAGCTTCTCAGTCTCAAGAAAGTTTGCTATACATTTGTATTCGAACTGAGACCTTGTTCAAGGATTCTGCAGAAAACAGAAGTTGGGGATATTGGTCTGTAATTTTTTGCGTCCGTTGTTTTACAGTTCTCATATACTGTGGTCACCTGTGCTTTTCTCCAGTTGCTTGGGACTTTTTGCTGGGCGACAAATTCACGATAAACGCAAACTAGGCTTCCATCCGGACCTGGTGATTTTTTTGCTTTCAAATCTTTCAGTTGTTTCTCTATGCCAGGTGTGCTTATTACTATGTCGCTCATACGAAAGTCTGTCCGATGGTCAAATGAGGGTACGCTTGTACGATTCTCCTGTGGGAACGATTACTTGAACGTGAAATTTAAAACTGTAACCCCATTGAATGTGATCTGACACATTTTAAGAGCAGCACTACTGCAATTTTTGCCCTGGTACACTTGGTGGAACCACTAGCGACGGTTCGAAATCATTCGACGAAATTTCAACCTGATCAGCGGCAGTAAAGTCTATTTATGCTTTTTTAGCCCTCCTGTTTCCTGCAGTCACGGGCGGTTGAAACATTGATGTATGCGCGAATAAAATGGCGAAGGGGCTCCTCTCAGGCCCTCCAGTTCGGCAGCACCTCCACTGCTGCCCATGTACCTTTGTTGAGCACTTTATATTCTATATGTAACTGTACAGAGACTTCGACTACAGTTTAGCCGAGTGGCCCTCCGCATTTCCTCCAGCAATTGGTTGTGGTCATGTGGTACCTATGAGGTGTCGAAGGGATTGCCTGGCTTCAGGCAGAAAAGGCTTGACATAACGCTTAAAGTTTGTGGGAAGTAGCTAAATTCTCTGACTCAAATTCCAGATGAATGAAGTCTACGTATTTGCTCGACATCGGCTACGCTGCCTCAATAAAACACACGATAACCAGTTGTAATACTTGTGTTACACTACTGGCCATTAAAATTGCTACACCACGAAGATGACGTGCTACAGACGCTAAATTTAACCGACAGGAAGAAGATGCTGTGATATACAAATGATTGGCTGTTCAGAGAATTCACACAAGGTTGGTGCCGGTGGCGACACCTACAACGTGCTGGCATGAAGAAAGTTTCCAACCGATTTCTCATACACAAACAGCAGTTGACCGGCGTTGCCTGGTGAAACGTTGTTGTGATGCCTCGTGTAAGGAAGAGAAACGCGTACCATCACGTTTCCGACTTTGATAAAGATCGGATTCTAGCCTATCGCGATTGCGGTTTATCGCATCGCGACATTGCTGCTCGCGTTGGTCGACATCCAATGACTGTTAGCAGAATATGGAATCGGTGGGTTCAGGAGGATAATACGGAACGCCGTGCTGGATCCCAACGGCCTCGTATCGCTAGCAGTCGAGATGACAGGCATGTTATCCGCATGGCTGTAACGGGTCGTGCAGCCACGTCTCGATCTCTGAGTCAACAGATGGGGACGTTTTCAAGACAACAACCATGCGCACGAACAGTTCGACGACGTTTGCAGCAGCATGCACTATCAGCTCGGAGACCATGGCTGCGGTTACCCTTGACGCTGCATCACAGACAGGAGCGTCTGCGATGGTGTCCTCAACAACGAACCTGGGTGCACGAATGGCAAAACGTCATTTTTTCGGATGAATCCAGGTTCTGTTTACAGCATCTTGATGGTCGCGTCCGTCTTTGACAACATCTCGGTGAACGTACATTGGAAGCGTGTATTCGTCATCGCCATACTGGCGTATCACCGTGCGTGATGGTATGGGGTGCCATTGATTACACGTCTCGGTCACCTCTTGTTCGCATTGATGGCACTTTGAACAGTGGAAGTTACATTTCAGATGTGTTACGACCCGTGGCCCTACCCTTCATTCGATCCCTGCGTAACCCTACATTTCAGCAGGATAATGCACGACCGCATGTTGCAGGTCCTGTACGGGCCTTTCTGGATACAGAAAATGTTCGACTGCTGCCCTGGCCAGCACGTTCTCCAGATCTCTCACCAATTGAAAACGTCTGGTCAATGGTGTCCGAGCAACTCGCTCGTCACAATACGCCAGTCACTACTCTTGATGAACTGTGGTATTGTGTTGAAGCTGCATGGGCAGCTGTACCTGTACACGCCATCCAAGCTCTGTTTGACTCAATGCCCAGGCTATGAAGGCCGTTATTACGGCCAGAGGTGATTGTTCTGGGTGCTGATTTCTCAGGATCTATGCACCCAAATTGCGTGAAAATGTAATCATATGTCAGTTCTAGTAGAATATATTTGTTCAATGAATACCCGTTTATCATCTGCATGTCCTCTTGGTGTAGCAATTTTAATGGCCAGTAGTGTAACTAGTTCCGAATCTTCTTTCACTGCGCCTACCGGCGACCACGGGTCACTACCATGCTACCGAGGAAAAATGGCAAGGAGCGAACTGGGAGAGTGCCTCCTGACGCAGAACGAACTCTGCTTTCGCCCTCCCCTGTTGCAGTACAGGAAGTAACAGAGAAATACGCAATGAGACAAAGAGGTATAATACTTTAATTCGAAGACAAAAATTACGCTTACGTCACCCCGATTTGTGGGGCTCTTCTAGACATTACAGAACGCGGGACACGACTCTTAATAGGGTGTGTGATCACCAAGGACGGCAGTGCATCCTCTGCAACGCGCTCCCACGCTGCCCACAAGTTTGGTAATTTCTTGCGGCAGGACGATCTACTCCACCACTGGCGTTGTGGAGCATGTGGACGTATTGCAATACGTACCCTCAATGCATCAGAGACGTTCGATGGGATTTAAACGGGGAATATCATCTCGTTCCAAAAACTCGTCCATCTGTGTAGTTCGATGCGATTGCGCATTGTCGTCCACAAAAATGCATTCAGAGCCGATTGCATCCCATGAAAAGACGCGCTTGGGAAAGGAGTACAGTGTTTTAATAACGTTGACCGGTATGGATTTGGAGGTGTGTACGTCCGTGCTACATTATGTTGAAAGTTCTTTATCAGATTTTTACTTAAAATGAAATAACTGTGAAGCTGACACTTCTAAATATGATTTTATTTAAACTGCTGAATGCTTACTCCATGTTCTTAAACTGCTGAGTGAAACTGAACGTACTGTCACTTTGCTTGTCTTAATCGTTTGAACACCGACCTGCTGAATTTTCTCTGACAAGAAAGATTCAAGCTAAACCTATTCGTTTATTACCCATAATATACAAGCGCAACTCATTAATGGCCCTGAATTACATGAAATCCTAACAATAACCTATATATTTCATAAGACACTTACCTCACAGAAAATCTTCGTTACACGAACTACAGCGATAGAGCAAGCACCAATACAGACAGCTAAATGAAAGATTCTAACTATTGTAGGCTCCAGCTACCAATAGGCATGTGGTTAGCAAAGGAAAGATTTTGTTCAAAATTGCTCTGAGCACTATGGGACTTAACAAAAATGGCTCTGGGCACTATGGGACTCAACATCTGAGGTCATCAGTCCCATAGAACTTAGAACTACTTAAACCTAACTAACCTAAGGACATTACACACATCCATATCCGAGGCAGGATTCGAACCTGCGACCGTAGCAGTCGCGCGGTTCCGGACTGAAGCGCATAGAACCGCTCGGCCACAAAGGCCGGCTGCGTTGCCCAGATCACTCACCTGTCGACTACTATCTGTTTGGCCCAATGGAGCATGCACTCCGCGGGGATCAGTAAGTGGATGATGGGGATGTTGCAGCAAGAAATTGTCTCCGAAGTCGAGCAGTACAGTAGTAGCACGCGAGCGTACTGGCCCTTCCAGTAAGGTGGCGTAAGGCCGACGCATTGACCGGAGATTATGGTGGAAAACAGGATTTTGTAGCCAAAAGGATGGGCAATAATATGGTGTATTTGAAATCCTGTATAAAACCAACCACGTTTCAGAAAAAAATGTGTTGCACTACTTATTGAACTCCCCTCGCACCTATGTATAAGCAAATACACTACTGGACATTAAAATTGCTACACCACGAAGGTGACGTGCTACAGACGCGAAATTTAACCGACAGGAAGAAGATGCTGTGATATGCAAATGATTAGCTTTTCAGAGTATTCACACAAGGTTGGCGCCGGTGGCGACACCTACAAGATGCTGACATGAGGGAAGTTTCCAACCGTTTTCTCATACACAAACCGCAGTTGACCGGCGTTGCCTGGTGAAACGTTGTTGTGATGCCTCGTGTAAGGAGGAGAAATGCGTAACATCACGTTTCCGACTTTGATAAAGGTCGGATTGTAGCCTATCGCGGTTGCAGTTTATCGTAACGCGACATTGCTGCTCGCGTTGGTCGAGATCCAATGACTGTTACCAGAATATGGAATCGGTGGGTTCAGGAGGGTAATACAGAACGCCGTGCCGGATCCCAACGGCCTCGTATGACTAGCAGTCGAGATGACAGGCATCTTATCCGCATGGCTGTAACTGATAGTGCAGCCACGTTTCGATCCCTGAGTCAACAGATGGGTACGTTTGCAAGCCAAAAACCATCTGCACGAACAGTTCGACGACGTTTGCAGCAGCATGGACTATCAGCTCTGAGACCACGGCTGCGGTTACCCTTGACGCTGCATCACAGACAGGAGCACATGCGATGGTGTACTCAACGACGAACCTGGGTGCACGAATGACAAAACGTCACTGTTTCTTATGAATCCAGGTTCTGTTTACAGCATCATGATGGTCGCATCCGTGTTTGGCGACATCGCGGTGACCGCACATTGGAAGTGTGTGTTCGTCATCGCCATACTGGCGTATCACCAGGCGTGATGGTATGGGGTGCCATTGGTTACACGTCTCTGTCACCTCTTGTTCGTATTGACGGCACTTTGAACAGTGGACGTTACATTTCAGATGTGTTACGACCCGTGGCTCTACCCTTCATTTTATCCCTGCGAATCCCTACATTTCAACAGGATAATGCACGACCGCATGTTGCAGGTCCTGTACGGGCCTTTCTGGACAAAGAAAATGTTCGACTGCTGCCCTGGCCAGCACATTCTTCAGATCTCTCACCAATTGAAAACGTCTGGTCAATGGAGTCCGAGCAACTGCCTCGTCACAATACGCCTGTCACTACTCTTAATGAACTGTGGTATCGTGTTGAATCTGCATGGGCAGCTGTACCTGTACACGCCATCCAAGCTCTGTTTGACTCAATGCCCAGGCGTATCAAGGCCGTGATTACAGCCAGAGGCGGTTGTTCTGGGTGCTGATTTCTCAGGATCTACGCACCGGAATTGCGTGAAAATGTATCCACATGTCAGTTCTAGTATAATATATTTGTCCAATGAATACCCGTTGATCATCTGCATTTCCCTTGGTGTAGGAATTTTAATGGCCAGTGGTGTACTTGTACGTATATGAGTCATTCTGTCCTACGACAGCCATCTGCATATTGACACTAGAGGAGGGGCTCAATGTGATTACGTACCACACATTTTCACATACCCGAGCGTCGCTACCAAAGAATTGGAAACTCGTGCGTATACACCTAGCCTCTCTGGGGTTTGATCAGCTGCAACGCTCGTCTTTGACGCGTGCAATATCTGTGGCTGCTTCTAAACGTCCCCTTGACGATAAAGCTAAGGGGTTAAGATCAGGTGATCCTGCGCGTATAAACCACATCCATCTCATTCCGCAAGGGTAACGTTGTCAATAACACAGGTAATTATTCGAGAAGAAACTAGTGGTAACAGCAATTGTTAATCTGTACTGAATCACTAACTGTGTTCTGATGTACGACAACCGCAGACTTCCACGTAGTTGATGTAGCAGATAGTTGTAAGTGCAGTATGCTATAACAGAATCACAATGAGAGGACTAAATACAGAGGCAAATACAGCAAACAAGAAATGGGCAATGAACATCAATAATAGACAGCCTATGTTAATGAGCACTGGCAGTTCTCGGTACAATTAAAATGGCCCATGTATCAAAAGCGTGTGTTTCCAGACATAAGTTCATAGGAATTTCTTGTAGTTTTGACCAGCATTATCTCCTGTAAGAAAATCGGACACCTTTTTTTAATTTTCAAATAGCCCGCATATCTTCCAGTTCTGGATAACGCAGCAAACATATATATAAAAATAAAATATAAACTAATTGTGTTAATTCAGTTGTCCTAAGACGTCTCGACCTTTTTGACACTAGCGGAAAAAATGGTACATGTAGTAGCCATTACAATTTCAACGTAAATTTATCTAATTTTTGCTTCATCACTTCATCTCTGTTATAATAAAAGTGATCTTCAACCCGAAGACTGTGCTGATGCAACTCTCTAGGCTACTCTATCCAATGCAAGCCTCTTCGGCTCTGAATAATTGCTGCAACCTACATCCTTCTGACTCACTTTATGTATTCATCTCTTGGCCTACCTCTATGATTTTTATCCCCCATGATACCTTCCAGAACTAAAAAGGTGATCCCTCGATGTCTCACATGTGTCTTACCAATCGATCCCTTCTTCTAGTCAGGGTGCGCCACAAATTTCTTTTCTCCCCAGTTCTGTTCAGTACCTCATCATTAGTTACGTGATCCACCCATCTAATCTTCAGCATTCTTCTCCAACATCACTTTTCAAAATCTTCTGTTCTCTTCTTGTCTAAACTGTTTATCGTTCATGTTTCACTTCCATATATGGCTACAGTGCACACATATTCTTTCAGAAAAGATTTCTCACACTTAAACCTATATTCAACGTTAAGAAATTTCTCTTCATCAGAAACAATTTTTTTTTTATTTTATAGCCTCCCTACTTCGGCCATTATCAGTTTATTTGCTGCCCAAATAGCAAAACTCATGTTGTACTTTCTGTGTCGTTTTCTTATCTAATTCCCTCAACATCACCTGATTTAATTCGACTACATTCCATTATCCTTGTTTTGCTTTTGTTGATTTTCATCTTGTACCTTCCTTTCAATACACTGTCCATTACGTTCAATTGATCTTCCAAGTCCTTTGCTGTCTCTTTGACAGAACTACAATTTTATTCGCACACCTAAAAGTTCTTATTTCTTCTCGCTGAGCCAAAATCTTACTCTAAATTTTTCTTTGGTTTCCTTTACTGCCTGCTAAATTTACAGATTGAATAACATCGACTACAGGCTACAACCCTGTCTCACACCTCTCTCAACCACTGTTCCCTTTCATGCCCCTCGGTTCTTATAACTGCCATCTGATTTCTGTAAAAGTTGTAAATAGCCTTTCGCTCCCTTTATTTTACCCCTGCTACATTCAGAATTTCAAAGAGAATATTCCAGTCAACACCGTCAATTGCTTTCTCTAAGTCTACAAATGCTTCTAGGAGAAGCCGTCGTGCCAGTATTGTCTCCCGTGTTCCTATGTTTCTGCAGAATGAAAATGATATTCACTGAGGTTGGCTTCTATCAGTTTTTCTATTTTTCTGTAAATATTTTGTGATAATATTTTTTAACCATGACTTATTAAACTGATAGTTCGGTAATATTAACACCTGTCAGCATCTGCTTTCTTGGGAATTGAAACTATTATATTGTTCATGAAGTCTGAGGAAATTTCGCCTCTCGCATACTTCCTGCCTACCAGATGGAAGAGTTGGTTGGCTGGCTCTCCCAAGTCTATTAATACTTCTGACGGAATGTCGTCTACTCATGGGGCCTTGTTTTCACTTACGTCTTTGATTCAAATGGCTCTGAGCACTATGGGACTTAACTTCTGAGGTCATCAGTCCCCTAGAACTTAGAACTACTTCAACCTAAATAACCTAAGGACATCACTCACATCCAAGCCCGAGGCAGGATTCGAACCTGCGACCGTAGCGGTCTCGCGGTTCCAGACTGTAGCGCCTAGAACCGCACGGCCACACCGGCCGGCAGTTAATGATGGCGAAATAACTTATTACAACAGAATGTGAGCGCCGTGTAAAGTAACATCAGATGTGAAATGATTTGCATTACTAAATCTGATGTTACTTTACACGTTAGAACGGCGCTCACATTCTGTTGTCTTAAGTTATTTCGCCATCATTAACTGCCGGCCGGTGTGGCCGAGCGGTTCTAGGCGCTACAGTCTGGAACCGCGCGACCGCTACGGTCGCAGGTTCGAATCCTGCCTCGGGCTTGTCCTTAGATTAGTTAGGTTTAAGTAGTTCTAAGTTCTAGGAGACTGATAGTGCTCAGAGCCATTTGAACCAGCCTCTCGCGGTATCGTGTCTCCCATCTCACCTTCAAATACGTTCCCTTCCAATTCTATCACAGTACCTTCATATGCCATGTATAGACCCTCTGTATGCTCCTTCCACCTTCCAGCTTTCCCTTCTTTGCTTAGGACTGGTTTCCATCTGAGCTCTTGATATCCACACAGCTGTTCTTTTTTTCTTGTCGGTGAAGATTTTGAATAGCTGGTTGCCAATCGGTCTTCCAGCGCTTGTTTTATCACTAGCTTTTGTCTTGTCTGTACCTGCTAGCGAGGAGTAAGTGAGTTTGGCTGCTCTCGTAATTGCACATAACTTTTTATTATTATAGGTTGGACTGCTGACGCAGTGCTTGTTACCTGTAACCACTGCACGACGATAAATAATTAATAATATATAAGGTAAATTAACGAGGCTTCAGTCCTTTACAGCTTATTAAATGGTTGAAAGGGCTCTAAACACTATGGGACTTAACATCTGAGATCATCAGTCCAATAGACTTAGAACTACTTAAACCAATCTAACCTAAAGGCATCACACACATCCATGCCCGAGGCAGGATTCGAACCTGCGACCGTAGCAGCAGCGCGGTTCCGGACTGAAACGCCTAGAACCGCTCGGTCACAGCGGCTGGCTATAGCTTATTAGTTGGATCATTGTTGCTAACCCATTTTCTGTTTAAGTATTTTGTACTATGTTTCTGTGAGATACGTATTTCATACTTCCTGGCGCATTAAAACTATAAGTCGGACTGGGACGCGAACCTGAGACCTTTGCGTTTCGCGAGATAGTGTTCTGCGGACCTACTTTTTGTCTCTGTCCTTACCTTTAGCTTCACCTTACGCTCACCATAAAAAACGCATCAGTTAGCTTAAGCCTGTGGCTCGTACTTATACGAGGGTAAATCAATAAAATATAATCGCAAATTCCAGAAGATGAAATATCGTTTTAAATTTCGCGCCTATACGTATATAGAAAGTGGCAGCACATGTCGCGTGGAAGGTACACGACATATACTATATATAGTATTCTGCGGCCAATGATTGATGATCGCAGTCAGACCAAGGTTGCAGGTGTGCTCGACTGTGTAGCAGACTAGAACAACGTGATTTTTGTGGGCCGAGGGATTGTCCACATTGCACTTCCATATCGAAATTCGTCCCTTATATGATTAGAGCTAGTGATGGGAACAACCGAATGAAAATAATCGATTCATTCGACTTGAAATTGTGATAATTACTGCCTCTTAATTCAGCCAGCAGGAAAACTGGGAATGACCGAGCGAGGTGGTGCAGTGGCTAGCACACTGGACTCGCATTCGGGAGGACGACGGTTCAATCCCGCGTCAGGCCACCCTGATTTAGGTTTTCGGTGATTTCCCTAAATCGCTCCAGGCAAATGCCGGGATGGTTCCTTTGAAAGGTAACGGCCGACTTCCTACCCCGTCCTTCCCTAATGCGATGAGACCGATAACCTTGCTGTCTGCTCTCCTTCCCCAAAACAACCCAACCCAAAACCGGGAATGGCTGGGCCAATGGGGATTTTACAGACTTGAGTCAGTGGTAAAACACAAATTCACTTTACACAGTTTAGATCACATACCAGCCAGCTAATCCTTTTTTTTTAAATAATTAAAATCCCAAGCAATGAGACTCATTTAAAATACAGTGCCGATTTAAATAATTTACACACAATTTAAAGCTAACTTTAACACAAGATGACTTTATATAGTTTTAGGCAAAACATGCCCTATATAAGAGACATAATGAAATAAGGGTAAAGTGATAACAAATGCGCCGGCCGAAGCGGCCGTGCGGTTGTAGGCGCTGCAGTCTGGAAGCGCGAGACCGCTACGGTCGCAGGTTCGAATCCTGCCTCGGGCATGGATGTGTATGCTGTCCTTAGGTTAGTTCGGTTTAACTAGTTCTAAGTTCTAGGGGACTAATGACCTCAGAAGTTGAGTCCCATAGTGCTCAGAGCCATTTGAACCATTTTTGATAACAAATGCAGACGTAAATCTAAACTACAGTACCAGAACAGATCAGAAGGTCTTTAATTACCAAATGGTGAGAACAAAATATGATTTAAACTTGACTGGTAAAAAAAAGCTAAAACAATGAAAAACAATTTAACACCAAAATCTAAGCAAGATAATTTTGAGCCCAGAAACATCAACTGAAGATTTAACAAATTTTCCAGTAACACAAGAATAATTAATTTACAATAGATTAAAGCATATGTTGGGATCCCCAGGCTCATCAGAATTTGCTTAAGGTGATGGCTACAACATAACGGATACGAATTGAGAATTATGCCAAGTACAAATTTAATATGAACAGTAACATCAAGTAGTGCGGCTGCGGTTGGAGCGGCGAGAGCAGCCCAGTGCATGCACTCCAAATGACGCAAACACCCGGCTTAGCAAGCCGACGGGCCCTGAGTAAGTGGGGCCCCATCCTGGGTAACAAGTACCAGCAATGAGGTGCAAAAGATTATTCAAGGTAGTTCTCTGCAGCACAAATAATTTTAATTAGAATTCCAACATACAGCCGTGCATCAGATAAATAACTCTAATGTATAATTATTTAATCTGAGCTCTTACCAAAAGCCACGACAACCGAAATATTTAAGAAACCGGCTACAAATATTTAAAAAAATAATTTCAGCAATAAAATGGTGATATCAGAAATTTTTTTGGCAAACCATTAAAGTAGCCTCAAGGACTTCCACATGGCATTCTGAGCTCATCCGTTCACACATTAGTCCATAGCGGTTCGGAGAGAACAAATGTGTCCTGGAACAGACTAAAGTTTATCTGAGCCTCTCAGATATAACAGACGCACTATATAATCTCTTAGGCAGCATAGCCCTTTAGCATTAGTTTCAAGGAAACCAGAACGACAAAAGCAAATCAAACCGACAGACACTGTGACATGAACAGTTAAACATACGTGGTAGGTCGCGCGAGGTAGCCGCGCGGTCTAGGGCATATTGTCACGGTCCGCGCGGATCCCCCCGTCGGAGATTAGAGTCCTCCCTCCTTTGCGTAAGTTAGTTTCAGTTAGATTAAGTTGTGCGTAAGCTTAGAGACCGATGACCTCAGCAGTTTAGTCCCATAAGACCTTACGACAAATTTCCAATTTCCATCCGTGATAACTGACAATACTAAACATTTCACTGCGCATCCAATTCAAAACTGCATGACCAATAATTTACTTTAAAAATCAGCAGAATTAATGGGAGGCGGACAAAAATAGATAATGCATATACTATGCACACCGCCAACCTTCCAAATAAGTTTCTTCTGGAACAAGGCGCTTTACAGTGGCTAAAGGTTCACAAGCACAAGTTTAACACACAAAACAAACCATAATGAAGAAAAATGTGATTAACCCTGTGAAACGGGACTGCCGTGTTAGTAACAGGCAGTTATCCTGCCAGTACAGGGTAATCCAGACGACAGTGTGGAACATTTTCAATGACAATTGTTACTAACTTTATCATTTACAGGGCTTACTAGCGGCAGACTTTCCACATCGGGAGCATTTTTGTCACTGGGTTCTTCAGCAGACGACCACGATTTGTGTCATCCATCCTATTAACAGATGAGGCCATCTCTACACGGAGTGGTATCTTCAACTTTCACAACCGTCATCTGTGGAATGAAATACAGAACCCCCAAGGTATAGCAACAGCGAATCATCAGCATCGGTGCAGCCGGAATGTGTGGGCTGGGATAATTGGCGTCCGTATTTTGGGACAAGTCTTCCTTCCACGTCGCCTAACAAGCCGGAACTATCGGCGTTTCTTGTGGGTAACTATGCCTCCCCTGCTGGAAGAAGTGCTATTGATGATTCGAAGGGTTATATGGCTGCGACATGACGGAACGCCAGCCCACTTCCCCATTAAGGAGAGGTTTACTATCTTTGGCCCGAAAAAAGCAAGTTCTTTGAGAATTTTTTTCTTGTGATGTGTTACAGATATCAATGTCAAATTTGGTCACAATGTTTATTGATATTTCCTCTACAAACAGAAATTTTTTCGACCGGAAATGTCGAAGAGAAAAGACGGAAGTGCCGTCGGAACGAAACAAAATTTCACCGTAGACCTCCAAGCGTGGTACGTCACAGGTCAGCCGGCTCGTCTGAAATCAAAATTGAGTTGACGTTAGCGAAGTATATAAGATTCTTTAGGAGTTGTACCTCGCTTAAGTTATTTGGACCATAAGAAACAAAATGGCGGCCATTTGAAAAAAATAGCGTTATTTTCATCGATTTTCCGATTTAGTCGGCCAAGTAAAAAGATGTATAGTTAATGGATCGGAATAGAAGTGCTACAACTAGACAATTTAGTTAGCGTCGGAAACAAAGAATCATGACAATCGGTTCAGTAGATTTGAAGTTACCATACCGCGCGATGAAAAAACCGTCATTTCGAGAAAAATGCATTTGAAGTTTTGACTACATATAAATGCAATATTATGCAACTTACGTTCAATCTGCTACTCCGGGTCCATAAACAAGTCCTGCCTCTTCCTCATAGAGGGCGTTCTGTTCGATCTGGGCCATCCTGCGCTGCTCCAGAGCCGTTTCTACGGCCGGTGACAAGCGGTTTTCAGCCGCTTGAATCCGGTGGTCGTACGAATGCTTGGCGAACTGCGTCGAATAGAGTCCCAGGATGACGTCCATCGTTGTCATGGTCTTCAGAATTGCTGAATATCCTTCGTTAAAGCTGCTCACTGTCAGGAAAGTCGCAATCTCCACAGTCTTCGCACCTGAATGCAAATGCTTGGGGGCTAACTTCCAAACACACACGTTCAAACTTTCATTTGAATTTTGTGTGTTTCCTCCTAAGCACCGGTACAATAACTCGTCCTGCGGAAGAAAAGAACTGGTGCGTGAAAAAGGCCGATTTCAGGCAGGTGCATATTTTTTTTTGTTCAACCGCAGATAACAAACATTTCCGTTCCGTATTCGGAAAAACCGTTTCAGGGGTGGATTCTAAACATTTTTATGTATCCAAAAATGCAATTAAAAAAACATCGATTTTTTTAACCAAAAGATAGTAAACCTTCCCTTAACGTCCTGATGCATCTCAAACGTGTCTTCCCTGGTCGAAGGAATGGACGAGGAGGTCCAGTTGTATGACCTGGTTGTTCAACTGTGCGACTTCTGGATATGGGGCCATCTCAAAATTACAGTGAATGCAGAGCCCATTCGATGTGTGGAGACACTGGAGCCGCGTATTCATGCTGCCCTGGACGCTGTTCGAATTCAGCCTGGCCGATGTGAACGTGTGAGACAGAACACGCTACGACGAGTACACGCATGAGTTGAGGCAGATGGAAGCCATTTTTAACACTTGCTGTAACTGTGGCTGCAGGGTACAGCGCTTATTAGACCGCAGACTCTGTAACAGTGTGTGACCGAATAAACGGTCTCTAGCATGGAAACCATGCATTTCCGGACATATGTTCACGAGACCTTTTTTGTTCCCTATACTCTCATCGATCAGTCCATAGAGTTTGTACTGGTGGGAAAAGTCGTCCTTTATACGAATCAGAGTAATATATACGAATGGGAGAAATCATATGACTGAGTAAGACGTGATTTTCAAGATAAATGCAGTGCGACAAACAATACAGGGTGATTCAAAAAGAATACCACAACTTTAAAAATGTGTATTTAATGAAAGAAACATAATATAACCTTCTGTTATACATCATTACAAAGAGTATTTAAAAAGGTTTTTTTTTCACTCAAAAACAAGTTCAGAGATGTTCAATATGGTCCCCTCCAGACACACGAGCAATATCAACCCGATACTCCAACTCGTTCCACAGTCTCTGTAGCATATCAGGCGTAACAGTTTGGATAGCTGCTGTTATTTCTCGTTTCAAATCATCAATGGTGGCTGGGAGAGGTGGCCGAAACACCATATCCTTAACATACCCCCATAAGAAAAAATCGCAGGGGGTAAGATCAGGGCTTCTTGGAGGCCAGTGATGAAGTGCTCTGTCACAGGCTGCCAGGCGGCCGATCCATCGCCTCGGGTAGTTGACGTTCAGGTTTCATAACTAACCTTTTTCGTAGGACTCTCCATACAGTTGATTGTGGAATTTGCAGCTCTCTGCTAGCTCTGCGAGTCGATTTTCCTGGGCTGCGAACAAATGCTTGCTGGATGCGTGCTACATTTTCATCACTCGTTCTCGGCCGTCCAGAACTTTTCCCATTGCACAAACACCCATTCTCTTTAAACTGTTTATACCAACGTTTAATACACCACCTATCAGGAGGTTTAAAACCATACTTCGTTCGAAATGCACGCTGAACAACTGTCGTCGATTCACTTCTGCCGTACTCAATAACACAAAAAGCTTTCTGTTGAGCGGTCGCCATCTTAGCATCAACTGACGCTGACGCCTAGTCAACAGCGCCTCAAGCGAACAAATGTACAACTAAATGAAACTTTATAGCTCCCTTAATTCGCCGACAGATAGTGCTTAGCTCTGCCTTTTGTCGTTGCAGAGTTTTAAATTCCTAAAGTTGTGGTATTCTTTTTGAATCACCCTGTATTTCCATGAATGTTTCATATTATGAAACTACATTAAACAGAAATTTGAGGAAGTTAACGAATGATGACAAATATTTTCCGCCAATAAATACTTCCCACAAGTGGTAATATATGCTTAAAATGCAACTGATCATGTCACCAATGAAAAATATCGTGTCGTACGTGGTTTATGTTCGCATCACAACAGTGAGCCACGTACCGCGCAGAGCTGTTCCGCTTTGCAGCAGGGTAGAGCTGCCATTCTGGTCATAACATATTTCCTGGTAGTACAGCTGAAGGTGCCATGCGTGTGGTGCGGGCCAGTATTTTACGAAACCACGAACACGTTTTGTTTTGATAGTCGCACACGAGACGGTGTGAGGGTGTCTTGCTGAGTACACTTGATGCCGGTTCGGTGCCACTCCGATGCAAAATAGTTCCTCTCGCGTCACGTCTTTGTCATTGGCAGCGTCATACCATCTCAACCTGATAATGGTGGACAGAAAAGATTGTTATGTATTAATCTACACACTCGCCCAGTTCGTTCTAGGATGGGGAACGTGACCCTATGACTTCTGTATAATACTATCGTCGACGTAAGTTGTCCTCTCTATAACATTGGCTCCATGGAGTATTGCCTGACATGTTAAAAAGGAGGAGTGAGCTAGACGTATGTATTGGGACGACATGTCTGCGGGTCTACAGTGGAGCATCAGAGTTTTCGTGAGGGAATTTATCTTCGCTTGATGGATGTGATTCGTATCCTTTACGACTATGATGCGAAAATGAATCCACGGATTTCGTAGACCCGTTACTCCGGCTGTGCTTGATGTTGCTGTTATCTGGAGGGGTACGTTAAAGATATTTGGTGACTATGTGGACATGCTCCGGCTAATATGATCCGCTTTACTTTTTTACGTGCTTCAGGGTAGACGAGTGCTATCTGTCTAACTTGAGTAGAAAATACGCATTTATAAAAAGTGCGCTGTTTGTAAGAGGTCCCTTTGCCGTCGTTACAGTATTCCACACTACTTTGTAAAGCAAAAACTTTTTGAGGGCGTACAACGCCCACAACGCAGCCACAAAGACTGTACTGGCCAATTCCCATCAAACAGAAAGAGGGCCACATAGAATTAGTTTGATAATTCCAACCACAGGTTCGAGGCTCCTATAAAATTTCGAACTTATTGATAATAATCCGAGACCAGACGGAGCTTTAATTAATAAGTCATGAAACTAAATCGATCACTTTGAAACGTCCCCATAGAAAAATTTATAAATTACTGTGCTGATAAACCTCTTACGTTATTTGATTTTCAAACAGCTGAGCAGAACTGAACGTACTCAGACATTTCGCTCTTTACTTATCCTGATCAACACTAAACTGACACACAATATTTTTAGCGCAACGCAGTCTGACTTACAATAATCCCTACAAAAGAATGGCCCTGACTAACAATAACCTATGACTTTCATGAATCACTTACCTCACAAAAATCTTCGTTACTCGAACTACTGCAATACAGCAAGCGCCAACACTGCCAGCTAAATAAAAGATTCTAACTACTGAAGGCACTAACTACTGATAGGCATACTTAGCAAATGAAAGATTTTGATAGAGAACAAACAATGTATTTACCTTAATAATGTTCCAAAGTCATAATATATATATATATATATATATATATATATATATATATATATATATATATATATATATCAGTTCATGACATCCAGTCTTACAAATTTACTGTCTCTGATGGACAGACATCCAGATCATCCGCTCTCAAAACTCCGCCATCTCTCCCCCACATCCACCACTGCTGGCGGCTCACCTCCAACTGCGCAACGCTACGCGCTGTTAACATCCAACTGCCCAACACTACAATGGCAAATTCCAACAATGCAAAGCAGCCAAAGACTGCACACAGCACAGTCAGTGATTTTCATATAGAGCGCTACATGGCGTTACCAACATAGAAACCTAAACAGCTACTTACAACTTTATGCTATTAGAGTATTTTTCTCCTGCCAATGAGTGTCACCGAAGAACTGATTGCATGGAGGATGCGAGCTAACATCCCAAAGATGTTCGGGCTCACATACGGTTCCTCTTCGTTGAAATGTCTCGGCTCAGACTCGTCTAGTGGTTGAACCGCATGTGTCGCATTACACGCCCTAAATTAGTCACTTGTGACCCTTTGATTGAATTGTCTGGCAGATGGCAAGTTTACGAAATACAAAGTTAATATAACATATAATAAGAGTAATAATGATATCGGGAACTAAATTAACGACCCATAAATGATGTAGGCCACAGTTGCGATTTGTTTAGAACTATGTTTATTCAGAAAGCAAACTAATAGCGAAAGTGGTCGTATTTAGAATTACTATTACACTCGAGCGCATATCCATTTGACGCAGTTCGATCGTTCACAATCTCATCGCGAAACAAAAGTCCGATACTCCACACGAAAAGTTAGAGTTCACACCAGGCGCGCGGCTGCTCACCGCTCAGAGACGAAGTCCCGCGATACCACACGACGCTAAATTTTCTAAGTTGTTTCACTTCCTAGCTACCTAAAGACCGACCGCCCGCTTTCGCCTCTCCACCAGCACTGTTTTTCCCGTCCCCGGCCGCGTTTCCGGCGTGCCGAGCATCGTCGCTCAACTGACTAGTGCAGTTCCCTTCCCTGAAGCCGTCCATCTAATTGGCTACAGATTATTCTACATTATTTCACATTTTAACATATTTAAATAATCAAAGCTTGACCACTTTCACGTTCTAAATAAAGTAACAATGGTTCAAATGGCTCTGAGCACTATGGGATTTAACATCGGAGGTCATCAGTCCCCTAGAACTTAGAACTACTTAAACCTGACTAACCCAAGGACATCACACACACCAATGCCCGAGACAGGATTCGAACCTGCGAGCGTAGTAGTCGAGCGGTTCCGGACTGAAGCGACTAGAGCCGCTCGGCCACCGCGATCGACTTAATAATATCAAAATGTTCAAATGTGTGTGAATTCCTATGGGACCAAACTGCTGCGGTCATCGGTCCCTAGACTTACACACTACTTAAACTAACTTATGCTAAGAACAACACACACAACCATGCCCAAGGGAGGACTCAAACCTCCGCCGGGAGGGCCGCCCGATTCGCCTCTAACAGCACAACAATATTCATTACATAATAAACGTTAAACTCTTTTAATGAAACCAATACAATTTCCTTCTTAGCTTTGAATGCCACGGTTAGTAACCTTGCACCAATGTACTTTCTGACAAATAAATAAAGGACAAAAGTAAACAGTATGCACTAAAATTAAAACAAATATTCTCTTACCTAATGTTTCAATAAGGTGTCATGCTGTCATCGTCCAGTGTGTTTTGTGTGGAGGAAATGATTGTCTGATGTTAAAGTGAAAATATTGATAACTTAAATTTACTATATCTTTTATACAAATAAAGTTGCAGAGTTGATATATACAACGTTTGTCATTTTAATGATGCGCTTCTATGTGAAATGTCGATCGTTACGATCGTAAGATCGACCAAGGTTTCAGATTTTAGCATTCAGTTCTTTGTTACAAAAGTTGTTAATTTCACTTTAACAGTAATCCCTAAACTATTATAGAAATCCAGAATGAGATTTTCACTCTGCAGCGGAGTGTACGCTGATATGAAACTTCTTGGCAGATTAAAACTGTGTGCCCGACCGAGACTCGAACTCGGGACCTTTGCCTTTCGCGGGCAAGTGCTCTACCATCTGAGCTACCGAAGCACGACTCACGCCCCGTCCTCACAGCTGTACTTCTACCAGTATCTCGTCTCCTACCTTCCAAACTTTACAGAAGCTCTCCTGCGAACCTTGCAGAATTAGCACTCCTGAAAGAAAGGATATTGCGGAGACATGGCTTAGCCACAGCCTGGGGGATGTTTCCAGAATGAGATTTTCACTCTACAGCGGAGTGTGCGCTGATATGAAACTTCCTGGCAGATTAAAATTCGTACCAGGGAAATCGAAATTCGTACCAGGGACGGACTCATCAACCGAGATTGCGGCTACAACCTCAACAGGGCGTGGGAACCATCATTGAGTCTAATTAAAAGGACGCCCAGCAAAGGAAACGAACGGGCGACTAGGGCGGACGAGGCAATTACATCGACGCCACCACAGACGCCGACGCCAGCGTCTCACCGACCGCTGACGCGCGGGCGCGGACCGCGGAGAGAACGCCATGCGAGGGGAGGGGATTTAAGACGGAGACCCACCCCCGGGAGCCCAGTTCGTCAGCGCACATGACGATGGCGACATGTCTGATCGCCGAAATATTGTGCCCGTTGGACACTGTGAACCGGCAGTACACCCGTGGTCCGTTCGAGCAAGAAATACGCCGGGAGGAACTGAAGAATCACATTATAGAGATGATCAATATTCAAGTTTTATTGGGACCACCACGAAAATTTATGGATGATGGCAGATTAAAATTACTGTGGCTTGATTTCCTACATTACTACAGAATTAAATAGTGTTCATAAATGTTTCCCTCTATGAACGATCTTAGGCCACCGTATTTAACACTGCTACGTCTCCTTGGCCACAAAAGCCTTCTACTGTGTTTCGCTAAGAAATAGGTTCTCGTCTGTCTCAGTCACACGCTACAGCACTTAGGCCTCAATAGACAATAGACTTCTGTGAGTTTCCCCATCTCGCGGCGAATCTGCGCCCTTTGTGGCACGCGGCCCTGGACGACAGGGTTCATTTCACAATTCCTGTAGGCTGACTCTTTCGGCCATATATTTAAATGAGAGCGCAATGCTCGTTAACTCACAAGGACCATCAAACGGGGAGGGCAAAGTAATTTTCACCTTCTCCATGTAGGAAATGCTCTTAATGGCAAATTTCCTTAACGGATCGTGGCCATTACGTCTGAGCGTAAGATGGACCCACGTGGTGGTGTGAGCGTACCAGTTCAGAAAATTTACCCTCAGTCAGGTGTCCCAACCTGAGAGGCAAAGAGACCGAACTGCACTCCGGGGCGAGGCTGCGCTAACGGTTCACCCTCTCCCCCTGTTAGGTTGGCTGCTGGGGTCTACGTGTGAACTGCGGGCGCACACTGCGGTGCGGGGCCCGAGTTTACAAACAGCACCGAGAGCCATATTTCAGAGCACTCAGCTGCTGATCTCAGAAGCCCTCACTGCGGGGAGAGTAGTACTGCGGAAGCTACAACCATTTCCGTATTGAAGTGTTGTATCTCACCAACTTAGGAGCGACCGCGTGTTACGGCCCTCTGTGTGGATCACCATGATTCGGGTTCGGAAGCTTGCAGCAGTCACGTTGGTTGCTACCGAGAAATTATACCACTTCCACAGCGAGCATCCGACATTGCTACCTCACAAAGCGTAATGCGGCAAGCTTTCTCGTTCGGTCCCTGCTCCTGTTGCTGTTATACGGATCTCACAGCTAGCATCTTATCCTTCTCTCGTTCGACCATTCCTCGCTCCCTAGGGTCTGGACGTGATCTCGTTGAACTTCAACGTATTTTACTGTATTTTCTTGTCTTAGTGCCTTGTCCTAGCGCAAAGTGGCTTCGTGCCAAATCACCTACATTTATGAGTGCATGGCAGAAAAATGTGCAGGGCTAACTCACATTCGTGTTGTCAAGATGCAGTATTTAGAGTATGTTATGATGGGGAGTACGAATCCTGGTTTTATGTATGTGACATAAAAGAATGTGATGAGCACGAATTTAATACATGACACAGCAAATGTGCTTGAGAAATGGCTCACGGTGGAAAGTAGCTAACAGCACGATTTTAATAAAGCTCAATACAGCCTACAACGGACAATGTATTCTTGTGTTAATCACATTCCTGTGTTTTACTGCCAGTTTTATCATATTTAGATCTGCTACCTATCGTGCTTTGCAACTTTCAAAATGGTTCAAATGGCTCTGAGCACTATGGGACTCAACTGCTGAGGTCATTAGTCCCCTAGAACTTAGAACTAGTTAAACCTAACTAACCTAAGGACATCACAAACATCCATGCCCGAGGCAGGATTCGAACCTGCGACCGTAGCGGTCTTGCGGTTCCAGACTGCAGCGCCTTTAACCGCACGGCCACTTCGGCCGGCTTTTGCAACTTTCCCACTGTCCCTTTGTCACTGAAGGAAGCTATCAATTAGGCAGCGAAACACGTGCTGAGAGAAGTAGTCCGGCACCGTCATGTCCAGGGACCGTAGATCAGCATCTGAGATTAACTTGCTGTCTGAGAAGAAAAGGCGATAGGCAGGAGAAACCATACCACATCAGTCACCCAGTTCAAACAATAGACCAGCATTTGCAACATCAAGTGCATTATAATTTGACAGTTCGTTTGATACATAATTTGAAAGTCTACAACAATGTACAGCTAGCTGTTTACACTTTGATACACTACGAAGCAACTCTGTACGAGTTGGTGAGCTTCCGTGCCCGACTCGTAAGATGGCGAATTTGTGCTGGTGAAGAATAGACCTATGAGAGTTCTATAGAATTGTCACAGCAATGGCTCTACTGCTTTGCGGAAAAGTTTATGTCGGAATGACTGGACGATCAATCAACACCAGGATCAAAGGACATAAGCGACATTACAGGTTGGGGCAGGTGGAGAAATCGTCCGTGGCAGAGCACGCACTGAGACCGACCTCGGAATAAAATTCGCCGACACGGGAGTTCTGGCTGTAGAGAAGCACTATCACACGCGCTTGTTCAGAGAAGCAGTAGAAATGCAGAAACACGCGAGCAGTTTCAACAAGAAAGAGGAAAGCCTTAAGGTAAACGGATCCTGGCTTCCCGTACTGCAGCGAACGACCGTCGCAGGTAGAAAGAGGAGAACCGCACCGGAAATGACCGTGGAGAAGCCCTCGGACGCTGGCGCGCCAGGTACATATAGTCTGCGGCCGCGAGCTCGGCTCCAGTTCACCATCGGCAATGGAGGGTGAAGCTTTGACAATGCCAGCCACTCGTGCTGGTGAAACGTCAGTAAAATCATTAGATGAACGTCGGCCGAATAACTCGAGACAGGAGCCAATAGGCAGTTTGTCACATACACTTTTGTATGCATTTTTGAAGTCTAAGAAGGCATCGCTATCACATCCCAATATGTTGCCATTTTGTCCGTCGTACTTCACCTAGGATTTACATTATATTGATAATCACCCAAGACTCTGTGTGTAATTTCTTTTACGCATTAACTGAGAAAGTAGGTGTAAAGCTTAAAGTCAATGTACAGATACGTTTTTGGTCGAAAGTGCTATATTTTTTTGGAGAAGATTGTTTTTCAGTTAATATGGTGGCGATTTCCTTGAAATTACGTGGCAACGCATCTCCTCATAGTAAATCGTTATAAATTTCAGTTTATTTAAGCATGTCAAATATCAATAGCGTTTATAGAATTCTGCTGGGATTCTATCAGTAGCCGGGGACTTAACAGAAGGAATTTGTTTTATTATTACAGCTATTTCATCTTGATGAATAGGTTGCACTAATGACTTTGTTCGTATCCTGATATGAAGCTAGATATAGCGAATTCTGGATATGAACGCCTGGCGCTTCCATACGAGAATCCTAATATGAAGGTTGAGACAGCGAATTCGGGATGTGAATGCCTGGGACAACATATCCTTGTGGAGCATTATACGTTAGCTATACATTTTCAGCTCTGTACCGTTTAATTCTTGCTGTGCTTTTTGTACCAGATTCTCTTGAAAATTGTTTTAATAGGAGTGTAGTTTTTTTTAGTGTAGAACAACCACCAGTCAATTCGCTTTCTCAATCTTCGATTTCCGTCTACAGCAGGTTGCTGACAAGTGACTGACATTCAAGTACTAAAGGCCTCGTGCTCTAAACTCGTACTTTTTGTTTGACTTGCCTCCATGAAATATGAAAGCTAGACTGGTTCAGAAAAACACAGTGGCAGAATTTCACTACGTGATACGTGAGGTAGTGGTCCAATCTGCCCGTATACAGGGTGAGTCACCTAACGTTACCGCTGGATATATTTCGTAAACCACATCAAATACTGACGAATCGATTCCACAGACCGAACGTGAGGAGAGGGGCTAGTGTAACTGGTTAATACAAACCATAAAAAAATGCACGGAAGTATGTTTTTTAACACAAACCTACGTTTTTTTAAATAGAACCCCGTTAGTTTTGTTAGCACATCTGAACATATAAACAAATACGTAATCAGTGCCGTTTGTTGCATTGTAAAATGTTAATTACATCCGGAGATATTGTAACCTAAAGTTGACGCTTGAGTA
Source organism: Schistocerca nitens (assembly GCF_023898315.1). Taxonomy (NCBI): domain Eukaryota; kingdom Metazoa; phylum Arthropoda; class Insecta; order Orthoptera; family Acrididae; genus Schistocerca; species Schistocerca nitens. The sequence continues at coordinate 526,791,537 of NC_064621.1, read as the reverse complement.
CCACTTCCCCGCTGTTCGATCGTGTGTATCGGAGAGCACCGAATTACGTAGGGATCCAAAGGGAACGGTGATGGACCTTAGGTACAGAAGAGACTGGAACAGCACATTACGTCCACATGCTAACACCTTTTTATTGGTCTTTTTCACTGACGCACATGTACGTCACCATGAGGGGTGAGGTACACGTACACACGTGGTTTCCGTTTTCAATTACAGAGTGGAATAGAGTGTGTCCCGACATGTCAGGCCAATAGATGTTCAATGTGGTGGCCATCATTTGCTGCACACAATTGCAATCTCTGGCGTAATGAATGTCGTACACGCCGCAGTACATCTGGTGTAATGTCGCCGCAGGCTGCCACAATACGTTGTTTCATATCCTCTGGGGTTGTAGGCACATCACGGTACACATTCTCCTTTAACGTACCCCACAGAAAGAAGTCCAGAGGTGTAAGATCAGGAGAACGGTCTGGCAAATTTATGTGTCCTCCACGTCCTATGAAACGCCCGTCGAACGTGTACCTCACCCCTCATGGTAATGTACATGTGCGTCAGTGAAAAAGACCAATACAAAGTGTTAGCATGTGGACGTAATGTGCTGTTCCAGTCTCTTCTGTACCTAAGGTCCATCACCGTTCCCTTTGGATCCCTACGTAATTCGGTGCTCTCCGATACACACGATCGAACAGCGGAGGAGTGGTACTCAAGCGTCAACTTTAGGTTACAATATCTCCGGATGTAATTAACATTTTACAATGCAACAAACGGCACTGATTACGTATTTGTTTGTATGTTCAGATGTGCTAACAAAACTAACGGGGTTCCATTTAAAAAAAAACGTAGGTTTGTGTTAAAAAACATACTTCCGTGCATTTTTTTATGGTTTGTATTAACCAATTACACTAGCCCCTCTCCTCACGTTCGGTCTGTGGAATCGATTCGTCAGTATTTGATGTGGTTTACGAAATATATCCAGCGGTAATGTTAGGTGTCTCACCCTGTATACGATCGAGTCTGGTTGCCGTGTTATTTGCAATGTGGGTTAATGCCGTTTGCGTGAGATGGTCTTTACCCCACACGCCGCTGACTTTCGCGTCTTTGACAAAGTTGTGTAATTCGGGATTATATTTGAAGTTTTCTTCTTGACGTTTCTTGTGTATAACGCAATCGAAGTCTCCGCCAAGAATTGTACGTCTTAAAGAGCTAGGGAACAATTGTGCCAGTTGCGTTTTAAAAAATTCGCGTCGCTCTAATTCCGGAACAACTCAGGATGGAGCATAGATGTTGCTTAACTGTGTGTCGTGTTGTAATTGGTATGATATTACTTTCCCTGGTGCAAGATGAGGGGCTGGATTGCACGGTACATCTATCTGCACAAAATGGCAGTGCACGTGGTGTCGTCTGTAGTTATAATATGTTCGTAACCAGTACTGTCTGCAACTGTGGGTAAGTCGCCTCTCGCAGCACAGTTGCGTCCACCTAGGTCTCGTATAAGTTATTCTTCAGTTCCGTTATCTTTGTTACAGATGTAATTCCGTTTGAATTAATTTATGGTTACTGTACGGTACGTTTGTATCACTTTGTTCATTTAATTCCATTCTTTGATTGTCGGAACATTGGATCTTCAGGGGAAAGGCCAATAGAAGTACGAGTTTGGAATTAGCTCGGACGCACCTGACAGTAACCAATACTGTCTGCAACTGTTTTTGGTTTTTCGCTTTGTATTCTAACATAAAATTGGCAAGATGTACAAATGGACCCTGCAGGGATCTCGGGTAATGTGACTGTTGAAGATCAGAGGTCGTACATCAAGATAGAAAAACTTCGCATGGCAAAAAGTCGACAGAAGTTCACAGTGCGTTAAGTGAAGTTTGTGTTGAGTTTACAGTGGATCTTAGTACATTTCGCGTTTGGTTAATCGTATTCGTGGTAGTCGTATGGGCATAGACGATAATCCAAGACCTGGGAAACCAAAAACGTCAACACATATAAGAATTTTTAAACTCGTGGGAGATGCTCTTGAAGATAATCGCAGTGCGACTTGCGGGGAACTCTCTGAGGCCACGGGAATTCCCCGAACATCAGTATTCCGTACTCCGACAAATGAAGTCGCCAAACACGGATGCGACCATCATGATGCTGTAAACAGAACCTGGATTCATAAGAAACAATGACGTTTTGTCATTCGTGCACCCAGGTTCGTCGTTGAGTACACCATCGCAGGTGCTCCTGTCTGTGATGCAGCGTCAAGGGTAACCGCAGCCGTGGTCTCCGAGCTGATAGTCCATGTTGCTGCAAACGTCGTCGAACTGTTCGTGCAGATGGTTTTTGTCTTGCAAACGTCCCCATCTGTTGACTCAAGGATCGAAACGTGGCTGCACTATCCGTTACAGCCATGCGGATAAGATGCCTGTCATCTCGACTGCTAGTGATACGAGGCCGTTGGGATCCGGCACGGCGTTCTGTATTACCCTCCTGAACCCACCGATTCCATATTCTGCTAACAGTCATTGGATCTCGACCAACGCGGGCAGCAATGTCGCGTTACGATAAACCGCAACCGCGATAGGCTACAATCCGACCTTTATCAAAGTCGGAAACGTGATGTTACGCATTTCTCCTCCTTACACGAGGCATCACAATAACGTTTCACCAGGCAACGCCGGTCAACTGCTGTTTGTGTCTGAGAAATCGGTTGGAAACTTTCCTCATGTTAGCACGTTGTAGGTGTCGCCACCGGCGCCAACCTTGTGTGAATGCTCTGAAAAGCTAATCATTTGCATATTACAGCACTATCTTCGTGTCGGTTAAATTTCGCGTCTGTAGCACGTCATCTTCGTGGTGTAGCAATTTTTATGGCCAGTAGTGTAATTACATCTACATCTACGTACATACTCAGCAAGCCACTGTACGGTGCGTGGTAGAGTGTACCACGTGTCATTATTAGTCATTTCCTTTCCTGTTCCAGTAGCAAATAGAGCGACGGAAAAGCAACTTTTTAAAGCCTCCATACCAGCCCTAATTACCGCATCTAATCTTCATGATCCTTACGCGATATGTACGCAGTAGTGTCATGCGAAAAGAGTGTCGTCTTCGGCCCAGGGATCCCCATTTCAGTTCACGAAGCATCTCCGTAATACTTCTACATCTACACATACATACATACTTCGCAAGCTACTGAACAGTGAGTGGCGAAGGGCACACTATACCACTACTAGTCACTCCCCTTCGTACCACAACCGCAAGTAGAGCGAGGGAAAAAACTATCTCTATGTCTTCGTATCAGAACTCATTTCTCTTATCTTCGTGGTGCTTATGCGAAATGTACATTGGAAGCAATAGACTCGTTCTGCAATCAGCTTCAAAAGCCAGTTCTTTAAATTTTGTCCATAATGTCCTTTGAAAAGAACGTCGTCTTCCTACCAGGTATTCCCAATTGAGTTCCCGAAGCATCTCCGTAACTCTTACGTGTTATTGAAACGAACTGTAGCAAATCTAGCAGCCCGCCTCTGCAGTGCTGCCGGCCGGAGTGGCCGAGCGGTTCTAGGCGCTACAGTCTGGAACCGTGCGTCCGCTACGGTCGTAGGTTCGAACCCTGCCTCCGGCATGGGTGTGTGTGATGTCGTTAGGTTAGTTAGGTTTAACTAGTTCTAAGTTCTAGGGGACTAATGACCTCAGAAGTTGAGTCCCATAGTGCTCAGAGCCATTTGAACCATTTAAAATTTGAACCCTAAAATTTTCCCAATAAACCGAAGTAGGCCATTCGCCTTCACTACTACAGTCCTTACGTGCTCGTTACATTTCAAATACCTACGCAACGTCACACCCAGATATTTAAACGACGTGACTATGTTAAGCAGCACATTACTAATGCTGTACTCGAACATTATCGGTTTGTTTTTACTACTCATCCACATTAAATTAAATTTGTCTACACTTAGAGCTAGCTGCCGTTCATCACAAAGAATCTTGTGTCCTGCTACAGTCATGCTATGACTACAGCTTCCCCTGCATCACAGCATCATCAGGAAACAGCCGCAGGTGGCTGCCCACCCTTACCGCCACATCATTTATGTATATAGAAAATGACAGCCGTCTTATCACTGTTCCCTGGGGCACTCCTGACGATACCCTTGTCTCTGATGGACACTCGTCATCGAGGACAACGTTCTGGTTTTTTGTTACTTCAGAAGTCTTCACGCCGCCCACATATCTGGGAACCTATTGCACATGCTCGTGTCTTCGTTAACAGTCTGCAGTGAGGCACCGTGTCAAACGCGTTTCAGACATCTAGAAATGTGGAATCTGCCTGTTGTCCTTCATCCACAGTTTACAGTGCATCAAGGGCAAGCATAGTTTCGCACGAGCTATGCTGTCCACAGTCGTGCTGATTCGTGGACAGAAGAGTTTCCTTCTCAAGCAAATTTGTTATATTCGAACTGATAATACGTTCAATAATTCCGTAGCAAAACGATGTTAAGGGTATTGGTCTGTAATTTTGTGGGTCGGTTCATTTAATTTCTTGCGTATAGGAGTTACTCGTGCTTTTTCCAGTCGCTTGGAACTTTGTGCTGGGCGAGGGATTCGCGATAAATGCAAACTTTTGTAAAATCGAACTAGAATACCATACGAACCTGGAGACGTGTTTGTTTTGAACTCTTTCAGTTATTTTTGTACACCTGGTGACCAATTACTATGTCCAGAATGAGATTTTCACTCTGCAGCGGAGTGTGCGCTGATATGAAAATTCCTGGCAGATTAAAACTGTGTGCCCGACCGAGACTCGAACTCGGGACCTTTGCCTTTCGCGGGCAAGTGCTCTACCATCTGAGCTACAGAAGCACGACTCACGCCCGGTACTCACAGCTTTACTTCTGGCAGTATCTCGTTTCCTACCTTCTAAACTTTACAGAAGCTCTCCTGCGAACCTTGCAGAACTAGCACTCCTGAAACAAAGGATATAGCGGAGACATGGCTTAGCCACAGCCTGGGGGATGTTTCCAGAACGAGATTTTCACTCTGCAGCGGAGTGTGTGTTGATATGAAACTTCCTGGCAGATTAAAACTGTGTGCTGACAGAAGTAAAGCTGTGAGGACGGGGCGTGAGTCGTGCTTTGGAAGCTCAGTTGGTAGAGCACTTGCCCGCGAAAGGCAAAGGTTCGGGTCTCGGTCGGGCACACAGTTTTAATCGGCCAGGAAGTTTCATATCAGCGCACACTCCGCTGCAGAGCGAAAATCTCATTCTGGAAACATCCCCCAGGCTGTGGCTAAGCCATGTCTCCGCTATATCCTTTCTTTCAGGAGTGCTAGTTCTGCAAGGTTCGCAGGAGAGCTTCTGTAAAGTTTAGAAGGTAGGAGACGAGATACTGACAGAAGTAAAGCTGTGAGTACCGGGCGTGAGTCGTGCTTCGGTATCTCAGATGGTAGAGCACTTGCCCGCGAAAGGCAAAGGTCCCGAGTTCGAGTCTCGGTCAGGCACACAGTTTTAATCTGCCAGGAAGTTTCAATTACTATGTCGTCCATGCGGCAGTCTGTGCGATGGTCAAACAACGGTATGTTTGTACGATTCTCTTGCGTGAATGATTTCTTAACGCGAAATTTAAAGTTTCGTCCTTCTTTTCGCTATGTTCTACACAGACTGGTCAATGACGGCTGGACGGAAGCCATAGACCCCCAGTGATTTTACGCAGTATAAATTATGAGTGTCCTCTGGAAGCTGGAGAGATCTGGAGGGATTGAATAAGAGTCCCTAAACGTTCTTTCCACCAACCTGTCGTCATCTAAAGTTGTGTCCCCAGCGCAGAAGACAGTTCGTCGGTCGTGGGATCTTCTTCGGCGGAGGCTGCTATGCCGTCATCTCGAACCTGTGATTGCGCTTTTTATGGGAAGCCACTTGTCCTGGTTAGTCTCTGTAGTTACAGAGGGCAAGATCTGTAGTACTGACAATGATGGTAGGCGACGCTTCTCATTACTGTATCCTGTTTGGTTATTATTCAAATATTCTTTTATAACACTCGACATAGCTTTCTTAATAGTACAGTACTTTTCTGACAACTTGCGATCAGAGTACAAAATGTCCGTTCGAAAAAAAGATACACGTCCGGTTCTGAAGGTCGCCCCAAACAGTGTTACAAGTCTGGCCCTCCGAACGACCGAAACAGAGTTGCGTGACCGCACCTTCAGAACGCCCGAAGCAGTCTGACTAGTGCAACCGAAGTATTCGTCTCCCAGGCGCGCCAATGCGACCCGAAGGTGTCCGAAGATCTTCGGTTTCAATATCGTTACTGTTATGTTTCTCAAAACTAGTGAAATTTAATAAACAAAAACGGTAGACTCATAGGGTAACTATGAGAGACTGTCAGACTGAGAACTGGGTTAAATACAATGAAAAGTATATAAATAATTGATAAGAGAAGTTCGTCGTTTTGGCGCCTAGCACCCGAATGTACAGACCAGTCAGCAGCAAGTTCAATACAATTGGTGGACTCTCCCACGGGACTGCTACAGCATCTGTCGCTTGTACCTCACTCCACTTTTGTACCATATGCTACTGCGCGTGTATCAAGCTGCATCAAGGCGAGCTTCTAGCAAAATAAAATACTGGCGACCACAGCCAGGAATATCACAATAGGTCCAGAATTTTCTCGGGTTTCCGGCCATATCTTTTGCCAAAATAAGTTGCTGGTAGTAGTCGTATGCTTCGGGCATACATCTTTTTACAGGCACATGAATCTCTACTAATATTTGTCTGTCTTCAATTGCGCATTCTCTTTTGAACGGAGAGCGCAACAGCCTTTGCTTACTCAACATTTTCCGAATTTCGTTCTTAAACCACGATGGTTCTTTTCCGTCTTTTATCCACTTCCTGGACACACAATTCTCCAGAGCACGATTTACAGTCCGTTTAAACTTTGCACATAATTCCTCTACGTCCATCTTACTGGAACCAAAAAATGTCAATTCCTTGTCTAAATGAGAAGCTAAAAACCTCTTTCTGTTCTTTCTAACAGAAATATTCTCGTAGCCTTCAAGACTGAGTTATTAACTGTAATCCCCGTGTCTGCACTGACGCTGTCGATAAGGTCAGGCCTGTATGTAGCTAAAAGGTGTGAAATATTTATATTGCATGTGGGCTGTCGAACTAGCTGCCCAAGAAAGTTTTCGGAAAACGTGTACAAAAGTACTTCGCAAGACCGTTCGTCTGTTCGCCCTGCAATGAATCCCCGGACGTCCCAGTCTGTACTCGGTAGGTTCAAGTCACCTACAATTAGTAATCTGGGTACTGATCGTACACTTTCTTTGAGTAACTCTAAAACTGTCACAGCGGAATCGGATGGCCGGGAAAAACCCCAACAATTAACTTGATTTCACCTAGGCCTGGCTGACATCGAAATAAGTGTCCAAGGAATAGAAAAGCAACTGGAATCACTCAACAGAGGAAATTCCACTGGACCTGACGGGATACCAATTCGATTCTACACAGAATACGCGAAAGAACTTGCCCCCTTTTAACATCCGTGTACCGCAAGTCTCTAGAGGAACGGAAGGTTCCAAATGATTGGAAAAGAGCACAGGTAGTTTCCAGTCTTCAAGAAGGGTTGTCGAGCAGATGCGCAAAACTATAGACCTATATCTCTGACGTCGATCTGTTGTAGAATTTTAGAACATGTTTTTGCTCGAGTATCATGTCGTTTTTGGAAAACCAGAATCTACTATGTAGGAATCAACATGGATTCCGGAAACAGCGATCGTGTGAGACCAAACTCGCTTTATTTGTTCGTGAGACCCAGAAAATATTAGATACAGGCTCCCAGGTAGATGCTATTTTCCTTGACTTCCGGAAGGCTTTCGATACGGTTCCGCACTGTCGCCTGATAAACAAAGTAAGAGCCTACGGAATATCAGACCAGCTGTATGGCTGGATTGAAGAGTTTTTAGCAAACAGAACACAGCATGTTGTTATCAATGGAGAGACGTCTACAGACGTTAAAGTAACCTCTGGCGTGCCACAGGGGAGTGTTATGGGACCATTGCTTTTCACAATATATATAAATGACCTAGTAGATAGTGTCGGAAGTTCCATGCGGCTTTTCGCGGATGATGCTGCAGTATACAGAGAAGTTGCAGCATTAGAAAATTGTAGCGAAATGCAGGAAGATCTGCAGCGGATAGGCACTTGGTGCAGGAAGTGGCAACTGACCCTTAACATAGACAAACGTAATGTATTGCGAATACATAGAAAGAAGGATCCTTTATTGTATGGACCGCGGTGGCCACGCGGTTTAGGCGCTGCAGTCCGGAACCGCGCGACTGCTACGGTCGCAGGTTCGAATCCTGCCTCGGGCATGAATGTGTGATGTCCTTAGGTTAGTTAGGTTTAAGTAGTTCTAAGTTCTAGGGGACTGATGACCTCAGATGTTAAGTCCCATAGTGCTCAGAGACATTTGAACCATTTTTTTATTGTATGATTATATGATAGCGGAACAAACACTGGTAGCAGTTACTTCTGTAAAATATCTGGGAGTATGCGTGCGGAACGATTTGAAGTGGAATGATCATATAAAATTAATTGTTGGTAAGGCGGGTACCAGGTTGAGATTCATTGGGAGAGTCCTTAGAAAATGTAGTCCATCAACACAGCAGGTGGCTTACCAAACACTCGTTCGACCTATACTTGAGTATTGCTCATCAGTGTGGGATCCGTACCAGATCGGGTTGACGGAGGAGATAGAGAAGATCCAAAGAAGAGCGGCGCGTTTCGTCACAGGGTTATTTGGTAACCGCGATAGCGTTACGGAGATGTTTAACAAACTCAAGTGGCAGACTCTGCAAGAGAAGCGCTCTGCGTCGCGGTGTAGCTTGCTCGCCAGGTTTCGAGAGGGTGCGTTTCTGGATGAGGTATCGAATATATTCCTTCCCCCTACTTATACCTCCCGAGGAGATCACGAATGTAAAATTAGAGAGATTCGAGCGCGCACGGAGGCTTTCAGACAGTCGTTCTTCCCGCGAACCATACGCGACTGGAACAGAAAAGGGAGGTAATGACAGTGGCACGTAAAGTGCCCTCCGCCACACACCGTTGGGTGGCTTGCGGAGTATAAATGTAGATGTAGATGTAGATGTACACAGTCAGATAACTTCATTGTCACACTCAACTTCGTCTTCAATAAAGACAATAGTTTTGTCAGCTGCAAATGTACAGTCTTCCTCGTATGGCGTCTAATCTATCGCTAAATATCTCAGAGCTTTCTACTTCGGGCCTCAGCCAGCGCTGATCGAACCTACCGGTAACAAATCTAGCAGCACGCTTCTGGATTCTTCGATGCCTTTCTTTAATCCAACCTGGTAGGGATCCCAAACGCTCTAACGGTACTCAAGAATGGGTCGCAGCAACGTTCTATACGCCTTCTCTTTCATGCGTGAACTACACTTTCCCAAAATTCTCCCAATAAAACGAAATGAAGCAGTCGCCTTCCCTACTACCAACCTGAGGTGCTCATTCCATTTCACATCGCTTTCCACATTAGGTTCAAAAATGGCTCTGAGCACTATGGGACTTAACATCTGAGGTCATCAGTTCCCTAGAACTTAGAACTACTTAAAACTAACTAACCTAAGAACATCACACACATCCATGCCCGAGGCAGGATTCGAACCTGCGACCGTACCGGTCACGCGGTTCCAGACTGAAGCGCCTAGAACCGCTCCGCCACTGCGGCCAGCTTCCAGCATTAGGCCCAGATATTTAAATCCATGTGACTCTCAAGAGGCCCTCTACTATTGCTGTATTTGAAAGTTATAGGATTCTTTTTCCTACTCGTCCGCATGAACTTACATTGTTTCAATATTTAGAGCTACCTACCATTCATCACATCAACTAGGAATTCCGTCTAAGTCATGTGGCATACTCCTACAGTCACAACGACGACAACTTCCCGTGCACCAAAGCGTCATCAGAAAACAGCCGTCAATTGTAGCTTACCCTGTCCGTCACATCATTTATGTATACAGAGAATACGAGCGGTCCCATGACACTTCCCTGGGGCGCACCTGGCGCTACCCTTGTCTCTGATGAACATTCGCCGTCGTGGACAACATAGTGGATTCTATTAAGGCTTCGAGCCACTCATGTATCTGGAAACCTAAACCGTACGCTCTGACCTTCACCAACAGTCTGCAATGGGGTACTGTGTCAAACGCTTTTTCGGAAATCCAGGAATATGAAATTTGCCTGTAGCCCTCCATCCATGGTTTATAAGACATCATGTGAGAAAAGGGCATGCTGAGTTTCGCACGAGCGACGCTTTCTGAATTCTTGCCGATATGAGGATAGAAGCTTGGCTGTCTGAAAGAAATTTGTTATGTTCTAACTCAGAATACGTTCAATAATTCTGCTGGAAACCGTTGTTAAAGATATTGGTCGGTAATATGCGGGTCCGTTCTTTTACCTTTCTTGTGCACAGGAGTCACCTGGGCTCCTTTTCAGTCTCTCGGTACCTGTCGCTGGGCGGGAGATCCACAATGAATGCAAGCTACGTAAGTGACCATTGCAGCAGAGCACTCTCTGTAAATCCGATCTGAGATTCCCTCTGGACTTGGCGACTTTTGCGCTACGAGGGAGTCTGTATAACAAACGACGGTATGTTTGTGCTATCCTCCTGCATGAATGATTTATTAAACGTGAACTTTCAAACTTCATCTTTCCTCTTGCTGTCTTCTATTGCCACCCCAAAATGGTCGACGAGTGACTGGATATAAGCCTGCCGCCTGCTTAGTTATTTTACGTATAACCAGAATTTTCCCGGGATTTCGGCAAGATCTTTCGCTAAGGTAAGACGGTGGTAGTAGTTGTATACTCCGCACATTGCTCTTCTTACGGACACACGAATTTCTACTAACTTCTGCTGACAACGTTTGCGCGGTCTTTCTTGAACCGAGAGTGCATCAATATCCATTTCTTCACCAAATTCCGAATTTAATTACTGAGCAAAGGAGGGTCTTTTAAAGCCATTCTTAATCCACTTAAATCCCCCGTACATCTCCAGCGCTCACCTTACAATCCGTTTAAACTTTGCCCTTAATTCATCTACTTCCGTCCTATTGGAGCTAAATGATGTCCATTCATTACCTAAGTGGGATGCTAACAAGTGATTACCTGTTTTTTCTAGCATAAATACTCTCCTACCCTTCTTGGCGGATTTTTTAACTTTTGTAACCATCGTAGCTTGGATGACATCGTGAACACTAATCACTGCCTCTGTATTCATAATATCGATAAGGTCACGCCTGTTTCTAGGTACAAGGTATAAAATGTTTCCATTGCGTGTGGGTTCTGTAACTAACTGTTCAAGATAGTTGTCGGAAAACGTGTTCAAAAGTACTTTACAACACTGTTTGTCCGTAACATCTGCAGTGAATCCATAGACGTCCCAGTCTATACTCGGGAGATTAAAGTCACGACAAAGTTATACTACATCATAACGGCATTTCCGCCCTGCTGAATGTAGATTTTCCTTGGATGATTCTACAACGGTTACGGTGGAATCAGGTTGCCGGTAAAAACGTCTGATAATTAATTTGAGTGCACCTAGACCTGCGACTCATGTCCATATAACTTCACAGTCAAAGTCAACTTTGACCTCGATAGACGCAACATGTTTATCGACAGCAATGAACACTCTCCCTCCTATGGTGTCCAATCCATCTTTTCATTATACTCGTATGCCTCGCTTAACATTTCTGAGCTTTCTACTTCGGGTTACAGCCAGCTATTGGTTCCGAGAGGAACTTGAGCGCAACAACTTTCCTGGAGCGCCGTAGGTTCAAGAAACACTTATTAGGTTTTCGTTCCAACGTTTTACGGATACGAAAGCTAAAAACTGAAATATCAGTGGACGTTAATTCATAAAATACACTTCCTTCATTATTACAGATGTTAAAAAAATTCAGTAGATATCAAAGTCCTCTGCTTTGAAGAGCAAAGTGTGAGATTTTTCTACACTTCTAACAATTGCTAAAAGCTTCTTTTCTCATGTTTCTGTCGTATTTGTTAGATTATGTGCACCACCACCATATGCAGTCCTTCTTCTTCGAATTTGAAATGAATTTCTGAAACTTACAGCACATTATTATGCTATATACATAGATACATTAATAATATCTGTTGTATTATTTATTTTCTTTGTCATGATATATTTCCTCAGTGAGTTATAAATCAAGATTTCTTCAAGCGGTTAGCTGAAGCCGATAAATATTTGGGAGAAATTTTCTTTTCTGCCAACGTCGGTACAATTTTATTTATTCTCTGCCGTTTTCGGTACTGGCTACCATCTTCATAGCAGATAAGAATGTACATTTAATGGTCAAAAATGCCTCTCTGCCAATTACCACAAAATCATGTATAAAATGTGACGAATTACCACAATAATTGTTTCACTGATTTTCCTCAGACGAAGTGCGGTAACACATAGACACTCAGTCCTGAGAATCCGGTAGAGAATAAATAAAATTTTACAGCTGCTGGCATAAAAAAAATTTTAAACTATAAATCACGTTGTGATGCTGAAGGTATTAGATTAGGAAATGAGGCACTTACTATAGTAGATGAGTTTTGCTATTTGTGGAGCAAAATAACTGATAATGGTCGAAGTAGAGAGGATATAAAATGTAGACTGGCAATGGCAAGGAAAACGTTCCTGAAGAAGAGAAATTTGTTAACATCGAGTATAGATTTAAGTGTCAGGAAGTCTTTTCTGAAAGTTTTTGTATGGAGTGTAGCCATGTATGGGAGTGAAACATGGACGATAAATAGTTTGGAAAAGAAGAGAATAGAAGTTTTCGAAATGTGGTGCTACAGAAGAATGCTGAAGATCAGATGGGTAGATCACATTACTAATGAGGAGGTATTGAATAGAATTGGGGAGCAGAAGAATTTGTGGCACAACTTGGCTAGAATAAGGGATAGGTTGGTAGGACATGTTCTGAGGCATCAAGGGATCACAAATTTAGCATTGGAGGGCAGCGTGGATGGTAAAAATCGTAGAGGGAGATCACGAGATGAATACACTAAGCAGATTCAGAAGAATGTGGGTTGCAGTAGGTACTTGGAGATGAAGAAGCTGGCGAAGGATAGAGTTGCATGGAGGGCTACATCAAATCAGTCTCTGGACTGAAGACAACAACAACAACAACAAAAAATCACGTCGTAGGTTTCAGGAGTCGTTTTAGTTAATAATTGTTGGCATACAACTGCGCTGAATTTGAGGTCCTCTTTTTCTGCCACTGGCTAGAAATCATAATTTAGCTAATATCTTTTCCTCGTAGCTTACAGCGTCTCTCATGACTGAATTCTTTTTCATTAAGAAAGGTTTGATAATGTTCAGCAGTTCCGAAATGCTTGATTCACCCATTCTTAGACAATTACGGAAATCATCGGCTTAAGTAACACAAGGTGGGTAAATTTCGTTCCTCTCATTAGGCACTTCTCGACCACAGCTTTCTCCCGGCTTCTTATGGCCTTGTCACCTCTAAAACAGACAAGGGAAACCCCCGTTTTTGTGTCTGTGAAAAACCAAGCGGGATCTCGTAGAACATAAACTCGGTGAACCTAAGATAAACAAACGTCAACAACAGGGCGGCGCTGTAAACGCTGAGTGCAGTCGGTCGAGGCGCGTGTAGACTGCCGCGAAATAAGTTGGTCGGTCGTTCGACCGATACATTGGTGCGTGTGTAGGGCATTAAGGACTGAGCCCAACGGAAACAACAGTACCTATACTCCACCTGGTGTGTAGAGCGCCGCTACAACAGCTACACAAGCACGATTCACAACTCCATCACAGCGTTACTTCTACAAGTTCCTCAATCAATGCATATTCCGCAGCAGAGTGAAAATTTATCCTGGAGGTACTGCGTAGTTATCCTCACATGGTAGTGGTAATAAAGTGAGACCAGACTTGCAGCTTATTCTTCGGAACAACAGTTTATTGGTCATCCAACATTATGGCAACAAGAATACGGTTCTTTTTAATTAATATGGGATACAACACGCACAGCGCACACTTCACGCAGCACAAAATTCTTCTTTCACCGTAAGATTTAGTGGGGAGTCGAATTGTTTGGCGAGACTGATAGTAACTGCGATCGGCGGGCGGGTGTATCCCACACTGCCGACAGATAGCGCGGACCCAACAGCCCGGCACACTATCTGCGGCTCTCCGCTATCAGTCGCCATGAGAGTTGAACGGCGGACGGTGTTCGGCGCAGGTAACGTGTTCCTTTTTCTCTAGTGTGTCGCGTCTGATTGGTAGCATGTGGCGTTTCCTTAGAGTTTAAGAGAGCTACATGAAGAGAAATTGCTTCCCTGTCCAAAGCACGTCTCATTGACTTTAACGCCGCGAACAGCTGTATTGCATCGAATAACTCGATAGTGTGCGTGTATGTGCCGCAGAAACTCTTAGTAGCCCTAAAAGCTGCGTTCTTGATTTTCCTGTACGCCTCGAACAAGCATCAAAATCATGAGTGCTGCGAGAAATAATCTTAGAGCGACATCCATTCCCACGCAGCGTGGGAAAGGGAGAGTGGAGCTACATCTGCTTCGCTGGCTGCAATACGTAGCTTAGGCCGGTATTACACTATCAAATTTCTTTGTCAAAGATTTGAGCAAAGATGTGATCAAATATTCGTCAAATACATTTAACAAAGATCTTTGATGTGGCGCTAAAAATGGGTATTACACTATCATATTTTTCGTCGAAGCTCAAGATGGCTGACAACTTGTTATTAACCGCAGCAGTTGCATGTACGACAATTGCACTGTGAGCACATGCGGAAGAGAAGCGGGGGAAAAAAAAGGCAACGTACCTGGGGGAAGCCGTGGGTTTTACGACGACACGATAAAGGCATTCATCAAACTTGTTACGTGAGCTTGTAGTGGAGGACGTCAAGTTGTGCATCAATTACTTAAGAATGGATGAGCATACATTTCTGTGTGTGCTCAGTGAAGTGTATCCTCATATCAAAAAGCACAATACTCACTCAAGAACTGCTATATCTGCAGAAGACAGGGTCACTGTAACACTCAGATTCCTTGCTACAGGAGAGAGTTAGTTTAGGTCAGGTCTATCTTCTTAATCTATTTTTGTATTCAGGGTGCCTCACGTTGTAAAGAGCCTCGTCAGCTTCATGCATCTCTATTAATTTTGTAGTTGTCGGTACACACCAGTTGTATTTACCGGGAATGTTTATAAAAACCCTACAGATGACAGAACGCAGCAACCATGCTAGCGCTCCACGCGGTAACATGTCACATTGCAGTGAACAGAAGACAAGCGACTTCTTTGATCAAATCTACAGCGAGGCCCTAGATTTGATCAAATATTTGACGAAATTTGACAAAGTTCCCTATTACACCATCAAATTTCTTTGACAAAGATATTGGACAAAGAAACTTGATAGTGTAATACCGGCCTTAGGTCGGTTCGAATCAGGCAGCCTTTGAGGCAAGGTAGTTGCGACGTTGTGCGTTGTGTGGCAAAGGTTTGCAGTGTCTGCTGCACCCTCAGGCCCCGACCACTGTGAATGGCGCACAGTGATTCCTTTTCGTGTGCAAAGCAGGAAAATTGTACAGTTTATGGAGTGAATGAGACACTTATGCCGCGTGTTACGTGAAGAAGTGTTGTCCAAGATCGGGCGAGGACCGATCAGCGTGTGGAAGAAATGAAGATTGTCAAAGTGTGTTTACGACGAGGCAACTATTTCTCCACTGCAAATTTCGTGCTCCTAGGATGCCCAAAATTCTTGCTGACCAGTTGGTGCAGTATGTAATTGCATATCTATCATAAAAATATGGAGTGAGGAACAGCGATCTGTCGAACTGTTGTAGAAATATGTACTACAAGTTTTTATTTTTGAAAACTTCAATTAGCTACCAGTTTCAACGCCTCAGTAGCGTCTTATTCAGGCCCCAATACGTCAAACGTCCGGAGTATTCCAATCATATATGTACATAGTGCGTGAAGCGTGAATCACTGTAGTGACTGGATTCCGTAGAAGTCTTTCGGACAGCGTGTGCACTCCGCACGTGTAACAGTAACTGTCTGCTGTATGGCTTGCTGCTGCGGCATGCCACGGTATGCAGTCACAGGTGACAATTTTCTCGACAGATTTGCGGAAGATGGCACTAACGAGATTCCTTTGGAATATGCTCACAGTAGTTCGCCGGTTGTTTGCCATCAAATACTATTTCTTTTTTTTTTTTTTTTGAAAATGAAGACGCCATCGAATCGTGATCAAGCGAACGGACAATAGAGGTCTACGACGAGACTAAAGAACAGCTACGTCAAGTGCCTTACTTTTGTAGAAAAGTATGCTGAGTAGTAGTTTAAGATTGCAGCTTTAATGAGTAGGTGCTAGAATAGTATAATTAAATTGCTTACCGAATTGCCCTCGTATATATTTTTAAATTATATAATTTTTAAATTCAAAATCTTGGTTAACAAACCTTATGCGCTTTAGTACAAGCGGTTATGGCATATTGACTGATGATCGGGATATTGTGGGGCGGCGGGGGGGGGGGGGGGGAATAATTGGTGTGAGTATGCTGCTTCCCTACAATATGATGCTGAGACTACTGTATGGTCTCTTTGGTTTTCACAAAGACAGCAGACCTACCTTTCCCTAAGTGGTTGTAAGAGAACTGCTCCCTTGCAAAACACTGTTGGCTTTGTTGCTTAACAGCCAAACATGTTGTTGTACAATTCTGATTGAAGATTTTCATATTCTTTAACAGTAAATACACGCTTTCACTGCTCTTCTGCTAGATTTCGCAGCACTTCTTGGTAGCAGTAGCCTCTTCTGCAGATCGAAACTGTTGTTTCCGCAGGCGATCTGCAAAATCTCTATTTACAAAAGTCGGTGTCCTGACTGATACCTGATACTTATCACTGCCCAGCCCAAGCCCGCTAACGATAGAAACTTGAAATTTGGAGAAAATGCCGATCTTACTGTAGGTCTCGTTTAAGAAGAGATTTTTCGAAATTCGAACTCTAAGGGGGGTGAAACAGGGTATAAAGGTTTGTTGGAAAAATTTCGCTATTGCGGCAATTTTGAAGCTACATCTAAGAACATTGGTTAGGGTTTCTCGGTCAGAGATAAATAAATACGTGTTTCAGCGGTATAGGAAATTCTACCACTAAGGGGGCAAAACAGTGGGTGAAAGTTTTTTTTAAATAATTACGAAAGGCTCTGTGATAGTAGGTATCTGACTTCTCGGTTAGAAATAAAAAAAAAGTGTTCCAGTGTTTCTGGAAATTCGACGCCTAAGGGAGTGCGATAAGGGATGAAATTTTTTCAGAAAATATTTCATTACATTAAGAAAATTTTAAAGATAAATTTATGCAAATTGGTATTTCACTTCTCGATTAGATAAAAAGTAACTGTTAACGGATGAAAGTTACTTTCGATATATCTCCACAAGAACACAAAAGATATGATTAACAAGAACTTTGGACTCTAGCTATCAGAATATCTTTTTTGGTCAGAAGTACATTCGGACAAGACCATTCTTACGATCTTAATTAGTGTGAGAAGCTTATGCGTTGCAATTTGTGAACAACATAAAAATTCCAAAAAATCTCTGTAGACCATGCATTCTGTGCGAGCAAAGCAGCGGGCGCTAAGCTAGCATTCATTTTTTTGTGTGCTGACATTAGTTTGTCTGCCGCCTAATTCTGACCGTGTGCTGTACCAAGGAAGAAGATCACTCTTTATCCGTAGTGAGTATTCGTAAAATAAGTTTGTTGATATCTCAGTGGCATTTTGCGATAAGATACTGAGTTATGTAAACTGCCCTGAAAGTGTTGCTTCAGCGGGATCAGACCTGTTACTGTTGCCAGCTTTCTGATGCCATCTGCATTTACTACCGCATTACCCAGCCATTCGGCAAACCGATTTAAGCGTGGATCATGTTATTTTGGACGTAACTCCAGGTGTATACCAGGGAAGTATGTTACTGTCCATATGTGCATCAGTGATCAGGCTAACAAGGGAGTACTCAGTGGGAGGGGGGGGGGGGAGAATGCAGCTGCCCCCACCCCTTATCTTCGCAGACTTCACTGACACCCTGTCCCGCCACACAAACAGATGTTAGCTGTCCAGTATCAGTGTGAAGGCTGCCGGAGAACTTAGTGGTTATTGACCAGCAGCGAATGTATCTGCTTTCTCGTGAAATCTCCGAACTAACTTGATGTTGACCATTATCCTCCTCCAGACAGAAAATATGACTTTTGAGAGTAAAATTCAGTCGTCAGTTATAATAATTTGAGAATATTCATTTCGCTTGACGTGTACGTTGAAGTGATTCAGTTACTATCAGTCTGTGTTTACAATAATCACTTACAATATGAAAATTTCTGGACATACCATGACATTATGCTTCTGTGAAGGAGATACGAACAACTGCCGATTGAATATTGTTCTGAAATATATACTACAGTTGCTGAAAATTAAAGCTCTGAAGGAAAAAGATGTCTTTGGGGTCTGAAAGCTTCCAGTGGCAATGCACATTAGATTCGCGATGTTTTTTCACGTTTTATCACCCAATGTCAAAAACTTCTAAAAATTTGTGTACAGAACTTATTCCCATGTATTTTAATGTTTCCTTCCCCAGCGGCAAAACGCATGACCTCAATCCCTTTCATTTAGATAATAGACAACTACTAATAAATGGTGTCATTGCCATGTTTCGAGATTAATAAATAGTGTTCAAATATTTTTCACTTCTGTATTGTTCTTCGTTTTCAGCATTCCCCTTCCTTCTGTTGTTGTTGTTGTCTTCAGGGTGAAGACTGGTTTCATGCACATCTCCATTCTACTCGATCCTGTGCAAGAATCTTCATCTCCGAATAACTACTGCAACCAACTCCCTTCTGAAACTGCTTACTCTATTCTTCTCTTGGTCTCCCTCTGGTATTTCAGCATCAACTGATTTAATTCGACTACATTACATTCTTTGTTTCGCTTGTGTTGATGTTCATTTGATAACGTCCCTTTTTTAGATATTGCCCATTGCGTTTAACTGCTCTTCCCAGTCATTTGCTGTGCCTGACAAAATTACAATGTCGTTGGCACACCTCGAAGATTTAATATCTTCTCCCTCGACTTCAGTTCCTACTCCAAATTTTTCTTTGGTTCCCTTTATTACTTGCTCGGTGTACAGTTTAAATAACAACGCTGATAGGCTACAGCCCTGTCTCACTCCCTTCTCAACCACCGCTTCCCTTTAATGCCCCTCGACTTCTATAAATGCCGTCTGGATTCTGTAAAAGTTCTAAATAGCCTGTCGCTCCCTGTATTTTACCCCTGCCATCTGCAAAAGAGAAGTATTCCAGTCAGCATTGTCGAAAGCTTTCTCTAAGTCTGAAAATGCTATAAACGTAGTTTTGCCTTTCCTTAACCTGTCTTGTAAACTAAATTGTAGGGTCATTATTGCCTCACGTGTTCCTACATTTCTCCAAAATCCAAGCTGATCTTCCTCGGGATCGGCTCCTTCCAGTTTTTCCACTCTTCTTCTACAATACTATCGACAAGTTAATCTCCCTTGTAGAAACCCTCTATATAGTTACTCCACCTTTCAGCTGTCCCTTCTTTCCATGGGACTGGTTTTCTATCCGTCCGAGCTCACTATATTCATACAGCTACTTCTCTTTTCTCGAAACATATCTTCAATTTTATTGTAGGCGGTATCTATCTTTCCCCTAGTGAAACATGCTCCTAAAATCCTTAAATTTGTCCCGCTTACAGTTTTAAGGTTCCTGCCAGTCTCATTTTTTAGACGTTTGTATTCCCTTTCGTCTGCTTCATTTGCTGCATTTTTATATTTTCTCCTCTCATCAATTAAATTCAATATCTCCTGTGTTATCCAAGGATTTCTACTACGCCTTGTCTTATTTCATCCTCAGCTGCCTTCACTATTTCATGTCAAGGCTATCCATTCGTCTTCTACTGTAATCCTTTCCCACGTTGTAGTCAACTGTTGCCCAATGCACCTTGTAAAACAACTTCTGGTTCTTTCGACTTATCCAGATCCCGTCTCCTTAATTTCCTACCTTCTTGCGGTTTCTTTAATTTTCATCTACAGTTCATAACCAGTAAATTTTGGTCAGCGTCCACACCCGCCCCTGGAAGTGTCTTTCAATTTAAAATATGGTTCCTAAAACTGTTTTACCATTATCTAATTAGTCTGGAACCTTCCGGTGTCTCCAGGTCTCTTCCACGTGTACAACCTTCTTTCATGATTTTCAAACCAAGTGTTAGCTATGATTAAAGTATGCTCTGTGCAGAATTCCATCAGGCGGCTACCTCCTCTTTCATTCCTTTTCCCCGGTCTATGTTCATCTAT
This sequence comes from Schistocerca nitens, assembly GCF_023898315.1. Taxonomy (NCBI): domain Eukaryota; kingdom Metazoa; phylum Arthropoda; class Insecta; order Orthoptera; family Acrididae; genus Schistocerca; species Schistocerca nitens. Next base: position 526,771,142 of record NC_064621.1, on the reverse strand, counting down.
TTTTCCTTCGCTTCCTTTTCCTACTATCGTATTCCAGTCCCCTCCGTCACAATTAAATTTTCTCTTCAATACAATGGTTACACAAAGTAGTTTAATGGTTGCAGAATAGATAAACCACAAGTCTGGACTGTCGTTGGCCGTATGCTCGTCGCTTTGCACCGTTTTCTCATTTCGTTTTGGACACTGGAAATCATATCCTTTTTGGATTGTTTCTATAGCGAGCTTTCCTCTGACTTGAGTTTTCTATAATTCCGAGTATATTTACGAGTCATAGGAGGCATCTCTCATTTTGTAATTTTCAGTTTAATATCGATTTCACTTATATTCCGGCAAATATTTTTGTTGTCTCACTTTGAGTCCTAGTTGTGTTCCGCAAGATTTTCGCAGTGTCACCCTACACAGTGTCTAGCCAAACGGGTTTCCACGCTTCCAGTTTATACCTTTACACAAAGCCAGTTGGTAATAACTAGGCGCATGCGCCTATAGTGGTACAATAACGTCATAGGCAAGACAAATCTTGCACGACAAACGTGTACAGGCGTCATCTATTCGTTGTGGGCTCAACCATTGTTGTTGTTGTTGTTGTTGTGGTCTTCAGTCCTGAGACTGGTTTGATGCAGCTCTCCATGCTACTCTATCCTGTGCAAGCTTCTTCATCTCCCAGTACCTACTGCAACCTACATCCTTCTGAATCTGCTTAGTGTATGCAACCATTGTTAACACATCATTAGTCTCGAAGTTATTAGTGATTCAGATCTGACGGTATCAAAGAGCTAGCAGACTCTTCAAGAAAGAATCCAATCATTCGTCGCAAGCCTACGTACAAAAGACTTGAGAAAATGCGTTATTAACCATCAGCTGTTTATAATAAACCTATATGCCTATCGGTTTCGGTCATAGAAAATAACACAGAATGAGAAGTGAAAACAGGTCAGGTGAGAGCATAGTTTACGTTCCTTATGGGCTCGTGACATCAAAATTACCGTAGTGAAAGTCCACAGTCAATCGTAGAATGCACTTTAGTGTATTGTAGCTATCTATGGGCCGGCTCGATTTCTCTGTGAATACTGACAAGGCGTATTCTAGCGGTCGTTAACTGTAAATTGTTCAACGAAGACGCAAATTAACAGTTTAGAAGAAAAGTTAGATTTGCATCACGTTTCTTGTTATGGACTAGTATTATTGACTGAATCCTTATAACGAAATAACAGTGATTCAGTTTCTGCAACCATCATTGGAAAGTACGAGAAGTTCACAGTATTTTGTCATATTCACAATGTAAGGTTCCGTGCTGTGAACATAGACTAGGTGGTGTTAAGCGATGCAGTGCGAATTGGCTTGAATAAGCCACCTCGAATTTTGTCTGATCTCAGGGTTAAGTAGGTCACTATGAACAAAATAAAAGAAATGGTTATCATTAGGTTTTCTAATACTTTGCAAGTTTTTTTGATAATCAAATAGTTTATCCTTCTTAGGGGAAATTTACATTTTAAGCCTCCTTTATTTCGAATTCATGTTCAGAAACCGGCAAAAGTTCGTAGAAAAAATAAAAATTGTGAACATTATTGGTATGTATTTAGATTTATGTTGTATGAAATAGCTATTACACTATAAACCATTTTTGACACTGTCTGGCCCGCTGAAGGCAACCACTAACATTACTTGGTCGATGACATATATTTCAAATATTTCATTCAGTCAGTATTTATGACCTATGCGTCTACAGGAATGCAGTTCGAAAGATAATGTTCAAGGTAAGCTGAAAATAAAATATTTCAATATCAGAGTATTTTATTATACATATTCTTTAGGTCGCCCATCGATAACAACCTTCTGCTGTTATTGACTGGACTTTCACTATAACTCAGTTGTCATATGAGCCCATAACGGGCGTGAAATAGCTTTCACGTGATCTGTTTTCACCCGAAGCCCCGTGATGATGGTCTGCGATCCAAACCGGTAGACATAGAGGTTTGTCATTAACATTGATTAATAATGCATTTTCTCAATAACTTAACGGCTGTACGGAGTTTCATGAACAACCGTTCAGCGACAAATCTAGAAATACATTGGGATCGTGCGTAAGTTAGTAGCGTTTTTCCGTAAGTTTAATGAAACAACTGTTACACACAACAGAGATTTAAGTCGTCAGTAATATATTCTTCGCTGAACGAGATTTTCACTCTGCAGCGGAGTGTGCGCTGATATGAAACTTCCTGGCAGATTAAAACTGTGTGCCCGACCGAGACTCGAACTCGGGACCTTTGCCTTTCGCGGGCAACTCAGGTTCGCAGGAGAGCTTCTGTAAAGTTTGGAAGGTAGGAGACGAGATACTGGCAGAAGTAAAGCTGTGAGTACCGGGCGTGAGTCGTGCTTCGGTAGCTCGGATGGTAGAGCACTTGCCCGCGAAAGGCAAAGGTCCCGAGTTCGAGTCTCGGTCGGGCGCACAGTTTTAATCTGCCAGGAAGTTTCATATTCTTCGCTATTTACCGACTGCCAGCACTGGGGTAACTTCTCGATTCCGCGATTGTAGAAATCTCGTGGTTTTGAAGGGAAGAACTCGTCCAGCCATGTTCGGAGCGCATTTTTATCCAGAAATTAAATTTCTTCAAGCTTGTTCAATAGAGAGCGGAAACGGTGAAAATCGCAGGGCGCAAGATGAGGTAAATAAGGTAGGGGCGGAATGACCTCCAAAATCCTCTACAGTTAATGACCTTCTCTTCGTGGGGAACCACAGCCGTATACAGTTTTTTGAGAAATTACCGCCATTTGACTGTTAATTGTTCATTTATTGTACGAAGTGAGGATTTCGGCCTTTGGAACCGTTCTGAAGTGCCTGTTGAAATGTTAGACAAGTCACACATATTTTAACGTTTCAACCGGCACTTGAGAACGGTTCCAAAGGCCGAAATCATGACCGTGTAAAAGATATGAACAATTAAGAGTGTAGTGTTCTTTGTAAGTCTAGCAGAATGTGGGCGGGCGTTATCATGGAGTAACATCACTTCACGTCGTCTCCCTGCCGTTGTTCTTGGACTGCGCCTGCAAGAGTCTCAGTTGTTGACAGTCAATGTCTGCACTGGTGGTTACACCTCGGGAACAACTAGTAGTACACAACACCGTACCTGTTCCACCAGATGCATAACATTATCTTTCGTTCATGCCCGCTGGTCTTTGTTAGGGAATTTGCTGCTTTCTTTGGAATCAACCATTCCTTTGTTATTGTTGTGGTCTTCAGTCCTGAGACTGGTTTGATGCAGCTCTCCATGCTACTCTACCTGTGCAAGCTTCATCTCCCAGTACGTACTGCAGCCTACATCCTACTGAATCTGTTCAGTGTATTCATCTCTTGGTCTCCCTCTACGATTTTTACCCTCCACGCTGCCCTCCAATACTAAACTGGTGATCCATTGATGCCTTAGAACATGTCCTACCAACCAGTCCCTTCTTCTAGTCAAGTTTTGCCACAAAATCCTCTTCTCCCCAATTCTATTCAATACCTCCTTATTAGTTATGTGATCTATCCATCTGATCTTCAGCATTCTTCTGTAGCACCACATTTCGAAAGCTTCTATTCTCTTCTTGTCCAAACTATTTATTGTCCATGTTTCACTTCCATACATGGCTGCACTCCATACAAATACTTTCAGAAACGACTTCCTGACTCTGAAATCTATACTCGATGTTAACAAATTTCTCTTTTCAGAAAAAGTTTCCTTGCCATTGCCAGTCTGCATTTTATATCCTCTCTACTTCGACCATCATCAGTTATTTTACTCCCTAAATAGCAAAACTCCTTTACTACTTTAAGTGTCTCATTCCCTAATCTAATTCCCTCAGCATCACCCGAGTTAACTGGACTACATTCCATTATCCACGTTTTGCTTTTGTTGATGTTCATCTTATATCCTCCTTTCAAGACACTGTCCATTTCGTTCAACTGCTCTTCCAAGTCCTTTGTTGTCTCTGACAGAATTACAATGTCATCAGCGAATCTCGAAGTTTTTATTTCTTCTGAATGGATTTTAATACCTACTCCAAATTTTTCTTTAGTTTCCTTTCTGCTTGCTCAATACACAGATTGAATAACATCGGGGAGAGGCTACAACCCTGTCTCACTCCCTTCCCAACCACTGCTTCCCTTTCATGCCCCTCGACTCTTACAACTGCCATCTGGTTTCTGTACAAATTGTAAATAGCATTTCGCTCCCTTTATTTTACCCCATTTTATCCCTGCCACCTTCAGAATTTGAAAGGGAGTATTCCAGTCAACATTGTCAAAAGCATTCTCTAAATCTACATGTTAGCATAAATACACCATTTCTCGTCACCAGTAACGATAGGAATGGTAGGTGTTGTTCGCGAGTCAGTTGATGTCGAGCAAGCAGAGATGCACATATTGCCACCGGCCGATTTTTCTGATTTTGGGTTAGAGCACGCAGTACCCATACAGCCGATTTTTTGAACTTTTCCTCGTGACAAGCAATTTTCACACAATGGTGGGATGATCACATTTCTCATCACATCTTTCAGTTCTCGAGTACACTGACGTGGATCGTTATAGGTTAATGCATTTAAACTATATTCATCAAACCCTGAACGTCTTCCTAAACGTGGATAGTCACTGATGACAAAATAATGCTTTTTAAAACTAGAAAACCATCTTTCTGTGCTCAGTCTAATGTCATTATCCCCAACCACGGCGCAAATGTTTATGGCTGTCTGCGCCGCTGTCACTCCTCTATGGACCTCAAACTGAAGAATACACCTTAAATGTCCAAATTTCTCCACTTGGCACTCCATTTTCTAGCGTCTACAGCTCCACTCACAATCCCCAAACGACAAAATGACAATACGTAGAACTAAATAGCTACAGTGAACTACAAATAAACACACAGCAAACGGAATACCTACATGCAAAACAAAAACGCTACGAACTTATGCAACAGTCTAATACTACAGATGTGGACTTATCACTCCCGTATGGACGGCGAATACAAGACCCGACTAATTACGGCACGCACGGTGTAAGTAGGCTGTTTAGGTTTTTATGTTGGTAACGCCACGTAGCGCTCTGTATCAAAATCACTGACTGTGCTGTGTGCAGTCTGTGGCTGGTTGGCATTAGTGGAATATTCACTATTGTAGTGCTGGGCAGTTGGATGTGAACAGCGCGTAGCGTTGCGCAGTTAGCCGCCAACAGTGGTGGATGTGGGCGGAGAGATGGCAGAGTTTTGAGAGCGGACGATCTGGACGTGTCCAGAAAAAGGAAATTTGTAAGACTGGATGTCATGAACTGATACATACATTATAACTTTTGAACACTGTTAAGGTAAATACATTGTTTGTTCTCCATCAAAATCTTTCATTTGCTAACTATGCCTATCAGATGTTAGTGCCATCAGTAGTTAGAATCTTTTATTTAGCTGGCAGTATTGGCGCTCGCTGTATTGCTGTAGTTGGAGTAACGAAGATTTTTGTGAGGTAAGTGATTCATGAAAGGTATGTTATTGTTAGTGAGGGCCATTCTTTTGTAGGGATTATTGAAAGTCATTTATAAATTTTTCTAAGGGGATGTTTCAACGGAAGCATTTTTGGGCTCCATTCGCGAACGGAACGGGAAGAAACAATGACACGTGGTACAGTGGGAAGTACTCTCTACCAAGCAGTGGTTTGCAGAGTACCATTACAGATGTAGTAGAGTGCAGAAAACAGGACGTCGCGTTAGATGCGGAAGTCCTAATCAGCAAGATAAACATCAGGAACCGCACTGCCACAGCCCGCCGGCAGCATTTCCGTCTCCACAGGACCCTTTCCGAGCACTATCTTTTACGTCTGCCTTTTTCATAGTTTGTTCACGCCATCCTGTACGATGGCTTCCTACTTCTAGAGCGGCGGAAGCCCATACGAGTCGACAGACTTTGGCCCATGAACTGTGTCCGGCCGCTGCCAACATTGGCGAACTAAAAATTAGTGCTTGTGTCTGCTATAGCCGTTACGAACTGATTGTCGTACCGAAATATGCCGAACCAGTAAGCACATGTGTGGTGCCAGTACTATGTGAAGAAAGAGCAATTTGATCCCCACACAGGCCACTCCCTTCGCAGTAGCCAATGTATTTGCCTATGGTAGACGCAGGTTGCTCCCTTCGGTTACGGTATCCCCCTGAAAATTCGGTCAGGACGTCGTGAACAAACTAAACTGTCGCCCAGACCGACGGGGAATCCTCGCATAGACGCGTCTCGTGCATAGTCGTACCTCACATTCGTTTCTCTGAGTTACTTATACCATGAGTTCCCAAAGTTTTCTTTTTTGTGCTCCTCTACTGCCAAAACTGGAAACTTCACTCACCCCTTCACAATGATTATACTGTACGATCTACAGCAAGCACCTGAAAATGCGACCGATCAGCTCATCGTCTTGGGTAAGGGAGAGGGGTTGGGGGAGGTGGTAAAAGGGAAAGTGGAAAGGATTTAGTGAAGAAAGGGGTGGGGGTGGGGGGCGTCGTGAAAGGGAAATGCGTTGGCATTAGTTTCTCTCCCGGTACTGTCAACATATTTGTGGTGCGTGAACCTTGTGCCGATCAGCCACTACGGTGTAAATGCCGCACGAAATAAACGGACTCGTGAGGACTCATTATTACAGCCTCAGTTTACATACACTAATCATATCTTGAACATGCGTGCATTCATAAACTGCCGTAAGACAAATATTGCACAATGTATCAAAAAATAATACAAATACGCAGTATCAAAAGTCAGTTTCAGTTTTATATTTACACTACTGGCCATTAAAATTGCTACACCACGAAGATGACGTGCTACAGACCCGAAATTTAACCGACACGAAGATGATGCTGCGATATGCAAATGATTGGCTTTTCAGAGCATTCACACAACGTTGGCGCCGGTGGCGACACCTACAACGTGCTGACATGAGGAAAGTTTCCAACCAATTTCTCATACACAAACAGCAGTTGACCGGCGTTGCCTGGTGAAACGTTGTTGTGATGCCTCGTGTAAGGAGGAGAAATGCGTACCATCACGTTTCCGACTTTGATAAAGGTCGTATTGTAGCCTATCGCGATTGCGGGTTATCGTATCGCGACATTGCTGCCCGCGTTGGTCGAGATCCAATGACTGTTGACAGAATATGGAATCGGTGGGTGCAGGAGGGTAATACGGAACGCCGTACTGGATCCCAACGGCCTCGTATCACTAGCAGTCGAGATGACAGGCATCTTACCCGCATGGCTGTAACGGATCGTGCAGCCACGTGTCAATCCCTGAGTCAACAGATGGGGAAGTTTGCAAGAAAACAACCATCTGCACGAACAGTTCGACGACGTTTGCAGCAGCGTGGAGAATCAGCTCGGAGACCATGACTGCGGTTACCCTTGACGATGCATCACAGACAGGAGTGCCTGCGATGGTGTACTCGACGACGAACCTGGGTACACGAATGGCATTTTTTCGGATGAATCCAGGTTCTGTTTACAGCATCATGATGGTCGCATCCGTGTTCGGCGACATCGCGGTGAACGCACATTGGAAACGTGTATTCGTCATCGCCCTAGTGGCTTATCACCCGGCGTGATGGTATGGTGTGCCATTGGTTACACGTCTCGGTCACCTCTTGTTCGCATTAACGGCACTTTGAACAGTGGACGTTACATTTCAGATGTGTTACGACCCGTGGGTCTACCCTTCATTCGATCCCTGTGAAACCCTACATTTCAACAGGATAATGCACGACCGCATGTTGCAGGTCCTGTGCGGGCCTTTCTGGTCTGAATACAGAAAATGTTCGACTGCTGCCCTGGCGAGCACATTCTCCAGATCTCTCACTAATTGTAAACGTCTGGTCAATAGTGGCCGAGCAACTGGCTCGTCAGAATACGCCAGTCACTACTCTGGAGGAACTGTAATATCGTGTTGAAGCTGCATGGGCAGCTGTACCTGTACACCCCATCTAAGCTCCGTTTGACTCAATGCCCAGGCGTATCAAGGCCGTTATTACGGTCAGAGGTGGTTGTTCTGGGTACCGATTTCTCAGGATCTATGCATCCAAATTGCGTGAAAATGTAATCATATGTCATTTGTAGTACAATGTATTTGTCCAATGAATACCCATTTATCATCTTCATTTCTTCTTGGTGTAGCAATTTTAATGGCCAGTAGTGTATATTCACTTTGGTACATACTTTTATGCAAAACGTGGGTCGACGGACACCAGTTCCATTCCATAGGAAGTGCAAGCACATGTGGGTAGGCAGTACCAATGGGGAACCAAGTCAACGTTTCCCCTCTCACGAACAAGGCCGCTAAATAATACTCGCTCTGCATCACACACCATTTTAGGTAAGATACTAACTAAAATTGCCCGTACAATAACAATAATAACCGTTCATAATTGTTTCCTCACTTCATTTTGGGACAAGGTCTCATCTTGCAATACTGGTAAGTGCGATGAATAGACTTCAGTTCTATATAAATTTATGACGACTAGTATCGCCTGTAGTCGAAAGTCGACCAACTGAATCAGTGGACATAATCCGTGATAAAAAAGTAGCGTCTATCTCAAAGTGATACACTTCACAAACTCTGAAATTTTGGCGCCAGAAATGACCCATAGCAAATGTGCATGGTAAGTACGAGTATTCTCGAAAGGGTTCTTTGATTTCTCTTTCATCGTTTGATCATTTGAAGTTAGTCTTTGATACAGTGCTTTGAGAAATAGATTTTCAGTTAATGATGGTGAAATAACTTAAGACAACAGAATGTGAGCGCCGTTCTAACGTGTAAAGTAACATAAGATGTGAAATGATTTGCATTACTAAATCTGAACTCTAAAATCATCAAACAGCAATAACAACTCTCGATTACTTGTAACTATGTTCAGTGCACGTTTAAATGTATCTTTAAAAACAAAATGGGATGATTATTATCAACGTCGACATTATTCCTATTACTTTGCCTACACCAAAACTCTCTCTCTCTCTCTCTCTCTCTCTCTCTCTCTCTCTCTCTCTCTCTCTCTCTCTCTTCGTCTTTCAGTCCGACTCGTTAGTGTCCTTCTTTCACGCATAGCCTAAAACAAATCTACTTAGTCGTAGCTATTCAAAATAAAGTAACTGAAAATTAGGAACGCTTCAAATTTTGTGATGAAAGCGGCAACCTAACGCAGTTAGTTCGGCTTACTCTTGGACCAGTGTAAGGGGAAAAAAAACTACGCTAATGAACGTTTGTTGCTCCCGACAACCTTTTTGCTAATTTCGTTTTCCGCTGCTGACAACATCAACGAAGTAGCAGTTGTGGCACTGTAGCTGCCCATTGTGCCTGTGTTACTGAAAATGAACCATCGACAACATTTAGACGTGAACGTCCCTAGAATGCGATTTCGCGAAACGTCACTACTTTCGTGCGTCATTTTTACCATAGCACCTGATCGGTACGTGTGGTACAAGTTGGTAGCAATGTGAGAGACAGAGGAAATCTTTCCTCTTTTCCCATGTGCGTATGTCTATGTACACACATGATTCTTTGTCGACATCTATGGCAAAGTACTTTTCGAATTATGTAAGTTTCGCTGGCCTCGTTGTACAATTAATATTAAAAATGGGCACTTCAATTTTCGTGTTCACGTATTAATATTATGATAACGCGTTCATTGGATTATGAGCAGTAGAATATCTGTTACAGTATGAACATTTGGAGTTGGTGTTTTATCTCAAGCGCGTTCAGGTGGAAGACAGCGAGAGAGTATCATTGTAGCTGCGGCAACGGGTGACGTGATAGGGAGAAATATTTACCCGTCTCCGGTTCGGAACTGCCAACGGGCGGGTTAGCGCGCATCGTACCAAAAAGCTGCAATGTTATAAGTCTGACACGGAAGAAACGTAGATTTGAGAATGCGCTAATCTTAAAGTGCGTTACATGTATTAAAGAAAATGAAACTGTTTTAGTGATGATGTAGCTCTTAGCAATTAGAAGAAGAAAAACGTATTCAGCGTTTTAGGTAGAGCCAGATAATTTTATGTAAATACAATTATTGCCAATTGAAATTAGTTGCCCATTTAGTCATTACTTGAATTGTCAAACAATACACCACGACACAGCAAAACTTCCCTCACATCTTTAGTGCCACGACAGTAAGACTTTGACAATGGTGCCAATGGGTAAAAGAGGTTAATCGATACGAAATGTTTCCACTTGTTCTGCCGTGTCAAGGGAAGAACAACTAAAAATTTGTGTACTGTACTTCTTCGGCCACTTCCCTTTGTAGATGACAAGGAAACACTTCTGTTTTGTCGAATAACATCTTAGCATAGATATGGAAAGATGATGGTTTAGACCTATTGTGTACTATTTTATCCATAACTCGATGAAACAAAGCTCTCCAAAAATTGACAAGATGTTTCGGTAGTAAAATAATAATTGGTTCAACCATAGTCGCATAAATTTCACGTTATCTACAATTTGATCAAAATTGAAGAGCATATTACGCCTATGGAAGTTATTGCAACAATTTCCACTAAAACCAGGAAAATTATTTGTATCCCATATAAAATTCTAAATACAAGATATTAAATAAATTCTTACACATATGCATTTATTTATATATCAATAAATATATCGATCTTTTTGTGCACCTCAGTCAGATTTGGCTGCAGAACCGTTTTTAATTTTCAAAGCTGGTTCTCACAGTGTTTACGACAGAACGTCTATGTCAAAGTGAAAAGGATCTGTTGTCAATCTGCAAATGTTACGGAAGTAGCGTTTGAATTTGTCAGTTAGATGCTGCAAATAATTTCATATTTTATTTGGAGTATCAGTTTGCTTAAAGACCTCCATAAAGAGTGCTGCTTCCAGGATTCCAGATATTTTGGGAAAACAGGAATAATTACAGGCTACAATTCTATGCTTCTCAAGTTTCAGCTTATCAGTAAACGCTGTGATGGCATCCCCATGATAAATTACGTTCGAATCTCCACCTTGAAATTTCTAATTTTTTTTTTTTTATGTTCCCTTCCCAAATCTTCACAAAGGGCCGTAACAGATTAGTATTTAACGCATTCTTTTTAACAAGATTCACAAATTTTGAAGCATAATTTTGAGACGTCGTTGAGTTTTTCTGGAAGTGCCTCAGCTGCCAAGGCTGGACGTCGTATAGCACAGTGAATTGAAATAACATTGGGATTCTTTTCTCTGACCTTCTGCGCGCATCCTGAGCGAGATCCAAGCATTGATGGGGCAACGATCAGCTTTTGCCACGACAATTCATATTTTCTAAAGAATTCTGATATCGCTGTCATTATATGAGCTGCTTTTGAAGAAGTCGTTAGCTCTCTAGAAAACAGCATCTCCTTTTCAACTGTTTCGTTTTGGATTCATCGAACGAAAATTAACAGTTGACAACAATTCGTAACATCTGTACTCTCTTCTAACTGTATTACGCAAAATTCTGATTCTTTCTCGGCCTGCACTACCTGATTTGTTATGCCTGTGGCCCTGTCATCAACCCGACGTTTTACAGTGTTGTCAGAAAAAGGTATATATGAAAGTTTTTGTTTAATTTCTAGTCCAAGAACAATATCGGGTGCTTTCAAACAAACATGGTTTGACAAGTGTTTTTCCGACACAATGATTCTTCTTAGCTTGTGTGATGGGTAGCGATAACTCCTAGGAAGCTAGGATCGTTTTTTCAGAAGACGGAGCAATGAATCCAGTACTACCCAACATCATATATTTCAAACTTGCAAATTTTGCAACTTAAAACACTATCGGCTTACCTTTTAAAGCGCTGTGTTCAGTTAACAAATACCGTTCGAGACAACAAGGTCTCATGGCATCATTTGCTCAATACTTCATAACAAATAACATATTGAGGCCGGTCGACACCATTGCTTTGTACAGCAACAAACTATATTTAATGTAATCGTCACTGTACTTGGGTTTATTTGACAAGCTCATAACGAAGTGAAGAAAAAAATAGCTCTAAAAGCAGACAGTTCACTTTCACATCGAAAGTACACACTACTAAACTGTTTGTTTGATCGATATTGACTGAACTACTTATTCCTAGTAAGACTCTAGCGCCATCGCTGCTTAGAAACAAAGCCACCACCGGCAACAATTACTATGTCGTTGAAGCTGTGAGAAATGATATACAGAACACACTTTGCACGAAGTGTTCCGAATCAGGCAGACGTGCGACGATCTGCCAAATTTTGCACGTCTATTGTACTCGTGCGCTAAGAATTTCAGTGGTAGGATTGGCTACGGGCAGTTACTGCGCTTACATCCAGGCTGATGACTAAGACGAAAATTAGTCTCAGAGCACACAGAAGATACTGGGTACCAGTAGACAGTTCGTCGTTAGTACCAACATATTTGTCTTGATTAAATAACTACTTTTTTTTTAAAAAATAATGTAATGCGTTGGTACCTCTCGGTCCGGCCGCACTCCCTTTTATACGTCCCTACGCCCTCCTTGGGAGGAAGGGGGTGGGTGGGTGTGCACCAATCTTTGAAAACCAGGGACTTGTACCTTTACTCCCTCTGAGTCTCCAACTTGTCTAACCTGATTCACCAGTCTCTCAAACTCCACATGTTTTGAACAACATATGAATTTTGTTAAATAATTGTACCATGTCATACATGTTCAACTTTTGAATAGAATGTCTTTAAACGCTCTATATCCAAAAGTACTTTTATACGGCCATATATTCCGACAACGTTGTCCGGCAACATTGTGGCGACACGAATTGCAGACGGATGTAGTACATTATCGGTTATTACAGACCGGCAGTGTTTGCAGCAATACATGTCTGGGCCAGAAGTGTTTACAAAGGTCTCAACTATTCCCACGAAACGTACTAACGCGAGGTAGCAGTAGAGAGCGACCCTGTTGCTTTTAAATCAGATAAGGAATTAAGTCAAAAACAGACAAATCGGGTATTGTCGTTGCTTTATTTTTTTAAGTAAGCTGAATGCTGCGGAAAATATAACTAGTGAACTGATGCTGAATACATATCAGTTCCAAAATTTTACTAAAATATCGAAACACGATTTCAATAACTCCTACAAGCAATTGGTCCGAGTACTGCTACAGGAATATGAGCGCATGCCAGTCACAACTCGATTCGCGATCACGCTACGGCTTTTTAGGTACTGAGAATTCATACAGAAGTTTAATGTACGTCTTTAAACTTGCTTTTTCGTCTATAAGCTTCTTGGTACCAGAAGTATGCACTGCTTTGGTAGGACTGAAAAACTTCGTTAAGGGGAGTTTCAAATAATACTACAATTTTTATTTTATTTTTGTTCACCAACACACCACTGTTTACACTTTAAATTCCTGCTTCAGGGAAGTCTCGAAATAGTACGAAAATCATAGCATCACATACAAACCATGCGGATGAAGAGCTACCTGCGCCTCCACTCTGTCTATGCAACTTTTTGCCTCGTATCTGGCATAGGTTCGAAGACTTCGGAATTTTTTGAATCCTTCATCAAATATGAATCAGAAGTCATTCGATGATTCGAAATAGCTTGCGAAGAATTATAGTTCTCTCGCTTGTCCACTTTTCTATTGCTGTGCACAACACAAAAAATCACAACAACAAACTACAAAACAAGTGGCTATATAATCGAGCGCGAATTTTCGAACAAAAGCGAAACGATATTGTATTCACCCTAACACGTGACTGCAGCGCTGTCGGTGAGATAAGTAGGAAACCAAGATGAGAGGGAGAGGCAAGTATTTGCAGACAAGGACAAAGATAAATATTTCCCTGCATTACGAAATACTCTTAATCGTTGGTGGACAACACCGGCAACCCCTCGGCAATAAATCAACTACTTGCAACAGCCAACAACGTCAGTAATATTGTCCAGCCACACCGCAAAATTGCCGTCTGTTGCAGCCATATTGCAGAGTGGTGACGACAGGCTGTTGCTGCGAATTTTTGCCGTAAAATATGGCCCACCTAAACACAACTTCAATACTCAGAGTTAGTGCAATTTGTAATATTTACAAAAAGTACGAATCTTCGAACAATCAAAATACATCTAAATGTTGAGTTGGTAAATATAGTGGCTCCCCTATGGAAAATCTCCACCCCTTTTCCAATTATAGACTCAGTTAACGTGGCAGTCCTGTTTTTCGCCTAACTGACGGTATTAATAATACGTACTTAGCGTCGTCCAATTTTGATCCTAATTTGCGTAAAAGCATAGACATATTTATTCTGATAACTAGGTCTTCAGACTAGGACATGCTGCAGTGTGTAACATTCTGTTAATTATGTTGTTGTTGTTGTTGTTGTTGTTGTTGTTGTTGTTGTTGTTGTGGTCTTCAGTTCTGAGACTGGTTTGATGCAGCTCTCCATGCTACTCTATCCTGTGCAAGCTTCTTCATCTCCCAGTACCTACTGCAACCTACATCCTTCTGAATATGCTTAGTGTATTCATCTCTTGGTCTCCCCCTACGATTTTTACCCTCCACGCTGCCCTCCAATACTAAATTGGTTATCCCTTGATGCCTCAGAACATGTCCTACCAACCGATCCCTTCTTCTGGTCAAGTTGTGCCACAAACTCCTCTTCTCCCCAATCCTATTCAATTTCTCTTCTTCAGAAACGCTTTCCTTGCCATTGCCAGTCTACATTTTATATCCTCTGTACTTCGACCATCATCAGTTATTTTGCTCCCCAAATAGCAAAACTCCTTTACTACTTTAAGTGTCTCATTTCCTAATCTAATTCCCTCAGCATCACCCGACTTAATTCGACTACATTCCATTATCCTCGTTTTGCTTTTGTTGATGTTCATCTTATATCCTCCCTTCAAGACACCATCCATTCCGTTCAACTGCTCTTCCAAGTCCTTTGCTGTCTCTGACAGAATTACAATGTCATCGGCGAACCTCAAAGTTTTTATTTCTTCTCCATGGATTTTTAATTATGTAGCTTCTCAAAAGAAATCAAATACGATAATTAGTGACGGCCTAAACAAATATGTAAATGATGTAAACGAAAATATTTGCAGATAGCCCTCATTGAGATCTGTCAGTTGACACTTGGCTGAGTGTCATATTAATTTTATTAACAAAGTTAATAAACTTCAACCTTTGGTAAATAGTGGCGGCGTCCCACATTTAAACAAAACTGTGAATAATACAGGCGAATCTGTCTGTTGACCCATCTTTCAGTGATGTATCACTTTTTTTAACTGAGTTAATTACATTTGTTGTAGTCACAGCCTTATGATGCCCAAAATCACTGGTAGCAGGAAGCGAACTTCCAGCCACTGATACTTAGTTGCTGTGCAAGGCACCCTGCACGCTAAGCAATTGTATGTAAACACGCAGCTCTTCCAACGAGAGAATATTGGCCGAATGGACCGGCCTGCCCATTCCCTCGACTTGAATACCATCGAGCACGTGTGGGGAGACGCATTGCAGTATGTCCAAATGCTCCAGCGATCATTCGGCAGTTGTCATCCGCGCTGGTGGAGGAATGCAACCCATTGTAACCAGAAAGGGAGCATGTAGCATGTTAGAGAGCATGCGTTGCCGTCCGACGTGATCATATACTCTATTAAGAACAGTGTCCCACCTTTTGTAGTGCCCACGGGACGATCATAAATCGCGGTGACCTCAGTGTAATTGTCAGTGTATAGAAGTGTTACTTCTGCCCATCTCATTGCATATTTCTTTCACTTACGTTGTGTAATACACTGAAGCAGTTCTTTCTGTATAGGTTACTTGCCAGTGACCCAGCATACGAAGGCTACTTTCGTCCTTAAGTTTTGCACACCGCTCTACATGGACAAAAATTATATTTTCTGTTACAGCGAGTTCTGCGGGAGACCAATTTAGGTAGGCAGCACCAGCTAAGACCATTGGGAAATGAGAAAGACCAGAATGGAGAGAGAGGTGTAATTGCATAACGAGTATGTACAAGGACACAGGTAGACATTATTGATGCTTCAGTAGATTCGAGTATGTCATTTCTGTCCTTCGAAGCTGCAGCTGTTGTTAAGTTCTCTGATATGAGGAATGCCATTCCAGTGTCGGGTACTTGCTACTGAAAAATGCTTCACGTAATGGGCTAAGTGATGGAGTGTGACTGAAAGGATTTTGCTCTTATGGGAACTGGTGTTTTAGCTATGTTGTTCGAACAAGAGCGTTAAGGTGAAGGAGAGATCTGAGAGACAATATACACTGATAAGATGGCGGAGGAGAATACTGCATGGAAATCACGGAGTTTGTATGCACGTAGCCAGGATAACCGTGAATAAGATGGTCAAATACTATCAAAGAACCTTAACGTCGCAGATACGCACATCAAAAAAGTTTTGCATCACCCCACTTCCCAGAACTCAAGACAGAAGTTGACTGTGGATACTGTATCACACACACAGTCCCTTTAAAACTTCCTGACATATCACCGCACTCTCCACAGCAGAGTGAAAATCTCATTCTGGAGACAGTCCCTTTGCCTGTTTAGAGATGTCACTAAACTCGCCCAAAGATGTAAACAACCATGCATGAGCAGCGCTTATTTGACGGAGGAGGTACGACAGCCGATTAGTTGCAGTCATTCCACCAGGAAGGAGGTACACGGCTCTTGTTGCCTGTAGCTCAAACATGCCTAGACGGTCAATACCGCGGTTCGATCGCGCCTGCATTGTTACATTGTGCCAGGAAGAGCTCTCAACAAAGTAAGTTTCTAGGCGTCTCGGAGTGAACCAAAGCGATGTTGTTCGGACATGGAGTTGATACAGAGAGACAGTAACTGTCAATGACATGCCTAGCTCAGACCGCCCAAGGCCTACTACACCAGTGGATGACCGCTACCTACGGATTATGGCTCGGAGGAACCCTGACAGCAACGCCACCATGTTGAATAATGCTTTTCGTGCAGCCACAGGACGTCGTGTTAAGACTCAAACTGTGCGCAGTAGGCTGCATGATGCGCAACTTTTCCCGACGTCCTTGGCGAGGACCCAACAACATGCCGAATGGACCGCTTAGGTTTCGCATCATGTTCTCTTCACCGATGAGTGTCGCATATGCCTTCAACCAGACAATCGACGGAGACGTGTTTGGAGGCAACCCGGTCAGGCTAAGCGCCTTAGACACCTTGTCCAGCGAGTGCATCAAGGTGGAGCTTCCCTGCTGTTTTGGGGTGGCATTATGTAGGGCCGACGTACGCCGCTGTTGGTCATGGAAGTCGCCCTAAGGGCTGTACGATACGTGAATGCCATCCTCCGACCGATAGTGCAACCATATCGGCAGCATATTGGCGAGGTATTCGTCTTCATGGACGACAATTCGCGCCCCCATCGTGCACATCTTGTGAATGGTTCAAATGGCTCTGAGCACCATGGGACTTAACATCTGAGGTCATCAGTCCCCTAGACCTTAGAACTACTTAAACCTAACTAACCTAAGTACATCACACACATCCATGCCCGAGGCAGGATTCGAACCTGCGACAGTGAAGCGTGGTTCCGGACTGAAGCGCCTAGAACCGCTCGTCCACAACGGCCGGCGCACATCTTGTGAATGACTTCCAGCTTGTGCTCCAGACATGAACCCTATCGAACATGCCTGGGATGGATTGAATAGGGCTGTTAATGCACGACGTGACCCACTAACTAGTCTGAATAATCTACGCCAAATCGCCGTTGAGGAGCGGACAATCTGGACCAACATTGCCTTAATGAACTAGTGGATGGTATGCCACGACGAATACAGACATGCATCAATGCAAGAGGACGTGCTACTGGAATTAGAGGTGCCAGTGTGTACAGCAATCTGGACCACCATCTGTGGTCTCGCTGTATGTTGGTACAACATGCAATGTGTGGTTTTGAGGATCAATAAAGAAGCCGTAATTGATGTTAATGTTGATCTCTATTCCAATTTTCTGTATAGGTTCCGGAACTCTTCGAACCGAGGTGATGCAAAGCTTTTTTGGTGTGTGTGTGTGTGTGTGTGTGTGTGTGTGTGTGTGTGTGTGTGTCGAATACAGGCGTTCTTAAACAGTTCCTGATGCTGTGAGCTCTCCGTGCAGGATGTTGTTGTTGTTGTGGTCTTCAGTCCTGAGACTGGTTTGATGCAGCTCTCCATGCTACTCTATCCTGTGCAAGCTTCTTCATCTCCCAGTACCTACTGCAACCTACATCCTTCTGAATCTGCTTAGTGTATTGATCTCTTGGTCTCCCTCTACGATTTTTACCCTCCACGCTGCCCTCCAATGCTAAATTTGTGATCCCTTGATGCCTCAAAACATGTCCTACCAACCGATCCCTTCTTCTAGTCAAGTTGTGCCACAAACTTCTCTTCTCTCCAATCCTAATCAATACCTCCTCATTAGTTACGTGATCTACCCACCTTATCTTCAGCATTCTTCTGTAGCACCACATTTCGAAAGCTTCTATTCTATTCTTGTCCAAACTAGTTATCGTCCATGTCTCACTTCCATACATGGCTACACTCCATACAAATACTTTCAGAAACGACTTCCTGACACTTAAATCTATACTCGATGTTAACAAATTTCTCTTCTTCAGAAACGCTTTCCTTGCCATTGCCAGTCTACATTTTATATCCTCTCTACTTCGACCATCATCGGTTATTTTACTCCCTAAATAGCAAAACTCCTTTACTACTTTAAGTGTCTCATTTCCTAATCTAATTCCCTCAGCATCACCCGACTTAATTTGACTACATTCCATTATCCTCGTTTTGCTTTTGTTGATGTTCATCTTATATCCTCCTTTCAAGACACTGTCCATTCCGTTCAACTGCTCTTCCAAGTCCTTTGCTGTCTCTGACAGAATTACAATGTCAACGGCGAACCTCAAAGTTTGGAAGTATAATATTTTTCACAACTTATTTTTACGGGCATAAAAGGAGCGTGTTTGTTTTTTTTAGGGCGTGGAGAAATGTTGGTGCCTTGTTGCACACTGCTGCTATGTGCTCAGCCCAAGTTGGCTTTCCACTCCTGGACACTTTGTTGTGGGAGTGAAGTTGATATTTTTCCCATTTAGGATTGAAAATGATAGAATTCGAGAATTCTTGGTGTAATGAACATAGTGACCGACCATGACAGCTCGAGTTTTGTGCCCATTTTGAAAGTGTACACAGGTCAGCACCGAAATTCTCAATATATCTTCACGTTTATTGTTATTGCTCT
Source organism: Schistocerca nitens (assembly GCF_023898315.1). Classification (NCBI taxonomy): domain Eukaryota; kingdom Metazoa; phylum Arthropoda; class Insecta; order Orthoptera; family Acrididae; genus Schistocerca; species Schistocerca nitens. Next base: position 526,751,932 of record NC_064621.1, on the reverse strand, counting down.
TGGACATTACTGAAGGTCATCAGCATACTTGTATTTACATTGTGACTGAACTGAAGACGCATAATTGACATACGGTGAAAAAAGTAGAGGCCTAAATACTGAACACTCTTGCGCCTGTCTCTTTTGTGACTTAGTGGTGCTGACATGACGCATTGCTGGCGAGACTCCAGGTACAAGAGAAACCATTTGCAATGCATCTGGAGAGAAATGTATTGTTCTTCGTGTGGGAAGTAAACTGTGGAAGCTGACAGTGTCAAAGGCTTTGCTAAATAATGCCTCCTACAAAAGGAAGGGATGATATAGTATTTATTTACAAGATTAGTGGTGAACGTCTTGGGCGTGTCACATCCTATAAGTACTATTTATTTATCATATGGTATGCATAGTTTTTGAATCAAAAGACCAGCCATACGTATACACGAACAATAAAAAATACAACATTTAGCTGTAACACCACATTTCAAAAGCCTCTATTCTCTGCTTATTCTGTACCTTTCACTTCCACACATGCCTAACACCCCATACATATACTTTGCGGAAAAAACTTCCTCACACTTAAATACACATTCGACGTTAGCAAATTTCTCGTCTTCAGACACGCTTTTCTTGCCATTGTCAGCCTACATTTTATATCTTCTATACGTCACTCATCAGTAGTTACTTTGCTGCCCAAATAACAAAACTTACGTACTTAAAGTGCCTCGTTTCTTAACCTAATTCTCTCAGCGCCACTTGATTTGATTTGACTACATTCCATTATCCTTGTTTTGCTTTTGTTGATGTTCATCTTATATCCTCCTTTAAAGACACTGTCCATTCCATTCAACTGCTCTTCCAAGTCCTTTGCTGTCTCTGACAGAATTACAATGTCATCGGCGAACCTCAAAGTTTTTATTTCTTCTGAATGGATTTTAAAACCTACTCCAAATTTTTCTTTTGTTTCCTTTACCTCTTGCTCAATATACAGATTGAATAACATCGGGGAGAGGCTACAACCCTGTCTCACTCCCTTCCCAACCACCCCCCTGAGGGTCCGGTGGTTAGAATAGGCCTGAAGTATTCCTGCCTGTCGTAAGAGGCGACTAAAAGTGTCCCTCCCCCTCAAGGGGGTAGTTAGAGCCTGTGTCCGGAGACGGACGGTTCCACGACCTATATTTGCGGTCATTTTGGTTTTCACTTCTTCTGGTTTCTTCCTTCCTTTGGTTGGTTCCTTTCTTTGTTCTTCTCCATCTCACTGTCTTACTTCCTTTTTCCCTTGCCTGCCTCTCCTTGCCTGCCTCTCCCTGCCTTGCTCTGGTCTCCGCCTCGGCGTTTGAGACAGTCTGTCCTTTCTCTCCCTCGCTCCCTTCTTTTTCCTCTTCTTCTTACCTCCCTGTGCGTGCCTGAAGGCCGACCCACGCGTTTGCACGCGTAGCCGGTGTCGGGGTAACGCGCAATTCCCCGCCCTGGGTAGACAAGTAAGGCTAAGGCACGCACGTACCCCCTGGTAAAGGCCAGGCCCAGGGAGGGGTGATTGCCTGAGCTGACACCTTCCGACCATGCCGATTGGTCCCTCCGTCCGTTTCTCGGGAGGTGTGACCTGAGGTGTAAACATTCACCTAAGGTGGAGTGCCCTCTGAGAGGGTCCCCACAAGGAAGGAGCGCACCATCGGAGACACTGGCAATAATGGGGGATTCCTCCGCAATGGATTTCTCTTCTTCTCTCTCGACTTCTGCCCAAAAACGGAAACTTGACCAGCCACCAGTGGCAAAAGTATACCGCCTGCCCCACAGTTCCTCGTAGTTTCTCGATCTGAGGACTGAAAGGATTTTTCCTCTGTCAACCCTTTCGTTATCCAGAAGGATGTAGATGCCATAGCCGGATCTGTCAAGTCTTGTACCAGGTTGTGTAACGGTACCTTGTTACTAGAAACTGAGAGCGCCTTTCAGGCACAAAAACTGCTTCGGGCCACACTCCTGTACACGTTCCCTGTCCGGGTGGAGGCTCACCGCACTTTGAATTCGTCTCGTGCTGTGGTATATACTAGATCACTCGACGGATTGACTGACGAGGAGATTTAGTCTTTCCTCGCTGAGCAGGGCGTGACGGCTGTCCATAGGGTCATGAAAAAGGTCAACAATGTCCTTGTACCTACCCGGACACTTTTCTTGACCTTTGATAGTGTTCAGCTGCCGTCGCGCATCAAACCGGGCTACGAGGTTATTTCTGTTCGCCCCTATGTCCCGACACCTACGCGCTGCTACCAGTGTCAGCGTTTCAATCACACTCGCCAGTCTTGTTCTAATGCGGCTAAATTTGTCACTTGTGGCAGGGATGCCCATGAGGGTGACTGTCCACCTCCGTCTCCTCGTTGTGTGAACTGTCAGGGTGACCATGCAGCGTCCTCCCGCGACTGTCCCATCTACAAGGAAGAACGCTGTATACGGGAAATTCGGGTCAAATAGAAAGTGTCCACCTCGGCTGCTGGCAAGCTATTTGCTAGTAGGAAGCCCACGCTGCTCCCAGCGGGGAAATACAGTACTGTCCTCGCCTCTCCTCGGACTACCAGGGAGGTGGCGACGCAGACATGCGATCTGACCTTCAGCACTACGGTCGTCCGTTCGGCCAGTGCTAAGATCGCCCAGTCGACGTCTCCTCTTCCTCCCGTCACCCCTCAGACACAAGCACCTTCATCAGCTTCTGCCAAGACGAAGACCCAGAAGTCAGATGCACGGGCCTTCAAGAAGGAACCGTCCCGTGCAGATTTCCTACGTACCTCGAACTCCCAGCCATCGACCAGTACTTCCACTAAACGACCTTCCAAGAAGGCTCATAGGAAGCACAGTTCTCCTTCTCCGCCACGGCGCATTTCTTCTCCTGCGCCACCCAGCGATTGCCGCCCCAGGCCGTCATCCGTTTCGCCTGGCCGCACCGCTGGTAGCCGAACATCTGGCCGTTCCCCCCCGGGGGATCCACAACTCTTTTGTGGATACGTGCGTAGCGAGCACGGGACCCCCAGCTGATGTGGCCTTCCTTCCTTTCCGGGCTGCATACCTTCCCTTTCCGCATCCTTCCCCATTCCCCATCTTCGCCACCCCCCCCCCCCTTCACCTCTGGCTCTTTCTTTCCCTTTCTCTGGGGTTATGGTTTGTGCCTACGTCCGGAGACGGACGCTTGTACATATACTACATTCTTCGCCTTCATTCCTTGCTTGTAAGTCTTCATCCTTCCTTTGTCCTTCTCTTTTCCTTACCTCTTCTCTCTACCTTCTCCGCTCCGGCGTTTGAGACCTCTCTTCTTTCCTTTCCCTTTCCCTTTCTCTTTCTTCCTCCCTGTGCGTGTCTGAAGGCCAACCCACGCACTTCCATGCGTAGCCGGTGACGGGGTAACGCGTAATTCCCCGCCCCGGGTAGACAGGTAGGACACGTACGTACCCCCTGGTAACGGCCAGGCCCAGGGAGGGGTGATTACCCGAGCTGATACCTTCCGAAAGTGCCGATTGGTCCCTCCGTCCGTTTGTCGGGAGGTGTGACCTGAGGTGTGAACAATCACCTAAGGCGGGAGTGCCCTCAGAGAGGGCCCCCACAAGGGAGGAGCGCGCCATCGGAGACGCCGGTAATCATGGGGGATTCTTCCGCAATGGTTTCCTCACCTTCCCCTATGTCTGCTCACAAACGTAAGTTCACTGAGTCTCAACCACAGTCAGTTCTTCCATCGTTGCCACAGTTCCTTGTTGTTTCTCAGTCTGACGAAGGTCACGACTTCTCCACGGTCAACCCTTTCATTATTCGGAAAGGTGTCGACGCAATTGCAGGTCCTGTAAAGTCTTGTTCCAGATTACGGAATGGCACTCTGTTGTTAGAAACAGTCAGTGCCCTCCAGGCACAAAAATTGCTGCGTACGTCACTACTACACACCTTCCCTGTCCGGGTGGAACCGCACCGTACCTTAAATTCCTCGCGTGGAGTCGTTTATACACGCTCCCTCAATGGATTGTCTGACGACGACATTCAGCATTACCTGTCTGACCAGGGCGTAACGGCTGTTCATAGAGTTATAAAAAGGGTTGACACGAACATCATTCCAACCCGCACTGTCTTCTTGACATTTGACAAAGTTCAACTACCATCGAAAATCAAAGCCGGCTATGAGATCATTTCCGTTCGCCCTTACGTCCCGAACCCTACGCGTTGCTATCGGTGCCAGCGGTTCAATCACACCAGCCAGTCCTGTTCCAATCCGGCCAAATGTGTTACGTGTGGCAGGGATGCCCATGAGGGTGCTTGTCCACCTCCATCCCCTCGCTGCATCAACTGTATGGGTGACCACGCCGCTTCCTCTCGAGATTGCCCCGTTTTTAGGGACGAAAAACTCATCCAGGAAATTAGGGTGAAGGAAAAGGTGTCGACCTTTGCTGCTCGAAAATTATTCGCCAGTCGACAGCCCACCGTGCCTCAGAAAGGAAACTACAGCACTGTCCTTGCTTCTCCTCGGCCAACAAAGGAGGCGGCCACGCAGACTTGCGACCTCACCTTTAGTGCCACGGTCGTCAGATCGGCCAGCGCAAAGATCGCCCGTTCAACCTCACCACTTTCGCCTGCCCACTCTCTGGCTCACCTTTGTCGAGTTCTGCTAAATCTCGAGCCCAAAAGTCAGACACAAAGACTTCGAAAAAAGAGCATACTCGTGAAGAGTTTTTACGTACGGCAACTTCCCAACCATCAGTTCCTCCTTCCTCTAAACATCATACTTCCAAGAAGGCTACAAAGAAACCCAGTTCCTCTCCTTCTCCGCCAAGGCGTGTCCCATCTACAGCACCACCTGGCGGAAGTCGCCCTCGGCCGTCTTCTGTGTCGCCGAGGCGCACTGCTGGCGGCCGATCAACCGGCCGGTCGCTGGTGGCAGGAGCTGCTCCTGACCAACCTATGGATCAGGATCTTCTGCCTTCGGCTGAATGCCATTCCATGCTGTCGGTCGCAAGCTCAGAGCAGTCGTTGGGTTGACAGCGACCTTGGTCGCATTCCTCCATTTTCTGTTCACCCTATGTCCATTATCCACTGGAATATCCGCGGTATTCGAGCCAATCGGGATGAATTGTCGATCCTCTTACAATCCTACTCGCCGGTCATCTTCTGTCTTCAGGAAACAAAGCTGCGTCCCCATGACCGCTTTGTTCTCCCTCATTTTCAGTCCGTCCGATATGATCTCCCCTCTGTTGAAGGCACTCCAGCACACGGAGGACTCATGATTCTTCTCCATGAAACTGTCCATTATCACCCAGTCCATTTAAACAGTTCCTTCCAAGCTGTCGCCGTCCGTCTTTCCCTTTCTGGATACACGTTCTCTCTTTGTACGGTATACATTCCATCGTCCACACCAATGGCACGAGCTGATCTCCTTCATCTTCTTGGTCAGCTTCCACCCCCATATTTGCTGGTTGGGGACTTGAATGCCCACCACCCGCTTTGGGGATCTCCACATCCTTGTCCACGTGGCTCACTATTGCTAGACGTCTTCCACCAAGCAGATCTAGTTTGCCTCAACACTGGGGTCCCTACGTTTTTGTCTGCCTCCACGGCAAATTTATCTCATTTGGACCTTGCGGTCGGTACTGTTCCGCTAGCTCGGCGCTTCGAATGGTTCGCCCTTGATGATACACACTCCAGTGACCACTTTCCATGTGTCCTTAGACTGCAGCCACCACAGCCATATATGCGCCCACGTCGCTGGAAGTTTGCCCAAGCCGATTGGACACTTTTTTCGTCTCTAGCGACATTCAATGACCGTCACTTTCCCAGCGTCGACGATGAGGTCACACATATTACCGACGTTATTCTTACAGCTGCGGAACATTCAATACCACGCACCTCCGCATTGCCCCGGCGCCCCCCAGTTCCTTGGTGGAACGAGGCATGCCGTGATGCACTACGTGAGCGGCGACGTGCTCTCCGCGTTTTCCGCCACCATCCTACTTTGGCCAACTGTATCCGCTATAAGCAGCTACGAGCGCGATGCCGTCGTGTCATCCGCGATAGCAAGAAAGCAAGCTGGAAATTCTTTATTAGCTCATTTAACACCTTCACTCCCTCCTCGGAAGTTGGGAGTCGGCTTCGACGGTTCTCAGGCGCGCTTAGTTTCTCCCCGGTCTCTGGGCTCACTGTCGCGCATGACACATTAGTGGACCCCGTCGCAATTTCTAACTCGTTGGGTCAGCACTTTGCCGAGATTTCGAGCTCTTCAAATTACCCGCCAGCGTTTCTCCCGAAGAAACGTGCAGCGGAAGTGCGACCTCTTGCTTTCTCCTCTCAAAATCGCGAAAGCTACAATACTGTTTTCTCCTTGCGGGAACTCCAACATGCACTCTCTTCTTCTCGCTCCTCCGCCCCAGGACCAGATGGTATCCACGTCCAAATGTTGCTGCATTTATCAACCCATAGTCTGCGTTACCTCCTTCGCCTTTATAATCGAATTTGGACCGACAGTACTTTTCCCAGACGATGGCGGGAAGCTATCGTCGTTCCTGTTCCGAAACCTGGAAAGGACAAACATCTCCCCTCTAGCTATCGCCCCATTTCTCTCACGAGTAGTGTCTGTAAGGTTTTGGAGCGTATGGTGAATTACCGTTTAGCGTGGTGGCTGGAATCCCGCAGTCTTTTAACACCTGCCCAATGCGGATTCCGAAAGCATCGTTCTGCAGTTGACCATCTTGTTGCTCTCTCCACTTATATCATGAACAATTTTCTCCGGAAACGCCAAACGGTTGCAATATTTTTTGATCTGGAGCGAGCATACGATACCTGTTGGAGGACAGGCATCCTCCGCACACTGTTCTCTTGAGGCTTTCGAGGCCGGCTGCCCCTTTTTCTTCGCGAATTTATGGCAGAGCGCACATTTAGGGTGCGGGTGAACACTACTCTCTCCCGCACTTTCTCCCAAGAAAACGGGGTACCCCAGGGCTCCGTGCTGAGTGTTGTACTGTTTGCCATCGCTATAAATCCAATTATGGATTGTCTCCTTCCCGATGTCTCGGACTCCCTCTTTGTGGATGATTTTGCGATCTACTACAGCTCTCAACGGACCAGCCTTCTTGAACGACGTCTTCAAGGATGTCTCGATCGCCTCCACTCTTGGAGCATCGAAACAGGCTTCCGTTTCTCTCCCAGCAAGACCGTTTGTGTTAATTTTTGGCGACGTAAGGAGTTTCTTCCGCCCTCCTTACATCTAGGACCTGTCAACCTTCCGTTTTCAGACGTCGCTAAATTCTTGGGTCTTACGTTTGACAGAAAACTGTGCTGGTCCTCCCACGTTTCCTATCTTTCGGCTCGCTGTCTGCGATCGCTTAACACCCTCCGTGTCCTGAATGGTACCTCCTGGGGAGCGGACCGAGTGGTCCTTCTCCGCCTCTATCGCGCCTTAGTGCGCTCGAAATTGGATTATGGAAGCATAGTCTACTCCTCTGCTCGGCCGTCTATTCTTCGGCGTCTCGACTCTATCCACCACCGTGGATTACGTTTAGTGTCTGGAGCTTTTTACACTAGCCCTGTGGAAAGCCTTTATGCTGAGACTGCTGAACCTCCGTTGTCCAATCGGCGAGCGGTCGTTCTAAGTCGTTATGCTAGCCATCTGTCTTCCATGCCTGCTAATCCAGCCCATGCCCTTTTTTTCGACGCCTCATTTGATGTAGGGTATGCTGGCCGCTCCTCCTCCCTACTACCCCCGGGAGTCCGCTTCCGTCAACTGCTCCATTCTCTTTCCTTCCGCTTTCCTAAAACCTTTTTGAGAACTTCGGGTACAGCACCGCCTTGGCTCCGTCCCCGGATCTGCCTGCTCCGTGACCTTTGTCGATTTCCCACGGATGGTACCCCTACACTTGTTTATCGTCGGGCATTTGCTGCTCTATGTGCACAAATGACGGACGCCACATTTATTTACACCGACGGCTCGAAAACATCGTTAGGTGTAGGGAGTGCCTATATTGCTGGCGACACCCCAAATCAATTTCGGCTTCCCGACCAGTGTTCGGTGTATACTGCGGAGCTTTACGCTGTTCTCCAGGCTGTCCACTACATCCGCCGCCATCGGCGGATACAGTACGTTATCTGCTCAGATTCTCTCAGCTCTCTCCTCAGTCTCCAAGCTCTTTACCCTGTGCACCCTCTGGTCCACCGGATTCAGGACTGTCTGCGCTTGCTCCATCTAGGGGGCGTCTCGGTGGCGTTCCTCTGGCTCCCGGGACACGCTGGTATCTGTGGGAATGAGGCGGCCGATATAGCGGCCAAGGCTGCAGTCTCTCTTCCTCGGCCAGCTATTCAATCGCTTCCCTTCACCGATCTACGGAGCGGTTTATGTCGCAAAGTTGCTCATTTATGGCATGCGCATTGGTTAACACTTCCCAATAATAAATTGCGGGAAGTGAAAGCTCTTCCTTGCGCTTGGACTTCTTCCTCCCGAAGGCGTCGTCGGGAGGAGGTAATTTTAACTAGACTCCGGATAGGGCACTGTCTTTTTAGCCATCGACATCTTTTAAGCGGCGATCCTCCCCCACTCTGTCCCCACTGCTCTCAGCTGTGGACGGTAAGACACCTTTTAATTGAATGCCCCTATTTTAATCCGTTACGCGCCCGTCTACAGCTATCGCCTGATCTATCGTCGATTTTAGCAGATGACACGCGCTCAGCCGACCGCGTTCTCCAGTTTATTAGTGCTAGTGAAATGACGTCAGTCATTTGAAGCTTTTTTTGGGGACAACCAACCCCTTCCTTTCTGTAGTGGATTTTTAAGCCTTTCTTCTTAGTTTCTCCAATTTTATGACTTTGTTCCCATTGCTGCTGATTTTCGTTTTCGTTTTTTTTTTTTACTATTTCCTAAGTCACAGGCTGGGCGCTAATGACCATAGCAGTTTTGCGCCCTAAAACCAAAAATAAATAAATAAATAAATCTGGCCTTTCACCGGTGGAGGAAGCTCCCCCTCCCGGCCATCTTAACAAGATGGCCGATGAACCTATTGAACCAATGGACGATGACTCTCCGCCTACTGATAGCGGCTTCGAGAGCCAGGCCCTTAGCGGCCTTCGAGGAGACCCCTTCTTGCATCTTCTTTTTCTTCTCACGATGGCCCTTATTCACTGGAATATTCGCAGCATTCGCTCCAACCGATAGGACTTCAAGTTGCTGCTCCGCTTGCACCGTCCGCTCGTCGTAGCCCTCCAGGAAACGAAGCTACGCCCATGCGATCAAATTGCCTTGGCACACTACACCTCTGTGCGTTTTGACCTACCCCCTGTGGCGGGTATTCGGCTCATGGAGGGGTTATGTTGCTGGTCCGGGATGATATTTACTACGATCCCATCACATTGCACACCGGCCTGCAGGCAGTTGCCGTCAGAATTACTCTCCCCACTTTTACATTTTCCATTTGTACCGTTTACACTCCATCGTCGTCCGCCGTTACCAGGGCAGACATGATGCAAATTATTGCTCAGTTACCTGCACCATTTTTGTTAACAGGAGACTTCAATGCCCACCATCCCCTTTGGGGCTCTCCAGCATCCTGCCCGAGGGGCTCCCTGTTAGCAGACCTTTCTAACCAGCTCAGTCTTGTCTGCCTCAATACTGGCGCCCCTACTTTTTTTTCGGACACATCTCACACCTATTCCCATTTAGACCTCTCTATATGTACTACCCAACTTGCACGCCGGTTTGAGTGGTATGCACTTTCTGATACATATTCGAGCGACCACTTCCCATGTGTTATCCATATCCTGCATCATACCCCTCTCCGTGCTCAACTAGTTGGAACATCTCCAAAGCAGACTGGGGGCTCTTCTCTTTCAGGGCGACCCTTCAGGATCAAACCTTCACAAGCTGCGAAAGTCAGGTCGCACACCTCACGGAAGTCATTCTCACTGCTGCTGAATATTCCATCCCTCACACTACTTCTCCACGTCGCGTACCGGTCCCCTGGTGGACCGCAGCATGTAGAGACGCTTTACATGCTCGTCGACGTGCTTTACGCACCTTTAATCGCCACCCTACAGTGGCGAATTGTATCAATTATAAACGATAACGTGCGCAGTGTCGTCGTATTATTAAAGAAAGCAAGAAAGCCAGCTGGGCTGCTTTCACAAGCACCTTCAACAGTTCTACTCCTTCTTCTGTTGTCTGGGATATCCTGCGCCGGCTATCTGGCACTAAGGTCCACTCACCATTTTCTGGCTTGACGGTCGCGAATGACGTCCTTGTGGCCCCTGAGGATGTCTCCAGTGCCTTCGGCTGCTTTTTCGCAGAGGTTTAGAGCTCCGCTCGTTACCACCCTGCCTTCCTCCCCCGAAAACAGGCAGAGGAGGCTAGGCCACCTAACTTCCGCTCCTTGAATCGTGAAAGTTATAATGCGCCATTCACCATGCGGGAACTCGAAAATGCACTTGCCCGGTCACGGTCCTCCGCTCCGGGGCCTGATTATATTCATATTCAGATTCTGAAGAACCTTTCTCCTGCGGGTAAAGATTTTCTTCTTCGTACTTACAATCGCATCTGGATTGAGGGACATGTTCCCGCATGCTGGCGCGTGTCTATTGTTGTCCCGATTCCTAAGCCGGGGAAGGACAAGCACTTGCCTTCCAGTTATCGACCCATCTCGCTTACCAGCTGTGTCTGTAAGGTGATGGAGCGAATGGTTAACTCTCGTTTGGTTTGGCTGCTCGAATCTCGACGCCTACTTACCAATGTACAATGTGGATTTCGTAGGCGCCGCTCTGCTGTTGACCATCTGGTTACCTTGTCGACCTTCATTCTGAATAACTTCTTGCGGAAGCGCCCGACCGCGGCTGTGTTCCTTGATTTGGAGAAGGCTTACGACACCTGTTGGAGGGCGGGCATTCTCCGCACCATGCATACATGGGGCCTTCGCGGTCGCCTCCCTCTTTTTATTCGTTCCTTTTTAATGGATCGACAGTTCAGGGTACGTGTGGGTTCTGTCCTGTCAGACACCTTTCGCCAGGAGAATGGGGTGCCACAGGGCTCAGTTTTGAGCGTCGCTCTCTTCGCCATAGCGATCAATCCAATAATGGATTGCTTCCCAGCTGATGTATCAGGCTCCCTTTTCGTGGACGATTTTACCATCTATTGCAGCGCGCAGCGTACATGTTTCCTGGAGCGCTGTCTTCAGCGTTCTCTTGACCGTCTTTACCCCTGGAGTGTCGCCAATGGCTTCCGTTTTTCTGCCGAGAAGACGGTCTGTATTAATTTCTGGCGCTACAAAGAGTTTCTCCCACCGTCCTTACGACTCGGTCCCGTTGCTCTCCCATTCGTGGAGACAACAAAATTTTTAAGTCTTAAATTTGACAGGAAACTTAGCTGGTCTCCACATGTGTCATATTTGGCTGCCCGTTGTACCCGTTCTCTAAATGTCCTCCGTGTTCTCAGTAGTATGTCGTGGGGAGCGAATCGAATCGTCCTACTTCGCCTATATCGGTCGATCGTCCGCTCCAAGCTGGATTATGGGAGCTTCGTATACTCCTCTGCACGGCCGTCCATCGTACGCCGCCTCAACTCCATACAACATCGGGGTTTACGTCTTGCGATCGGAGCGTTTTATACTAGTCCCGTCGAGAGTCTTCATGCTGAAGCCGGTGAATTGCCACTCTCCTACCGGCGCGATATACTGCTTTGTCGGTATGCCTGTCGGCTACTGTCAATGCCCGACCACCCGTCTTATCTTTCCTTTTTTGACGACTCTCTCGACCGTCAATACGGGTTGTATGTCTCTGCCCTGCTACCCCCTGGAGTTCGCTTGCGTCGCTTCCAACACCTTGATTTTTCACTCCCTGCAACCTTTAGTGTGGGCGAGAGCCACACGCCACCTTGGCTCCAGGCTCAGGTTCGCGTTCACCTTGACCTCAGCTCGCTCCCAAAGGAGGTTACCCCGGTTCGGTATACCACTCCCGTTTTGTCGAACTTCGTTCGAAGTTCATTAATATGACCTTCATTTATACGGATGGCTCGAAGACCAATGACGGTGTCGGGTGTTCTTTTATTGTCGGGGCACAAAGTTTCAAATACCGACTCCATGGCCATTGTTCGGTCTTCACAGCTGAGCTCTTTTTCCTCTACCAGGCTGTTCTTTACATCTGCCGCCACCGACATTCTGCTTAGGTCATCTGCTCCGATTCCTTGAGCGCCATCCAGAGCCTCAGTGATCCGTATCCGGTTCACCCTTTCGTGCACCGGATCCAACGCTCTCTTCAGCAGCTGGTGGACGACGGTTCTCCGGTTAGCTTTATGTGGGTTCCTGGCCATGTCGGTATCCCTGGGAACGAAGCTGCAGATGCCGCGGCCAAGGCTGCGGTCCTCCAGCCTCGGACAGCTTCTTGTTGTGTCCCTTCATCAGATTGTAGCAGGGTCATATGTCGGCGCATTTTATCTCTGTTGCATGCCGATTGGGCTGCACTTACGGACAACAAGCTTCGGGCCTTGAAACCTCTTCCCGCGGCTTGGACGTCCTCCTAACGCCCTTCTCGGCGGGAGGAGGTCGTTTTGGCCCGGTTACCGACTGGACACTGCCGGTTCAGCCATCGCCATCTGCTGACGGCTGCGCCGGCGCCGTTCTGCCCATGTGGGCAATTGCTGACGGTCCGCCACATTTTAACGTCCTGTCCGGATTTTAATACACTGCGTCTTCATCTTGGCCTGCCATATACTCTGTATGCCATTTTAGCGGATGACCCAGAAGCAGCTGTTCGCGTTCTTCGTTTTATCAACTTGACAAACCTGTCTAAGGACATTTGATTATGCTGTTTTTTTTAATCCTCTGCCTGCTTATGTCTTTTATAGTATTGTCCCTTTAAGTTGCTATTTTAACCTTGTGCCTCGCGGTGTATTCCTAACTTAGTCTGGGCGCTAATGACCATTGTAGTTGTGCGCCCTAAAACCACAAAAAAAACCTTTCCCAACCACTGCTTCCCTTTCATGTCCCTCGACTCTTATAACTGCCATCTGCTTTCTGTACAAATTGTAAATAGCCTTTCGCTCCCTGCCACCTTTAGAATTTGAAAGAGAGTATTCCAGTCAACATCGTCAAAAGCTTTCTCTAAGTCTTTCCTTAACCTATCTTCTAAGGTAAACCGTACGGTCAGTACAGCCACGCTTTTTCCAACATTTCTCCGATATCCAAACTGATCTTCCCCAGTGTCGGCTTTCAACAGTTTTTCCAGTCTCATGTCAAGAGTTCGTGTTGGTATTTTGCGAACATGACTTATTAAACTGATAGTTCGGTGAAATTCACATCAGTCAGCGCTGACTTTTATTGGAATTGGAGTAATTGCATACTCCTCGAAGTCTGAGGGTATTTCGTCTTTCTGTTATATCTCGTACACCAGGTGGAAGAGTTTTGTCACGGCTCGCTCTCCCAAAGCTATCAGTAGTTCTGACAGAGTGACGTCTACTCTCGGGGCCTTGTTTCCACGAACGTTATAGTTCTGATTTTACGCGCTAGGAGCAAAGCTGTTGCGTCTCGTCACATGGCGAGACGGCCAGCGGGTTTAATCAGACTGGCGGGTCACAAAAGGTCGTCCATGCCCGATAGTGCGATTAATTGTAGAATATTGATCCAGTGTCCTCATAAAGTAGACATGAGAACAGACGTCGGACGAATTCAGAGTCGCGCTCTTAGGATCGTAACAGGACGGTACAGCCCATACGAAAGTGTAACAGAAACGCACGGGTATTTGACAATTGTTAGACGACAGTTCTCACGAAGTCCTATAGGGTAAATTTAGAGAGGCTGTATTCGAAGAAGACTGTGGCACCATTATGCTGCCACACAATGTGTATCACTCGTAGGGATAGAGATAAGAGAATTTAGGGTGTGTACACAGACAGTCTGTCATTTATCCCTCACTCAGTACGATAATGGAACAGGAAAGAAAAATTATATTGATAGGACGCACCCTCCGCCATGCTCTGTATAGCGACTTGCGGAGTATTTATGTAGCTATAAATTTAAGAATTACTAGAAGCGCACTCTAGCAAGACACTCGACGCTGTGGGTCAAGCGGATTACTGAATCGATACAAATCGAACGATCAGAACAGAACTGCCAGCTTTCCTGTCGCTATAGACCTACCTTACCTCTGTTGGCATACAGCACTGAATTTATCACCTCGTTTACGTTTGTATGCGAATGCAGCTGCGACATGCAGTGTTAACCGTTACTTAATGTCCCTCATCAGTCATTTTTAACAGCTCTGGAAACATCATCGATCACAATATACACACTAACACAAAAAAATGACACGTCACGAAGAAGTTGTGCCAGTTGTTCACAAATTGATATTCATACAGATACCGACGAAAAATGCATAATTGTACATTTCGGGGCACGAGGGATGAACGTATGACGCTGCAACGCATTTTAACATGCAGGTTGCAAGAGTAGTAACCAAAGGACATGTCGATAAGATGGCATAAACCCCTTGCGAATTTCTTTCCATGTACTCAGTTGGGCAGTAACCTTGCCTCGCAGACAGGAGCGTGGAAAATATACTCAGACGTCAGCATTCCAGAGAGGACGTGTAGTTTGGCTGAAAGAAGTCGGTTGCAGTCTCGCTCGACATCTCAAGCGATGCCAGTATTAGACAGTGTTAGCAGGAGTCGATGAACCAAGGCCGACCACAACGTCAAGAAGGAAGCGGCCGACCTAGAGGGACGACAGAAGGTGAGGACAGTGCAGTCGTCGGAGAGGCATTCCGAGCTGCGGATTCATCGTTATCATCGATTCAACATGCAGCTCGTACTTCAGTGACAACAAGGACCAGTAATAGTGGTCTCAGAGAAAGCGGGCTAAGCTCTCGGCGCCTCCTTGCACCGACTACCATTGACATCTGTACAATAGCAAGCACCTTTGCAGCGATATCGGGCACATTCGGATTGGAATCTCATTGATGGGAGTAGAACTGTCTTCGGTGATGAGTCACGTTTCAATTGAGCTCCGACGACCAGAGAAGACGTTTCTGGAGACACTCCAGACAGTGGTGGGATACCAACTATCATCCTCCATAAGGCCCAGTAACCAGAAGTGATGATCTGGGATGTCTTTCAGTTTCATGTTTGCATCTTTTTGGTTGTCATTTGGGGTGCCCTTACAGCACAGCGGTGCGTCGAAGAGGTTATGCCCTTCATTGCAAGCTAACCTGGGTTTACATTTCAGCGAGATAATGCTCGCCTGCACACGGTGAGAGTTTCTGTTGCTTGTCTTCATGCTTGCAAAATCTGCCTTGGCCAGTAAGGTCACCGGATCTCTCCCCAACCTAGAACGATTGGAGCATTACGGGCAGGGCCCTCCAACTATCTCATGATGCTGACTCTCTAAAGCGCCAATTGGACAGAGTTTAGCACGGTATCCCTCATGAGGACATCTGACAACTCTGTCAGTGTCAAGCCGAATAAACGCATAAGGGCCAGAGGCGAACAATCGTATTACTGACTTGCTCGATTTGTGAAGCTCTTTCTGCTGGACAAATATTCAAAATTTTCTGAAATTTCAATCATTTGTTTGTCTGTAAATGTACACTCTTTGATATAAAACCTGGCCAGCGGTCGGCCGCCACGTAGCGTAAGTCCGCGCTGATCGCGAGTTGGGGCAAGTAACCTGGCCACATTGATAAATATAAGTCCAGCGACTGCACGATCTGGCAACATTGTACGCTGCGGCACTTCCTGGAGGAAGTCTCGCCTCCAGTTCGAAAGTGTTGGTGATGGCTGTGGCCTTGGTTTAGCGGTGAAGCACTTGGTGTCTGGATGTGAGGTCTCGCGATCAAGACCACTTGCTGCTTAAAATTTTAAAGCGCTTACGTCTGAATGTTGATGTCATGACTGAAACCATAACGCAACTACAATGTGTTTCACATTCTCACACATCGCAGAAAAAACAGTTCAGCTCAGTGACAATTTTGGGACAAATTGCTTTGTGGACTATCTGCCTCCGAACTATACATGCGCCAGTTCTGTCCGGCACCCATTCGTTAGTTACCGCTGGGGGCCCCATGCCAAAGGCGACAGCTATCGCTCGTCGCTTTGGCGAGTATAAAATGGTTAACTGTTGTCGAGTGATTCTCCAGACAAGTCTAAGATCAGCATTTCGCACTCGATACCAACGTAGGCAGACGACCTGTTTTAATATGATGCCTTTTCTGTTACACTGGTATAAAAGAGATGAGTATTGCACAAAATTATTATTATTGTTTTTGATTTAATTAAAATGCCATACCATGTTGTTTAATGTTACTATGCTTTGTATGTCCTTTTTTCGTTTTAGAGGCGATTCTTCATGCAATTTTTTCGCCAGAAATTCGTCTGTTTCTTTGAAGCCACAATGAACAATGATTGCGCACGACGTGTTACTGTCGCTGTTTGATTTCTTACGTGAAATGTATGTGATTACCTCAGCAAACACTATGCAGTGTATGAGCTACAGTAACGCATGCACACTGCACATATGGACTTATTGTGAACTTAACGCTTATCGAAAGTGATACTTAAAGTATTCAATTAGACTGAAACCAACGAATCTGACTATATTACAGCCACCCAGAATGGAAGGTCGTAGCAAACGCAAGTGTAAGCAAACGTCTACAATACAAACTACTACAGAAACTTAGCACAGAGGAACTACACTGAAGCGCCATAGAAACTCGTATAGGCATGCGTATTCAAATACAGAGATAAATAAACAGGCAAAATACGGCGCTACAGTCGGCAAAGCCTATATAAGACAAGTGCCTGGCGCAGTTGTTAGACCCGTTACTGCTGCTAAAATGGCAGGTTATCAAGATTTAAGTGAGTCTGAACGTGGTGTTATAGTCGGCGCACGAGGGATGGGGCACAGCATCTCAGAGGTAGCGATGAAGTGGGGATTTTCCCATATGACTACTTCGCATTTGTACCGGAACATTAGGAATCCGGTAAAACATCAAATCTCCGACATCGCTGCGGCCGGAAAAAGATCTGCAAGAATGGGACCAACGACGAGTGAAGAGAATCGTTCAACGTGACAGAAGTGCAACCCTTCCGCAAATTGCTGCAGATTTCAATGCTGGGCAATCAACAGGTGTCAGTGTGAGAACCATTCAACGAAACGTCATCGATATGGGCTTTCGGAACCGAAGGCCCACTCGTGTACGCTTGATGACTGCACGACACTAAGCTTTATGCCTCGCCTGTGCCCGTCAACACCGCCATTGGACTGTTGATGACTGGAAACACGTTGTGTGGTCGGACGAGTCTCGTTTCAAATTGTATCGAGCGGATGGACGTGTAGGGATATGGAGACAACCTCATGAATCCATGGACCCTGCATGTCAGCTGAGGAATGTTGAAGCTAGTGGAGTGTCTGTAATGGTGTGTGGCGTGTGCTGTTGGAGTGATATGGGACCGCTGATACATCTAAATAAGACTCTGACAGGCGATACGTACATAAGCATCCTGTTTGATCACCTGCACCACTCATGTCCATTGCTCATTCCGACGGACTTGGGCAATTCCAGCAGGACAATGCGACACCCCACACGTTCGGACAGTTCCGCTGGCTACCAAACTCCCCAGATATGACCATTATTGAGCATATGTTAGTTACCTTGCCACGTGCTGTTAGAAGAGATCTCCACCTCCTCGTACTCCTACGGATTTATGGACAACCCTACAGGATTCATGGTGTCAATGCCCTCCACAACTACTTCAGGCATTAGTCGAGTCCATGCCACGTCGTGTTGCAGCACTTCTGCGTGTTTTCGGGGCCCTACACGATATTAGGCACGTGTACCAGTTTCTCTGGGTCTCCAGTGTGTATTAATCAGTATGTTTACTTTATAACTGTTCCCGTTGACATGTGGGTTCTACGTGGCATATTCGCAAAACGAACATCTCGAAAGAGGGAGAAGGCTGAATGTATAATGGTTTTCTTCGGATTTCGTTAAAGAATTTCTTCCAGCAATTTTCAGCTCCACAAAGTAAAATGGAAAAAACCTTAGTGTCCTTGTATACACCACGATCTGAACTTACAACCCACACCACCCGTCGCATCATAACGCGTGTGCAAACTATTGAGATAATTAGACACGGCCAGCATGAGCGCTCTCATATTGTATAATCCGTCGTTGACCCTGATAACACAACGTGAAACACAAAAACAGTTATGACTTACGTCGTGAAGTTAGCGGGTCTGCTCAGTGACATACGCGGAAGTAGATACACTCTCGAAGTGTTGCCAAATATTTGCGACGATGTTGCCAATTCTTAGCTGTTCTAGGAGAAGCTACGTAGCGAAATTCTCGACGTGTTCGTCTTGTACTGTTATCTCCTGATAGTTCTAACTTCGCCTTTTATCTATATTTAAGTCACTCAATTGCATTTAATCCAGAATTATTCACATTTTAAGCTTTCCAGTGTGGAAGGGGGCTGTTAATCCAGGTGTTACATGATATTAACGTTGAGATATCTAAGGTAGCGGTAGTTTCGCTCATGGAGGATATGGCGTGTGAAAGATTGAGGTATATAATTTTCAGTCACGATTAGTATTTTCACAAAAAAAAAAAAACGAATAAACACATTGATAGCTTAAACGAAACCTTATTTCAATGATGTAAAAAGCATTTGGAAATCAACCTTGCCACATATAACGAAACAGGAAGATATCAAACACGTTGCAGCTCGAAATTGACTGTGTATTTGGTGTGAATGGAAGCAAGAAGAACCGCAGTTAACTAATTATTCGAAGCCACGCAGTAATCAGTTCATTTCAGGATTAAGAAAAGAAGAAACTGTGAAATATGTTCATTAACAAGGAAACGAAGCTTAATAGTCTGTTAATTGCTTTCTTAACGTGCCTCCATTGTTTGGACTTTAAATAATGAAAAGAATTCAAATTCATGTCACTTACTGTTTCTTCGAAGCATTCTGGCGACATTTATTTGTGTTGCAAATATTTCTTATTATCACTACTAGTTTTTGGCACTGCCCATTCTCAAAAGCATCTATATGGACAAATGTGGAGATATCGTTGTCGTTATTTTAAAAAATCGTGTGTCATTCGTATTTGTGCAGAAATATGAGTGGCACGCGATTTTTGAAACGATGACGACGAAGTGTCCACGTCTGTCACTACAGACGAGCTTGGGAACTGGCAATGCTCGAAACTGATAGTGTAGGTAAAAAACATAGGAAACTCAGCGTGGTGGAACAGTGTCGTTTTTCAAATTTATCCATGTTGTTGCTTGATACTCGGAAAGCAGAACACCATGCGTGCACCGAACGAGGTATTACACTACTGGCCATTAAAATCGCTACACCAAGAAGAAATGCAGATGATAAACGGGTTTTCATTGGACAAATATATTGTACTAGAACTGACATGTGATTACATTTTCACGCAATTTGGGTGCATAGATCCTGAGAAATCAGTACCCAGAACAACCACCTCTGGCCGTAATAACGGTCTTGATACGCCTGGGCATTGAGTCAAACAGAGCTTGGATGGCTTGTACAGGTACAACTGCCCATGCGGCTTCAACAAGGTACCACAATTCATCGAGAGTAGTGACTGGCGTATTGTGACGAGCCAGTTGCTCGGCCACCATTGGCCAGACGTTTTCAATTGGTGAGGGATCTGGAGAATGTGCTGGCCAGGGCAGCAGTCGAACATTTTCTGTATCCAGAAAGGCCCGTACAGGACCTGCAACATGCGGTCGTACATTATCCTCCTGAAATGTAGGGTTTCACAGAATGAAGGGTAGAGCCACGGGTCGTAACACATCTGAAATGTAACGTCCACTGTTCAAAGTGCCGTCAATGCTAACAAGAGGTGACCAAGATGTGTAACCAATGGCACCCAATACCATCACGCACGGTGATACGCCAGTATGGCGATGGCGAATACACACTTCCAATGTGCGTTCACCGCGATGTCGCCAAACACGGATGCGACCATCATGATGCTGTAAACAGCACCTGGATTCATCCGAAAAAATGATGGCGTTCCGTATTACCCTCGTGAACCTAACGATTCCATATTCTGCTAACAGTTATTGGATCTCGACCACGCGAGCAGCAATGTCGCGATACGATAAACCGCAATCGCGATACTCTAAATTCCGACTTTTACCAAAGTCGGAAACGTGATAGTACGCATTTCTCCTCCTTACACGAGGCATCACAACGACGTTTCACCAGGCAACGCCGGTCAACTGCTGTTTGTGTATGAGAAATCGGTTGGAAACTTTCCTCATGTCAGCACGTTGTAGGTGTCGCCACCGGCGCCAACCTTGTGTGTATGCTCTGAAGAGCTAATCATTTGCATATCACAGCATTTTCTTCCTGTCGGTTAAATTTCACGTCTGTAGCACGTCATCTTCGTGGTGTAGCAATTTTAATGGCCAGTAGTGTATTATGAAAGACCGCGCTTCACCGTTAGATTGCAAAATGATTGAAGATCCATAACAACCCTAACAGAGACGGTGAGTATTGCAAGCAATCTCTGACTGACACTGACTGTGTTGGACCAATAAGAACGGCTAGGACCAGACGCGCCATGAGAGAGAGAGCTCTGGCTTCCAGGATTGGGTACTAGAAAGAAAATTACAATTTACACGTATATCTTGCAGGGTCGCAAACAAGCAAGATGTGGATAAGGCCACCAGCGCCACTAAAAACGACTTGGCCCCATAAAGTAGGGAAACACAGAATCGTTCCCTATCGGCGACGGAGCGAATCTTGGAAAAGCCCAAAAACTGACATGGTCACTGCCTAAACTTGGTGGACGACATTTGCATCAACCTTGCCACGGTCAACGTAAACAGAATCTAATCAGCGACCAAGATAATAAGTTCCAACAATATCTTCGTGCTACTGATGTCGACATTACTCTAACGTAAGAAACTACCACCGCGAAACTGTTATAATATGATGAAATACTGAACCACGGCAGAGAAGACTGCACAGCTATATTGTTTCGGGACGGGGCAAACTGAACGCCCGTCGCAATTCTCTAAACAGGTCCCGGAATCGCAACTGATTTCTCAGGCATCCAAATAATAATAATAACACTAATAATAATAATAATAATAATAATAATAATAATAATAATTAATATTATTATTCTCTTTCTTTTCTCAGACGTTATGTCTAGTCAAAAATGGAAAGCGACGCGGACCTTGATCAAGCGTGACATCCTTCTAACTGTACGGTATATGTTACATTGCATTTAGGAACTTTCGGGTAATTGAACATGTATCAATAATTACGGATTTCTGTAGTTGTATATATATATATATATATATATATATATATATATATATATATATATATATATATATATATGTTTGGATGTAGCTGTATTGCGTTGATGTACTGGTGGATATTGTGTGGTATGACTCCTGTAGTTGATAGTATAAGTGGTATAATGTCAACTTATCCTGATGCCACATGTCTTTGACTTCCTCAGCCAGTTGGATGTATTTTTTTCTCCTGTTTTCTTCTGTATATTTGTTGTATTGGGTATGGATATTTCGATTAGTTGTGTTAATTTCTTCTTTTTATTGGTGAGTATGATGTCAGGTTTGTTATGTGGTGGTGTTTTATCTGTTATAATGGTTCTGTTCCAGTATAATTTGTATTCATCATTCTCCAGTACATTTTGTGGTGCATACTTGTATGTGGGAACGTGTTGTTTCATTAGTTGTTGATGTATTATTTTTGTTACATTGTCATGTCTTCTGAGGTATTCTGTATTTGCTAGTATTGTACATCCGCTTGTGATGTGATCTACTGTTTCTATTTGTTGTTCGCAAAGTCTGCATTTATCTGTTGTAGTATTGGGATCTTTAACTATATGCTTGCTGTCATATCGGGTGTTTATTGTTTGATCCTGTATTGCAATCATGAATCCTTCCGTCTCACTGTATATATTGCCTTTTCTTAACCATGTGTTGGATGCGTCTTGATCGATGTGTGGCTGTGTTGGATGATACGGGTGCTTGCCATGTAGTGTTTTCATTTTCCAATTTAGTTTCTTCGTATCTGTTGATGTTATGTGATCTAAAGTGTTGTAGAAGTGGTTATGAAATTGCAGTGGTGTAGCCGATGTATTTATATGAGTGATTGCTTTGTGTATTTTGCTAGTTTCTGCTCGTTCTAGAAAGAATTTTCTTAAAATTGTCTACCTGTCCATAATGTAGGTTTTTTATGTCGATAAAACCCCTTCCCCTTTCCTTCCTGCTTAATGTGAATCTTTCTGTTGCTGAATGTATGTGATGTATTCTATATTTGTGGCATTGTGAACGTGTAAGTGTATTTAGTGCTTCTAGGTCTGTGTTACTCCATTTCACTACTCCAAATGAGTAGGTCAGTATTGGTATAGCATAAGTATTTATAGCTTTTGTCTTGTTTCTTGCTGTCAATTCTGTTTTCAGTATTTTTGTTAGTCTTTGTCTATATTTTTCTTTTAGTTCTTCTTTAATATTTGTATTATCTATTCCTATTTTTTGTCTGTATCCTAGATATTTATAGGCATCTGTTTTTTCCGTCGCTTCTATGCAGTCATTGTGGTTATCCAATATGTAATCTTCTTGTTTAGTGTATTTTCCCTTGACTATGCTATTTTTCTTACATTTGTCTGTTCCAAAAGCCATATTTATATCATTGCTGAATACTTCTGTTATCTTTAATAATTGGTTGAGTTGTTGATTGGTTGCTGCCAGTAGTTTTAGATCATCCATGTATAGCAAATGTGTGATTTGGTGTGGGTATGTTCCAGTAATATTGTATTCATAATTTGTATTATTTAGCATGTTGGATAATGGGCTCAGAGCAAGGCAAAACCAGAAAGGACTTAATGAGTCTCCTTGGTATATTCCACGCTTAATCTGTATTGGCTGTAATGCGATATTATTTGAATTTGTTTGGATATTATGTGTGGTTTTCCAATTTTTCATTACTATGTTTAGGAACTGTATCAATTTAGGACCTACTTTGTATGTTTCCAATATTTGTAGTAACCATGAGTGGGGTACACTATCAAAAGCTTTTTGGTAATCAATGTATGCGTAGTGTAGTGACCTTTGTTTAGTTTTAGCTTGATATGTCACCTCTGCATCTATTATCAGTTGCTTTTTACATCCTCGTGCTCCTTTGCAACAACCTTTTTGTTCTTCATTTATAATTTTGTTCTGTGTTGTATGTGTCATTAATTTCTGTCTAATGACTGAAGTTAATATTTTGTATATTATTGGTAGGCAAGTTATGGGGCGATATTTAGCTGGGTTTGCTGTCTCTGCTTGATCTTTAGGTTTCATATAAGTTATTCCATGTGTAAGTGTATCAGGGAATGTGTATGGGTCTGCAATGTAACTGTTAAATAATTTAGTTAGATGTGAATGTGTTGAGGTGAACTTCTTTAACCAGAAATTTGCTATTTTATCATTTCCAGGGGCTTTCCAATTGTGAGTAGAATTAATTGCTTGGGTGACTTCATGTTGCAAAATTATCACTTCAGGCATTTGTGGTATCATCTTGTATGTGTCTGTTTCTGTTTGTATCCACCGTGCATGCCTGTTATGTTGTACCGGGTTTGACCATATGTTGCTCCAGAAGTGTTCCATGTCTGTTATGTTTGGTGGATTGTTTATTTTAATGTGTGTGTTATCTATTGTCTGGTAAAATTTCTTTTGGTTTGTGTTGAATGTTTGGTTTTGTTTCCTTCTATTTTCACTTTTTTTGTATCTTCTGAGTCGTTTGGCTAATGCTTGTAATTTCTGCTTCTTTTCGTCTAATTGCTCTGTCGCTTCTTGTTGTGAGATTTTACCTAACCTTTTTCGTTTTTTTTCCGAGATTTCATTTCTTATAAATTGTGTTAGCTGTCCGATGTCTTTTCTCAGTTTTTCTATTCTGATCTGTAGCCTGTGTTGCCATGCTGGTTTTGTGGGTTTCTTCTGTGTGTTGGTTGGTTCTGATCTCGGTCTAGTGTGTATATTTAGTGTAGTGAGTGCTCCTATATAAACCAGTAGTTGTAACTCTTCCATAGTTGTGTTTTCATTTATTTTGTTGTGTATGATTGTGTTGATAGTTTTTATTGTTGTTTCGACTTGTGGGTTATTTGGTGGTCTATGCAAGAATGGTCTAATGTCTGTATTTGTGTCTTTGTATTCCATATATGTTAGCTGAAATTTTTCTTCTATATCTAGCATCTGTGTCACTTCGTGTTCTATTTGTGCTTGTTCTGGTGGCTGTCTTAAGATTTCGTTTTCCTCTGATTGTTTAATTGGTGCATGTTGTTCTTTGTTTGTTTGCTCTGGGATGTTTGAGTCCATTACTGTATTTTCTTCTTCTTCTGATTGCACATTATTTTGTTCCAGTATTTGTTGTACTTCTTGTTTGATGTTTTCTAATTCTGACTGGGGTATCCTGTTATTTCTGATTATTACACGGATCTGATCAGCTAGTCGTTGTTCTGTTAAAAATTTTAATTCTGGGTATCTGGTAATAAATGTTGTGTATACTTGTGATCTGTATCCAGTTGTGTTGGTTCCTAGGTTTGTTGCTTGGTAATAACAGAACATGAGGTGTCGATTAACTTCATCTGACCATCTCATCCTCTGTCTTTGTTTTCCTTCTAGGGTGGTTGCAGGAAGCATATCCTGCAAAACACCTCTATTTGGATTTAAATCATTTTCCAGTTGGCTAGCAGTGTCGTTACCATTGTGGGCGGGCATAGGGTTCAAGCGTCGTCCCCGACCATGACGGCGCTTGTCCGAGGCTTCTTTAGTTCTGTCCTGAACCAACTAATCACACTAAAAGGGGGGTTAGCCCTATTAGTGGTTTGTTCTTTTCGTCGCCTTTTACGACTGGCAGAACATACCGGAGGCCTATTCTTTTCCCGGGCCTCCACGGGGATTATTATTATTATTATTATTATTATTATTATTATTATTTACGCACCTCCGGGGACAAACGCCAAGCAAAAAACGCAAAATATTTTTCACCACAGAAATAGGTGGACCTTTAAATAGCAACCGTTCCCTCAATGGTTACCGCCGGGGATTTTAATTGTGTACTTAGTCATATAGACCAAACACCGAATACAAATTTTAGCAGCGAGCTACAAATTTTAATCAGTGGAGTGTAGTTATCCGACACCTGAGGCTAAAATACGCAAACAGGAAGGCTTATTCGTAAACCACAGATAACGCAGCGAGTGGCTTAGACCGCACATAACGTATCACAACTCGCAAACAAAACACATGCGGCAGAATTTTATTCCACAGTCTTTTGAGATCAAATGTTGATGGGGTTGAGACAGCCACCAGCCACAAATTTATATTAAGCTCCTTTATTCAAGAGGTACCGTTACGGGGGTTGGGGTTGTTTGGGGGATGGATCAAACAGCGAAGTCACCGATCTCATCGAATTAGGGAAGGACGGGGAAGGGAGTCGGCCATGCCCTTTCAAAGGAACCATCCCGGCATTTGCCTGGAGCGATTTAGGGAAATCACGGAAAACCTAAATAACAATGGCTGGACTTAGGTTTGAACCGTCGTCCTCCTGAATGCGAGTCCAGTGTGCTAACCACTGCGCCACTGCGCCACCTCGCTCGTTGCATGGTTACCCGTTTCGAATGATTACAATTCATCATCAGACAGCTTTCATACTTTCATTAGAGCATGTGGTGCGTTTTTTATTGATTAGTTGTCCTAAAATATAAATAATACATAATTAAAAGCACGCCACACACATGGTTGCGTTACAGATTTGCATTGGGATATGCAAATTTATGTGTGCAACAATAAGAATGTGGCGAAAACTACGAATATCATTTGTTGGACGAAAACTATGAAAACAAAAACTCCAGACCGACATTTCACGTAAGTCACATCGCAATGCAAATCTGTAACGCAACCATCTGTGTGGCGTGCTTATAATTATGTAGTATTTATATTTTAGGACAGCTAATCAATAAAAAACGCACCACATGTTCTACTGAAAGCATGAAAGCTGTCTGATGATGAATAGTAATGATTCGAAATGGGACAGAAGTAGCTTGGACGCAACACACAGTAGTAACATACAAGACGCTATATTCGAGAGCAGATAGGTCAGAATTCGAACACTGTGGTACCACAATACAAAGACATTCGCTTGTGCCGTGTACATCATTACCGACAGAGGGAAAGAAGGGAAATGGCCGCTACTAACTTTTACGCCGTCCGCCTGACCAACTACCGTTGCACGAGTCCTATTCGGGTTCGATCACGAAAGTGTTAAGGCTAAGAATATCAGCTTGACGAAGAAGCATAGGACCACACGCCAAAAAGTTCAAGAGTTCAAAACGGTGCGCAGGCAGCTTACGGAAAGCTTTCAGAGTAATGGAATTGTTTGCGACACACAGCAGACCATCACACTGGTTATTGCTGTACACTTCGTCTCCTTGTGTTCTACAGAAAGTGTCACCCGGCTAAACAAAGAAAACAAAAATTACTGCAGCTGATAACACGCGACCGATTACCTAACCAATGATGATTATAAAGTATTCGCTAACGTTAACAGTCGACTAAAAACTGAATTGCTGGAGGACTTGAGAACTACGAAAACTCTCAGGACGCAGAATGACTGAGATATTGGCAGACAATCGAAATCTCTTTCATCCCACTTGGGAAACACGGGCAACTTTGCGTATTGATCCGACTACCCACTACCGCTAACAATGCCAAATTCGAAGTAGCGTGCCAATCCCGTAGAGACACGGAAGGAGAAGTGATATAATCCATTTATGCAGCAATACCTTGTACCATGCAGATTATTTGAATAATACGTACTAAGTTTGTTACTTACAGGGTGATTCAAAAAGAATACCACAACTTTAAAAATGTGTATTTAATGAAAGAAACATAATATAACCTTCTGTTATACATCATTACAAAGAGTATTTAAAAAGGTTTTTTTTCACTCAAATACAAGTTCAGAGATGTTCAATATGGCCCCCTCCAGACACTCGAGCAATATCAACCCGATACTCCAACTTGTTCCACACTCTCTGTAGCATATCAGGCGTAACAGTTTGGATAGCTGCTGTTATTTCTCGTTTCAAATCATCAATGGTGGCTGGGAGAGGTGGCCGAAACACCATATCCTTAACATACCCCCATAAGAAAAAATCGCAGGGGGTAAGATCGGGGCTTCTTGGAGGCCAGTGATGAAGTGCTCTGTCACGGGCTGCCTGGCGGCCGATCCATCGCCTCGGGTAGTTGACGTTCAGGTAGTTACGGACAGATAAGTGCCAATGTGGTGGCGCTCCATCCTGCTGAAATATGAATTGTTGTGCTTCTTGTTCAAGCTGAGGGAGCAGCCAACAAATGCTTGCTGGATGCGTGCTACATTTTCATCACTCGTTCTCGGCCGTCCAGAACTTTTCCCTTTGCACAAACACCCATCCTCTGTAAACTGTTTATACCAACGTTTAATACACCACCTATCAGGAGGTTTAACAACATACTTCGTTCGAAATGCACGCTGAACAACTGTCGTCGATTCACTTCTGCCGTACTCAATAACACAAAAAGCTTTTTGTTGAGCGGTCGCCATCTTAGCATCAACTGACGCTGACGCCTAGTCAACAGCGCCTCAAGCGAACAAATGTACAACTAAATGAAACTTTATAGCTCCTTTAATTCGCCGACAGATAGTGCTTAGCTCTGACTTTTGTCGTTGCAGAGTTTTAAATTCCTAAAGTTGTGGTATTCTTTTTGAATCACCCTGTACTTCCAAAACGAATTTTTACTTCGCTGCGGGGTATGTGCTGATTCGAAACTTCCTGGCAGATTAAAACTGTGTGCCAGACTGGGATTCGGATCTGGGACTTCTGCCTTTCACGGAAAAGTGCTCTACCGAATGAGCTATCCAAGCACGATAACAGCTGATAACCCGCGACCTTCGCAGCTTTACTTTCACATGTATACCTCTTCTCCTACCTTTCAAACTTCAGAGAAGTTCTCCTGCATATCTTGCGAGAATGACACTCCTGAAAGAGAGAACAACAGGTAGTGGGGAAGTAAAACTGTGGGGGGGCAGGTTGTGAGTCGTGCTTGGATAGCTCAGTCGACAGACCAAACCTTTATAGTTTTGTTAGGCTTATTTTTTAATTCCGTGTTCTCCAGAACGTTCGTAGACACGCAGGTGGTGAAAAACATTTCTTGAACTGTTTATCGTATGGTGAGGATTGATTGCAGGTGGTCGGCACCGCTAGAAAATTGGACTCTGCCAACGGTTTTCCCTTTCTAAACTCTACACTAAGCTGAAACAAGGCTGCGGCATCTTTTCAAGCTGGTGTGTTGCGTGTTGCCTCACAGGCGAAACGCGCTCGTTTGGCTCCCAGCGAGATTCTTATCAGCAAATTGCGTGCTTGGGGGCTGTACGTGACAGCCCGGAACCGTGTCACAAATGTTGCTTGACAATCTATTCTAAATAAAAAGTACGAAAGCCGGTGATCGAGTAGTGTACTGTTGCTCACGAAGCAGTTACAGTGCCTCACGACTGCACGAGATTGATCGATTGTTCCCGAGTTGCTTCTACTACATTGACAATAGCTTTAGCGATCTATAAGTGCGGTTTACAAAGGCTTTCAACATCCTTCGGCAAGTTTCGTTTCCTTTTTGTATGTAGGAAATCGTGCTGAAAAGTACGGCCTACGAATTTTTGATATAGAACTCAGTTTTTTAAATAAAACAAACGATATAAACGTTCTAAGTCTTTATTTTTATTTTGCGCTAACGACAGTAAGTCAATTATTGTCCGCAAAGTAGTTATAAAATTTTATTGTAATCAAATAGGAAACTTACAAGAACATCATTATTCGACATAGTCTCCTTGCGTTTCAACGCACTTTGTCCATCATTGTACAAGCTTCCTGATGCCCTCATAAAAGAAGGTTCTCGGTTGAGCTGCGAGCCAGGAATGCACCGCTTCTTTCACTGCTTCGTCCGAGGCAAATCGAGGGCCCCTTAATGCCTGTTTGAGTGGACCAAACAAGTGATGGTCAGAAGGGGCAAGATCGGGACTATATGGAAGATCATCCAGTACTTCAGATTTGAGTTTCTGGAACGTTTCAGCAGTATGGGCAGCAGTATGCGGACGGTCATTGTCGTGCAACAGCACAACACCTTTTGACAGCAATCCTCGGTGTTTGCTTCGAATTGCAGGCTTTAGCTTGGCACTAAGCATCTCACTGTAACGTACACTGTTTATTGTTGTGCCCCTTCCCCATAATGTTCCAGTACTGGACCTTATGCGTCCCAAAAAACCGTAAGCATCCGCTTTCCTGCGGACGGCTGAATCTTGAACTTTTTCTTGCACGGCGAATTTGGATGTTTCCATTCCGTATTCTGCCGTTTACTTTCCGGCTCGTAATGATGGATACATGTTTCGTCACCAGTAATGATACTGTTCTAAGAAGTTGTCCCCTTCGTTACCATAGCGATCCAAATGTTTTTTGCACATGTCCAAGCGCGTTTGTTTTGCAACTGTGTAAGTTGTTTTGGGTCCCAGCTTGCACAAACATTATGAAACCCAAGTCTGTTGTGGATGATTCCGTCGGCAGAACAGTGACTAATTTTCAGATGATGTGCAACTTCGTCAATAGTTTATCGTCTATCTAAGAGAATCATTCCACGTGAACGCTCAATGGCTTCTTCATTTGTGGCGGTAAATGATCGTCCGGCTCCTTAACCGTGCGTAACACTTGTGCGACCATTCTGGATTTTTTCAATCCATTCGTAGACACTCCGTTGTGCCAAAACACTTCTACCGTACTGTAGCGAAAGTCTTAGATGAATTTCGACCCCTGGTACGCCTCCCGACCACAAAAAACGGATTACTGAACGTTGCTCTTCCTTGGTGCTAACAGACAGCGGAGCAACCATGATTAACAGCACGGCAGCGATAACGAAACTAACATAGCAGCTTGAAAATTGCAAAGATATAACACAGAAACAAAGCATGCGTCATCGACGTAAAACGACAGTACTACCAAAACAAAGAAAAATATAACTAAATTGCTAATATTTTATTTAGCTTATGGCTCATAACATCACAGTAAAAATTACAGAAACAACACGATTAAAAAAAAATTCACATATGTATAAGCAGAACAATAAATAACAGTTTGCATATAAGGACACCACCAATTGTAAATTTACACTCACAGAAGAGCAATCACAAACAAACGCCCAGTTTAGATAATATGGGCATGGATGTGTGTGATGTCCTTAGGTTAGTTAGGTTTAAGTAGTTCTAAGTTCTAGGGGACTGATGACCTCAGTAGTTAAGTCCCATAGTGGTCAGAGCCATTTGAACCATTTAGATAATATATAGTCGATTGCCTCTTGGATCGTCATTAGGAAATCCCATGGGTCAGCCTCATATGCCCGTACTGGGCATTCCTGCACGATGTGTTTGACCGTCTGTCTCTCAGCGCCACAGTCGCAAGCGGCCAAAGGAAGTTTACCCCATCTGTGTAAAGAGTCGGCGCATCTCCCACAGTTGGTTCTGATGCGATTAAGAGTTGACCAAACTTTGCGAGGGCAATCAAATACTTTTGGTTTGCTAAAGATGCATGGCACACTGTGGCAGTTTACTGCTGTTCTGCTCTCCAATTCCTCTTTGCATCGGTCATTTATTTTAAAGTTGGTTTGGTGCAGCGCCTGTGCGGTCTTTAGTGGAGGATGCCTACACCGGAGTCGGTTTCCTTGGACGTTGTGAGTATCTTCATGGATATGTAATTCAGGGTTGGTCATGATTTTTTGAAATTCTCTAACCAGAGCGTGTTCTCGGCGCAGGTTAGGAGGGGCTATGTTACTGAGAACGGGCAGCCACACTGTAGGAGTTGGCCTGATTGTGCCTGATATAATACTGTTGCATTAAGTTGGCTATCTACCGAGTGTGTGTGTGTGTGTGTGTGTGTGTGTGTGTGTGTGTGTGTGTGTGTTTGCTTGCTGTTAAGCCACACTGGGGCACAGTATTTTGCCACTGGATACACCAAGCCAAGTGCGGATGTTCTCAAGGCAGATGCTGAGGAGCCCCAAGTGGTGCCACAGAGCTTCTGCAATGTCGTTGCGTGTTTTAAGTTTCGCTGCAGTTTTCGTCAGGTGTTCTTTAAATGTTAGTGTCCTATCTAGGGTAACCCCAAGGTACTTTGGTGTTGTTAAAATGGAAGGCAGATACTTCCCTCTTTGTAGCACTAGGTTGTAGCCTCCATTTTCTAAAGTACTCGCTGAGAATCCCTAGGTCACTCGTAAGGATATCTTCGGCATTTTCTATATTTCTGTGGGCTGTTGCCCGAGCCCAGTCGTCAGCATAACCAAATTTGCGCGATCTGGTTGCAGGCATGTCAGCGATGTAAAGGCTGAAAAGAAGGGGCGCAAGGACAGAGCCTTGTGGGAGTTCATTATTCAGTTCCATCTGTTTACTTCTCTCATTCCCCATTATTACTTGGAAGGTTCTATTTGACAACATATCGTCAATGAGGTTGGTTATCTTCTTGCAGGGGACGGCACAGATTAATTTGTACACGAGTCCCTGTTTCCAAACTGTATCATAGGCTGCTGTTAGGTCTATGAATGCTGCAGCTACTTTGTTTCTTCTGCAACCCCGCCTCTATAAATGTGATCAGGACTTGATCTGTACAGCAGCGATAGGGACGGAATACTGCTTGTTCGATAAGGATTTTTTTGAGTATAGTTTGGCCTGTTCTGTTGAGGAGCAGTCTTTCTAGTAAATTATAGACCATACTGAGAAGGGCAATGGGGCGGTAACTCTCTGGTCTATCGCCTGGTTTACCAGGTTTCAGGACTGCGATGATCTTTGCTC
Source organism: Schistocerca nitens (assembly GCF_023898315.1). Taxonomy (NCBI): domain Eukaryota; kingdom Metazoa; phylum Arthropoda; class Insecta; order Orthoptera; family Acrididae; genus Schistocerca; species Schistocerca nitens. The sequence continues at coordinate 526,720,053 of NC_064621.1, read as the reverse complement.
ATTTAAGTGAGGGAGGAATGTTACCCACTTGGAGAATGTCCGTAAAGAACTTAGCCAGCCATTGTTTTGTGTACGCTCCGACATGTATGAGGAACTCAGGGTGGATACCATCGAAAGCCGTAGCTTTGCCTGGTTTAACCTCCTTCAGGGAATTGGTAACCTCCTCGATACGAATATCTGTAACGTTAGTTCGCCTCCACGTGGTGCACCCTGGGTAACGCTTAAAGAACTAACACAACTGGCGGCAGACCGAACGAAGAATTCCTGCCCCACATCACAGTGAAATTGCTGACAAAAATTGACTTATTACTGCGTTAGAAACAACGTTATGTAATCGAGTAAGTATGAATTTGAACAGTTCGTCCACACATTGAACACCCTCTTCTTCGGCATGACAATGTCAGACCACACACGAGCACTGTGGCCTTTGTAACAACCTGACGCCTTGGGCTCACTGTCATCTATCATCTTCCATACAGTTTCCGACTTGGCACCATCCGATTTTCTTCTGTTTCCAAAACTTAAAGAACACCTTACAGGATTTCTCTTCGATAGCGATCAAGCATGTGAGGGTTCCCGCAGTCTTAAAGTATGCTTTTACCTTATACCAGACGGAACCTACACTTCTTCTGGCAGTTTTTCCCATAAAGCAACTTTTACTATGATGAAGAACAGGCTATGCACTCTGGTCACAATCTGGTTTTCCAGATACAACGCGGACTATGTTTACAACTTCGTCGTTTCAAAAGAACTTCTTGTCTGACACATTTCTGCCATCACACTGTTCTTTTCTTTGTTCTGTATTCTTAGATCTGTGTTAACAAGAACCAGGGAACTTCGTCATGGAGGAGTTCCATGGCACGACGGGCGGCGCTGCCGACTCTGAGCGACTACTTGCGATGTTTGAAACTCATCAAAAGGTCGCCTTTCGCCGCCGCACTATACGATAGGAGCACTTCAGACTTATCTAACCCCATCAAGCCCAGTAACGTCCCAATATCTTAACTAACGACAACAATGCTGCTTTAATTTAGCTGAACACCAGGTATAAGCGATTACTCACACTGATAAGGGTACAGCTGTTTCACGAAACTCCTGAAATATTAACCAACGTATCTGTACCCTCACAGGCGGTGCACCGTTGTGCACGGTCAACAAACATTCTACAGTGACGGTATCAACAAACTGGTCTCTCGTTGGGAGAAACGTGTTCCTCGTAGGATGACTATGTTGAGAAATAAATATGTAGATATGAAGAATGAATCATCGCGGAACAAATTCGGAGGCATTGCTTTAAATCACGCTCTTGTAATTCTTGGCAGTTTGAATTACGACCCTTCTGTCGTCTTTGGTCTCTTCGCACCATCGTTTCATTCAGACATCTCGACAAGATTTATCACTCAGTTCCATCACCTCATTTTCAGCGTACTAAGCACACTGTCGCTTGTGCCGAACTAGGTACGCTGCTGGCCGGTAAAATTGCAACGCCAGGATTAATAGCAAATAACGAAGTTTTGCTTATTGTGCGTATACAGGAAGCAGGAAGAAACCATTTGATTTGCGTATGTACCATGTGCGAAATTTAATACAGAGAGATACCATATCTGGGAGAAATAGTGATTCTAAGAGAAACAGTGATTCTAACCTGGCTGGACAACGAGGCGAACTGAGCTTGAATGACGAATACAAGTATCGGGTGGTACAATGAAACTGCAGCTGCTCACGGAGCTGCGATGTGAGCTGTATTCATCATGTTGTTGTTGTTGTTGTTGTTGTGGTCTTCAGTCCAAGGACTACTTTGATGCAGCTGTCCATGCTACTCTATCCTGTGCAAGCTTCTTCATCCCCCAGTACCTACTGCAACCTACATCCATCTGAATCTGCTTAGTGTATTCATCTCTTGGTCTCCCTTTACGATTTTTACGCTCCACGCTGCCCTCCAATACTAAATTAGTGATCCGTTGATGCCTCAGAACATGTCCTACCAACCGGTCCCTTCTTCTTGTCAAGTTGTGCCACAAACTCCTCCCCAATTCTATTGTTGTATACTTGATATTTATGTGTTAATTATTCTGATTTTACGTACGATGCTTCTGACACGATTAAATAAATAAATAAAGTTATGTGATCTACCCATCTAATCTTCAGCATTCTTCTGTAGCACAACATTTCGAAAGCTTCTATTCTCTTCTTGTCCAAACTATTCATCGTCCATGTTTCACTTCCATACATGGCTACACTCCATACAAATACTTTCAGAAACGACTTCCTGACACTTAAATCTATACTCGATTTTAACAAATTTCTCTTCTTCAGAAACTCTTTTTCTTGCCATTGCCAGTCTACATTTTATATCTTTCCTACTTCGATCATCATCAGTTATTTTGCTCCCCAAATAGCAAAACTCCTTTACTACTTTAAGTGTCTCCTTTCCTAATCTAATACCCTCAGCATCACCCTACTTAATTCGACTACATTTCATTATTCTCGTTTTGCTTTTGTTGATGTTCATCTTATATCCTCCTTTCAAGACGCTATCTATTCCGTTCAACTGCTCTTCCAAGTCCTTTGCTGTCTCTGACAGAATTACAATGTCATCGGCGAACCTCAAGGTTTTTATTTCTTCTCCATGAATTTTAATACCTACTCCGAATTTTTCTTTTGTTTTCTTTACTGCTTGCTCAATATACAGATTGAATAACATCGGGGAGAGGTTACAACCATGTCTCACTCCCTTCCCAACCACTGCCTCCCTTTCATGCCCCTCGACTCTTATAACTGCCATCTGGTTTCTGTACAAATTGTAAATAGCCTTTCGCTCCCTCTATTTTACCCCTGCCACCTTTAGTATTTCAAAGAGAGTATTCCATTCAACATTGTCAAAAGCTTCCTCTAAGTCTAAAAATGCTAGAAACGTAGGTTTGCCTTTCCTTAATCTTTCTTCTAAGATAAGTCGTAGGGTCAGTATTGCCTCACGCGTTCCAACATTTCTACGGAATCCAAACTGATCTTCCCCGAGGTATTCATCATATGGCAGCCAAACTTGGTAGGTATTCTAATGCATTAATGTGCAACCGATTTACTCTGGAAAAAAATTAGTTCCAATTTTTGCCACCAGGTACAAGTCTGGCGCTGGATACTGTTTATATGATGGCGGCATTTAATAAAAAAAATCCACATCGTGCCTTCCTCACTTGTTAGACTTTTTCTGCCCATGTGCCATTCATAATCCATTACATAACATGGAAGTATTTCTATGCATCCTTCTTGCAATCACAATACCAGATTTACATCTGATGGCCAAGATTGGAACCAATTTTTTTCCAGCGTAAATCGGTTCCGCATTAATGCAGCAGAATATGTACCAAATTCCGCCGTCATACGATAATTATAGCCCACACTGGATCTCTGCAGCAGCTGTACTTTAATTATAACCACCTGGTCCGTCAGTCTATACTTTTTCAACTGTACCAAAGTTCATATGTTGTTGTCTGGAGACTGGTGGACTAGCGGTCTCTTGGAAACCCATGCCCAGAACGTTCTGACCAGGCAAGAGTCCGAATACCCTCTGTATCGAGATAAGTCAGGACAACACAAGCAACATGCAAGAGCGTTATCTTGTTGAAAGACAACGCCAGAGAGACCTCTAAGATAATGCGCATCCACCGACCGTAAAACGTCAGAGATGTATCGGCTGCTGGCTAAATTATTGTCTATACGACGCAGAGATGATCTTGTTGTGTACCCAGTGGCACACTATAGCTCCACGCCAAGTACTGGGCGCTTATGATGATGACGAATGTCATCTGACAAATGTCGTTCTCCTCTGGTCCTCTACTCAGCGATACGTCCATCGTGATGCTGGGCCTGAAAACCTGAGGGCGCAAGATCAGGCGAATAAGGTGCTTCTCAACCCAAGTCCTGTATAGTGCCTTTTGCTAGCCCAGCAGAAAGCGAGCGGACGAAATCGTGGATTAGCATCACTTCACACAGTCGCCGTTCTTGGACTGCGTCTGCAAGATGTTTCAGTTGTTAACAGTAAATGTCAACAATGATGGTTACACCTCGGGGAAGCAACTCGTAGCACAACACATCGTCCCTCTCTACCAGAAGCATAACATTCTTTTGTGGAAGAGCACAGGTATTTGTACAAAGAGTTGCTGCTCTCTTTGAGCTCAACCATTCCTTTCTTTTCCTTATTTTCGCATTTATCGTCACCAGTATCTATTCAGGATAGGAATGGGCGGTATTGTTCACTAGACAATTAATGACAAGCAAACAGAAACGCTCATATGGCCAACCACAATTTTTTGTGATTTTCACTTAAAGCATGCGGCATCCATACATGTGATTTTTGAACCTTCTTCATTGCATGTAAATGTCGCACGATGGTCGAATGATCATAGATCATCATATTTGCTAGTTCTCGAGTACACTGACGTGGAGCCGGCCGCGGTGGCCAAGCGGTTCTAGGCGCTTCAGTCCGGAACCGCGCGACTGCTACGGTCGCAGGTTCGAATCCTGCCTCGGGCATGGATGTATGTGATGTCCTTAGGTTAGTTAGGTTTAAGTAGTTCTAAGTTCTAGGGGACTGATCTCGGAAGTTAAGTCCCATAGTGCTCAGAGTCATTTTAAACCGACGTGGATCATTGTGTATTAACCCGTTTAAACGCTTTACATCAAACCCCGTAGGTCGTCCTACACGTGAACCAATGGCAGGACGATTCTCTTTAAAACAAGCAAACCATTTATTGCCGTGCTGTGTCCAATGGCATTATCCCCATACGGCGTAAATTTTTCTGGCTGCCTCCGCTACTGTCACCCCTCTACCGAACCCAAAAAGAAGAATATGTCGAAAATGCTCCGATTTCTCCACTTGGCACTCCATTTTCTAGTGTCCACAGCTCCAGAGCTGACATAATGACAGTATGTAAACTCAAATAGTAACAAGTAAAAAATGACAATCGATAACTAAACCTTCAGCAGCCGGATTACCAACATGCAAAAACAAAAGCGCTACGATCTTATGGACCAAAATAACAGTTATCAGGGAGAGATGACATGCAGAGTGGCAACAGCCCTCTAGAAAAAAGGCAGTCTGTTGCAGCTGGTGTCTGTAGAAGTACAATGAGAATGCAGCCCAAGTAAATACTGTGGAACATATTTATTGTATTGTACATTAATTGAAACTCCTCCTTGGACAACGTCAATTCACCAACTGTTCGCAACAGTTCGTGGTTCACACTGAATTCACGCAAATTCGTAAGTGGGCAGATGGCACCTGTGGTGGACGAAGTCAAATGTCCCAGATTTACTTTGGAAGTAGAACAGTACAACGAGAGATAAGGTCGATAACTGTTACCAGAGTCCGGCGCTGTCTCGGGTGTGGATGCCACGTCCTGGCAGTACCTGATGTGGTCACTGGCAGCTCCAAGGGTCGGTGGCGACTGGCAAACGGAGCGGCGTGGAAGGTTCCGAAGGTTTCCTGCGAGAGCTCAGAATGGTGGACTGTGGGCGGTACGAGGGTGCAGTAGGAACTAGTGGCGGCCACGTGATCCGCGGAAGCAAGCAGATCTACTTGTATATACTAAGATGGTATCTGTTCTTTGGGACATGTCCGAAAGAACAGATACGATCTTAGTGTATATGTATAGTTAAGGCTCACCGGGCACTTGACCATCTTCTTCTTCTGTGCGGATGCACAAACAGTGCCCGAACTCTTACGGGAATCGGCAACGCGCCGCCAGTAATGAGTATAATGGGCGGGGGCACTACGAATGTAGTGCGGGACAATACGTTGAGAATGTGGGTTTCGCGGGAGGCGTGCCAGAGATGAATCCCTGCAGTCGCACTATCCTGTGTGTCCTCAGTGGCTCAGATGGATAGAGCGTCTGCCATGTAAGCAGGAGATCACGGGTTCGAGTCCCGGTCGGGGCACACATTTTCATCTGTCCCCGTTGACCTATGTCAACGCCTGTAAGCAGCTAAGAGTTTTCATTTCATTGTAAGATCTATTTGTACCTCAGGTAACGCTCACGATGCCACCTATCGGCTAGCTGAGCGCGCACGACCATTGACCAGTCTTCTGCTTGTGTTGCCCCTCCTCTTTTAGGCCTTTTGCATACCAGAGGTGTAAGACGGGTTGCTGCTTGATAGGACGAATGGCTCGTACGCAGCACAGAGATTATAGCAGATAGTTGCGACCACGTTCTGGCAAGAGAATACCACTCCCTTACATTCAACGACAGTTGCTACGGGAAACATCCACACCACATTGGTTTTGTGCCAGACCCATTACATTGTAGGGGTAAACATGAGGGTGTCAACCATATCTTCCAGAGGTAACACAATTCAGTTGGTAGCTCATGATTTGTGGATTTATGTCATGTTTGTTGAGTCAAGTATATGTCTGTTGGTGGCTGTAAAATTTCCTACTCAGATATGAAGTAAAAAAATAAAAATAAAAAAAGCTCTATGATTCAGGGAAGTGGAAGAGAAATACAAACTTAAAGGTTCTATGATATTGTAATTATGTCAGAAATGGCGCAGGGCTTGCAACAACAATTGAATGGAATGCATAATGTCGTTAAGAGAGATTACAAGATCAACATCATCAAAAATAAAACAAAGGTAATGGACTGTAATGGAATTAAATCAAGCAATGCTGAGGGAATTAGATTACGACATGAGAAACAAAGAGTGGTAGATGAGTTTGCTATTTGTGCAGCAAAATAACTGATGACAGCGGACTTAGAGAGGATATAAAATTCAGATCGGCAAAAGAAAAAAAATAATTTCTGAAAAATAACAATTTTTAACATCTAATATCAATTGAAGATTGAATTACATAACTAAAGGACTTTGTTGCATCACTTGACTAAAAGAAGGGATTGGTCGATAGGATACATCCTGAGGCATCAGGGAATTGTCAACAGAGTTCAAATGGATGTAGCTTGCACTAGTTATGCAGAGATGAAGACGTTCGCACAGGATAGAATAGCATAGTGTTCCAACATACCAGTCTCGAGACTGAAGACCAGCCGGCCGGAGTGGCCGTGCGGTTCTAGGCGCTACAGTCTGGAACCGCGAGACCGCTACGGTCGCAGGTTCGAATCCTGCCTCGGGCATGGATGTGTGTGATGTCCTTAGGTTAGTCAGGTTTAAGTAGTTCTAAGTTGTAGGGGACTGATGACCTCAGATGTTAAGTCCCATAGTGCTCAGAGCCAGCCATTGAAGACCATGACAAAAACAACTCTCAGGTAACATGACGTGACACGGACGGTAGGTAATGTTGTGATTCCTCAAGGCGCATAAATAACTCTGTCGACTTGGACGTGAGCAATATGAGTAAACCTGCTGGTTTACTTTATTACTGCAGGATAACAGTAACGAGAGTGAGGTAGGGTTTCGTAAAGGTCAGGGCATGCGCGGGTTTCTTTTGATGTAGCCATCAATGAAATGGAACCTCTCGTACTAACCTAACTGTCCGTGGATGTCAAGGTTGGCAGTGCCGAAGCCGAAGCTCTGACCGTTCAATGGAATCGCAGTAAATCGACTGTGGCTTTGTCTACGGAGCCAGTGAGTTTATTAGACTGCAGAAAATTTGTATCTGGACGGTCGTATGAAGATGAAGGTTGGCCCCTTCAGATGTCTTGGTGACTGCGCCTTCTTCTCAGTGGTACACCACAAGACGCCTCTCAGCTGTTATTCGGCCAACATCAGAGATTGTTCCGCACACATTCTGTAAAATGAATTAGTGCGGAAGGCACAAGTGTTTCGGAACTTATTCATTCCCAGTTGTAAATAGCACTCTGTAACACGTGACATGTATTTGCGTCTTTTACGACCTAACAACATTGTCACTGTTGAATGGAACATCGTGACTGAATCGTAGAATAGAATATTTCGCACAAAGTAGTCCACATCCCACAACTTCAGGTTGTGGTTGTGATTCCACGCCCTCCAGGGCTGCGCAGCTATTATCGCCACATCAAACTTGGTTTCATTAAAGATTACCAAGCCTCTGAGGCTACCAATGATATTATTATATGAATTAATTTTGACTGTAACTTGATTCGTGATTTTTGTGTTTGTGAGGGAGACACCAAATAGACAGTAATGATGCTCCAGTATAGACGCGCTGTCTATGATTTGTGCTGCTCGGAATTGCAGTTTGCAGTTAATTCATAAGTTACTAATTTTGGCCAGGGTCGCATTTCTCATTGTAAGGTAGCCAATAGTGGTGAACGGTCCTTCGTTCGCGGATCTGCCTGACTGGCGCCAGTGAAGCGGTTTTGGTCGTTATAAGAAGCCAATAACAAAACCCTTCTGAATATAATTTAAAGATTAAAACAGTCTTGATCGCAACTTTTATTATTAGTTCTACATTTTGCTATATATGTACTAATTATAACGATCCCTCTATCTGATAATATATATATTTTCAGAGTCTGAAGATAGTTCTTAAATAGAATCGAAACCGGTCACTCCAATAAAAATAAAAAGTTGCGATCAAGACTGTTTTAATCTTTAAATTTTAATTTCAATAGATCGCTGATAATGTTTTCTAAAAAAAAATTGTACCATCTGAATATCATTTTTCTTTAGAATTCTGTTTACGTGGTCAGCGACCCCGGAAGCTTAACAGAATGAGAAGGTAGTTCCTCGTCATTCCTGTTTACATAATTAATATTTCACTTAAAACCCCTCTCTATGGACAAACTATTATAGCCATTGGCCTTCACTGCGTTACTTAAGAAATCCAACTTCGATTCTAATCAGTTTTCATCGCTGATAAGGGAGGCTCTTTCTGCAGTCAAAACAAAATAAAATACTTTTTCCGACGCAAAACGACAAAACGAATGAATCTGATTATCTCCACACTGTGGGTGTCTCCCCCCCCCCACGCCCCACCCCCCCCCCCCCTCCATGAACCATGGACCTTGCCGTTGTTGCGGAGGCTTGCGTGCCTCAGCGATACAAACGGCCTAGGTGCAACCACAACGGTGGGGTATCTGTTGAGAGGCCAGACAAACGTGTGGTTCCTGAAGAGGGGCAGCAGCCTTGTCAGTAGTTGCAGGGGCAACAGTCTGGCTGATTGACTGACCTGGCCTTGTAACATTAACCAAAACGGCCTTGCTGTGCTGGTACTGCGAACGGCTGAAAGCAAGGGGAAACTACAGCCGTAATTTTTCCCGAGGGCATGCAGCTTTACTGTATGATTAAATGATGGCGTCCTCTTGGGTAAAATATTCCGGAGGTAAAATAGTCCCCCATTCGGATCTCCGGGCGGGGACTACTCAAGAGGACGTCGTTACCAGGCGAAAGAAAACTGGCGTTCTACGGATCGGATCGTCGAATGTCACATCCCTTAATCGGGCAGGTAGGTTAGAAAATTTAAAAAGGGAAATGGATAGGTTAAAGTTAGATATAGTGGGAATTAGTGAAGTTCGGTGGCAGGAGGAACAAGACTTATGGTCAGGTGAATACAGGGTTATAAATACAAATTCAAATAGGGGTAATGCAGGAGTAGATTTAATAATGAATAAAAAAATAGGAGTGCGGGTAAGCTACTACAAACAGCATAGTGAACGCATTATTGTGGCCAAGATAGACACGAAGCCCACGCCTACTACAGTAGTACAACTTTATATGCCAACTAGCTCTGCAGATGACGAAGAAATTGAAGAAATGTATGATGAAATGAAAGAAATTATTCAGATAGTGAAGGCAGACGAAAATTTAATAGTCATGGGTGACTGGAATTCGGTAGTAGGAAAAGGGAGAGAAGGAAACGTAGTAGGAGAATATGGATTGGGGGTAAGAAATGAAAGAGGAAGCCGCCTGGTAGAATTTTGCACAGAGCATAACTTAATCATAGTAAAAGGAGGTTGTATACATGAAACAATCGTGGAGATACTAGAAGGTATCAGATAGATTATATAATGGTAAGACAGAGATTCAGGAACCAGGTTTTAAATTGTGAGGCATTTCGAGGGGCAGATGTGGACTCTGACCACAATCTATTGGTTATGAACTGTAGATTAAAACTGAAGAAACCACAAAAAGCTTTGAGGGATGAAATAGTGAAGGCAGCAGAGGATCAAGTAGGTAAAAAGACGAGGGCTAGTAGAAATCCTTGGGTAACAGAAGAAATATTGAATTTAATTGATGAAAGGAGAAAATGCAAAAAATGCAGTAAATGAAGTAGGCAAAAAGGAATACAAACGTCTCAAAAATGAGATCGGCAGGAAGTGCAAAATTTCTAAGTAGGAATGGCTAGAGGAAAAATGTAAGGATGTAGAGACTTATCTCACCAGGGGTAAGATAGATACTGCCTACAGACAAATTGAAGAGACCTTTGGAGAAAAGAGAACCACTTGTATGAATATCAAGAGCTCAGATGGAAACCCAGTTCTAAGCGAAGAAAGGAAAGTAGAAAGGTGGAAGTATATAGAGGGTCTATACAAGGGCGATGTACTTGAGGACAATATTATGGAAATGGAACAGGGTGCAGATGAAGATGAAATGGGAGATACGATACTGCGTGAAGAGATTGACAGAGCACTGAAAGACCTGAGTCGAAACAAGGCCACGGGAGTAGACACCATTCCATTAGAACTACTGACAGCCTCGGGAGAGGCAGTCCTGACAAAACTCTACCATCTGGTGAGCAAGATGTATGAGACAGGCGAAATACCCACAGACTTCAAGAAGAATATAATAATTCCAATCCCAAAGGGAGCAGGTGTTGACAAATGTGAAAATTACCGAACAATCAATTAATAAGTCACAGCTGCAAAATACTAACGCGAATTCTTTACAGGCGAATGGAAAAACTGGTAGAAGCCGACCTCGTGGAAAGTTTGGATTCCGTAGAAATATTGTAACACATGAGGCAATACTGATCTTACGACTTAGAAGATAGATTAAGGAAAGGAAAACCTACGTTTCTAGCATTTATACTTTTGCCTTTCGACAATGTTGACTGGAATACTCTCTTTCAGATTCTGAAGGTGGAAGGGGTAAAATACAGGGAGCAACGGCTATTTACAATTTGTACAGAAACCAAATGGCAGTTATAAGAGTCGAGGGGCATGAAAGGGAAGCAGTGGTTGGGAAGGGAGTAAGACACGGTTGTAGCCTCTCTCCGATGTTATTCAATCTGTATATTGAGCAAGCAGTAAAGGAAACAAAAGAAAAATTCGGAGTAGGTATTAAAATCCATTCAGAAGAAATAAAAACTTTGAGGTTCGCCGATGACATTGTAATTCTGTCAGAGACAGCAAAGGACTTGGAAGAGCAGTTGAACGGAATGGACAGTGTCTTGAAAGGAGGATATAAGACGAACAATAACAAAAGCAAAACGAGGATAATGGAATGTAGTCGAATTAAATCGGGTTATGTTGAGGGAATTGGATTAGGAAATGAGACACTTAAAGTAGTAAAGGAGTTTTGCTATTTGGGGAGCAAAATAAATGATGATGGTCGAAGTTGAGAGGATATAAAATGTAGAATGACAATGGCAAGGAAATCGTTCCTGAAGGAGAGAAAGTTGTTAACATCAAGTATAGATGTGTCAGAAAGTCGTTTCTGAAACTATTTGTATGGAAATGAAACATGGACGATAAATATTTTGGACACGAAGATTCAAATGGTTCAAATGGCTCTGAGCACTATGGGACTCAACATCTGAGGTCATCAGTCCCCTAGAACTTAGAACTACTTAAACCTAACTAACCTAAAGACATCACACACATCCATGCCCGAGGCAGGATTCGAACCTGCGACCGTAGCAGTCGCGCGGTTCCGGACTGACCCCCTAGAACCGCTAGACCACCGCGGTCGGCTGGATAAGAAGAGAATAGAAGTTTTCGAAATGTGGTGCTACAGAAGAATGCTGAAGATTAGATGAGTAGATCACATAACTAATGAGGCGATATTGAATGGAATTGGGGAGAAGAGGAGTTTGCGGCACAACTTGACAAGAAGAAGGGACCGGTTGGTAGGACATGTTCTGAGGCATCGAGGGACCACAAGTTTAGCATTTGAGGGCAGCGTGGAGGGTAAAAATCGTAGAGGGAGACCAAGAGATGAATACACCAAGCAGATTCAGGAGGATGTAGGTTGCAGTAAGTACTGGGAGATGAAGAAGCTTGCACAGGTAGAGTAGCATGGACAGCTGCATCAAACCAGTCTCAGGACTGAAGACAACAACAACAACATTGGGTGTCTATGAAATGACGTGTATCTGCGTCATATTGCTTATAGGCGTAACGGGAAGGACTGTTAATGAACGTATTAAGGAACGTCAGCACCACACGTGGATAAAACAAAGTGTGAAATCTGCAGTAGCGCAACAATACGATAACAGAGTCAATGCCACATATTTCAATAACGTACGTCTAATGGCTAAGGAAACAAACATTTATGGAAGTAACGTCCTAGAAGCGTCTGAAGTTTCTAAGAACGTATGTAACTTCAGTAGAGAAGACAGCTCTAGTCTTCCGGCTTCTTGGTTCCCCCCCCCCCCCCCCCATCAAAAAGCGAACACGAGACCGCGATGTACGATCAATACAAATAATGTCCAGGAGGCCTGCTCTGCCGACAGTAGGGCACTGCCGGAAAAAATTAGTACACCTTGAAAGACAACATCGATTTTAATTCGAAGACAGCATATGCCACCTGAAGGATTCCATTTGTAGTGATAATGGTTTCAACGCCGTCCGCTAACACATCTGTGTCTACCCTTTAATAGGGAAAGCTCATAGCCAGAAGGCTGTTGGAGTGCAGAAGTTTGAAGCTAACAATCAACCACACGACGTAGACGCACTCGTACTTCCTATTGCCAGCTGAGAGAGTTCGGAAGGGGTCAAATTGTAGCCTCCACAGTGGTGGATGGTCTTTTCGGAGAATTGCCACACAAGCTGGACGTGCTGCGTCAGTTGAGCAACGACGCAGGTACCAGTGGTCACGTGAACATTCTCACACACCTAGACGAGGTTGAGGACGTCCACCCAGCACAGACGCCCGCCAGGATCGTGGGATCGTGAGGGCAGCAATGGCAGATCGTATAGCTACCACAGCATAGAGAAGAGGGCTTGTGAGCGCAGACGTGCCAATACGAACTGTTGCGACCTGACTATTAGCAGTGGTACTACTGGAACGCACACCCATAGGCCGTCTTTGCCGATAAAACTGATTCTGCCTACATGCAAGCGACCGTCGTTCGCTTGTACAATGCAGACCTGGTGAGCGCTGTCTCATTGAGTGCCTTCATCGAAGACGCACTAGCCTCACCCCAGGCCTTAGAGACTTGAGTGTGATAAGCTATAGCTCTCATTTCACCTTTGGTGTTTCTTGGGGAAAGGGGATCTAAATGGTTCAAATGGCTCTGAGCAGTATGGGACTCAACTTCTGAGGTCATCAGTCCCCTAGAACTTAGAACTACTTAAACCTAACTAACCTAAAGACATCACACACATCCATGCCCGAGGCAGGGTTCGAACCTGCGACCGTAGCGGTCACGCGGTTCCAGACTGAAGCGCCTAGAACCGCTCGGCCACACTGGCCGGCAAGGGGGATCTAATCAGCGTTTGATGTGTGCAGAATGTTGTTAGGCTCGTTCTTTTACTGTTCTTGCACAGGAAGGTGATGTGTCTTTCCAACAGGATAATGCTCGCCCACACACTACCCATGCAACTCAACGCGCTCTCCAAGACGTGCAGCAACTTCACTGACCAGCACGATCTCTGGACTTGTCTCCAATGGAGCATGTATAGGATACGATGGAACAAGAAATGACTCCTGTGACTCATCAGCCAATAACTCTCACAGAGCTACGTGAACAAGTCGAGTAGGCTTGGCATAACGTATCCCAGGACAGTATTCGCCATCTGCACTATCGACTGGATGTCAGGATCAGCTCTTGCATTGCCATCCATGGAGGCTACACTATGTACTAATATGGGTGTTTCAGCATGGGTACCTCAGAAACCGCTTATACTATTAATCTGTAAATGCAGTCATTTCATGTAGTCCATTGCACTGTCTTAAAAATAAACCGTGAGTGAACTAGAATCCTCTAAAACGGTGTACTGATTCCCCCCCCCCCCCTCATCTTACTCTACCCATTTCAGTTCTATCCAATGACGGTGGCCCACCAATAGTAGGAAGAATAATTTTAACCAATAACTTTTCTCCAACAAAATGCGGGAAAAATCTGTTTCTGTCCAATGACAATGGTGTACCAATGATACAAAAGGAATTTTACCTAATAATCCCACTTCTCCAGCATAAACGCGGGAAACATCTTTGTTTATTAGACAACGCGACAGTGGCCTCTCACAGTGTTCAGTCAGCCGTGGACACCACAAGATCCTGAAGAAGATCCCAGCAGAGGAGTCGAAACGTCGATGGTACACGAGTAGAAGGAATATGACGCGGCTTAATAATACAGGAGATTTTACCTTCAGTGACAACGGCCACGAAAACCTGAAGAGTTACGTACCAAACTTCGTGGCAGATTAAAACTGTGTGCCGGAACGAGACTCGAACTCGGGACCTTTGCCTTTCGCGGGCAAGTGTCCTAGGAAGTTTCATATCAGCGCACACTCGGCTGCAGAGTGAAAATCTCATTCTGGAAACTTACATACCAGTTAATGTTCACGGTAACCTGCAAGTTTAGGCCCAGGTACTGGGACGCACATCATCAAAGAATCTCCTCTGGCCTCTGCTACGCCCTCCACACACTGCAGGTTAAACGCATATTTGAGCCTTCGGTGGACTTGGAAAAAGAGGCAAAATCGCGTCTCATCGGAGCAAACTTCTCGCCGCTATTCAACTGCTTCACAGTTTGTGTTGTCTGCCTCATAGAGGACGTGCGGCCTTATGTTCAACATCTACATTTATACTCCACAAGCCACCCAACGGTGTGTGGTGGAGGGCACTTTATGTGCCACTGTCATTACCTCCCTTTCCTGTTCCTGTCGCGTATGGTTCGCGGGAAGAACGACTGCCGGAAAGCCTCCGTGCGCGCTCGAATCTGTCTAATTTTACATTCGTGATCTCCTCGGGAGGTATAATTAGGGGGAAGCAATATATTCGATACCTCATCCAGAAACGCACCCTCCCGAAACTGGACAGCAAACTACACCGCGATGCAGAGCGCCTCTCTTGCAGAGTCTGCCGCTTGAGTTTGCTAAAATCTCCGTAACGCTATCACGCTTACCAAATAACCCTGTGACGTAACGCGTTGCTCTTCTTTGGATCTTCTCTATCTCCTCTGTCAACCCTACCTGGTACGGATCCCACACTGATGAGAAATACTCTTGGTCGACGAGTGTTTTGTAAGCCACTGTCCGCTGTCAGCAATGGTATTTTACGAGATACGCGGTAATAAATGTCCATCGCATGCGGGTCCCTTCGCAATCTTCTCTCATAAACTGGTTGAAACACAGTTGAGTTCACTGACAGTAGAAATTCCTGTCGTATCTGGAACAGTCGTTGATAAGGCGTGACACTCGACTCCAAGCCCTGTCACTTCCGATCTTTTCACGCTGTTCGTAGACTACAGGGTGTTATGAAGTTTAGGCTAGTACGTCATTATAGACATACTGGACAGTCCAGACTGATACACCAGGAAATCAGACAACTTCACGGTGTCTTCACTGATACATCCGAAAACAATAGCTCCTTTATGTCATATCTCTACATCGACACATCTCAGTGCGCTGAGGCCGCGCGGGGTAGCCGCGCAGTCTAAGGCTCCTTGCCGCAGTTCGCGCGGCTCCCCCCTTCGGAGGTTCGAATCCTTCCTCGGGCATGGGTGTATGTGTTGTCCTCAGCGTAAGTTACTTTAAGTTAGATTAAGTAGTGTCTAAGCCTAGGGACCGATGACCTCAGCAGTTTGGTTCCATTGGAATTTACCACAAATTTAAAAAATGTTTTCACTGCGCTGATCCCATTGAAAGACCCCCCCCACATATACAGGGTGAGTCACCTAACGTTATCGCTGGATATATTTCGTAAACCACATCAAATACTGACGAACCGATTCCACAGACCGAACGTGAGGAGAGGGGCTAGTGTAATTGTTTAATACAAACCATACAAAAATGGACGGAAGTATGTTTTTTAATACAAACCTACGTTTTTTTAAATGGAACCCCGTTAGTTTTGTTAGCAGATCTGAACATATAAACAAATACGTAATCAGTGCCGTCTGTTGCATTGTAAAATGTTAATTACATCCGGAGATATTGTAACCTAAAGTTGACGCTTGAGTACCACTCCTCCGCTGTTCGATCGTGTGTATCGGAGAACACCGAATTACGTAGGGATCCAAAGGGAACGATGATGGTCCTTAGGTACAGAAGAGACTGGAACAGCACATTACGTCCACATGCTAACACCTTTTTATTGGTCTTTTTCACTGACGCACATGTACATTACCATGAGGGGTGAGGTACACGTTCGACGGGCGTTTCATAGGACGTGGGGGACGCATAAATTGGCCAGCTCGTTCTCCTGATCTTACACCTCTGGACTTCTCTCTGTGGGGTACGTTAAAGGAGAATGTGTACCGTGATGTGCCTATAACCCCAGAGGATATGAAACAACGTATTGTGGCAGCCTGCGGCGACATTACACCAGATGTACTGCGGCGTGTACGACATTCATTACGCCAGAGATTGCAATTGTGTGCAGCAAATGATGGCCACCTCATTGAACATCTATTGGCCTGACATGTCGGGACACACTCTATTCCACTCCGTAATTGAAAACTGAAACCACGTGTGTGCGTGTACCTCACCCCTCATGGTAATGTACATGTGCGTCAGTGAAAAAGACCAATAAAAAGGTGTTAGCATGTGGACGTAATGTGCTGATCCAGTCTCTTCTGTACCTAAGGACCATCATCGTTCCCTTTGGATCCCTACGTAATTCGGTGCTCTCCGATACACACGATCGAACAGCGGAGGAGTGGTACTCAAGCGTCAACTTTAGGTTACAATATCTCCGGATGTAATTAACATTTTACAATGCAACAAACGGCACTGATTACGCATTTGTTTATATGTTCAGATGTGCTAACAAAACTAATGGGGTTCCATTTAAAAAAAACGTAGGTTTGTGTTAAAAAACACACTTCCGTGCATTTTTGTATGGTTTGTATTAACCAATTACACTAGCCCCTCTCCTCACGTTCGGTCTGTGGAACGATTCGTCAGTATTTGATGTGGTTTACGAAATATATCCAGCGGTAATGTTAGGTGACTCACCCTGTATATGCCATTTCACAGTCATGGCTTAAGCCAGCGGTGGAGGGTCACGTGACCGTCTGGTACCAGTTTCACGTCATCTCAGCCACTGCAAAGCGGCCATTGGCTCTTTCCAGGAAGTGACTAATAATTTTTTAAGAGAACTTAACATGCAGATTGAATAATTAACGACACAATCTTTCTGGAGGAAAAAAAACCTATTGCGTGACAGTGGAACTCGTACGTGGAGGGCGTGCTGAAAATTTATGCCTCCGTATTTTTATTCTGTTGTCAATAGCGGCTGAGTTATTGCGTGTCTTGCATATGAGGGCTGTTCATTAAGTATCAAAGCTTAATTTTTACTGTTGAAACTAACAATGGTATCGGGACGCGCGCCCTCTCCATGTTTGTAGGCATATGTAGTGCGCAAGCCTGATTTTCCTCCACTACTACGGAAACAAACTTACCACTCACTGGCTTGTCGTTGGGAAGTGAACACTTGTAAGTGGTAGTCGACGGATTTTGTGTCGTGGGCAAAATGGCACAAAAAGTGGAACAACGTTGTTGCATCACATTTTGTTTTAAGCTTGGCGGTTCTCAATTTGCAACAATCCGAAAAATTCGAAAAGTGTTTGGGGACGAATCAATGGATAAAGGAGCGCTTCCAAGATGGCCGCCCCTTAGTGAAGAGTGGAGAACGTTCAGGTAGGCCCTCAACATACACAAATGAGGTTGTTCTAGATCGCTTAAGGACGCTGGTGATGCAGGACAGACGAATGATTGTCAGAGAACTTGCAACGAGGTGAAAATTAGTATTCCGTCCTTTCATTCCATTTTAAAGGAACATGTGCACCTCAGGAGGATATCAGCATAATTCGTTCCAAACATTCTAACAAACGACCAGTAGCAAATTCATTCGGTGACCGCACAGGTTACGGTGTATACTGTGAGCAGTAATCTCAACGTTCTTAATACAGTGATCACTGGCCACGAGTCCTTGGGCTTACGACTACTACCCAGAAACAAAGTTCCCGAGATCTAAAAAGTGAGGCACGTCCGTAGCAATGTGAATGTCTTGTCGACCGTATTTTATGAGTCCAGCGGCTTGGTCCATCAAGCGTACACCCCAGAAGGTACTAATGTCAACAAGGCGTACTACCAAGTGGTTCTGAGTCGCCTTATAGGCAGCAGGCAGCTGGCATCTCCACCACGGTAATGGACCCGCCCATCGTTCTCAATTAATTCAGTGTTTTTGGCCAAACAAAACACGGCTGTGCTTTCTCAGCCCCCCCCCCCCATTCCACTGACCTAATGCCGAGTGACTTTTAGCTTTTAACAAAACTGAAAAATACTCTGAGAGGGACCAGAATTCAGAACTTGGAATACATTATGCAGAACTCGACAGAACACCTTAGCAAAAGAGGCTTTCCAGCAATGGTTCTAGCAGCGGCAGCAGCGAAGAGAGAAGTGCTTAGAAGCAGAAGGGAACTACTTTGAAGGTAACTAGTGACAAACAACTGTATTTGAACAAAGACAGATACTTTTTGAAGAGCCTCGTCTTACTCGGACGACTTTTCCTACTTCGTTGAGACGAGATGCAATACCCTGCCTCTAGAGGGCTCCGAATTGTAGCGCGTAATGTGGCGGCGTGTAACGTAACTATACAGATGCGTGAGAAACAGCGTGCTGTAATCGAGTTTCTAACGGCAGAAGATGTGTCTATAGAAGAGTGAAAGCTGTGTACATTGGTGATTGTGTGAATATTAGTAATGTGAACGCTGGGTCGTTTGTGCTAATAACGAAGGAAACGGTGGTGCTCACCTCAGTGTGTGTGACAGAGGAACACCAACGCCAAAAATGTTACATACTATGCCATCATTAAAATCATGCTCCCAGTGTTTTGTTGTGCTCATACTCAGTGTTCTGGGGTGTCCAAGGTGTGACGCATTTGGAATTCGTGCCTGAAGGCGCCACTGTGGACTTTGCAAGGTGCTGCGAGACCGTCAGAAAACTGAAAGCACGAATTCGAAGGGTTCGTTCATACATGGGCATCCCCCTGCACCGTGACAATGCCAGATCACACGCGACCACTACGACATCCCACACCTTGGTTCACTGTCATCGATCATCCTCCATACACTCCCGACTTGGTCTCATCAGGTTTACTTCAGTTTCCAAAACTTCAAAAACACCTTCGAGGACGTCAGTTCCATACTGATGAAGCGGTGCAAGCAGAGGTGAGGTTGTGGCTCCGCCAACCAAGTCAAACGTTCCACACCGACGGTATCAACAAAGTGGTCTCTCATTGGGAGAAATGTTTCTTTCTCAGCGTGACAATGTTGAGGAAATAAATATGTAGACGTGGAGAAAAAAAAGGATGTAGTATGATGATAAATATTGTTTCATTCAAAAAGCTTTTAAGTGTTTTCACACAAACAATTCGGAGGCATTACTTTTCACCATGCCGTCGTAATAACTTGAACTAACTCGGCAGATTGAATAATTAACTATATAAATCAGCCGGCCGTTGTGGCCGAGCGGTTCTAGGCGCATCAGTCTGGAACCGCGCGGCCACTACGATCGCAGGTTCGAATCCTGCCTCTGTCATGGATGTGTGTCAGGTCTTTAGGTTAGTTAGGTTAAAGTAGTTCTAAGGCTAGGGGACTGATGACCTGAGATGTTAAGTCCCATAGTGCTCAGAGCCATTTGATATAAATCACTGGGGAAAAAATTATTCCATGACAGTCAAACTGATACTAGTTTTTAATTTAGTCTCAATCTGTATTTAAGCATTCAGCTCATGCCGTGTAAGCTTTCCAAATTCAACGATGAAGATAACTTGAACTTGGTGTCTGAGCCACTCATTTATAGCTTCTTTATTTTCTGCTAACTGACAAACCCGGAATCGCAAGGTTATTCACTTTACCAATATTCTGTCAGAAACGAAGCATTATACAGGGAGTTCAAAACTTCAGTGACCAAAGTAACAGGGATGATAACGGGTACGAATACAAATGAATTTCGCAAAGCAACCATGTGGCGGAAACTCATAGTGTTGTTGGAGTACTGAGTATACAGGAAGATATTGTGTGTGTTTGGGAAGTAACAGTGTCAAATATTTTTCGTTGCTTCATTGTTCAGATCACTGTTTCATTGCAATAAATGTTCAAACTAAGTACCATTAACCTCGACGCAGAGCCAGTATCAACGTAGCAGGAAGTCCTGTCTTCGCTGGGAAATGCGCGGCGTGCTCTGTATTTGTGTGGCTGCTGCTAGAACTATTGCAACCAATTCCGCGTCCGAGTCAACGGGATAGAATACACCCCGGCTTTCATGTAGCCCACTGGGTGCTGTGTGCTGTCCTTAGGTTAGTTAGGTTTAAGTAGTTCTAAGTTCTAGGGGACTGATGACCATGGATGTTAAGTCCCATAGTGTTCAGAGCCATTTGAGCCATTTTTTATGTAGCCCCAGAGGAAGAAGTCTAATGGGGGTGAGGTCCGGGATTCTTGCAGGCTAATGTAAACGTACTTACCGGACTGTCGGCCGATTGCCAAAAGCGCTGGTTATTACTGCTCGAACTGGTTTTGCAATATGCTCTGGGGCCCCACCATGATGAAACCACGTCCTTCTGCCTTCAGACGCACCGTACACAAGGTGCATGTCTCACTTTTTTCCCCATGTGTAGCGCTGCCCGTCCAGATTCGCACATTGTGTCTGTTCACTTCACCATTAAGAAAAAAATGTTACTTCATCACTGAAAACAAGTTTCGCACTGAACGCATCCTCTTCCATGAGCTGTTGCAACCGCGCCGAAAATTCAAAGCGTTTGACTTTGTCATCGGGTGTAAGGGCTTGTAGCAATTGTAAACGGTAAGGCTTCTGCTTTAGCCTTTTCCGTAATATTTTCCAAACCGTCGGCTGTGGTACGTTTAGCTCCCTGCTTGCTTTACTCGTCGACTTCCGCTGGCTACGCGTGAAACTTGCCCGCACGCGTTCAGCCGTTTCTTCACTCACTGCAGGCCGACCCGTTGATTTCCCCTTACAGAGGCATCCAGAAGCTTTAAACTGCGCATACCATCGCCGAATGGAGTTAGCAGTTGGTGGATCTTTGTTGAACTTCGCCCTGAAGTGTCGTTGCACTGTTATGACTGACTGGTGTGAGTGCATTTCAAGCACAACATACGCTTTCTCAGCTCCTGTCGCCATTTTGTCTCACTGCGCTCTCGAGCGCTGTGGCGGCAGAAACCTGAAGTGCGGCTTCAGCTGAACAAAACTTCATGAGTTTTTCTACGTATCTGTAGTGTGTCGTGACCATATGTCAATGAATGGAGCTACAATGAATTTATGAAATCGCTTCAATCATTTGTAATAGCCCTGTACAGTCGGTGTGATATTATCCCAAACACTTTCTGTACGCTAGACGCAGCTGCTTTGTGTGACTACAACGCAATTTTGTAAACGTCTCTATGGCAACGCCTCTTCATAGCTCTGTAGAAGTCTGTTTTCGCCTATAGCCGTTTGCGCTTCGCATTTGAAAGCTGTCAAAAGCGCTGCCTGATGTCAGGGATTACCTCAAGTTGGCTAAATTGTAGGAGTTTATTAGTACTACAGAAGAAGTGTATTAAAACTTCATGCATGATGCTGAATTTTTTCGTGCATCTCATTGTTTATGACGTCATACTTCCTGAATTATGATCGGTATATGGTTCTTACCACAGCGATTGCTGCCTGACAGTAAGTGATGTGTGTAACAAGCTTGGTTGAAATCGGTCCAGTGGTTAGAAAGAGAGCTGGAAGAAAACACACACACACACACACACACACACACACACACACACACACACACACACCACATTGCGAAGTGCAAACGGCTGTAGGTGAAAATAATAGTCGTCTATAGAGCTATGAAGAGGCGTTGCCGTAGAGACCTTTAAAAAATCGCGTTGTAGGCGCGCGCTCACACACACATTTTTATAATGTGTATGGATTTATTTGTTTGACTTTTTGTCGGATTTCACAAAACAGTCAGACAAAATTTGAATATAAGAATATGAACACACTTTCTCAACAAATAACAAGATTAATACACGTACGAAAGAGCCCTATTTTGCTCGGGTACTCATTATGCTACGTTGCAACTAAAACACCAATTTGCTTGTGAAGTGTTAAATATTATGTAACGAAATAGTTTCACTGAGAGTTGCATGGTGTTGATGTTTCTCCGTAGTAGATCACCGACTGCACTGTAGTGCTGGGTGTCGATCGCCGCTGATGTATGGTGTTGATGCTTCAGTTCAATAAGAGTAATGAAAATCTGAGAGTTTCAAAATGTTATCATCCCCGAAAGAAATGTTGACACACTATCAATAAACGGTTACCTTCGATGCCAGATGAAAAGATTTGAACGAACATCGTACTGACTCTGACACGGTTGATCGTTGTGAAACTTCCACGCGCTCCGAATTCGTGGAACCGAACTGGGATGACATAACTTCAACCCATTCAGAGCTACTAAAACAAGTTTAAGTAGTGAAAAGCAAAATGATAAAGCTGTTTTTTTTTAACAATGCCTTGTATACTAGTTGTTTACTTTTGAAACGGAATAATGTGTGTGTGTGTGTGTGTGTGTGTGTGTGTGTGTGTGTGTGTGTGCGCGCGCGCGCGTGTTACGGGACTCAACTGCTAAGGTCATCAGTCCCTAAGCTTACACACTATTTAACCTAAATTATCCTAAGGACAAACACAGACACCCACGCCCGAGGGAGGACTCGAACCTCCGCCGGGACCAGCCGAAACGAAATAGTAAAATAAAACTGTATATTGGCCGAATGGTCTGTGCTGTCGCGGCGAGACAAGTTATCGTTCTATATAAATAGACTTATCCTCGTTCGATACACACTGTAAAAACTGGGCCCACTATCTTATCGACGCAGCACCGTATTTCTCAGTATATCCTGCCACTCCCGGTCCCTAACGGGAAGGGAAACGGGAAAGGTATGCAAACAGATGGAGCTCCACGCATTCGCCGCCGGCTCTTCTCAACCACGTAGGATGGAAAAACTATTTCTGAAACGTCAGCCACAACGCCAGTTACCTTTTTAACGAGGACTTAACGAATTTATTTATTTATTCATTCACCGTGTTCCGTAGGTATCATTAAAAGGAGAAATTTCAGGTATGTGAAACGAATTGATGTATCCATTAACAAAGGACAAGCAAATCATAGGAACGAAATCTGCGTGCTGTATTAAAATTAACTATCACTGCACGTCTTCATGCTATTCATGCATACACCAGATACATTTATTAAAATAAAATATAAATAAAGCAGCTACTTTTAAAAAGGCTGCTCCTTCCGTATTTAAGCTACACAACTGCTAGACATAGTGTAACAGAGCGACGTTGTAGAAATTTGGTAGCTTGTGGAGGATGAAATTCGGAACGATTTGTTATGAGGAAACTATAGTCGGAAACAGCTACCACCGGCCCGTTGAAAAGGCTGGTTTGATGCAACTCTCCATGTTGTTAAACTTTCCTGCGCAAACCTCTACAAATCTGCAAAAATACTGCAACCCCTATACAGGGAGGGGGGGGGGGTCCATTGACAGTGACCGGGCCAAATATTTCACGAAATAAGCATCAACTACAAAGAACGAAACACGTCTAGCTTGAAGAGGGAAACCAGATGGCGCTATGGTTGGCACGCTAGATGGCGCTGCCATCGGTCAAACGGATATCAACTGTGTTTTTTTTTAAATAGGGACCCCCACTTTTTATTACATATTCGTGTAGTACGTAAAGAAATATGAACGTTGTAGTTGGACCACTTTTTTCGATTTGTGATAGATGGCGCTGTAATAGTCACAAACGTATAAGTACCTGGTACCGCGTAACATTCCGCCAGTGTCGACGGTATTTGCTTCGTGATACATTACCCTTGTTAAAATGGACCGTTTACCAATTGCGGAAAAGGTCGATATCGTGTTGATGTATGGCTATTGTAATCAAAACGCCCAACGGGCGTGTGCTATGTATGCTGCTCGGCATCCTGGATGACATCATCCAAGTGTCAGGACCGTTCGCCGGATAGTTACGTTATTTAAGGAAACAGGAAGTGTTCAGCCACATGTGAAACGTCAACCACGACCTGCAACAAATGATGATGCCCAAATAGTTGTTTCAGCTGCTGTCGCGGTTAATCCGCACATAAGTAGCAGACAAATTGCGCGAGAATCGGTAATTTGAAAAGCGTCGGTGTTGAGAATGCTACATAAACATCAATTGCACCCGTACTATATTTCTATGCACCAGGAATTGCATGGCGAAGGCTTTGAACGTCGTGTACAGCTCTGCCACTGGGCACAAGAGATATTACGGGACGATGACAGATTTTTTGCACGCGTTCTATTTAGCGACGAAGCGGCATTCACCAAAAGCGGTAACGTAAACCAGCATAATATGCACTATTGGGCAACGGAAAATCCACGATGGCTGCGACAAGTGGAACATTAGCGACCTTGGCGTGTTAATGTATGGTGCGTCATTATGGGAAGAAGGATAATTGGCCCCAATTTTATCGATGGCAATCTAAATGGTGCAATGTGTGCTGACTTCCTACTTAATGTTCTACCGATGTTACTACAAGATGTTTCACTGCGTGACAGAATGGCAATGTACTTCCAGCATGATGGATGTCCGGCACATAGCTCGCGTGCGTTTGAAGCGATATTGAGTAGCATATTTCATGACAGGTGGATTGGTCGTCGAAGCACCATACCAAGGCCCGCACGTTCAGCGGATCTGACGTCTCCGAATTTCTTTCTGTGAGGAAAGTTGAAAGATATTTGCTATCGTGATCCACCGACAACGCTTAACATGCGTCAGCGCATTTTCAATGCATGTGCGAACATTACGGAAGGCGAACTACTCGCTGTTGAGAGGAATGCCGTTACACGTATTGCCAAATGCATTGAGGTTGACGGACATCATTTTGAGCATTTATTGCATTAATGTGGTATTTACAGTTAATCACGCTGTAACAGCATGCGTTCTCAGAAATGATAAGTTCACAAAGGTACATGTATCACATCGGAACAACCGAAATAAAATGCTCAAACGTACCTACGTTCTGTATTTTAATTTCAAAAACCTACCTGTTACTAAATGTTCGTCTAAAATTGTGGGCCACATGTTTGTGACTATTACAGCGCCATCTATCACAAAGCTAAAAGAGTGGTCGAACTAAAACATTCATATTTCTTTACGTACTACACTAATATGTAATAAAAAAATGAGGGTTCTTATTTCTTAAAAAACGCAGTTAATATCCGTTTGACCTATGGCAGCGCCATCTAGCGGGCCAACCATAGCGTCATTTTTTCTCCCTTCAAGCTAGAAAAGTTTCGTTCTTTGTAGGTTTTTCGTTTGACGCTTATTTCGTGAGATATTTGGCCCGGTCACGATCAGTGAATCACCCTGTATATTTCACTCTCCTTACTGTATTAAAGCCTCGGTCTCCATCTACAATTTTTACTCCCAGTACTTCCTCTCATTGCCAGATTAACGATTTCTTGATGCCTCAGGATAGATCCTGTGAAACGATCCGTTCTTCCAGCCGACTTATGCCACAAATATATTTTTTTTCCTATGTCGGTTTAGTACCTCCTCGTTTGTTGTTCGATCTATCTATCTATCTAATCTTCAGTATTCATCTATTCATTACATTTCAAAAGCTTCTATTCTCTCCTTCTGTGAACTGCTTATTGTCCACGTAACGCTTCCGTACAAAGCTACGTTTCAGACAAATACCATCAGAATAGACTTTCTAATTCCAAAATTGATACTAAATATTAATAAATTCCCCTTTATCAGAATTCCTTTTCTTGCTGTTACTAGTCTGCATTTTTATCCTTTCTGATTCGGCCATCATCAGTTACTTTACTGCCAAAATACCAGAACTCATCTATGTTATATCTTCCTTTGCTCGCTGTGTGGTTCTTTAGTGGATACAGGAGCGAGGAACAGATTCTGTTCGTGAATAGAGAATTAGGATATTAGCTGTGAGTGCTGCAATGTTGGAACGTCCGGACACTCTCATTCGACGTGATTGACAGTTTACAAACACTTCGCTGCATAACTGGATGATGGGGAAGTTACTGATGCAGCAAGACGTTGGCTCCAACATGGACCAGTGCAGTGCCACCAAAAATGGCTCTGAGCACTATGCGACTTAACTTCTGAGGTCATCAGTCGCCTAGAACTTAGAACTAATTAAACCTAACTAACCTAAGGACATCACACACATCCATGCCCGAGGCAGGATTCGAACCTGCGACCGTAGCGGTCACTCGGCTCCAGACTGTAGCGCCTAGAACCGCACGGCCACTCCGGCCGGCCGCAGTGGCACCGTTCAGGCACACGGGACCCGGTAAAGTGGCGTAAAGCCGTCGTATTGAACGAAGATGTGTTCAAAACTAAGGTTACGTAGCCTAAAGAGTGGGGAATAATATGATTTATTGGAATCCTGAATAAAACCAACCTGCTTTCAGAAAAAAAGTGTTACATTACGTATTGATGGTCCCTGGTAGATTGAATAACATCGGGGATAGTCTTCAACCCTATTTCACTCCGTTGTCAGTTACTGCTTTCCATTCATGTCCTTAGACTCTTATGACTGCAGTCTTGTTCCCGCACAATCTGTGAATAACCTTTCGCTCCTTTCCCTACCACCTTCAGAGTTTCAAAGAGCGCAATCCCGTGAACATTGTCGAACGATTTCTCTAAATCTATAAATGCTATCTTCTATGGTGAGTCGCAGGTTTAGTATTGCCTCGCGTGTTCCTGCATCTCTCTGGAATCAAAATTGATCTTCCCCGAGGTTGGCTTCTGAAAGTTTTTATGTTGTCGAGTAAACAATTCGTCCTAATATTTTGCAACCACGACTTATTAAACTGTGGTCTAGGTTGCATTAATACCTGTCAGCACATGCCTTCTTTGGGACTGGAATTGTTACATTCTTCCTGAAGTTTGATGGTATTTCGCTTGTCACATATATACTGTACAGAGGTTGAATAATTATATGATGGCTGATTCAAATGTTTTGGAGTCAAAATGTCTCGTGAGTTGGCACGGTGGACCAGACAGTACATCAGCTGTTCCACAAACGAATGGAGAGCGGGTAGAAAGACTGTTGGTAAACGTCCTTATGATCTCTAACCTCTCTAATTTTACTTTCATATTATTTTTGCAATATATACGTAGGAAAATGCAGTATGTTGGTTAACACTGAATTGTAACAGTAAACCACAGTCAGTGATGTACACAACGCCTCTCTTCTAACGCCTGCCACTCGGACGGGTTGATCGTCTCCGGAACGGTTTCATGCTGTCTAGTGAAGGCTGCGGCTAACGTTGTCGCTGTAAGTGGTGTTTATAAGCTATCTCATTCGTGGGTGGACTGTGCTCTCCGAACATCCTTCCCACGAATCTGTCTGACAGCTTCCTTTCCTACGATTAGTTTCATGGGGCTGTTTCACTTTAACTGGTCCGCGTGCGTGTTCCCAAGGGGTAGTCAGGAATACTGTATTAAAATAACAACGGGTATTTCACCTTTTTATGTGAAATACATAGACATGCTTATGTTGAGGGTCAGATGCCAATTCTTGCACCAAGCGTCGATGTCTGCAGGTTACCTACAATTTTCTAGCTTCGCGACTTCTTACATCATCATTATTATGATGGGAAAACGATTGATGAAATAAATATGGAATGTGGAGTACATAGATAAGACTGCTGATGGCGATATGAAAGGATGACAAGAAGGATGTCGTTTTAATACAAATATACATGCCAACGAGTCAACAGAAAGACGAGGAAGTAGCGGAGATTTATGAAAAGATTGAAGAAGTTATGGATAACGAGAAAAGAAACGCCTGCATCATCGTAATGGGGCATTTGAACACAGTGGCACGAGAAGCAAAAAAGGGAATATTTGGAAGATTTAATAGGGAAATAGGGACGACTGGAGTTAAAGGCTAGTTAATTTCTGCAGAGAAAATTCTCTTCTGACTGGAAACGCATAGTATGTGCATCACAGAAGATGAAGATAGACATGAATGACGACAGATACCAAATTGGTTACATCGTAATTTAGAATAGGTACAAGAACTGCCTAAAGAATGGCAGAGCATCCTCGACCAGACGTAGCTTCAGACCGCAACTTGGTCGTGGCGGATTTGCAAGTAAGGTTGAAGAGAGGGAGAGGAGGAAAAGCAAGAGAGAAATTTGACCTATGAAGACTAAAGGAAGAAGGTAAGGATGTTGAGTTGGAAAACTCATTTGTCTCAAAATGGGACAGAAAGATCAATGAAGAGAGCGCAAACGAGAAATGGGAAAGGATGAGACAAAATCTTAAGGAATCTGCAGAAGTTTTAGGGGGATGAAGTTCGAAAGAATGGGTAAAAAAGACAATGCTGGGTAAGTTGGAAAAAAAAAGCAACAGGAAGGCAGTAGGAACTAAGGAAGGAAAAATAATGTACAGGAAGCTGATAATGGATTAATGGGAGAGACAGAAAAGGCAAGGAAGACATGGATGAAAGAGAGATGGAAAGAAATAGAGATACTAGAAATTGAAGAAAAACACGAAATAATGTATAGATTAGTTGCTGACTTAGTCTTTGAAGCAGAGAAGTGGAGGACAAGTATAGGAATACATAGAAGTGATGGTGATATGGTGCATAAACGGGAGCAAGTGTTTTGGGATGGTGGAAAGATGATGTAGAGTCCCGATTTGAGGCTGATAAAAAACCAAAGTATACTGAAATAAGAGGAGACGGAAGTTATAGAAGAGAAGAAAGGATGCTCCTTCTTGGAAGAAGACGTAGAAAGGGCTTTAAGAGAGACGAAGAATCATAAAGGAAGTGGAAGTTATGGATTATCAGCAGAATTGTTTAAGAACCTTGGGACAAGTGGTTTTAAAGAGTTAACTTATTTGTGTAATATGGGAAAGATGAATGTTCGAATGACTTTTCTCAGCAGTAATGATACCAACTGAGAAGAAAAGCATTGCCAAGAAATGTGAAGTTTTTAGGACCACAAGTTTGATTTCTTATCTGCGAAAAGTTCTGCTAAGGGTTGATAAATAGAAGACTGTAAGAGAGACTGGGAAAAAGTTTTGCAGAGGAACAGTATGGATTTAGAAGGGAGAAAGGGACATGATACTCAATTGGACTGCTGAGAATTATAGGTGACAGATGCATTAAAAGAGAAGTTTACACTGTTTTCATCGACTTGGCGCATTGAAATAAATTAATGGAAATTCTAAGGAAGAATGGCGTCGAATGGAGGACTAGAGGGCTGATTAAGAACCTATATCTACAACAAAAAATATGAGTACAGATTGGTAATGAAATGACAGAGGAAAGAACAATTGGGAAGGGAATGAGGAAAGGCTGGTGTGTCTCCCGAGTAATGTTTAACAAATATTTGCAGCATATTATTCAGAAATGTTTGAAACGAAAAAGCGGAAATCCGGGTTAGGACAGAATATACTAGATTTGCGGATAAAAAATGTTATTGCTAGAGAGCGAAAGAACTATAATTGGAACGATAAAAGAATTAAATAAGAGCTGTAAGGAACTCAGAATGAGAATTAATAAGAAAAAGACAATGTATGACGAAAAATGCAAGAAAATAAGAACAACTGTAAAGTTTGGACAGGAAAATGTAGAACAAGTTAGTGCTTTCAAATATCCGGAAAGCATAATTATGGACAACATGAGATACAATGAGATGAAAACAATTATAACCATTTCCAAGGAGGCGTTTAATAACAGGAGGAGGCTTCTATGTCGGTGCATGGACAGGGACGTGAGGAAGAGACTGGCGAAGTGTTTCATATGGAACGTGGCATTCTACAGAGCTGAGTCATGGACTCTGAGGAAACAGGAAAAAATAAGAATATAAGCAACTGATGAGTGGATTTGGAGGATGGTGGAAGGGATATAATGGGTAGACAAAGTGAGGAATGAATTGTCGAGAAAAGTGAGAGAAGGAAATCAGGAAAAAGAAACACAATTGGCTTGTACATTGGATGAGAAGAGATGGAGGCTATGGAAGGAACGATTAATGGAGGAGGAGGAAGAAGAAGAAGAAACCAGATGGTGGCTAACATAACGATAGGAAACAATTATGAGGAAATGAAGAGGGTGGCAAATGACAGAACTGCATGGGGAGCTACATACAAACACCTCTCCTAGGGCAGAACACTGATGATGAACATTGTCTGTGAACAGCCTCGTTGGGTTTCTTACTTTTTCCATTAAGTCGTTTCTGTATGCGCTCCGACAAAAAAGCACAATTGTATTGAACGTCATTTTCGTTCTGATCGGTTGACAGCACTTGTTATTACTCGGTTGTCATCTACATCTGTTGCGGTTAGAGACAATAAGATACGTTATCGTCGAACAATTGTCATAATCAGAAGTGTTAAAAATAAGAGGAAAATTCTCTAGAGATGCTTTGCAAATTTTGTACAATTTTTGTTCTGCGGAATGATTCCAGTTCATCGACATTTCGACGAATAACAGCAAATTCTGACGAAACTGCTTCAGTTCTTGATGTTAAGACACTGAAGCAAAGTCGTATCGGCCGGTCAGCTGAAAAGTTTGCCCCAGTAATTCAGATTGTAGTCAAGATACCCGAATGTCGATTTGCCATCAATCATAAGAACTGAATATTTAGAGAAGCAGCATTCAGCGAATTCTGTCTCATGATCTCCATCTACACGTTTACAAGGCTCAACTGACGCAGAAACTACTGCCAACCGACCAATTACAGAGGTGTGAATTCACGCGACTGGGTGTTGGGAAACAAAGATTTTGGTGACGGTGAAGAATGTCATTTTTAGCGATGGAGCATGTTTCCAACAGGAAAGTTATGTCAACACGTATAACAGTCCAATTTGAAGCAACGAGAATCCTCGCAGAACGTTTCAATGGCCGAAGCATGCAGAACGAGCCACTATTTACAAGGGGTGGTACTTTAATAGTGGCAACTATTTATTTACAGCTCGTACAAAATAGATACGTGTTTCAAAGTTTTACTGACCTTCAGGGTAGTCACCAGCATTGTGTATAACCCGTTGCCAGCGATGTGGAAATCGTAGGATACACTTAGCAGTGCCAGTTGTGTTAACAGTTCGAGCGACGTGGTCTATTGCCCGACGAAATTGTAGCAGTTCTGAAGCGAATGCCGTGAAGTATTTACTTCGATACAAAATTGTTGAGGCTTTCGTGGCCACTTGTTGACAAATTGCCTATTGGCTTCTGTCTCGGGTTCTTCGGCCGACGTTCATCTAATGATTTTTCTGACGTTTCGCCAGCACGAGTGGCTGGCATTGTCAAAGCTTCACCACCGGCAATGGAGGGTGAAGCTTTGACAATGCCAGCCACTCGTGCTGGCGAAACGTCAGAAAAATCATTAGATGAACGTCGGCCGAAGAACCCGAGACAGAAGCCAATAGGCAATTTATTTACTTCGACTTGAACTCGCGAGGGCTTAAGTCAGGGGAGTGCATTAGGTGGTATAGCACTTAGCAGCCCCATCAGTCAAACAGATCAGTAACAGCTTGCACTGTACGTGCTTGAGCATTGTCCTGCAAAATGGTCAGGTCCTGCAGAAAGTGTCATCACTTCTGTCTCTAAGCTGGTCGTAGGCTGTGTTCCAGAAATTAATAGTACAGAGACAGAAGTGATGACACTTTCTGCAGGACCTGACCATCATTTTGCGGGACAATGCTCAAGCACGTACGGTGCAACCTGTTGTTTGACTGATGGGGCTGCTAAGTGCTATACCACCTACTGCATTCCCCTGACTTAAGCCCTCGTAAGTTCAACTCGATTTATAAACTGAAGGAAACACTTCACGGCATTCGCTTGAGAACTGCTACAAATTCGTCAGGCAATTGACTGTGCCGCTCGAAGTATCAACACAACTGACACTGCTAAGAGTATCCTACGACTTCGACATCGCTGGCAACGGGTTTACACAATGCTGATGACTACTTTGAAGGCCAGTAAAACTTTTAAACACGTATCTATTTTATACGAGCTATAAATAAATAGTTGCCACTATTAAAGTTCCAACCCTCAGAGTATGGCTATTGCACTTTATCGAAAATACCGCAGGCAGTCCAGTGATGATGAATGGTGTACGTTGCCGCAACACGATCACTGACTTTCTTTCGCCGTAAATGGAATGGATAGTCCTCTAAGACAAGTCCTTCCAGAAGATATTGTCAACTGCCATTCCGAACGCGGAATTATGCGCTTTGAGCCACCAAGTTCTTGCCACATTAGACCGTGAGACCATTTCCTGTGGGTTACGTGAAGTCACGTCTTTGTACGAACAAAGATAACGTTTTTCGGTTATATACACAACAGAACGCGCCGTTACGGAAATAGATTTCGGAATGTATGAATACGTGTTCTAAACTTTGTAAAAAGAGGAAGGGTTTTTCAACACAGGTTTGGCGGACGTTTGTCCGATATTATTTTCAGCGTTTACCCGCATTATACACTGGTAAGTTCAAAAGTAATTGTTTAAGCTTTCGTATAAGTTATTTGGTTTATTCAAAAAATTCTCTATTGGACGCTTTTTGTAAGTAGTAGTCTGGGTGGGACTCGGGGCAAGTTGCCCCTATTTACGATAGTGTCGTGAGGTTCAACAATGGAGTTTCCGACATTACCCGCTGAGATACATACACTGAAGTATAACTAGTCTCGCCCTCCGTAGCTGAATGGTGAGTGCGCCTGACAGCCATGCAGTGGACCGGGCTACTATTCCCGTTACTGGAACGGGGTGCACTCAGCCTTTTGAAGCTACTCGAAAGGTTAGTAGTGGTTCACACGTCAAGAAACCCGACATCGACCGGCAGAGTGATGTGCTGACACATGCCCTCCATACCCAATGCAATGGCGCTATTGGAGAAGGATGACATGGCGGTCGGTCGGCTCGAGAGGCAGCAGGTCGTAGGCACTGTGCGTTAAGCGAATGCTTTTTTTGTCGCCCATCATCCAGTCCTCTGCTCCGTGTGAAAAGCAGTAGGTTGAACAAAATTGAGGCTCCTGATTCTCTTTTAAAATATTTTTCTACGCTTACAGACATTGACTCTTCCACTTCTGTTGTTGAAGCATTCTGTGTGTATACAAGGTGAATCAACTAAAATTTGCGTTGCAAATATTGGAGAAATGGGAAGTGCTATTGACGTGCTGTTTTCACAGAACGGATTGGTAGCCAGGGGCTCGTATTTCTAGCCAATCAACACATTGTAATAATACTTAAAAATGCCTTTTTCGTGCAAACATACATTTGGAACAATGCCTATTGATAATAACAAACTAAAAGGTGCGTAAGTTAGAATGACAGTGGTATTTGTTGCAGGATTCTAGTGAGAGCCGTTGACGAGATACCGTATTTTGAAAAGTTCCCACGCCGACACTTGTACAATCCCTGTGGCAGCACAGACTAAAGAACAACACAAGTGCGTACACCAGTTATATGAATTCTGAGCAGTAACGAGACAATTGACCGTCACAGATTGTGTCCAAAATGACCATAGGCAGCGGCAATACCTGCTTCGTCTTGTACGGAACGACTGCTGCACGCGCGCTAGCATTTCAGCGGAGATGTCCGAGAAGCCTGCAGTAACACGTCGTTGCATATCATTGGGTATAGCTAGTATGTCCTTGTAGACAGCGTCTTTCAGCTTTCCCCACAGAAAAAAAGTCTACAGCCGTCAAATCCGGGGAACGAGCAGGCCAGTGTACCGGTCCTCTTCATCAAATCGAACAATCTGGAAACAGCTCGTGAAGACATGATGTATTTCGTGCACAATGGGCTGAACAGCCCTCACGCTTGTACCACAGGTCCTTCCTAGTCTGCAGAGCATCCGTGGAAGATTGTCCGTTAGCAGGCCGCGATACTTGTGCTCGCTCAGTGTTCCGTCTATGAAACACGGGCCTAAGAGCTGATAGTTCGCTACCCCACACAACACGTTTACACTCCATGGACGCTGACGTTCCACCTGACGAAGTCAACGGGGATTGTCAAGAGACCAATAGTGCATGTTTTTGGCCGTGCGTTTCTGGGCACTACAGTCTGGAACCGAGCGACCGCTACGGTCGCAGGTTCGAATCCTGCCTCGGACATGGGTGTGTGTGATGTCCTTAAGTTAGGTTTAATTAGTTCTAAGTTCTAGGCGACTGATGACCTCAGACGTTAAGTCGCATAGTGCTCAGAGCCATTTTTTGATTGCATGTTTTGGCTGTTTAGCTGCCAATTACTGATAAAAGTAGCTTCATCACCAAACAAGATACGTGATACATCTTGAGTGTCCTGTCTTAACGCCCACGATTCTCACAATCGTTTCCATACAGCCATTGATCGAGACTGACGTGATGCGGATGGAACCTATGTCGATGGAGAATGCGTGGGATACTTGCGTGACTCGTGCTACTTCCTCGTGCGATTGCGCGAGATATAACGTGCTGATCAACTGCACACCAGTTGCGCGGCAGCTCTCGCCGGAGGTTTGAGTCCTCCCTCGGGCGTGTGTGTGTGTGTGTGTGTGTGTGTGTGTGTGTGTGTGTGTGTGTGTGTGTAAGCCTAGGGACCGATGACCTCAGCAGTTTGTCCCTCAGGAACACACACACATACACACTTAACCGGTTGACGTTGATAAATAATCGCCGAGATGATTGACGTCTATTGGGATACCTTGCCGCATACACCGTACAAGAACGAACTGCGTTCTTCTTAGACTCCGTTCACCGTGACATGTCGGTTTTTACTGCATTGGTAAATCCCATAGTCCACTCACGACCTACTGCTTGGACTGTCACATACTAAATGATAGCAAGTAGTAATGCACTCAAGGAGCACATAAGCACATTGTAAGCGAACATAACAACAATGTTCGTAACAGCCATGCAGGATGAGTGGCACAAACAAGTGTCAATGTGGAAACTTTTCAAACTACGATATCTCGTAAAGGTCTCGCAAAAGTGTCCTTCAGCAAACATTCTAATTTATCCTACTTTTAGTTTTGTCATTGTCAATAGGCATTGTTCCATTAAAAAAAAGTGTATTGAAGCAAAGCAAGCGCTGTCTCGTGTGCGAGATACAGAGGCGAGCGAGCGTGCCACTGCTAGTAGCGCCACGTCACCTTGACGCGTCTGCGCATAGCGCGTAAGTGTTGCACCACAGTTAAGTATGAAATTAAAATCAAAATTGATGTTTAAAACTTTGTTAAAATATAGTTTAGTGTTATAATGTTTCAAATACCAAGTCTTTATGTTCTAGATTTCACAGTTTACGTAAAAATGAGTGATGCTAATTAATGAAGCGAGAAAGCCAGAATTTGGTCAGAAGGTGCAGTTAGAGCTCATAAATAAGTGGCGCAGGTTCCAAAACCATATAACAAAAATTAAGAGCGGAATCCACGATTTTAGGAAAAATCAGAGGCGCTAAATAATGGACTTAGAATCTTGAAAAGTTGTTTTATGCTTCAATTCACCCCAAAAATAATAACTGGGACACCACGTTAAGCTACTTGTTATAGTTTTTCAGTAATTAAGTAAAAACCAATTTCGTAACTAAAATATACCCAGTTGTTGTAGATTAAGTACCTCTAATTTTAATGATAGGGAATTTTGGTTTAAGTGGATGATAAAACATTGCAAATGATAGAGCTGTACCAAATTTGAGAGTTTCGGCATTAGTAACAGCCGATATAAGTGTTAGTTTCCTCTGAACCACACCTTTACTATCTACCGTTGGTTCCACTACAAAAATTCTAGAAGGCAAAGTTCTTATTCTAGCGAGCTGAAACCTTTCCTATGCTTTCAAACAGCTGAACTGTATACAAGTAAAAATTAAGAAGTTTCTGAAGTAATTTGTAACTATATCACTAAAGATTATGTGCCCGAGAGAGCGGTCGTTCGGAGGCTGCTGCAGTATGCAGATAGTCGTAGACAACAGATGTTCCCTCGGCGTCCGCTCCGAGAGGCAGTAGTAAGATTCACTTCGGATTCAGCTACTGTAAGATCCACGTCTATCAAACGTCGGATCGCGCTCTGCCTCTGATGACGTCAGAGCCAACTGTTACAAAGTGCGTATTTTGCGGTAAAAACGGATAGTGAACTCGCGAGGACTGTTCACCGCCCTGGATCGCTTAGAATTCGCCAGAGTAACTGTTAGTGTGTCATTCCGCGTGGCAAGTGCTGACTTTACTTCCACTTTTATGGCGAGAATTATTTTGAACATTTATTGCAAAATTTCATTTGAGTAATTTTAGTCAGGGCTAGAGACAATCTGGTAAGAACGTACCGTAGAGGTCGCCTCTGAACTGCTAAATGTGCTGTTAGAATAGAAAGACTTGCTTTCAGTTGACAACAGCGAATTTGTAAATGTTGTCTGTGAGAAACTTTACGTAATATAAATTTTGACCGGAACTTTATACTTTGATTTAAAATCATGGTCCTGATCCCGCGAAGAAATAGGGCAATAGAAACTTTTCTTTCAGTGAGCTGGACCAGAATGTGGCCGTGCGGACTGGAAACTAAGGTCAGTACGTTTCCCTTCGCTTTCTGGCTGCCCACAAAATTAGTTGCCAGACTCGCGTGAAAAAGACGGCATTAATTAATAAATTTTTACCCGCCGCCCCACAGTATGTTTGCCCAAAAGATGCACTTTCTAGGTATTAATACAATCTGTTACTTGGCTAACAATACGAGTCCCTGATTACCTGTCCGTTCTGTGGGAACCGCACATCAATAGCACTTTCCATTTCCGCAGTATCTGCGGTGGGAGTTTTAGCTGATTCACCCCGTATACATATATATCAACGTAGAGCAGGAACTGTAACGGGCTAAGAAATGATGACGTTATGCAGGATGATTCGCGAGCAGCATCCTTACTCACAGCCCAGCTTTAACGAAATATTTGGTGGCGGGTCTTGCTGACCCACCGGTAGCGATGTGCTGCAGTCGCCTGAACAGTTTCTGCAACGCAGGCGTACATCATAATGTCGCGGCCTTCACGGGCCCACTGCCACGGCAGACAAGTAACCTCCAATGCGTGACCAGTCGCTGGAAGGGAGCGAGTAGCCTCGCGCACATCTACAGTCTGGCCCCTCTCAGTTTCAGCTAATGGCACCAATTGTGACCATCGCCGCCACCCAGAGGTCTCTGTCACGTTTACTGACGGAATGGGGTCCTCGAAAAACCGGAACACTCGTTCAGTAATTGTGGTCTTTGTGTGCTTACGTTGTCACTTCTCTGTGTGCTGTATGTTGCTTTCAGTCATCGTCTTTGCGAATCGCACACGTGTAAGCCGTCTTTGGTTTATGATATTTAGAAAAGGATCTAGGAAACTGTTGCAGTGCACCACCGACTATCACATTCAATTTTTCATACCACAGTGGACTATGGACAGCACTCAAACTACCCATAAGTTTAGACAGTGACCGGAACACAGTCACTCTGAAATACAAAAACACAGAACTTGGCGCTATAACAAGGCAGTACAATTGAA
Organism: Schistocerca nitens; assembly: GCF_023898315.1. Classification (NCBI taxonomy): domain Eukaryota; kingdom Metazoa; phylum Arthropoda; class Insecta; order Orthoptera; family Acrididae; genus Schistocerca; species Schistocerca nitens. The sequence continues at coordinate 526,682,201 of NC_064621.1, read as the reverse complement.
ATATTTGTTTTTCACAAATATGGTTTTTTAAAAATTCTTTATTACGAATGATCAGTTTAACCATTGTGTATACTAAATATGTGAAATGCGTTTGGTTTTAACTGTTTCAGATAATATTCCAGTTAGAACAATTTTGGAAAATGTGTGCAGCGGACACACTGATTAAGTCCGAGGCTTTGTATAGAGTCACTGAAAACGTCTGACAACTCTTTGAGTGAGTGGGCGCGAAAGGCCATCGATGTTTACTGCGTTCGCCGCCCCACATATTGTCTTCCACGCAACCATAATATTGGCTGCTAATGAGAACAGGGGGCGGAACTGAAAGTATCCAGTGGTGAGCACAGCATGAGGCTGCGGAGCGTAGTTGAGCCACTTAGTCGACGAGTAACTCGCAACACGTGCGGTTCTAGGCGCTACAGTCTGGAACCGCGTGACCGCTACGGTCGCAGGCTCGAATCCTGCCTCGGGCATGGATGTGTGTGATGTCCTTAGGTTAGTTAGGTTTAAGTAGTTCTAAGTTCTAGGGGACTGATGACCACAGCAGTTAAGTCCCATAGTGCTCAGAGCCAACTCGCAACAGCGCTACTTTGCTAGAGGTGTTGTTACAAAACAAAACAATGGCAACGGTAAACAAAGCAAATATTGCATTATATCTACAATAACAATTGCCAAAGTTGACATTTTGTCAGAAAGGAACCCAAGGAATTTCTCAGAGTGAGAAAGAAGTGTCAGATGAAATATTCGTGTTTCTGCAAGACGAGTCAGTGGAATGTGTGGTGTATACGCACGATTGTGCGAACAATGTACATGAGGAGTACAATGATACGTCCTCAACAGCAAAAGAGATATTGAAACAGGTGTCGAGCTATGTAGTTCATAAACCTTGTCGGAAAGGGAGAAACGTGGCAAAGGAATATCCTTATCCAAGGAGCGGGTACTAAACATAATTACGTGCATGGAAGGACATCCACAGCAGGTAAAAAACAATAATGAACAGATTTTGAATAAGTCCGTAGAAATATGACCGTGTGGTGTATAAGAAAAACTACGCATATTCAAAGGAGGTCAAGGCGCACTTGTTCCAAAAACTGGTGTTTGCGCGTTTCAAGGATGCTCGATAAAATTTACAGGATGTGCATGATAGTGGCCTACTACATTATAAACATCAAATTGAGCGTGACATAGATCACATTGATTTCAATGAAAGAAGTGGATGGTTGTATAACTTCAAACATTGCTACAGAATTGGAAGACATAACGAAATTTTAAACAAAGCATCAACTTGACGGTGCACAGCAAATTGCGAAATCTGCCGGAAAATTTGTAGATGAGATAAACAAACTTATCCCACAGTTCAGTAAGTAATTTGTTTTCAATTCCAATTCTGAATTTGAAGAGGAAATGCATAAGGAAGGAACCCTGGAAATTAGAGGTACCAAGACAGTTGTATCAAGACCAGTTAACATCAGTTGCTTAACGCATTCGTATACAATTACGCCGATTGTTAATCTGGATGGTAAATTGCCTGGAAAATTATTATTGTGCTGCTAGAAGTTGGAGGTGCTATGTCCCCTACGATTCTTTCTCGTGTGCGTCATCTTGCTAGGGCAGTAGGGAATAATTACGTCACAACAAGCGAGAGCGGTAAAATGAGCGTAAGAGAATAACTAATGTGGTATGCTTTTGGCCAACAGCCGGTGAAAATAATTTACTCTTGCTTGATTCCCAGTCTGCGTATAAAAATCGTACGCCTCTAGAACAAACTGTCCCCCCTGAAAAGTGTGTGACATTGAATTTGTACCTCCTGGAACCATTGGACAAATTCAGTGCCTGATGTTCGTTTTTCCCTTACCTGTAAAACATGTTACCGCACTAGCTGAGCTACGTTTTAAAGCATAGCCAGCTTCACGATAAGCTCCGTGACAGACTGTTTCGCATTAGGTTGCATGCCACTACATTCCATCAGTTCTCATCACCCCTTTACACCAATATGATTCTATACGCATTCTTTGTCCGCCCCTCGTGGTCTCGCGGTAGCGTTCTCGCTTCCCGAGCACGGGGTCCGGGTTCGATTCCCGGCAGGGTCAGGGATTTTTCCTGCCTCGAGATGACTGGGTGTTGTTGTGTCGTCTTCATCATCATCATTCATCCCCATTATGGTCGGAGGAAGGCAACGGCAAACCACCTCCATTAGTCCCTTGCCTAGTAAGGCGGTGCGAGTCTCCCTCATCGTTCCCCTACGCTCTGTAAAGAAGCATGGGACTTCATTTCCATTTTTTTTCCACGCATTCTTTAAGAGTCGATACCTAGCTGAACTTCATACACGGTTTTAACTCCCAAGGAGTTCGATCTTGAGGGTGCGAACCTTTGCGATCACTGTGGCGTGCCATTTTTCGTTCGGTGTTCATGGTGCAAGTTAATGGTTTGTTTTGAACGGTTCTTGGATGTCGACGACTCCTATTTTGTGAAGTGTAGTATATACGTCCAGTTGATCTCTGAACCTCCCGGACACTCATTTTCTGTCACCCTTCTGATGCACATGGTGAGTCATTACCAGCTAATATTTTTCATGTCATAATTGTTAACACAATACTTTCAAATGAGCCTTAGTAAAGATTCAACTTGCGACCTTGCACTTCAGAGTTTCTTTGCGAATGGTTCCAACTGAGCCTTTGAGAAACAGACTACAGCTCGCCGTAAATGTAAACATTGTAGCTCCGAGTCAGTAACGATGAGTGTAAAGCTCTGGTGGAGCCAATAAACTGTGCAGCGATTTTCTGTGGCTGCGAGAGGCACTGCAACTTCCACCGACTATAGTACTTTGGGGATTTATAACAAAGACCTCAAGAAGAATAACAGGTGGTGTACTGTTAAGCCACAGCAACTGAAAGTAGTATTTGCATCTGCGGAAGAGATATTATAATTTGCAATTACGGAACATTGTTGCCGCAGAGCATCTGATTCATGCCTGCATCTTCGAAAAGGGTAAGCACGAACAACTTCAGACTTTCAGCCTTGTAACAGGCATACCAGTGTTTGGAGTTATTTCCTATTGTAGTGTATTCAGAGTATACCATTGTGATTGTTAGATCTGATTCATATTGAAAAGAATAACGTTGCTTGAAAGTAAAATAAATATTTTATTGAAGAGTACATGTTGTTGCTCACTATTTAATGTAAAAAAATTAAAGTTTGAGGAACAAAATAACGGCTAACTTTTAAAGTTAACATTTGAAAGATGCGTCGAAACCCTTTAATATGGCAAACTACAGGAAATACTATTTATTATTTGACTATATTAATTATTTTCTGCGATTTTGGTAATTTTCTGTATCGATATCTTGGCCCTCGTATTCCAACATTGTCATTGTGCTCCAGTGTTGCATTAAAATGATAAACGCTTAAATGAAGCAATGCTGAGAGTGAATTTTAAGTGTTTGGAAAAGTTTGTCTACCAAAGTTCGTAACAGGAAAGACTGTAGTGATTTACTCTGTTACTATCCCATCTCATTAAATTTCAAAACGAACTGAAAATGTTTCTCCTCCACTGCTCCTGCCATTCCTTCGAATTATGTTTATTGATCTAATGCATAGAAGGTGGTGGTGACATTAATAATTGCTATTTGTATTACTAAAAGAACAAAACATTTGAAAATGGTCAGCATGTAGCAATCCTCGTTTCTTGTCATTGTTAACTAACTGTACTAATGATTCATGGAACATAAAACTACCGTTGTGACTCAGGTTTTATTTTGTTAGTCAGTAAACAAACTAAAGTTCTGAGTACGAACTTCGAGCTATGTTTTTAATTGCCTGAGCACGAGTATTTACACGTGCATGCGTAATAACTGAAGTCATCCACCGAGTTTGGAATTCTCTATTACACGTGTCTTGCCCCTTTTGTGTCTTTGTCAAACTAGCCAGGTAGAATAATATTGTCAAGTTTAAAAATTGTGCTACTGTGTGTAACTTAATACAGACGTTAAAGTAACCTCTGGCGTGCCACAGGGGAGTGTTATGGGACCATTGCTTTTCACAATATATATAAATGACCCTAGTAGATAGTGTCGGAAGTTCCATGGGGCTTTTCGCGGATGATGCTGTAGTATACAGAGAAGTTGCAGCTTTAGAAAATTGTAGCGAAATGCAGGAAAATCTGCAACGGATAGGCACTTGGTGCAGGGAGTGGCAACTGACCCTTAACATAGACAAATGTAATGTATTGCGAATACATAGAAAGAAGGACCCTTTATTGTATGATTATATGATAGCGGAACAAACACTGGTAGCAGTTACTTCTGTAAAATATCTGGGAGATTCATTGGGAGAGTCCTTAGAAAATGTAGTCCATCAACAAAGGAGGTGGCTTACAATACACTCATTCGACCTATACTTGAGTATTGCTCATCAGTGTGGGATCCGTACGAGATCGGGTTGACGGAGGAGATAGAGAAGATCCAAAGAAAAGCGGCGCGTTTCGTCACAGGGTTATTTGGTAAGCGTGATAGCGTTACGGAGATGTTTAGCAAACTCAAGTGGCAGACTCTGCAAGAGAGGCGCTCTGCATCGCGGTGTAGCTTGCTGTCCAGGTTTCGAGAGGGTGCGTTTCTGGATGAGGTATCGAATATAATGATTCCCCCTACTTATACCTCCCGAGGAGATCACGAATGTAAAATTAGACAGATTCGAGCGCGCACGGAGGCTTTCCAACAGTCGTTCTTCCCGCGAACCATACGCGACTGGAACAGAAAAGGGAGGTAATGACAGTGGCACGTAAAGTGCCCTCCGCCACACACCGTTGGATGGCTTGCGGAGTATAAATGTAGATGTAGATGAACTGTAGCACACGGCGTAAGCGCGCAACAAAGAAAAACAAACAGGTGAACACTGTTTGCCAGACACAATTTGCCACTGCGATACTTGTTAGAGAAGTTCGGAAATAGCCTTAGTTGGAACGGCTGCCAACCTACGCGATCTAACAGTGGATGGCGGTGTATTATTACTAATTTGAGTACACCGTGACACATAGTGAGCAAGCATCAGCGAAGATTTGTCATCTACAACTTCCATGACGCCTCCGCACCGATAGGACCGCTGTTGTTCTCTTTATACATGAACGGTTTGGCGGTTATTTGCTGATGATGCCGTGAAGTACAGTAAGGTGTCGAAGAGTGACAGTAGGAAGATAGAAGACGACTTAGACAAAACTTCCAGCTGGTGGGATGGATGGCAGCTAGCCTTAAATGAGTAAAACCCTAAGTTAATGCGGATGGGTAGGAAGAACAAACCTGTAATGTTAGGTTACAGTATTACTGGTGTCCTGCTTGACACAGTCAAGTCGTTTAAATATCTGGGCGTAGGGATTCAAAGCGATATGAGGTGGAACGAGCTTCTGAAAACAGTGGTAGGGCAGGGAAATGGTCAACTTCGGTTTATTGGGAGAATTCTAGGGAAGAGTTGTTCATCTGTAAAGGAGACCGCATATAGGACGCTGGTCCGACCTATTCTTAAGTGCTGCTGGAGTGTTTGGGATCCGTATGAGGTCGAATTGAAGGGAGACTTCGAAGCAGTTCAGAGGCGGGCTACTAGATTTCTTACTGGTAAGTCCGAACAGCACGTAAGTGTTACGGATGTGCTTAGGGAACTCAAATGGGAATCCCTGGAGGGAAGGCGACCTTCTTTTAGAGAAACGCTATTGAGGAAATTCATAGAACCGGCGTTTGAAGCTGACTGCCGAACTATTCTACTGCCGCCAACATACATCGCGCGTAAGGACCACGGAGATAAGATACGAGAAATTAGGGCTCATACGGAGGCGTGCAGACAACCATTTTTCCCTCCCTCTATTTGCGAGTGGAACAGGAGGGGAAATGACGGGTAGTGGTGCAGGGTACCCTCCACCACGCACCGTACAGTGGCTTGCGGAGTATCTGTGTAGATGGAGATGTAGATAGCCTGTTCACGATGAACTTCGGTACTATGATTTCAAACACAAATCGACAAACTAGTTATTTCAATTAGGTGGACCTACCTAAATTCATCATTTAACTCCGCGCCCATATTATTGGTCATAGGTTCGCCATCGATGCCCTAGGCTGTGAATAACTTGAAATCAGTCATAACCTTTCTCTCAGTGACGCTAATCCTACTATAGAGTTTGAGCAGTCCGAAAGAGCTATTAACAGATTGAAACTGTGCGCTGCCCCAACCTAGTGCGAGTGCATTAGTGGTGCGCGTGCGCTCGTTTGGCGTGTGTCGTGTGTCATGTGTGAATGTAGAAAGGGAGAGGAGGATACCTCATTCGATAAGGACATTTCCCATGACTGAGAAGTCCGTATTCGAATCCTGAACCAAGTACAGTTTTAAACTATCAGGTGACTTCAGTATAGCATCAATTAACTTCCTCTACACTTAATTTCGAAAACGTTCTGCAAATTATGTTACTGAAGTTTTCCCTAGTAACTGGGTTTTTTCCATGTAACTATTCCTACAAGAAATCTTCAGCCACAGAAACTCGTCGTCACCACTTCTGAGGGCAATGAAGAAAGCACGATTTTACCGGGATAGTACGGAGGGTGCTCTGTAATAGTAGAGTGCAGTGCGTCCCGTTTCTTTTCCCGTTTTTTTTCTTTGTTAATGAATTACTACATCATTGTCGAGTTGAACATGCAATGGTCAACACTATATCTCTCTGCTGATTTCAAGGAACTGTTTACATTTTTTATCGTAGAACATAACAAGTCTTTCGTTATGAATTGATCTACATTATACTTCAGCTGTCGTTTCTTTTTCTTCTTCTCTCATTTGGAGTTTTGTCGGATATATTTCCAATTGTGGCTGGAGGCTGCTGAGACCTCCAGTCCACACTAATAATGCTTGGTACTATGCAACAACCTGAGATTTTTATAGCAGTCAGAATGGTTAGTTGTGATTTGGCGAAGTGACTAGTTACTGCGGTAATTACTGTACTCCGTCAGTCCAAAAACTTTCGAGGCTGGATAAATAAAAACTGAAGTTAAGATAAAAGTTTTAATGCTTCAGGTGTTCTACACAGTCTCCCCCACTTGCGTACAACACACAGGACTTTCATACAACCACGTGAAACAGTCAGAAAAGTCCTCCTTTGAGATGTTGCTTAAGTTAAAGCTAGTTTAAGTAGTGTATAAGTCTGGGATCGATGACCTCAGCAGTTTGGTCCTTTAGGAATCCACACACATTTTTTTGGGATGTTGCTCAACATAAGCGTCACATTGACTTAAATGTCAATAGCTATACTGTGTCGTTTTGGCTCAAATGGTTCAAATGGCTCTGAGCACTATGGGACTCAACTGCTGTGGTCATCAGTCCCCTAGAACTTAGAACTACTTAAACCTAACTAACCTAAGGACATCACACACATCCACGCCCGAGGCAGGATTCGAACCTGCGACCATAGCAGTCGCACGGTTCCGGACTGCGCGCCTAGAACCGCGAGACCACCGCGGCCGGCGTTTTGCTTTAGTTTCATATTGATAGCACCAAGTCTCGTCACCCGTGATAATTATTTTCCAGAAAAGAATTGTTCATGTTTTGCATTTGAATCAAGTCGCGGCAGGCGTCCAAGCGTCGTTGTTTCTGTTCGGGTGTGAAGACGCAAGGGACATACCTTACATTCATTTTTGTCTTCTTCATAAAATTCTGGAGAATGTCTTGAATACTTCATTTAGGAATGCTGCTCCATTGCTATTCGTAGCACAACAACGCCCGCAAGTCCACTACTTAACACAACCGCCTAACAGACTCAGCGAACGCACGGCTGTTGTCTACATTTGTTAATACAAGCTTCCAATGCAGTTACAGAACTAAATTTCGTCTCTGAATATTTTGGACGGGCCGTATATGGTATATTGTGTATGTTTTATTCTATATAGTATTTTAATCATTGCTTTTTTGATTATTTCTCTTTGTCTCTTACCATTAGGCCTAAAGATGACTGCTAAGTGCGGTTGAAACTGGACGCCTTATAAAAATAAAGTATAACGATGACGACATTCATGTATAAAATGTTATCGCGTGCTCCACAATTTAAGCGTGTTGAATATAATTAAATCTTGAGTAGCTTGATCTAAACTCTTCCATGGAAAGTGCTTTTCGACGACTGGCTTCCCAGTGAATGTTTCTGACGTTCGAACGTTACGCGTTTCATCATTTTCCTTCTGATGGCAGACTTCCGTTTTTCGCAGACTGGGCTAACGACATATCGACTTTCAGTAGCTTTCCTTATTCTGCTCGCTGTCCAAAACATTATAACCATATAGCAATCTTTTTAGCAGTGCTAGCGATGTAGCGATATTTCCCGGTTGAATAATCCCCTGGGCAAACATGCATTTTCTCTTTTACCAAACCTTTGGGGAAGGAAGAAAAGGGAAAGGGAAGCTAAGAGTGAGATTGTCTTGTCAGTCACGAGACCATAAGAGACGCTATACAGACTCGGATTGAGCAAGGATGCACCTGAAACCAGGTGTGGCAATTTCAAAGCTATCAATTCGGCATTTGAGAGAATGCATTTCGGGGACTCGCCGTAGACTTAAATCTGCATGGCCGTCCTTGAATTTGAATCCCCTGTGTGATTTCAATGCCCTGTCACTTGTCAATGTGCGTGGTTACTCTCAAAGAACTTACTACTACACACTAACGTGATCTTGAAGAGCTGTGCAAGGTACCTACAGTGAGACCATCTACATTTGCTTCACTATCAGGTGCGGCGTACAGCAGACCTCTCGACCGATGTGTCCTACTTCATCAGTCTCTTCACGTCCTTGATGTAGAAGCTACCTCTCTGAAGCTCCCTAAACCATCGACACTGACGGAAAAAAATCGCAACACTAAGGAAGAGTTATGCGACACACACCCTTTTGCCTTCGGAATAGTCATCGATAAAGGGCGAAATCTGTTGAAGATTTCCCATGTTAATTTGTCCGTTGTCAAGGGCTATAACCAGATAAAGGCATATTACGTAGACACAAGCAACAGATCAACTACATTCAATTTTTATTGTAAACTCTGAATGAATTGTTGAGTTGGAAAGTTTCTCCTTATATGATGTCACAAGTTTGTCGTGGCTCCTTCCTTTCTCAACCTTCTAGAGGAAATGAAGCATTGTACTTCACTGGTACCGCACTTCGTAAAATACTTCCTCGACTATTGATGCTGCCACTCTGTAATACAACTAATGTTCGACTATGACAGCGTGAACTACCACACAGACCAAATGGGCCCAGTCTCGCACACTAAAAGTACACCTGTACGAGTCTATAGGCCACGCCAATAACAGGTTCATTATTGTCTCAGCGATGCTGCACCAATTCTTATGCCATGTGTTTGTTACTCGTTTTCTTTCGGCATTGTTATTAAAATAGCACTGATCGCTTTTTCCATTTTATATAATAACGCATTGGAAATTTTATGAATGAAAATTAGTCATTTTCTTAAAGACGTTAATTTTAAAAAAATTAGCATTGCAGCTTGACTAATAGATATTTCGGTTTTTTATCCGTTTATTAGTATAAATAAAGAAGCACCTGTTACAACAGAAACCAAACAATTAACAACAAATACCGGTTGTTCAGAACGAAAGTACCGGTATCAGTTTTAACTGGTCAGGTTTTCCCATACCTAGATGGTGGTGGACAGATGTAACTATTTTAAATGAAGAGTACAGCCGAAGGTTTTTGTCTGTAGATGCATTCACGCCTTTAGAGATAGGAATGTGAAGCTACAGGTTTTCTGGTGTACATGGTGGTGTATGTCATAAAGCTGATGTCTGTAGAAGCTTTCATGTGTATACAGCTGTAGATTTTGACATGCAGGGGTGGTGGTGGTGGTGGTGGTGGTGGTGGTGGTGGTGGTGGTGGTGGTGGTGGTGTGCATGTTTTGGTGTATGCATCACTACACATGACAAATCTGATTCCCATGGAGATGTTCATGTATGCATAGCTATAGATGTGGTCATGTGGGACTGGTGCTTGTGGAGCTGATCTCTGTAGAGGTGTTCACATGGAAATGTAGAGGTAGTGCTGGTGTGGGTGTGCTTGTTACTTGTATGAGAGATGGTGTACTTCACAAAGGCAATGTTTGTAGACACATTCATGCATGCATAGCTGTAGATGTGGCTATGTAGGGTTGGTGCTAGTATTAGTGTGCTTGATATGGGTGTAGAAGTTGGTGTGCATCGTAAACCAGATGTCTGTAGAGATGTTCATGTGGAAATGCAGAGTTAGTACTGCTGTGGGTATGCTCACTGCTTGTTTGCAAGATGACATACTTCCTATAGCTGATGTCTGTAGACATGTTCATGTTCGTGTAGCTGTAACTGTGGATGTGCTGGGCTAGAGGTAGTGGTGTTGAGGTAAAAAAATGGTGTACATAACAATGCTGATTTCCATAGAGATTTCCCTATGAGTATGAACTGGGTGGTTATGATTAAACTTTCCCTATTTAACATATTATAACATGGAAAGTAATTATGAGTACCAAACTTGGTGGCATTAATGTCCAGAGTATTGGGTGCATGATTTCCATGCGTCACGGCACTAATGTCAAGTTTCAACTATGGCCACCAGGAGCCATGATCAGCCATCGTGATTTGCAGTCTCACAACCCTGATCAGTCGCAGTGAACTTTTCGACGTGTCAACATGAGCTTGTACAAAAGGAGAAGGGCATTATTGGTGAAGCTCTATCAAAACAACAGTAATGCTGCAACTGTACTTAGAGAACATCGCCAGCTGAAAGGATTACAGAAGGGTCCTCTTCGTCCATCTGCTGTGCAGAGCCTATTGAAGTATTGCGAATCAACTGGAGAACTGGGCGTCGCTCAGGGAAGGGTCAGCGACCAATTGCAACACAGGTGGTTGATGAAATCACTGTTGCTATGGCAGACAACGCTGCGCGCAATTCCCGACCGTCAGGCAGTGAGTGTGCTGTCACGACAGTTGAACATCCCGTGGTCCAGTGTGCAGACGGTCTTCAAACCATTCTCAAATGGTATCTGTAGAAGATCCACATCGTACAGCAGCTTGCACCACAGGACGCACAACGACGTGTTGACTTCGCTATCGACTTTCTCGCAAGGACTGAAGTTGACGAGGACTGGGTCTGTACCATCCTATGGATAGACAAAGCTCATTTTTCTCTGGTGGGTGCGGTGAACACACAGAATTGCCGAGTGTGGGTATCTTCACCTCCTGTCACTGTGCATGAAATTCTTCTGTATGGTGAACGTGTCACCCTATGGTGTAACGTCACGGCTATGTTCGTCATTGGCCCATTCTTTTTTGAACAGATTGCTGCTAAATGCCAAAGGTTGGCGCTCAGGGATCAAAGACAGTGTGACTGACCATCATTGCTGCGATAAGCTTCCCCAACATGTCACACCCGCTCTGTAAGAGAGAGACACGTTGCACTCGACAGCTTTTATGGAATATGGGCCCCCACCGCACATCGCTCGCGAAATTAACCTGCTTCTCCGAAACAGATTTGGAAACGACCGAATTATCAGCCAGCAAGGTCACTTCCTCTCACTCCCTGTGATTTCTAGTTGCGGAGCTACCTGAAGGACAGGCTTTACCAGGGGAACATTCACATATGTGCTGATCTGAAGCGCAGCATATCAAGAGAGGTAGCCAACATACCTACGGACATGCTTCGCTCTGCCGTGCGGAATGCAGTCCTCCACTTTCAGACTCTTCTGGGCACTGATGAGCGCCATATAGAGCCATTTTTGTAGCAGTGATGGAAGTGGTATGTAATGGTATGATGTACCGTGGCAGCACATTAAATGTGTTTCAATTGAATTGATTCTGCATTATTTCTCTTCCGCATGTACTTGACATTAACGCTATGAAGTTTGGTTCTAGTACACTAATTAGTTTGTGTTACAATGTGTTAAATAGGGAAAGTTTAATTATAACCACCTGGTATATAGCTTTAGATGTGGATATTTGGGAATTTTCTGTGGTGGTGGTGGTGGTGGTGGTGGTGGTGGTGGTTTGCTTGTTGCTGCAGAACTCAGCAGTGTACATCGCAAAGCTGATGTCGGTAGAGATGTTGATGTGTTTGCAGCTGTAGATGTGGATGTGTAGGGCTGCTGCTGCTGCTGGTGGTGTGCGTGCTGCTGGTGTACACGACCGTGTACAGCCCGGAGCTGGATTGGCTGCGGCGGAGCCGCGACGCCGCGCTGTACGTGCGGCCCGGGGAGCAGACGGCGCTGCTGCTGCCGCGGAGTGAGCTGTGCCACGTGTCGGGCACGTGGCAGCAGGGCCCGGTGCTGCTGATGGCCGTGCCATCCGCCATCGGGCGCCGCCAGAGGCGGGACGCTGTGCGGCAGACGTGGGGCCGGCGGGAGCCCTCGGCTACAAGGCTGCTCTTCGTTGTCGGCCACCGGGGGCAGGGTGTGCCGGTGAGTTCCTGCCGCAGTCTGCCAAGTAGGGATGTTGCTGTAGACAGAGCACCGTCCGCTACCGAGCGTAGCAAGGTATACGGAGCTGACAGAGAGAGCACTTATGAAATGCTCGCAGGATGTGTAACAAGTCTGTATGTTGTGATTCTTCAATTTCTCCAGGCGTATTTTATGACGAAATAAATCTCGGGTGAACAGCCTGGTATGAGTGTGCATAGGACACAATATTTCGGCAATCGACCACGTTGCCATCATCAGGTGCGCTGATGTACTGACCGGAGGTGGGCCGGCGCCAGGTATATGTAGGAAAATCCCCCTCCTGCTCATCCCTCAGGCCTTTCCTATGAATCAGTGTGGTCCGCGCCCCGCGCGCGGTCCAGGTACAGCGTCCGTTCTCCTGCCGTCTGGGCGCTGCGTCCTAGGTCTTCTCGTTCAGGAGGGTCAGCCGACACCGCTCTCGTTATTCTTCCCTCCTCTCCCGAAGTCTATACACTCTGGGAAATATCCTTTTTCTTCTTAATCCGGGTGATCGCGGGTTACCACGCCTTGCTAAGGATGTAACCGCTGTCACGATTTAGTTGTGGCTCCCTTACTCTGATCCCTATGGCTTCTTTGATGACACAGTCCCAGTATTTGGAAGTCTGTGTCAGGACTCTGGTTTGGTCATAATCCATGCCGTGGATGCCGTTACAGCCATGCGGATAAGATGCCTGTCATCTCGACTGCTAGTGATACGAGGCTGTTGGGATCCAGCGCGGCGTTCCGTGTTACCCTCCTGAACTCACCGATTCCATATTCCGCTAACAGTCATTGGGTCTCGACCAACGCGAGCAGCAATGTCGCGATACGATAAACCGTAATCGTGATAGGCTACAATCCGATCTTTATCAAAGTCAGAAACATCGCGAAGATTGTGTGGTTGAAGGCATATGTGCATCGGTGAAGAGAACTTGATGGCAGTCCTAAGCGGTCCATTCGACATGTTGTTGGGCCCATCTGTAGCTGTAAGAGCTGTGCTGCAGAGAGCTGAGTTTGCGAACCGGATCCTTAAAATGATTGATAACTAAGGATTCGATGTTAGCTATGTCTGATTCACAGACGAAACTCACTTCCACCTAAACTGAGTCGTGAATAAACAAAACTGGCGATTATGGGATTCCAAAAATCCTCATTTGTGTGAAAGAAACCACTGTATTCTTCCAAAGTTTGGGCTCCGGTAGGCAGGAGAAGCATTTTTCGCCCATTTCTTCATGCGAGAAACGATCACTAGTGAACGTTATGTTGCGAATTCGGAACAATGCCTCGCCACATAGCCGCCGTTGGAGGGTCGAAAAGGCAGTAATTTGTTCACGCAAGATAGGGCCAAATCACATCATACCGAACAGGCACTTCGCTTTCTGTACGAATACTTCGGGAACAGTGATAGTGTTGGATTACCGTCCACTTATTGGCGCAGGAAAGGATTAGCCTGTACCTTTGCTCTTTCTAACTCCTTGTGACTAATTTTTTTGGGACGCGACGAAAGAAAGTGTCTACCTTAACCATCCCTACACGCTGGACGAGCATGAATAGCCGATCTCTGTAGCATCTGAATTCGTTTCCGTTGAGATGCTACAGGATGTGATGGCAAATTTCACTTTTCTTTTGCGTCACCTCTGTACTGTGGGTGGTGGGCATTTCGAGAAGATTGTGATGCTATTACAAAGACTGCTTGCAGAGGACGAGTTTAATTATGCGCGCTGATACTATACGAGCTGTAAAGCGCACAGGGCCTTCTGTTAGCAGCTTTTAGAACTATTTCGAAAGTTTTGTATAACTTCGGTATAAAATTCTAACAACTTTCGCAATAAACGTACCGTTTGTTGTACTCGTCTTGCGATCTTAGTTTTAGAGATATTTAATTATGAAATCAGGAACTCCTGCGCTGGACAACCCTGTATTTACTGTCACGCAAGTACACAAATCACACATAGTTTTCACATAAATTTTGAGCAGATATTAGGAAAAAAAACACAGCATTTCATACACCAAAATAATCAGTTAAGTTTCTGTTGAGTCAAATTCGTGGGTTAGGTTTTTTTTTTTTTTTTGAACGATCACGCATGTGTTTTACCAGCATTTACTCGGCCGAATTGGTTTCTGCCTATCTTTCCAAATAAGGCATTATTTATCCATTTGCGAGGTTATTCCTGTATGTGTTATATCGACAGATTGGGCGCCCAATTCGCCAGGTAGTCCATTATTACTATCGTTAATCTCTTCAGACGAACAATTAGCGATATTTAGTCATCAAAATCATCATTTTGTAACCAAAGACCGGTTGTTCTTCCAGTCAGAAACCGTTAAAGTTCCAACATCAAATTCAGCAGCAGTGTTTTTAAACATTTCTCCTTTACCCATCTTATGCATCTAACTTTTTTTCCGTGGGCTGTACACCTTTTTGCTCGTTGATACCATTTTACACTCTCAACAAATGGGGCAACACACTACTGCACAATTCTATGTTAAATAGGTAGCTGTCATCGTGATACGAGTAGGATCTGTGTATTGCAGTTGGCATAATTTAAATTTAATGTTCGTTGTGATAGATTGTTACTACTATTACTTTCGAAATATAGAACACTTTAGAGTTACTGTACTTAAAACGAACAAAAACACAAAAATACTGGCATTTTCTAAGAGCTTTGCACCAAGTTCGCGTTCACAAATAGCGCGTCAACTTCGTAAGTTCCATAAGGATTTTGGCGAAGATGCTGTTTTCTGCAGGAAGCATGCAACGCCAGAAGACTTACAAAATGCAGGAAGATCTGGAAAAGATCGACAATAGGGGAAATCACTGGCAGTTCTCTCCGAAATAAACGTGACATATTGCGCTTAAACAGTCAAAGAGATCTGTTTCGAAACGTGGGTTGGGGTCCTTTGTGATCAGGAGGTCAAGCGAAGAGTGAGCGTGTGTGGTCCAGTCACGACAGGAAGCGCCAGTGATACAGCGGTATCTGTAATGACATTAATTTATCGTGCAAAGTGTGCAGGGGTATGAGTGCCATCAGAGTTGCAGTCGGCGGCGGGCGTAATCACACGTGCACACAAAGGAGTGCTAATGCCTCATCAGCGAATCGTAACGTCGCCGCCTCACGTCAGTGGCACGGCCAGTGCTGTGCCGGCAATGTTGGAGGGACCAAGAAGGCGCTGCCTGCCGGACGTTCCGTGAACACCTAGTACGGCTCCCATCTCAGCGCTCTCGGAGACAGCCCGTTGCTCGATCAGGTGGACACTGCAGACTGTGGTCCATGATGTCGACCATCATAAAGACTAGGCCCTGACTAGACTGTAACAAAAGCTCGAGAATCGGCCAGGAGGCTGAGCGGATACAGCTTGCCTGGTCGGTTCACAGATGGCAGCTTGCCGGTCATCCTAGATAATCCAATGGGGGAGAAGGGCTGGCCGCTCACCAGTCTTCCCATCCTCGATGACCCAGTATGCATACGGACTGTGGTACGCATCAGGCTGGCTGCGTTTCGGTGTTGAAGTTAGCAAGCTGGTAGCAGGCTGGCCATCATCGATCATCTTGTCGTGGTTTCACTCAAACTCAACAGACTGTCATTCTCTCTGGTTCTCCAGTCCTCCGCTCGTGGTCTAGTGGCTAGCGTTGCTACCTTTGGATCACGGGGTCTTGGGTTCGATTCCCGACCGGGTTGGGGATTTTCTCTGCCTGGGGACTAGGTGTTTGTGATGTCCTCATAATTTCATCATCATCCTCATCATTCGTGACAGTGGATAGATTGGACTGTGAACAAAATTGGACTGTGAAAAAATTGGGACTTTCTACTGGCGCTGATGACTGCACAATTGAGTGCCCACAAACCAAACATCATCATCGTCATCTCTCTGGCTCTAGCGACACAATGGCAGCACAAAAGAGTGTGTTCTTGAGCTCTCTGTTTAACGTGCTGAGTCCGCGCCTATGACCCTGTGGCTCTAACAAGGGGCACTCCCCATCGCATCCCCCCCCCCCCCTACACCCTCCTCAGAATTAGTGGTACGATGTCCCAGTGGATAGCCCGTCAAAAACTGAAGACAGATCAAGCATGAAAACAGGAAGATTGTGTACTGAACTGTGAAAAAAAGAAGCAAAATCGAAACAGTGAACTGTCCAGGTTCAAGATGTCCAACATCAAGCGAATATCAATAGATGTGACGTTGTGGTTACGCTGCCGCGGTGATGGACTGCGAAGAGGAAGGTCCGTGTTCAAATCCCCCTGATGTCCCATACCTTTTTTTTCACAAAATTATGAACTATCCGTCCGGTCGTAGAGGTATCTGTTCGCTGTATTCTAATTTGTGCTTGTGTCGTGGTGTAACGTCCATTTGCAACAGCAAGATGCAAGGAATGGACGTCTAGACGTACGTACCTCCTTTTTGTCCTACACAAGTACCACATGTCATGACTCTTGCGTTCCGTTTTAAGATTTGACTGATGAATTTCTTTGTTTTAACATAGTTCACGCCCGTTTATTTGTTGTTTTCATATCTGTGAGAGGTCTATACGGCGTCCCAACTGCTCCCACTACTCACCACGTTTACTTGCGACGGGAACACATTGTTACCTCATGACTCATATCACATAACCAATGTATAGTACCACAATTGCCAAGACAACAGAAGAACAGACTTTAATGAGCACTTGAACAGGGATCTCCCGCTTTGTTGTCCAACACTGTGACCCCACAACTACGACCTCGGAATTCTTGCAACACGATCAGTGTGTTGCATATCTTGAGCTTGGGCCGTTCACTGTTTCCATTTTGCTTCTTTTTTCACAGTTCAATACACCTTCTTTCTGTTTTCAAGCGTGAGCTGTGTTCAGGTTTTGGCGGTCTATCCACTGGACCATTTTACCTCTAAATCTGAGGGGGTAGTTCCCCTTGTAACTGTATTAGCGCATTTGTCCTCATTTACCGGACCCCTCAGCGCTCTTTGGCTCACTGTGGTAATTTATTAATAATTCTGGATCGCCGAGCTTGGGTATTATCTGTGTACGTTTGATTTTGTAGTGGCGCTCAGGCTTTGAAATTACGGTGCGTTACATCGCAGTGCCCTGTTAAGTAGCACAGCCGTTCTTGCGTTTCTGTCTGCTTCGTTCTGGCGTCTTTTCCACAGACAGTGTGTCGTGTTGATATACCGACTGGCACACTAATCTACCGCTAACCTGCTCCGTTCCGAGCTCACCTGCTAGACCGATTATTTTTTTAATTTAAACGTATACAATAAAATTCTGTTGCGCAACAGGCCCGTGACTGTTGAATTACGCTATAGACGATAAATCACTGGAAACAGTAACAACCGTAAAATAGGAGCAACCAAAAGTGAAATAATCACTTACAGTTGGTTGAAGGAAAGCTAGATGTTAGCTTGAGATTCGTAGCAAGAACCTTCAGTCTGGAAACGCGAGACCGCTACGGTCGCAGGTTCGAATCCTGCCCCGGGCATGGATGTGTGTGATCTCCTTAGGTTAGTTAGGTTTAAGTAGTTCAAAGTTCTAGGGGACTGATGACCTCAGATGTTAAGTCCCATAGTGCTCAGAGCCATTTGAACCACTGGGGTGCTTACCCGAGATTATTATCAGTGGAATAGGTCGAGGAAACCCACAGTCACATAGCCTGTATCATGTGGTAAGTCACAGCGTTGACGGAAGTGACAAATCGTCATTAAAGAAGATTGTGACGAAAAATAAGAGGGCGACAGATGCTAAAGTCTCTTCAGAACTGAATGTCGCACTAGCAAAACACCTAGCGCCAAATAACACTAAGGGAGCTCCATAAGAAAGGAATTGAGGGATTAGCTGCAATTCCAAAACCAACCATATCATGCAAGTGCCCTAACTGTAAAACGTGGTGCTGAAGCCATAAATCCTGGACTATGGAACAATAGAAGATAACCATTTTGTCGGATGAGTCTTGTTTCAAGCTGTTTCTAACTTCTGACCGAATTTACATCCCAAGAGAGAAACAAAGCTTGTGTTATGCATGCAGTGGTGGTGTTCTATTTTGTGCAAGAGAACTGTACTTCTGCGTCTTGTTCTTCACGATTTGCCCTAAAAAAATCGTACTGTCCCACGTACTTAGACTTTGGAGTACTTTTTCAGTTGCCGCGCCATCTTACTCCCGCAGTGTGATGCACCAGATGTCTGTACCGTAGCAGAACTGCCCCTACAGTAAACCTGGAACATCTAGTCTCTTCTGACAATAAGCCACTCTTGTTGCAGAATGGTGTTAGTGGTGGACAGCATGTGTAACTTTCTTTCTGATGTCCCTATGTTTGTGTCCTCGAGTCTGTGATATCCTAACAGAGGGGACAATAAAAACAGCTGTTATGGAATAGTAATGTCTATATAGTATATATGCCTACATACAGGGTGTTCAATAAGTAACTACGCAGTTTATAACTTGCCATATTAAACTCATGGAAGTTATGAGATATGTTGAAGTGATCCCCCTTCAACTTGAAGATACAGTTGCACACGTTTTTGCATGTTCTTGAAGACCTTGTGCAAAACATCCGGAATGATGTTCCGAATGTGACGTGTCAGTGCAGCATGGAGTTCTTGTATGCTGTGCGGATTGCTTTCATAGGCCTTTTCCTTCAACGTAATCCGGTGGAGCTAAGTCGAGTGAACGCGGAGGCAAGAGTCCTCGAGAGATGATGCGGTCACCGAAGACGTCCTTTAAAAAGTTCATCGCCTTGTGGGCAGTATGTGCAGTCGCCCCATCCTGTTCGAACTAGGCCTTCTCAATTTCGTCCTCTTTCAGTTCACCTAGGAAAGGCTCCAGAATGCAGATGCAGTACCGTTCTGCATTTATGGTGTCCTGAAAGAATATCGGCCCAATGATGCGTTTACGAGTCACGTCACACCATACACCAACCTTCGGATCATGCAGTGGGGACACCTTCTCCATAATCCACACCCGAGTATTCTGGCTATTAACGTAACCGGAGATGTGAAACCATGCCTCATCCGTGAAAAACGTTGTCAAGAATCCCCCGACCATTGTCCTGCAGGAGGGACAGAAACCCGTTGCAAAAATTCACGCAAGACCGATATTTTGTACGGATACATCGACAGTGAGGTCCAGATAATCTTGTAAGGGGAATCCACGGACACGTGGGCCTGCCGAGTTGGTGGTCTAACGATTTCTTTGGACTTTGCTGCGTCATGTCTTGCACCTCTGCCACTTTCTCTTTGGATGTGAATGTCGATGGCCTGCCTGAGTTTGGAGCATTATGAACGCATCCGGCCTTTCGAAACTTGGTGATGAGATTCTGTACAGCATTGCGGTTAGGCATCTCCACTCCTGGGAACTTTTCTGCAAATGCGGCTTCTACTGCTGAGGTAAACTTGTCTCCATTGCGGAACACATGCTCCGCAAGGAACACTCTTTGCTCAATTGTCAGCATGGTGACCTGGATCACAATGATGTCACACAAGACATTGGTCTTCAATCAAACCAGACCTGCGAACAAATACAGATAACTGCTGAAATATGGTCCAAATATGTTAAACAGTGGAAAATATTGTATTAATAGTTGAGTCATATCAGTCATTACTTAGCACACCACAATATGGCACTGTATAGCTACTTTCTGAACATCCGGTAGTACACTGTATATATCTGCGAAACTGCGAAACTACAAAGAAATAGAAGCACTCATTCTGGTTTACGCACTCAAAATTACGAGTAAAATTTTATGTTTGTTTTCATGGCAATAAAATATGCATGAGAAACAGTAAAATGTCGTCTTGTTGCAGCCAGAGATCGCTGAGGAGGCGGCGTTGCATGGCGACATTCTTGTCGAGGATTTCTTGGACACCTACCACAACTTGACGCTCAAGACGCTCTTCATCCTCAAGTGGGCCGTATCTCACTGTCCGAAGGCAACGTACTTGCTCAAGGTAAACAGTGTTGCCACAAACTGTGCGCAAATACAGCAAGAATGCGACTAAGACGATACCATATATTGTCTGCCACTGCTGGTACTTCTCTCCAAACTATCTTTCGTCGTGGGATCAGACAATCAGTGTTAGTTCCTTGTCATGTAACGTTAATGCTGTGATGTCTCAGGTTTTCTTGGCTTGTTTGAGTAATGGGATATTGCAGTGCCTGTATGATTCTGAATTACGATACAAAGGAACAGGCAATGCGGCGGCTACAACCGTTACGAAATACATTAAATGTATTCGCAGCTGCAAACATGGACAACCATCAGCTGTAGAATGGAATGCCGACAATGTCGACATCGGGCAAGCGACTTCCAAGTAAAACGTCTCCCCTGTATGGGAATATACGTAATGGATGTAGGAGTAGAGGTTGAAGACGCATTGTTGACGGCATTTGGAAGTTTGGGTCTGGCTGTTACTTGTGAACGCATAGCCAAATAAGGCGACCGCTCGCAGTAAGCGGGAAATCAGGGTTTTAGTCCAGGATCGGCACAAATTTTCATTGTTGTCATTCCATTCTACAGCTGATGGTTGTCCATATTCGCAATTGCCAACAAATTTAGTGTATTGTTTGAGTAATGTTGTGCTTAGAGTGTTCAGCTGAGATGTTGATTTCATTTTCCTCTACGATTTATAAATGACCAGCTCAGTTGTCACCTTCAGAAGCTGCGAGTTATGTCATTGTGAGTAGTGTCTGTCAGGACTACAACCACGCTGTGATGTCTTTAGACGTGTTCGACTCCCAGCGTTCGCTAATCCCTTTGATGCCCATTTGTTTCATTTACGCTATGTAATGAAAGTGTCTATATATGTAATAAGGAACGGAGCACTAGACTATACGAGAGGAAGACGAGCCAGTACAAAAGGAGGCGCGACGTATTGCGCTGTCAGTTTTTTTTGGTCATCAGTCTACTGACTGGTTTGATGCGGCCCGCCACGAATTCCTTTCCTGTGCTAACCTCTTCATCTCAGAGTAGCACTTGCAACCTACGTCCTCAATTATTTGCTTGACGTATTCCAATCTCTGTCTTCCTCTACAGTTTTTGCCCTCTACAGCTCCCTCTAGTACCATGGAAGTCATTCCCTCATGTCTTAGCAGATGTCCTATCGTACTGTCCCTTCTCCTTATCAGTGTTTTCCACATATTCCTTTCCTCTCCGATTCTGCGTAGAACCTCCTCATTCCTTACCTTATCAGTCCACCCAATTTTCAACATTCGTCTATAGCACCACATCTCAAATGCTTCGATTCTCTTTTGTTCCGGTTTTCCCACAGTCCATGTTTCACTACCATACAATGCTGTACTCCAGACGTACATCCTCAGAAATTTCTTCCTCAAATTAAGGCCGGTATTTGATATTAGTAGACTTCTCTTGGCCAGAAATGCCTTTTTTTTGCCATAGCGAGTCTGCTTTTGATGTCCTCCTTGCTCCGTCCGTCATTGGTTATTTTACTGCCTAGGTAGCAGAATTCCTTAACTTCATTGACTTCGTGACCATCAATCCTGATGTTAAGTTTCTCGCTGTTCTCATTTCTACTACTTCTCATTACCTTCGTCTTTCTCCGATTTACTCTCAAACCATACTGTGTACTCATCAGACTGTTCATTCCGTTCAGCAGATCATTTAATTCTTCTTCACTTTCACTCAGGATAGCAATGTCATCAGCGAATCGTATCATTGTCAGTAGAGATGCAGTAACAGCAGAGCAGGCCCAAGTGACTTCGATATTACCTGAATAACAGATCCTTCAGAGACATTTCAGTACTGCCAGATCTGCCCAAGACGGTAGTTCCGGTTGTGAACGTGTAGAAGAAAGCGAAAGAAACAACCACAACTAAGTCAAGGCCGGACAGGCTTCACGTGCTGACGGAGATGGACTGTCGAACACTGTGGAGAGTGGCTGCATAAAGCAACAGAAGGAATCATTCGTGAGTTCTAATGTACCACCAGTACCCCAGATAGCACAATGATCGTACGTAGGAGGCTAGAAGGAATGGGGTACAATGATGGACGGAGTAGCTCTTCATATGCCACAAATCTCTGTAGTCAGTAGTAACCGACGTTCGAGGTGGCGTAAAGAGCGAGGCCACTGGACATTGGATGACTGGAAAGAGTGATTTGGAAGGATGAATCTCGCTGTACCTAGTGGAGGGGTTTGGGTTTGCGAATGCCTGGAGAACGCTAGCGGTCATCATGTGTAGCGCAACCAGTGGAGTACAGAAGAGGTAGTATTAAGATACGAGGGTCTTTTCTCGTAGTTAGGGTGTATTCTCCTAATTTTTCATAAAAATGCTAAATACGGAATGATATTAACCGATTTTACAGCATTGTGTACTCTACACAGTAGAGGTACAGGTCGGAGACGATGACTGTATCAGTTTGATATATGGACTGGTCTGCCCTTTTTCCCGACTTGAACCCAACGGAACACCTTTGGGATGAATTAGAACGTCTACTTCTCTCCAGACCCCAGCGTCCAGTATCACTACTTCCATAGCTTTCGACTCCTCAGGAAGAGTGGGCGCCATTTCTCCACAGACATTCAGATACCTCATTGAAAGTGTACCCAGCAGATTTCAAGCTCTCACAAGAATGAATACATCTCATAGTAATGTCCACCAGTAGGTGTCCGGATACTTCTGAGCCGATGCAGCATTTTTTCTCTCACCATTTTCCAATTCCGACGGATGAGATGTCAAGTGTTATCTTAATCAGTTGAGTACTGTGTCCTAAGACTTGCTTAAACTGAAACGTTAGTCTATCCTACCTCTCCATTACCAAACTGACAAGTCTCCCGTCAACCAATCGCTTCGTTTGGTCACATTTCAAAGCTATTCTGTTCTTGTCTGAACTTTCTATCGTCCATGTTTCACTTCCGTAGAAGGTTATAGTTCAAAAACGACTTCTTAACTTCTACATTTATGTTCTGTGCTAACAAATTCCTCTTTTTCACAAATGCTTTTCTTGCTGTTGCAAATTCTCACTTCACATTTTTCGTACTTCAGATGTCAGTTATTTTGCTTCCCAAATAGCTAACTCACCTACTACTTTTACTGTTAGCGTTCCTTTCTTAGTCTAATCCAGTCAGTATTGCCAAATTTAATTTTATTGCATTCCAGTATCCTTGTTTTGCTTATGAACCATCCATTCCGTTAAACTGTTGTTTCAAGTCCTTCACCATCTCTGACAAAATTACAGTTTTCTCAGTAAACCTCAAATATTTAATTTCTTCTCGCTGTATTTTAATTTCCTTTCCAAATTTTTCTTGTGTTTCCTTAACTGCTTGCTCTATGTACGAGTAAAGACTGAATAACAACGGGAATAAGCTACAACCCTGTCTCATTCTCTTCTCAATTACTGCTACATTTTCATGTCTTTAGATTCTTACAACTGAAGTCTGGTTTCTGTAGAAGTTGGAGACAGCATTTCCTGTCTCTATTTTATCCCGGACACCCTCAGAATTTTAAAGTGCATGTTCCAGACAACCTTGTCAGAAGTTTTCTCTGAAACAAAAATGCTATAAACATCGGTTTGGCTTCCTTCAACTTATATTCTAAGGTAAGTCGTAGTAGCATTATTGTGTCACGTGTTCCTGCATTTCTCCGGAACCCAAAGTGGTCTTCTCCGAGGTCGGTTTGTATCAGTCCTTACATTCTTCTCTAAATAATTCGTGTCAATATTCTGCAACCGTGACTTACTGAATTGACCTGTTACTATCTGCCTTCTTTGAAATCATAACTATTACTTTCTCCTTGAAGTGAGATATTTTGTCTATCACGTATCTTTTTATACCAGGTGGAATAGTTTTCTCATAGCTGATTCTTCCAAAGATCTTAATTCTCGTGGAATATCGTCTACACCAGAGGTCTTGTTTTGGCTTAGGTCTCTGTGATCTCTAAGATTCTCTCGCAGTGTTATAGCTTCCATCTCATCTTCATCTACTTCCTCTTCTCCTTCAATAATACAGTCTTAGAGTTTGTTTCATTTATGTAGATCCTGCAAATATTACGTCCACCTTCTCGTCTTCCCTTGCTGTCTGAGCTTGCCAAAAATGTATCATTTTATTTTTTAAGTTTTTTTACATGAATGTGATACGCTGAGTAATACATGAAAGTAAAAGGTATTCTGAAAAAGTTCAGTATATTAATACAAAAGTTATCCGCCATCCCATTATTGGAACATCAGCAACATTAGCTATCAAAATGCACAATGTTGCTGCCAGTGCAGAAAACTATAAGAATCACGTGAACAAATAAAAACACTGTATTTAATGTTATGGAGTGTCTATTAAGTATGAAATGAACAAAACACATGTCATACACACCGACATTGCACCTATAACACAGTTTTGTCGTTTTTTGCAGTATGCACGTCTCGTCACTGTTTTACATGACACAGTAAAGTGGTTTCCTGGATCTAGTCGTACGTATGCACTCACCCGTTCTCCCAACAGTATGATTCCTTGTGGGCCTTTGCGTTTCGGTGTTAATCCTGTGTTCTTTGAGAGGTACACCTAGACTATATTCCTTTGGGCATACAAAGTGAGATCTTCTCATTTGAGTTAGAAATTTGGTATGCACACTATGTGTTTACCATGCATATACAATCGTCTGGGTGAATAATGGTCACCACCACTTCTTTTCTCTTATCCTCTTCCTATAAAATGATACCTACTTGTTCAACAGGTCTACAGCACCCATATGGCCCTATTGTATTCTCGAATAAGATGTTGCATTGTAACAAATACTTCCTTTTTCTTTTCCCATGAGTATCTCTTAGCACAACTCAAAAGAGCAATAGTACTGTAATTTTTGGCTACGCATATTGGTTTTTTGTCCCGCCATTTCACTACCAGGACTTCATTCTCATTGTCAAACATGTAGTCGTAGAATTGTGGTACACTTTCGTCCGCCATTTTTTTCGTACCAGCCAAGGGACCTGCTAGTTTCCATCTTTCTTACTGTGGATAATGCACCACTTTCCACCCCATGTCGTAATGCTTTCCTTTGCTTAGCTTCTGAAGAAAAATCAGTAACATTAGCTTCATTCTTACTGTTTATAACGTCTAAAAGTACCTGCTACATCTTCAGAGCAGTTTATTCGTTGTCTTTTTCATCCGCTATTTCACTGCATTTGGTGGAATTATCATCAGTTCTAAGTCATCAGCTTCATCTTCACTAACTTCGTAGGTCTCCCATTCTGCTGTGCCTTCTTCAGCTGCAAGTCCACGTGGTATGTTTATATCCTATTAGAATCTTCATAGACTAACGAAGTGCAGTAACAACAAAAAAAAAGTTAGATCGGCTCTTGAATGCTACTCGTCAGCCAGCGACCCTTATCAGGTTGAACTAATAGGACAGTTACAGAAGATACTGCGAAGAGCGGCTTGTTTCGTTACATGTTTATTTAGTATGAGTGAGAACTTTCATGAGATGCTCAACACACTCCAGTCGCAGACGTTGCAAGCGAGTTGTTATGCATTCCAGAGAGGTTTAGTGCTGAAATAAGGAGAGTGTAGGTTCTAGGCATAAATTCAGGTACTAGCGAAGCCTGCAGGTTGCCATACTGTATTTGACCACCTGTGCAATGCCTTCGATACGTTGCAAGCGCTGGTCAGAGCAGTATTCAGTTTAGTTTAGTGCATTCTGTTGGAGACAAGTGAATTCGGACCTGAGCAAACTGTTGGTACTCGTATACTGGAAGCCTAAGTGGTTGGTATTTCAAGAGGCACCGAAACTAAGATTTATACCTCATTCAGGGAAAGTGCGAGTACATCATCCGCGTACGATAAAATCTTATTGGGTGACCAGCCTGAAGACAAAACATTGCGAGAAGACGAAACCACCACTTGGCTGAACACCCGAGAAGATTTTATTTCTGGAATACGACGAGAAAACTTGCAGTTACATATATCATCCGCTAAGTCACAACACGGACGAAAGTGTGTTGAGTGATCGTGATAAACGGTCACTCAAAAGGATTGTGACGAAAAAAAGATAATACCTACAAAATGTGAAAGGGTTTATTTCACTCTAATACCTAAACCTGGAGATAATCTCATACAATTAACTTTGTATATAAAACGTGTACCAGTAATAGCGCACATCAACAAAGGAGTGATAATGTGACATTCAATTGTCAAACTACTGGGACGCATAAAATAAACTGATGCTGCACGTACTTCAGGAAATCTGAAATATACTGAATGGGATATGGACATCCGACATCCGTATCTTCATCACAAACATACCCATACAACTAAATCACGATTCATTGTCACGCAGAAACTACCAGAAGGCATACACTGTAGCCCAGTGCGAAGACAGAAAATAGGCAAATTAATTCCTTTCCTAACACATGCTTATTACAGAAAAATGATTTCTTTTTCAGTTTCCACGCACTATAGGAGTCATTTAAACATTTAGGTACAACAATCAAAGGTAAAAGTTTCATTGTCTATGTAGAAATGAATAAAATATTTGCATCCCAAAAAAGGGACAGTAAATAATTAATCTTCATGAAGATGCTTCTCTTTCTTTCAACGTCTTTTTTTTTTTTTTTTTTTTTTTTTTTTTTATAGATATGTACGTCGTGTATCTTTTCAGTCATCCATGCTGTTACGACCTGTATTTAGCCATCCCTTCTTCGCTATTTTGCTCTTTTGTATCGAGACGCTTGTATTCCCTTCTGTTTGCGTTACTTTGTGGTGCTACAGCTCTTCTGCCCTTCACTTCCCGTTAACAAAAGCCAAAGAAGACGATGCCGCACCTGTGCTGTTGGAAGACCCTGTTTCGAACCTACTTAGAGACGTGAATCAAACTGTCAGTTTGACCAACGGTTAATCACAGCTTCACAAGGAGATTTCGGTGAATAGAAAGATCCGTACCGCAACCTTAACAGTGGGAGGAGCCCGAATTTGACTCATTTAATTACAAATTTTCTGCAGTTAAGATTTAAGATCAGATCAAGAACAACAACATTAAGCACTAAAATCGGAGTATAGAGTACACCAATATTCAGTATGAGATTTCACACGTGATCAACAATCAGTAAAAAATAAAAGTTAGTAAATTACATCAAGCAAGCCACTGTAGGGTTGAGACGAGCGGGAGAGAGAGATGCTAGCAATGAGCAACAATATTGGAGCACGTTGGCAAGTTACCAAACCTGTAGGCCATAGCGTTTCGCCGTGCTATGCAGAAAGAAAACTGGCATTCTACGGATCGGAGCGTGGAATGTCAGATCCCTTAATCGGGCAGGTAGGTTAGAAAATTTAAAAAGGAAAATGGATAGGTTAAATTTAGATATAGTGGGAATTAGTGAAGTTCGGTGGCAGGAGGAACAAGACTTTTGGTCAGGTGATTACAGGGTTATAAATACAAAATCAAATAGGGGTAATGCAGGAGTAGGTTTAATAATGAATAAAAAAATAGGAGTGCGGGTAAGCTACTACAAACAGCATAGTGAATGCATTATTGTGGCCAAGATAGACATGAAGCCCACGCTTACCACAGTAGTACAAGTCTATATGCCAACTTGCTCTGCAGATGACGAAGAAACTGATGAAATGTATGACGAGATAAAAGAAATTACTCAGGTAGTGAAGGGAGACGAAAATTTAATAGTCATGGATGACTGGAATTCGTCACTAGGAAAAGGGAGAGAAGCAAACATAGTAGGTGAATATGGATTGGGGGTAAGAAATGAAAGAGGAAGCCGCCTTGTAGAATTTTGCACAGAGCATAACTTAATCATAGCAAACACTTGGTTCAAGAATCATAAAAGAAGGTTGTATACCTGGAAGAATCCTGGAGATACTAAAAGGTATCAGATAGATTATATAATGGTAAGACAGAGATTTAGGAAGCAGGTTTTAAATTGTAAGACATTTCCAGGGGCAGATGTGGATTCTGACCACAATCTATTGGTTATGAACTGCAGATTGAAACTGAAGAAACTGCAAAAAGGTTGGAATTTAAGGAGATGGGACCTGGATAAACTGAAAGAACCAGAGGTTGTAGAGAGTTTCAGGGAGAGCATAAGGGAACAATTGACAGGAATGGGGGAAAGAAATACAGTAGAAGAAGAATGGGTAGCTCTGAGGGATGAAGTAGTGAAGGCAGCAGAGGATCAAGTAGGTAAAAAGCCGAGGGCTAGTAGAAATCCTTGGGTAACAGAAGAAATATTGAATTTAATTGATGAAAGGAGAAAATATAAAAATGCAGTAAATGAAGCAGGCAAAAAGGAATACAAACGTCTCAAAAATGAGATCGACAGGAAGTGCAAAATGGCTAAGCAGGGATGGCTAGAGGACAAATGTAAGGATGTAGAGGCTTGTCTCACTAGAGGTAAGATAGATACTGCCTACAGGAAAATTAAAGAGACCTCTGGAGAGAAGAGAACCACTTGTATGAATATCAAGAGCTCAGATGGCAACCCAGTTCTAAGCAAAGAAGGGAAGGCAGAAAGGTGGAAGGAGTATATAGAGGGTTTATACAAGGGCGATGTGCTTGAGGACAATATCATGGAAATGGAAGAGGATGTAGATGAAGATGAAATGGGAGATAAGATACTGCGTGAAGAGTTTGACAGAGCACTGAAAGACCTGAGTCGAAACAAGGCACCGGCAGTAGACAACATTCCATTAGAACTACTGACAGCTTTGGGAGAGCCAGTCCTGACAAAACTCTACCATCTGGTGAGCAAGATGTATGAGACAGGCGAAATACCCACAGATTTCAAGAAGAATATAATAATTCCAATCCCAAAGAAAGCAGGTGTTGACAGATGTGAAAATTACCGAACTATCAGTTTAATAAGTCACAGCTGCAAAATACTAACGCGAATTCTTTGCAAACGAATGGAAAAACTGGTAGAAGCGGACCTCGGGGAAGATCAGTTTGGATTCCGTAGAAATGTTGGAACACGTGAGGCAATACTAACCTTACGACTTATCTTAGAAGAAAGATTAAGAAAAGGCAAACCTACGTTTCTAGCATTTGTAGACTTAGAGAAAGCTTTTGACAACGTTAACTGGAATACTCTCTTTCAAATTCTGAAGGTGGCAGGGGTAAATACAGGGATCGAAAGGCTATTTACAATTTGTACAGAAACCAGATGGCAGTTGTAAGAGTCGAGAGGCATGAAAGGGAAGCAGTGGTTGGGAAAGGAGTGAGACAGGGTTGTAGCCTCTTCCCGATGTTATTCAATCTGTATATTGAGCAAGCAGTAAAGGAAACAAAAGAAAAATTCGGAGTAGGTATTAAAATTCATGGAGAAGAAGTAAAAACTTTGAGGTTCGCCGATGACATTGTAATTCCGTCAGAGACAGCAAAGGACTTGGAAGAGCAGTTGAACGGAATGGACAGTGTCTTGAACAAAAGCAAAACGAGGATAATGGAATGTAGTCAAATTAAATCGGGTGATGCTGAGGGGATTAGATTAGGAAATGAGACACTTAAAGTAGTAACGGAGTTTTGCTATTTAGGGAGCAAAATAACTGATGATGGTCGAAGTAGAGAGGATATAAAATGTAGACTGGCAATGGCAAGGAAATCGTTTCTGAAGAAGAGAAATTTGTTAACATCGAGTATAGATTTAAGTGTCAGGAAGTCGTTTCTGAAAGTATTTGTATGGAGTGTAGCCATGTATGGAAGTGAAACATGGACGATAACCAGTTTGGACATGAAGAGAATAGAAGCTTTTGAAATGTGGTGCTACAGAAGAATGCTGAAGATAAGGTGGGTAGATCACATAACTAATGACGAGGTGCTGAATAGGATTGGGGAGAAGAGGAGTTTGTGGCACAACTTGACAAGAAGAAGGGACGGGTTGGTAGGACATGTTTTGAGGCATCAAGGGATCACAAATTTAGCATTGGAGGGCAGCGTGGAGGGTAAAAATCGTAGAGGGAGACCAAGAGATGAATACACTAAGCAGATTCAGAAGGATGTAGGCTGCAGTAGGTACTGGGAGATGAAGAAGCTTGCACAGGATAGAGTAGCATGGAGAGCTGCATCAAACCAGTCTCAGGACTGAAGACCACAACAACAACAACAACAACAACAACATGCAGACGGCGGCGGCAGTCCCCTTCCGATCGCGCTATCACGTTTCGCGAACAGTAAATAAGACACGCGATTTTCAAAGGCTCACTATTCCTGTAAGTGCATGAAGCTTTAGAGGCTGACTTACGTCCACATGGCGCCTACCAAGGTCCTCTGTGATGGACAGTGACTACGCTGTCGGTATTTGTTGACTTCTGTAGGTCACCGACAAAAGTAGGGCTAAGAGGCGTTCTAGGTCCTGTTTAAAAACTCGCTCCCAGTAAAAACGCAGCACTGACGCCCTAAACTGCCGTTCCTAGAATAAGCTGTATCTCTCCTAACACACCGAGCGAGGTGGCGCAGTGGTTAGCACACTGGACTCGCATTCGGGAGGACGACGGTTCAATCCCGTCTCCGGCCATCCTGATTTAGGTTTTCCGTGATTTCCCTAAATCGTTTCAGGCAAATGCCGGGATGGTTCCTGTGAAAGGGCACGGCCGATTTCCTTCCCAATCCTTCCCTAACCTGAGCTTGCGCTCCGTCTCTAATGACCTCGTTGTCGACGGGACGTTAAACACTAACCACCACCACCACCATCTCTCCTAACAGCGAGTTCTGAGGGAACTCTCACGTCTATTAGGTGGCCATTACCTGACTGACCTTAGCCACCTACTACCTATCAGCAATGTGTCTCTGTACTCCTAACGTCTTCTTTATACGAAGGAGACACTCTAATGGTCACCACGATCTTTATGAACACCAAAAAGTCCTGTTTTGACAGGTGTTGCACTGAAATTAATCTCACGCAAAATAACTCCTGTATAGAAGAGATGATGATACGTACACTACTGGCCATTAAAATTGCTCAACCACGAAGATGACGTGCTACAGACGCGAAATTTAACCGACAGGAAGAAGATGCTGTGATATGAAAATGATTAGCTTTTCAGAGCATTCACACAAGGTTGGCGCCGGTGGCGACACCTACAACGGGCTGACATGAGGAAAGTTTCCAACCGATTTCTCACACACAACCAGCAGTTGACCGGCGTTGCCTGGTGAGACGTTGTTGTGATGTCTCGTGTAAGGAGGAGAAATGCGTACCATCACGTTTCCGGATTTGTTAAAGGTCGGATTGTAGCCAATCGCGATTGCGGTTTATCGTATCGCCACATTGCTGCTCGCGTCGGTCGACAATGATTGTTAGCAGAATGTGGAATCGGTGGGTTCCGGAGGGTAATAGGAACGCCGTGCTGGATCCCAATGGCCTCGTATCACTAGCAGTCGAGATGACAGGCATCTTATCTGCATGGCTGTAACGGATCGTGCAGCCACGTCTTGATCCCTGAGTCAACAGATGGGGACGTTTGTAACACGACAACCATCTGCACGAACAATTCGACTACGTTTGCAGCAATATGGACTATCAGCTCGGAGACCATGGCTGCGGTTACCCTTGACGCTGCATCACAGACAGTTAAAAAACTTTTCTTCTTAAAATTCAGTCTTGATCGCACCACGTATGCTACAAGAACATAGGTGACCGGTCATATTACATGACCATCATCAGACCTGTAATTTAATTTAGAAAGTAATAGAAACCTTACTAGATTGACAATAAAATATGACAAAACGCTTATAAGGATAAAATACAATAAGGCTTGTTATACCTGTGGCATCCTTCGAAGATGGTAGGTGGAGCACTCTTCTCAGCTGCTGCGATGTCAACTGGTGCCATCTTGTTTGGAAGAGGTGGATATTCTGGAGGACAACAGTAAGGAGACAGATGATGTCCTCAGCAGTAGGGGTGGATGGAGGGGTTGTTGGGCTGGATGGGATTGTCAGTAGGATGGACAGGCCCAGTTAATTCATGCTTGACAGGTAGGGGTTTGGCCTTGCACTTTGTGGAGTAAGTAGGGCGAGTTCCATCGCAAGTGTTGCAGATGGGGGGGGGGGGGGAACCTAAGTTGGGATATTGTTCAAGGAAGTTGGATTGCTTACAGTGGAGGTAGGTGAGAGGATTCTTACAATCAGTAGTTAGGTGGTCGTTATAGAGGAGTCATTTTTGGCATCTGTAGGATTGGAGGCGAGGGAGAGGGGGGAGATTTGGAGTGTTCGGCTTTTTGACAGTGGTTGTAGATCAGGGCTCCCTCTGTGGAGAGGTGGTTGGTGGGGAGAGCATGCTTTTTGAAGTATGTTGAAGGTTCGGCAAATGTCACTGAAGATATGGTGGTCGAAAGAAGGATTGGAATAGAGTTCGGATATTAGTTGATGGGGGCCAAATCTTTGTTGGGAATGATTTGGATGACGAGAATGTGGGGGACATACTTTCTGATTTCGAGGGTCAGGAGCTTGACATTAAGGAACTGAGGGTTAGGGCAGGAGAGGAAAGAGGTGTGGTCTCACTGAGGAGAGAGTGCAGGGGAGGGAGCAGTGCCAAAGTGTTCGTTATGGTCTGGGTTGGTTTGAGATTTTTTGGTGGTAGTGCTGGCTGTGGTGTCTGTTTGGTCGCTTCTGGAGCTTTTTTAGTGATTATGGGATGGGATGGTGGTTGAACAATAAGAGAGGGTGGGGTATATGGTGCTGTGCAGGTCTTTCCAGTGGGACAGAGACAGTGCAGATGCTGCTGGATGGTGTTGTGGTGTCTTGTGTAGTGACGGTGGCGTGCCAAGATGTAACTGGTGCAGGTGTTACAGGAGCAGTGGTGAGTAGGGGAAAGGTTGGGAGTGGAGAATAAGGAAATGAAAAAGTGGAAGGTAGGGTAGGTGTTGCAGGGAGAGGAGGGTCAGCAGCTGATGTGACTGTGGATGGGGAAGAAACAGCAGGGAAGGGGTTGGACGTTTGGTGGTAGATTGACGGAAGCACTCCACATACTGATAGTGGGGCAGGGGAGGAAGTGGTGTAAATGTTGGACATGGTTGGGATGTCCGTCGTGGTTTGACAAGTCGGGTATAAAATTGATACGTACCAGAGACGGAGCATCACTGAGATTGTGTATGATGCCATCTACAATGTCCGAGATGAAGTGATGACGGCAAATAAGGAGTGGCGGCGATGAAGACGAAGACGATTCGATGGAGGCGGCAAGGACGCTACGGTGGCGGCGAGGGTGAAGGCAACAAAGACTAGGACGGAGACAGATCTGGGAAGGCGGCGGCGGCAGCAACGGCGGTTGGGGAGCAAGACGGAGGCGTCGACAAGGAATGAAGGAGACGATGATGAACACACGCACGCACGCACACACGCACGCAGGCGTGCGTGCTCGCTAGGACGTCTCGACGACACGACAATAAACTAGACAGATGAACAGCTAAGATCACAGAGCATGGGGAAGTGACCGATCGAGGTGGTGCAGTGGTTTGCACATTGGACTCTCTTTCGGGAGGACGACGGTTCGAACCCGCTACCTGATGTAGGTTTTCTGCGATTTCCCTAAACCGCTTCATGCAAATACCAGGAGGTTTCTTTAGAAGGACATTGTCGACTTCCTTCCCTAATCCGATGGGACCAATGATCTCGCTGTTTGTTCCCCTCACATAAATCAACCAACCAATAGGAAGGTGGTCTCCACCAGTGTATGCAAAAACCAAACAGTAGGAACAAACTAATTAGTGCAAGAGACTGCTAGTCAGATGGTGCTGATGTTTGAAAATTGCTGGTTCACATCGTTAGCTTTATACCAAAAAATGGCGCGGAGACGCATGCACAGAGGCAGCTGCTACATTAGCAAACTCTGTAGTGTTTCGCGCCCCTTTTCTAACACCTCTCCATCTGTGACTCGCAGGTGCATGCGTAATTGTGACACTATATGCACGCTCTTTGTCGGAACGCACACACGCAAAGTTAAAATTTAGATGTCAAACTTAATAAAATCAGCTGTCGTTAGACGAGTTATTAGCCGAAAAATGTTTTCTTTCTGAAGAAGTAAACGAAATCACCGGGTCCCACGCCTCGTCCAGACGAAACCCGCCATCACGATTATTAAGATCTTCCGCCACTCGTTTTTCGACTGATTCCTTAATACCGAATCCCAAAAGAATCTCGTCGAGAGCATGGCTTCCGTGGCAGAACAATCTATGGTGTGTCATGTGGAGATACAATGCTCGGCTATGGCGGACTTAGTGGGCTGCGAAAGGCGAGTGTGGCAATCATGTTGAACGCATCTTTCACGCACTGTGCGCATTATGTGACCAATGTAGGCTTTGCCACACTGGCAAGGTATTCTTTAGAAAGTAGCCCTCCACAATCCCAAGTCATTCTTTGGCGAACCGAGAAATGGGAACGGAAGATTATGTAAAAGTAATGTTGCCTTAAATTCTTTCCTAATTTCGACGAAAACACTGCCGACATATAGGACGAACGCTCTTTCTTGTCAGGGTCCTGTCGGTGGTCACGTTTCTTCCTTCTTGAAACTGTGCGGTTCTAAACTGGAGAATATCCATTACCTTTGAACAATGGCCGATCGGTCTAACGCACGGCTTTATGGGCGGGAAGGAGCGCCTGGTCCCCGGCACGAATCCGCCCGGCGGATTTCTGTCGAGGTCCGGTGAACCGGCCAGCCTGTGGATGGTTTTTAGGCGGTTTTCCATCTGCCTCGGCGAATGCGGTCCGGTTCCCCTTATTCCGCCTCAGTTACACTATGCCGGCGACTGCTGCGCAAACAAGTTCTCCACGTACACTCTACGATGCAAACATAGGGGTTACACTCGTCAGGTGTGAGACGTTCCCTCGGGGGTCCACTGGGGGCCGAACCGCACAATAACCCTGGGTTCGGTATGGGGCGGCGGAGGGGTGAAGTGGACTGCAGTAGTCGTCGTGGGGTTGTGGACCACTGCGGCTGCGGCGGGGACGGAGCCTCTCCGTCGTTTCTAGGTCCCCGGTTATCATACAATGCAATACAATACAATACCTTTGAACAAAGGTTGTAAGTGTTCCAGCTCCTTTGCAAGGGTGTCTCCATCAGACGCAACAGGTACCCGGGGCACCAACGTTCGATGCACTTCCAACCTCCCCTTTCCTAATCGGACTATTGGATTGCGATATAAATTACCGTGATCGCGTATGCCTAATGGAATTTTACAGTGAGTAAGGCTATCGTTACCGACGGAAAATAATAACGGTTAGTAGGAAGAAATTGGACAACAGACCCTTCTGAAGGAAGAATCTATTCTAAACCTAATCTAAATACTGATGATAATTTTTCAACGGATGGAATTTAGTGCATATGGGAGGGGAGAGGAGAGGAGAGAGAAGGGTATCACGTAATATTTAATACAAAACATACTGATTACAAAAAAAGGAATAATTAAACGGTCGCTAGCCCACTAGGACGATGAATATCCAAAATCCTAAGAAAGGTAATGGCAACAAAAATCAGGCAAATAATCAGTGGCGTGACAACAGAAGGTTCTCACACTTTTACACAACACAACAGTTCATGAGAAAATAAATGAATCAGAAAGTTACTTATTCTGAAATACTAAATTTTGAAATCAAAATGAAATGAAGTTGCTGCTTAAATAAATGACTACACTGTAAGTGAAACTTTCTTACTTAAAAAAAGGACATTCAGTCACCTCAGCGTAACGTAATGCAAAATTTAGAAAAAGGCAAGCAATGTACCTTTAATTATTAAAAGACTGAATTGAATTTACTTCCCGGCCGGTGTGGCCGAGCGGTTCTAGGCGCTACAGTCTGGAACCAAGCCACCGCTGCGGTCGCAGGTTCGAATCCTGCCTCGGGTATGGATGTGTGTGATGTCCTTAGGTTAGTTAGGTTTAATTAGTTTTAAGTTCTAGGGGACTGATGACCTCAGATGTTAAGTCCCATAGTGCTCAGAGCCATTTGAACGATTTTTTGAATTTACTTTAAGCAAATGAGCAACTGATTTCAGTTTTAACACAAGAACAATAAAGTACATGCCAAGCCAACAAATGTCACTCTCTAAGCAAAACACAGAATAAATTAAATTGCGTAGTCTTAATTTGTGCTGTACTTTTAGTTATTAGTTTTGCCACTTAAATTTTATGTTAGTCTGAGTGAAATTAATACTCAGAATTGCAAATTAGTTTCGCCTCTGATATACAGTACAAGAATGAACAATTACTGAGGCAGAAAAATTTAGAGTGAAACTAGTCATTAACAAACAAACAAAACTGGCAGTAAATAGTTAATCAATTTTCATATTTTTATGATACTCTGTGATTGTGTGAAAAGGAAAGGGACCCTGCTTGGTAATAATGTCTGAGGACAATGACAACACAGGTGCCCTACAGGCTTTTAACTATAGCATGTTGCCGGCCGGTGTGGCCGAGCGGTTCTAGGCGCTACAGTCAGGAACCGCGCGACCGCTGCGGTCGCAGGTTCGAATCCTGCCTCGGGCATGGATGTGTGTGATGTCCTTAGGTTTGGTAGGTTTAAGTAGTTCTAAGCTCTAGGGGACGGATGCCCTCAGAAGTTAAGTCCAATAGTGCTCAGAACCATTTTTATAGCAGGTTATTATTCAAGGAAGTCAGTCATTAAAGTTTGTTAAAGAAATGCCACTGGGCAATGCCTATACAACATTAGGTATACTCTGTCAGTGAACAGCCTTACAACGTTGTGGCTGTGATGACGAAGCATGTAGCTGACGAGAATGTTGAGCTGCTGGTGCTGCTACCGAGCGAGGTGGCGCAGTGGTTAGACACTGGACTCGCATTCGGGAGGACGACGGTTCAGTCCCGCGTCCGGCCATCCTGATTTAGGTTTTGCGTGATTTCCCTAAATCGCTCCAGGCAAATGCCGGGATGGTTCCTTTCAAAGGGCACGGCCGACTTCCTTCCCCGTCCTTCCCTAATCCGATGAGACCGATGACCTCGCTGTCTGGTCTCCTTCCCCAAAACAACCAACCAACCTGGTGCTGCTACTGCTGCTGGTTGAGAACCAGCAGCCACGGACACTTATGGGGCAGGCAATAGTTAGAATCGCAGTGTCTGTACTCGCAACACGACCGACTCTCTCCATACGCAAAGGTAAACAACGGCATAGCTACAGCCATTTCGTCGTTGTTATTGATACATTTGAACAGAGTTCCCTTCGCGATTACCCAGCAGTTTACAATATTTACATTATAATAACAATTAATTACATACACTCCTGGAAATGGAAAAAATAACACATTGACACCGGTGTGTCAGACCCACCATACTTGCTCCGGACACTGCGAGAGGGCTGTACAAGCAATGATCACACGCACGGCACAGCGGACACACCAGGAACCGCGGTGTTGGCCGTCGAATGGCGCTAGCTGCGCAGCATTTGTGCACCGCCGCCGTCAGTGTCAGCCAGTTTGCCGTGGCATACGGAGCTCCATCGCAGTCTTTAACACTGGTAGCATGCCGCGACAGCGTGGACGTGAACCGTATGTGCAGTTGACGGACTTTGAGCGAGGGCGTATAGTGGGCATGCGGGAGGCCGGGTGGACGTACCGCCGAATTGCTCAACACGTCTCCACAGTACATCGATGTTGTCGCCAGTGGTCGGCGGAAGGTGCACGTGCCCGTCGACCTGGGACCGGACCGCAGCGACGCACGGATGCACGCCAAGGCCGTAGGATCCTACGCAGTGCCGTAGGGGACCGCACCGCCACTTCCCAGCAAATTAGGGACACTGTTGCTCCTGGGGTATCGGCGAGGACCATTCGCAACCGTCTCCATGAAGCTGGGCTACGGTCCCGCACACCGTTAGGCCGTCTTCCGCTCACGCCCCAACATCGTGCAGCCCGCCTCCAGTGGTGTCGCGACAGGCGTGAATGGAGGGACGAATGGAGACGTGTCGTCTTCAGCGATGAGAGTCGCTTCTGCCTTGGTGCCAATGATGGTCGTATGCGTGTTTGGCGCCGTGCAGGTGAGCGCCACAATCAGGACTGCATACGACCGAGGCACACAGGGCCAACACCCGGCATCATGGTGTGGGGAGCGATCTCCTACACTGGCCGTACACCACTGGTGATCGTTGAGGGGACACTGAATAGTGCACGGTACATCCAAACCGTCATCGAACCCATCGTTCTACCATTCCTAGACCGGCAAGGGAACTTGCTGTTCCAACAGGACAATGCACGTCCGCATGTATCCCGTGCCACCCAACGTGCTCTAGAAGGTGTAAGTCAACTGCCCTGGCCAGCAAGATCTCTGGATCTGTCCCCCATTGAGCATGTTTGGGACTGGATGAAGCGTCGTCTCACGCGGTCTGCACGTCCAGCACGAACGCTGGTCCAACTGAGGCGCCAGGTGGAAATGGCATGGCAAGCCGTTCCACAGGACTACATCCAGCATCTCTACGATCGTCTCCATGGGAGAATAGCAGCCTGCATTGCTGCGAAAGGTGGATGTACACTGTACTAGTGCCGACATTGTGCATGCTCTGTTGCCTGTGTCTATGTGCCTGTGGTTCTGTCAGTGTGATCATGTGATGTATCTGACCCCAGGAATGTGTCAATAAAGTTTCCCCTTCCTGGGACAATGAATTCACGGTGTTCTTATTTCAATTTCCAGGAGTGTACATTCACAAATGAGTATGCTGTTGCTTCCATTGCATATTAAATATAGTTTCGGTACAAAGTTTACAGATTCGGAAATAGCAGGATATTAAAAGTTATCAACAGATATTAAACTGCGAAAAATTTTGGATGATGCATCTCCGATGTACATACGCCCATAATTTGCGATGGGTGGTGGCTATTAGCTGGTCATTCCGTTTACTGTAGACCCACGCCAATCAGTCCATTCTCCTATTGACCAATACGTTCAGAAATGGCAAACAGCCCCCCTTCTCCCCTTCCATAGTACATATAATCCAGATGCTGCAAAAAGCGTGACAACGCTTCTTCGTAATGGGGTCACACGACAGAGGTATAATCCAAATATCGCCAGAAGACGTTTGGTTTAAGTTCTACCGCATCAAGTGCCCTTTCCTCAAAGTCTTTCATAAAAAAGTTTGCTACCAGAGGAGAGAGGACTACCCATGCCAACACCGTCAATTTGCTTAAAATGTTCATTGTTGAATAAAACGTAGGTTGAAGAGAGGGCATTATGAAATAGCTCTGTTACATCGACTTTGAACTTACTTCTTATGAGTGACGATGAATGCATGAGAGGGAGACTAGTGAAGAGTGAGACGACATCGAAGCTTACAATTAAGTCCGACTCGTTGAGTCGAAGTGACTTCAGTCTATCTTTCGTATAAAGTTAGCAACATGTACTAGCAGTCTCTCCCCCCCCCCCTCCCCCTGCGGGTTCGGGGGTAAGAATAGGCCTGCGGTATTCCTGCCTGTCGTAAGAGACGACTAAAAGGAGTCTCATACGTTTCGGTCTTATGTGATGGTCCCCTCTCGGGTTTGACCTCCATCTTTCTAAATTCTTCCGAAGAGCGAGCCAATTGGGGAAGGGCGCCTTACATGGTGCACTGTATCCGTCGTGCAATGAGACCTTTAGCCGGCTTTCTCGTCGTCGCAATGCTGCCCCTCTCGTTTTCCACCTCTTGGGGGAGGATACGTTCCTGGGTGCGACTACAACTATGCACCGTGCAGTGTTGCTTTTTGCTGAGACGATGACCTCGGACATTTTAGCACCTAAGATCCAACACGGTAGCCAGTCCGTTGTGGTGGGGCCGCCATGTACCCTGTTGGTTGTAGCCCCCTGACAACACAGGGATTGCTCTACTGATGCCTGCGCCGTTAACTCCCCACGTATGCCAAGGAGTAGATTCCTGTCCTCCTGGGGTATCGGGACTCCTGGCAATGGCCATCCTGCCAGCTGGCCCTTGCTGAGGCTGGGTGGCGCCCGTGGGGAGGGCCCTTGGTCGGAGTAGGTGGCATCAGGCCTCCAGCAGTCTCTAAGCGTTCTCGGGCTCAATTTAATGCTCAGAAGTACGATCCGAAAACGTTCCCCTTCCTGGCCACACCGTGGAAGGAGCGTCAGTCTCAGGATGGCAGTAGCAGTTACTCGCCCCTATTCTTAGTTTGTACGAGAGCTGATGGGGAGTGTTCTCTAACTACAAATCCTCAGTTCTTCGTCGAGCATTTAGAGGACAAGTTTGGGGAGGTGGAGGGCTTGTCCAAAATGCGCTATGGGTCAGTACTGATACAAACAGCATCCTCTGCCCAGTCACAATGGTTACTTGCTTGTGACGAGTTGGGGGATGTTGCCATTACGATCACACCCCATAAGAGTTTAAATATGGTCCAGGGAGTTATTTACCATAGGGACCTTCTTTTGCAGTCTGATGACGAGCTGCGCGCCAATTTAGAGCGCCGAGGTGTACATTTCGTCCGGCGCGTTCATCGGGGTCCAAAGGATAATCAGATTGCTACCGGTGCCTTCATGTTGGCCTTCGAGGGTGATACATTACCGGAGAAGGTCAAGGTGATGGTCTACCGATGTGACGTCAAGCCCTATATCCCTCCCCCGATGCGGGGCTTTAAGTGCTGGAAGTTCGGCCATATGTCTTCCCGCTGCACTTCCAGCCTCACATGTCGAGATTGCGGACGCCCATCACATCCCAATACTCCATGTGCCCCGCCTCCCATCTATGTCAACTGCGAAGAGCATCATTCACCTTGCTCGCCAGACTGCAGAATCTTCCAGAAAGAGCGCAAAATCGTGGAATATAAGACCCTGGACCGACTGACCTATACTAAGGCCAAAAGGAAATATGACCGACTCCATCCTGTTAGAATGACATCTTCCTACGCTGCTGCTACAACAACTGTGCTAGCCCCATCAGTTTCGAGAATTCCGGCTGGATCGACGAGGAGTACACCTCCTCCTGCCCCCTTGCCCGTTGGGGGGGGGGGGGGGGCTCTACCCACCCGGTTGCTCCTGCGCCACCTACCTCAGGAGCAACACCCTCTCACCCATCGGGGACGTCCGTCCCCGCTTCTCAGCCGGAGAAGCGTCCAACTTCTTCAGCTACTCTCACTCGTAAGGGGTCCCTTGGGTCCCTCCCTTCCCAGGCTTCCACCAGCGGGAAGGATGACGCCAGACAGTGGCATAAGCTCCCACCAGCGGCTGGTCATAGGGCTTCGCGATTCTCCTCCGTCCTGGAGACTGAATTGGTGAAGCCTTCCCAGCCGGCGAAACCCAAGGTTCAGTGAGAGAAGTCCAAGAGAAAGACCTCTAAGGCCAAAGAACTTGCTGTGGCACCGACCCCACCGCACCCTTCGAGCTCTGCGTCTGAGGATGAGGTCGAGATCCTGGCGTCCGCTGAGGACCTTCATCTCGCCGGTCCCTCAGACACCATGGATAGCACTTGCACAGGTGCCCAATCGATGGCAGCAGGTGACCCAGCGGCGTAATCTGCCTCCCCAGTCCCTTCCCGCCTTTCTCAGCCATGGACAATGTCACCCTCCAGTGGAACTGCAGCAGTTTCTTCCACCATCTTGCTGAGCTCCAACAACTTCTCAGCCTTCACCCTTTCTTCTGCATTGCTCTTCAAGAAATTTGGTTTCCGGCAATGTGAACCCCGCCCTCCATGGCTATCAGGTTTATTATAAGAACCGGGCAACTTATGAAAGGGTGTCTGTTGGCGTCTGCATCTACGTCCTTCACTCCCTTCACAGTGAGTCCGTCCCTCTACAAACACCTTTAGAGGCTGTCGCTGTTCGGGTGTGGACGCCACAGACTATTACTGTCTGCAGTCTCTGTCTTCCACCGGATGATGATGTCCCACAGCATGTCCTGGCGGCGCTGATAGCCCAATTCCCGCCACCTTTCCTGTTACTAGGCGACTTCAACGCCCATAACCCTCTGTGGGGTGGGTCAGTGGCAACAGGTCGAGGCGCCAGCTCGACCTCTCCCTTTTAAACGATGGTGCCTTCACACATTTCAGTGTGGCACATGGCACGTACTCCGCCATCGACCTTTCCATCTGCAGCCCTAGCCTCTTACCGTATGCCCAATGGAGTGTGCATGAAGACCTGTGTAGTAGTGACCACTTTCCGATCTTTCTGTCACTGCCACAGCGTCAGTCTTCTGGGCGCCCTTGAAGATGGGCTATGAATAAGGCTGACTGGGACTTGTTCTCCTCCACTGTCGCTATTGAACCTGTTTCTCATGAAGCCATTGATGCGGTGGTTCATGGAGTCTCACCACCGGCATCGTTACTGCCGCAGAATCTTCCATTCCCAGTTCTTCTGGGTCCCCTCGGCGGAGGACTGTGCCTTGGTGGTCGCCAGCGATCGCCGAGGCGATTAAAGATCGCAGGCGGGCGCTCCAGCGTCACAAACGGCATCCATATTTCGAAAACCTCGTCGCCTATAAACGGCTCCGTGCGCGGGCTTGCCGCATCATTCGCCAACACAAGCAGGAGTGCTGGGAACGGTATGTTTCCACCATTGGCCTCCATGTCTCTCCATCACAGGTCTGGGCAAAGATTAGACGCCTCTATGGCTATCGGACCCTGTCAGCGTCCCTGTGCTGTCACTGAATGGGGCAATTTGTACCGACTCCGACATAATTGCCAACCGCTTAGCAGACCATTTTGCTCTCAGTTCCACATCTGTGAATTACCCACTGGCTTTCCGCTCTATTAAAGAGCGGTTGGAACGTCGCAGCCTTTCATTTCACACCCGCCGTCCTGAATCCTACTTTCCATTCACTGAGTGGGAATTCCACAGTGCCCTAGCCGCTTGCCCTGATACAGCTCCCGGGCCAGATCGCATCCACTGTCAGATGCTGAAACACCTCTCAGTCGACTGCCATCGACGCCTCCTTGACCTTTACAACAGTATCTGGGTCGAGGGTGAGTTTCCATCGCAATGGTGGGAAAGCATTGTTACCCCTGTTTTGAAACCTGGCAAGAACCCATTGGAGATGGACAGCTATCGCCCCATTAGCCTCATCAACATTCTTTGCAAGTTGCTCGCATGCATGGTGAGCCGACGGTTGAGTTGGTTATTCCAGTCTCAGGGTTTTCTGGCTCCGTCTCAGGATGGGTTCTGTAAAGGCCGCTCTGCCGCCGACAATCCAGTGAGCCTGGAGTCAGCCACCCGTACGGCCTTTGCCCGCCGTCAGCACCTCGTCGCTGTCTCCCTGCCGCCGTTGGATAAGCAGCTGCAGCAGCAAGTCATATACTCCTAGCTCACTCATTTCTTACATAGTTTAATTCTTAATTTCTTTGCGTGTTTTTGGTACTTGCATTGTTTGATACATAAATTTCGGGCGTATTATAGTATTTGAGAGTTGTAGCATCGCGTTTTAGTACCTGAATAGTGTAAAATCGCGTAGTCTCCTTCCGCTGTCGAGCAGTGTGTCAGCAGTGCGCAAGTAGCAGCATTACTGCATTTACTAGGCAATCTTGTATTTTAATAACCTTTTAAATTTTGTCGATTTGTTTGCGCTCTCTGTAGATTAGTTCAGACGTTCTTTGCAAAACAGTTTTTAGCATGGATAGGGACTGCAACTGCTGTGTTCGGATGCAGGCTGAGTTGGCATCCCTTCGCTCCCAGCTTCAGGCAGTGTTGGCTTCGGTCACACAGCTTGAGGCTGTTGTCAATGGGCATCACTGTGGGGGTCCGGATGGGGGTTTGTCGGGGACGGCCAGCTCGTCCCACGCATCCCCCGATCGGACTACGACTGTGGTTGCCCGGGATACTGCCCGCATTGAGGCTGATCCCTCACCTGTGGTAGAGTGGGAGGTCGTCTCAAGGTGTGGCAGGGGGCGAAAGACATTCCGGAGGGCTGAACGGAAGGCCTCTCCAGTTTGTCTGACGAACCGGTTTCAGGCTCTGTCTCAGGCTGATACTGATCTTTGGCCTGACATGGCTGCTTGTCCTGTTCCAGAGGTTGCCCCT
This sequence comes from Schistocerca nitens, assembly GCF_023898315.1. Lineage (NCBI taxonomy): Eukaryota > Metazoa > Arthropoda > Insecta > Orthoptera > Acrididae > Schistocerca > Schistocerca nitens. The sequence continues at coordinate 526,637,888 of NC_064621.1, read as the reverse complement.
CAGTCTGCAAGATCCGGGCGGTCGCAGAGGGTGGGCTTACAGGTAGTTGGGAGCTCCAACGTCAGGCGCGTAATGGGGCCCCTTAGGGAAATGGCAGCAAGAGAGGGGAAGAAAACCAATGTGCACTCCGTGTGCATACCGGGGGGAGTCATTCCAGATGTGGAAAGGGTCCTTCCGGATGCCATGAAGGGTACAGGGTGCACCCATCTGCAGGTGGTCGCTCATGTCGGCACCAATGATGTGTGTCGCTATGGATCGGAGGAAATCCTCTCTGGCTTCCGGCGGCTATCTGATTTGGTGAAGACTGCCAGTCTCGCTAGCGGGATGAAAGCAGAGCTCACCATCTGCAGCATCGTCGACAGGACTGACTGCGGACCTTTGGTACAGAGCCGAGTGGAGGGTCTGAATCAGAGGCTGAGACGGTTCTGCGACCATGTGGGCTGCAGATTCCTCGACTTGCGCCATAGGGTGGTGGGGTTTCGGGTTCCGCTGGATAGGTCAGGAGTCCACTACACGCAACAAGCGGCTACACGGGTAGCAGGGGTTGTGTGGCGTGGGCTGGGCGGTTTTTTAGGTTAGATGGCCTCGGGCAAGTACAGAAAGGGCAACAGCCTCAAAGGGTGCGGGGCAAAGTCAGGACATGCGGGGACCAAGCAGCAATCGGTATTGTAATTGTCAACTGTCGAAGCTGCGTTGGTAAAGTACCGGAACTTCAAGCGCTGATAGAAAGCACCGAAGCTGAAATCGTTATAGGTACAGAAAGCTGGCTTAAGCCAGAGATAAATTCTGCCGAAATTTTTACAAAGGTACAGACGGTGTTTAGGAAGGATAGATTGCATGCCACCGGTGGTGGAGTGTTCGTCGCTGTTAGTAGTAGTTTATCCTGTAGTGAAGTAGAAGTGGATAGTTCCTGTGAATTATTATGGGTGGAGGTTACACTCAACAACCGAGCTAGGTTAATAATTGGCTCCTTTTACCGACCTCCCGACTCAGCAGCGTTAGTGGCAGAACAACTGAGAGAAAATTTGGAATACATTTCACATAAATTTCCTCAGCATGTTATAGTCTCAGGTGGAGATTTCAATTTACCAGATATAGACTGGATGTTTCGGACGGGTGGTAGGGACAGAGCATCGAGTGACATTATACTGAGTGCACTATCCGAAAATTACCTCGAGCAATTAAACAGAGAACCGACTCGTGGAGATAACATCTTGGACCTACTGATAAAAAAAAGACCCGAACTTTTCGACTCTGTAAGTGCAGAACAGGGAATCAGTGATCATAAGGCCGTTGCAGCATCCCTGAATATGGAAGTTAATAGGAATATAAAAAAAGGGAGGAAGGTTTATCTGTTTAGCAAGAGTAATAGAAGGCAGATTTCAAACTACCTAACAGATCAAAACGAAAATTTCTGTTCCGACACTGACAATGTTGCGTGTTTATGGAAAAAGTTCAAGGCAATCGTAAAATGCGTTTTAGACAGGCACGTGCCGAGTAAAACTGTGAGGGACGGGAAAAACCCACCGTGGTACAACAACGAAGTTAGGAAACTACTGCGAAAGCAAAGAGAGCTTCAATCCAAGTTTAAACGTAGCCAAAACCTCTCAGACAAACAGAAGCTAAGCGATGTCAAAGTTAGCGTAAGGAGGGCTATGCGAGAAGCGTTCAGTGAATTCGAAAGTAAAATTCTATGTACCGACTTGACAGAAAATCCTAGGAAGTTCTGGTCTTACGTTAAATCAGTAAGTGGCTCGAAACAGCATATCCAGACACTCCGGGATGATGATGGCATTGAAACAGAGGATGACACGCGTAAAGCTGAAATACTAAACACCTTTTTCCAAAGCTGTTTCACAGAGGAAGACCGCACTGCAGTTCCTTCTCTGAATCCTCGCACAAACGAAAAAATGGCTGACATCGAAATAAGTGTCCAAGGAATAGAAAAGCAACTGGAATCACTCAACAGAGGAAAATCCACTGGACCTGACGGGATACCAATTCGATTCTACACAGAGTACGCGAAAGAACTTGCCCCCCTTCTAACAGCCGTGTACCGCAAGTCTCGAGAGGAACGGAGGGTTCCAAATGATTGGAAGAGAGCACAGGTAGTCCCAGTCTTCAAGAAGGGTCGTCGAGCAGATGCGCAAAACTATAGACCTATATCTCTGATGACGTCCATCTGTTGTAGAATTTTAGAACATGTTTTTTGCTCGAGTATCATGTCGTTTTTGGAAACCCAGAATCTACTATGTAGGAATCAACATGGATTCCGGAAACAGCGATCGTGTGAGACCCAACTCGCGTTATTTGTTCATGAGACCCAGAAAATATTAGATACAGGCTCCTAGGTAGATGCTATTTTTCTTGACTTCCGGAAGGCGTTCGATACAGTTCCGCACTGTCGCCTGATAAACAAAGTAAGAGCCTACGGAATATCAGACCAGCTGTGTGGCTGGATTGAAGAGTTTTTAGCAAACAGAACACAGCATGTTGTTATCAATGGAGAGATGTCTACAGACGTTAAAGTAACCTCTGGCGTGCCACAGGGGAGTGTTATGGGACCATTGCTTTTCACAATATATATAAATGACCTAGTAGATAGTGTCGGAAGTTCCATGCGGCTTTTCGCGGATGATGCTGTAGTATACAGAGAAGTTGCAGCATTAGAAAATTGTAGCGAAATGCAGGAAGATCTGCAGCAGATAGGCACTTGGTGCAGGGAGTGGCAACTGACCCTTAACATAGACAAATGTAATGTATTGCGAATACATAGAAAGAAGGATCCTTTATTGTATGATTATATGATAGCGGAACAAACACTGGTAGCAGTTACTTCTGTAAAATATCTGGGAGTATGCGTGCGGAACGATTTGAAGTGGAATGATCATATAAAATTAATTGTTGGTAAGGCGGGTACCAGGTTGAGATTCATTGGGAGAGTGCTTAGAAAATGTAGTCCAGCAACAAAGGAGGTGGCTTACAAAACACTCGTTCGACCTATACTTGAGTATTGCTCATCAGTGTGGGATCCGTACCAGATCGGGTTGACGGAGGAGATAGAGAAGATCCAAAGAAGAGCGACGCGTTTCGTCACAGGGTTATTTGGTAACCGTGATAGCGTTACGGAGATGTTTAGCAAACTCAAGTGGCAGACTCTGCAAGAGAGGCGCTCTGCATCGCGGTGTAGCTTGCTCGCCAGGTTTCGAGAGGGTGCGTTTCTGGATGAGGTATCGAATATATTGTTTCCCCCTACTTATACCTCCCGAGGAGATCACGAATGTAAAATTAGAGAGATTAGAGCGCGCACGGAGGCTTTCAGACAGTCGTTCTTCCCGCGAACCATACGCGACTGGAACAGGAAAGGGAGGTAATGACAGTGGCACGTAAAGTGCCCTCCGCCACACACCGTTGGGTGGCTTTCGGAGTATAAATGTAGATGTAGATGTCTTTTTCGACATGCGAAAGGCGTATGATACGACATGGCGCCATCACATCCTCTCGACGCTTCATGGTTGGGGTCTTCGGGCTCCACTGCCGATTTTCATCCGAAATTTTCTGTCGCATCGAACCTTCCGCGTACAAGTCGCGGCCTCCCATAGTTCCTCCCGAGTTCAGGAGAACGGGGTGCCACAGGGATCTGTTTTAAGTGTCTGCCTGTTTTTAATTGCAATTAACGGGTTCGCTGCGGCGGTGGGAACGTCTGTCTCAGCGTCCTTGTATACTGACGACTTCTGCCTCTTCTATAGCTCCATTGGCATTGCAGCTGCTGAACTTCAGCTGCAGGGCGCTATCCGTAAGGCGCAGTCTTGGGCTGTCGCGCATGGCTTCCAGTTTTCGGCTGCCAAGACCTGCGTTATGCGTTTCTGCCGGCGACGAACAGTTCACCTTGAGCCGCAGCTTTATCTTGCCGGGGAACTTTTTGCTGTGGTGGAGACACATCGCTTTTTGGGTGTGGTTTTTGATGCCCCGTTGACTTGGCTCCCACATATTCGGCAGCTTAAGCAGATGTGTTGGCGGCATCTTAATGCACTGCGATGCTTGAGCCACACCAGGTGGGGCGCCGTCCGCTCTACCCTCTTACAGGCGTTAATCCAGTTCTGTCTGGATTATGGGAGCCTGGCTTATGGTTCAGCATCCCCATATGCGTTGCGGGTGCTGGACCCAATTCTTCACAGTGGGATCCGACTTGCCACTGGTGCTTTCCGGACCAGCCCTGTGGACAGCATACTTGTGGAGGCAGGTGTCCCTCCACTGCGGTTACGGCGCCAACGTTTACTGGCCGCTTATGCTACACATGTTTGTAGCTTGCTCGGTCATCCTAACCATTGTCTTCTGTTCCCACAATCCGTCGTCCATCTCCCAGAGCGTCGGCCCCGGTCAGGTTGTACGATCGCGGTCCGCGTCAGAGAGCTTCTCTCCGGGCTTGGGGTTTCCCCTCTCCCACCTCCATTCCGGGCCCCTCTGCGTACACCCCCGTGGTGTGTGCCCTGCCCTTGCCTTCGGCTCGAATTGGCACAGGGCCCAAAGGACTCAGTCCCTCCGGAGGCCTTCCGCCGCCGCTTTTATTCCATCCTTGCCACGTATCAGGGCTCTGGCATGTTTTATTCTGACGGTTCGATGGTTGCTGATCGTGTCGGTTATGCTCTAACTCTCGGGGACCATTACGAACAACGATCCTTGCCGGCTGGCTGCAGCGTTTTCACTGCTGAGCTGGTCGCCATCTTTCGTGCGCTAGAGTATATCCGTTCCTGCTCAGGTGAGTCCTTCGTTATCTGTAGCGACTCCCTGAGCAGTTTACGAGCTATTGACCAGTGTTTCCCTCGCTCTCGTCTGGTGATGGCTGTCCAGGAGTCCCTCCACGCTCTTGCCTGTTGCGGCCACTCTGTGGTATTTGTGTGGACCCCAGGCCATGTTGGGATACCCGGCGATGAACATGTAGACCGCCTGGCGAAACAGGCCACCAGTAAACCATCTTTGGACATAGGCCTCCCGGCGACTGATTTGCGGGCAATCTTACGCCGCAAAATTTTCGAACTATGGGACACTGAATGGCGCAACCTGACCACACCAAACGAACTCCGTCCTATCAAGACGACGACGGATGTGTGGCGGTCGTCCACGCAAGCCACTCGCAGGGATTCAGAAGTCCTTCATCGACTCCGCATTGGCCACACCCGGCTGACGCATAGTTATTTACTGCGCCGTGAGGACCCACCTCTTTGTCGCTGTGGGGCAGCCTTGACGGTGGTCCACATTTTGTTGGCCTGTCCACTTTTAGCTGTGGTCAGGCAGACATTTGCGCTGCCTGATACGCTTCCTTCATCACGCTGCCATGACAGGCTTAGTTTTGCGTTTTATTCAGGAAGGGGGGTTTTTATAACTTAATCTGAGTGTTTTTTTTTTTTTTTTTTTTTTGTTTTGAGTCTGGCCTTTGGCCTACGATTTTAGACTGAGTTTTAGTGTGTTTCTCGGTGGTTGGCTTTTCCTTTTTTATCTCTATGGGCGGCCAACCACTGTCACACTCTGTGTGATTTTAATTCGTTTTGTCTGAACTCTGTTTGAGTCTTTCTTGTCCTGTGTCGTCTGCCGTCTTTTCTGTTTTTCGTTTTTTATTCTCTGTGGGTGTTTTTAGTTTTTGGATAAAGGGACCGATGACCGTAGCCGTCTGGTCCCTTTAATCCCAAAAGCCAACCTAGCAGTCTCCAGTGCAAAACAGTCTCCTGAAGATGGCTGCAATATCGTGGCAAGAAGTCGACATAATCCGGCTGTGAGCCTGAAACCTCATATTCTTTACGCTGGATAAAATTCATAAATGTATTATTGTTGTGAATTATTTTACTTTCATGTTTTTTAATCCATCCGCTTCGACGTAAAATTTGGACGTTTAATTTGCTCTCTCCACTCTTTACATACATTCTATTATGCAGGTTGCCCTACGAGGAATGGTCAATATTTAACAGTGTGTTAGAAACGCTCATTTGGAAACAAATCTTCATATGGACATATGCCCTGTTCCGAAATGTTTCCAAGATAGAACACGATTAATGTACATTTATTTTTGGGCTAGTGGCGTGCACGAACGTTTCTTACCCACCCAATCTCATTGACGTTCTATCCCAGCCCACTTACCTCGTTGCTTTCAGCCTCTTTGCTCGGGCTGTCTTTGTACCATTAAATTACCCCGTCGTAGGCGCATTTATCCGTCATGCGTTGCAAGTGAAGCAGTGTGACTGAATGAGAGTGTATCGGAGATAAGCATCGATTAACTGTGTTTGTGCAGGCACTACCTAAAATGCCACACATCCACACCAATGAAGAATTTTCCGAGATGAGTATGCGATTCTGTTGCTGCTGCTGCTGCTGTCGATAAAATGCAGTCAGCGCTTCCTGACACGTAGAAATCCTGACCGTAAAGTGTTTTTCAGCACATTGCATGACACATGTATTCTTGGAAGTTGCCATTTTTCTTCTGAACGTGTAGCTCCACAACCTATGCAAGAGTAGCAAGACATGGTGACATTATTAAAATGGAGCAGAGTAGTCTTGGTACCATCACACAGCGACTTTCTGCACATTAGTGTTCCACAAACACGTGTGTGGCGAACATCACATGCGGAAAACTTCTACCCACGTTCAACGCCAAACACTGCGTACAGTGTACAACTACAATAAGATAAATTTGTTTGGTATTTTATGTGTAATCCTAACCATTCAGCACATTGCAAATAATGATAAATAATTCTACTTTTCTTCTCGATTTTTAAATTAATTCCGTTGCTCCAGCAAAGATATATTTTACTACGCCCATATACTCTGGCAACATTGGTTGCCTAACATCTTTACCACTGCAACATCTTTGAAGATATTGTTTTCACTGTAAAGCTGGACCCTGAATTTCGAATTTATATCGTGTGTGCTGCCTTTAAACAGAGAAAGTAAAGTATTTGCAAGTGAACTGAAAAGCACTAACAGAGTGGAGTCCACAAATGTGCTGATTTTAAAATTCATAACAAAAACCCGGAACGATTTCTCCACACACTCATACAGCACGTGAGTCTTCGACATGTTTCACGATTTAATAACTTTAAAACACTTTCATAAATCTTTCAATAGACGTCAAAAGCACTAAATTATTCGTAAGTTTCGCCAAATAGCGAATTAAAAAGCTTTCTGTCCTAGTGCAGCAAATCAATAACAAATACAAAACGAGGCCCTAGTAGGAAAACTACGAAGTCTGTATCAACCATCTGAAGATGGATTTGTAAGAAATCCCAGTACGGTCACTGTTTGATTCAAATAAACGTTTTTAAACCTCACACGTGGCTGGTTGAATATTTCGTTCGTAAGATAGATACAAATAACAGTTTCTGCGTCAGTCACGTGCTTGTTCTGCTACTGCAAGTATCGATGATTCACACCGTCACCTTCAGATGGAGAACCGTTTGCTTACATAGCTGTTGTTGGTGAAGAGCACAGACGTCTTTTCACAGTGTAGCTTAGTTTGCATCTTTTGAGGGACGGTAGAGTTTAGAACGAATGCATACTCCTGTCTAGCCAGCCTCTGTGGCCGTGCGGTTCTAGGCGCTTCAGTCTGGAACCGCGCTACCGCAACGGTCGCAGGTTCGAATCCTGCCTCGGGCATCAATGTGTGTGATGTCCTTAGGTTAGTTATGTTTAAGTAGTTCTAAGTTCTAGGGGACTGATGACCTCAGATGTAAAGTTCCGTAGTGTTTAGAGACATTTTTGAACTCCTGTCTAATACTGTATATTTGCACCGCATCACACGTTACATTTACACTGTCACTTCAAAAAAAAAAAAGGTTCAAATGGCTATGAGCACTATGAGACTTAACATCTGAGGTCATCAGTCCCCTAGAACTTAGAACTACTTAAGCCTAACTAGCCTAAGGACATCACACACATCCATGCCCGAGGCAGGATTCAAACCTGCGACCGTACCGGTCGCGCGGTTCCCGACTGTAGCGCCTAGAACCGCTCGGCCACTCCGGCCGGCTCACTTCAAAAATTTTGAAGTGACAGTGTAAAGTTAATGTGCACTGGAGAGGCAGCAGACTTTCACAACTCTATCGTTTCTAAAAAAGACGCAAAATAACCTACACTGCTCTTGGTGAAGAATAAAGACGTCTTTTCACAGTGACAAACCAACACCAGCTACGTAAATAAACATGGTGGTGTGAACCGTCGAAACGGACAGTACCAATGTAAACAAGTGACTGACGCTCTCATTCTACCTGAGACACCAGGTATGTAAGTCTGCAGGCTTTCGTGGCCGTTGTCACTGCCGCGGTGGTCTAGCGGTTCTAGGCGCTCAGTCCGGAACCGCGCGACTGCTACGGTCTCAGGTTCGAATCCTGCCTCGGGCATGGATGTGTGTGATGTCCTTAAGTTAGTTAGGTTTAAGTAGTTCTAAGTTCTAAGGGACTGATGACCACATATGTTAAGTCCCATAGTGCTCAGAGCCATTTGAACCATTTAAAATCTTCTGGGTTGTTCGGCCACGTCATATTACCTTCTAAAATAATCGACGTTTCGACCCCTTTGCTGGGATCTTCTTCAGGATGTTTCGGTGTCCACTATTGCTAGAACACTGCCAGAGATCACTGTCGCATTCTCTTATAAAGGGGAGTTTTCCCGCGTTTGTACTGGAGAAGTGGGAGTATTGGCTAAAATTTTTGTGACTACCATTGGTGGGCCATCGTTATAGGCTGGTCTCTGACAGTGTCCTAGCAGTGGTGGACACCGAAACATCCTGAAGAAGATCCCGGCAGAGGGGTCGAAAAGTCGATCATTTTAGAAGGAAATATAACGCAGCCTAACAACCCAGAAGATTTTAACTTTACCCTGTATACAGTTGGTGAAAAGCTATTTTCCCTGCTTCACACAAATGGCTTGATTCAGTGGTACATCCGTCAGACAGTGGTCCATTTCAGAAGGGCTATGGTGTGTCGGCAGGTGGACGACGACGTGCTGGTGAACGTGCACGGCGTGCTGCGGCTGCTGTCGGAGGCGGCGTCGCGCGGCTGGGGGCTGGTGGGCAACGTGTTCCACGGCCGGCCGCACCGCTGGCGGCTGCCGTACCCGCAGTGGTACCTGCCGCGCTGGCTGCACCCCGAGCCGGCTCTGCCCGACTACCTGACGGGCCCCAGCTACGCCGTGGCCGGCTGGGCGCTCGCTCCGCTGCTGCGCGCCGCCCTCCGGACGCCGCTGCTGCCTCTGGAAGACGTCTTCGTGACGGGCGTGGCCGCGCGCGCCGCCGGATTGGCACAATACCACGTGCCCACCATCGCCGTGGACCGCCCGCTACTGGCCGAGCGCCTCCTGTGCCATGTGCGCAGCTACCTCACCATGCACAAGGTCGGCCCCGAGCGCATGCTCTACTTCTGGCGCCAGATGACGAGCCCCCAGCAGGGCACCTTCTGGCACCGCTACGGGCTGGACGCCTGTCAGGCCGAGTACGGCTGGTGACGGTCACTGTCCCGGCACACGGTCGAACCGTGTCCTCTTACCTTCACCCTGTACGAGAACTCTTCGATTCAGACTTTCCACAGCATGTGGCATGGCTCTGTGGTTGAGCTGAGACTTCAAACACTTCCAGACATGTTCCCTGTGCCTACGACAGTTGGTCGATCCAGACACCTACAGATCTTTGGCATATATGAAAACTGGTCGATCCAGACCTTTCATGGCCTTTGGCACGGTTGTTGGACTGAGCTGACACAGCAAAACGTAACCACTTCAACCACCAATACACCACCAGAGGTCTTACCTGTAACTACGACAGCTGGTCGGTCCAGACATTCCTCCAGTCAAAGACAGTGAATTGTGGCACAGTTCCTGGACTGCATTGGTAAATGTAGAGCTAATCACGTCAACAACCAACAGACCTCTTGTTGCAGCAATTGAAAATTGTCCTGAAGTACATCCTGTATTATGTGAACTGGTTGATCCAGTCTTACCACAAGTGGGAGTTGGTGAAATGTGGCATAGTTGCTGGACTGCATTGATACAGCGAGACTGAACCACTTCAGACAGCAATACACCACCAGAGGTCTGCCTTCTCCCTTCCAGAACTGATTCAGACAATCAATGTATTAAGGCAGTGAAATGTAGCACGGCTGATAGAGTGCAATGACTCAGCAAGGCATCAACAGACCACATGTTGCAGCAATTTAAACATCTCCAGAGGCAAGCCCTCTATTACAAGAACTGGGAAATCCACACTTTGCTCAAGAGGACTTTAGTGAAATGTGGCCTGGTTGCTGGACTACAGTGATACAGCCAGATCTAATCCTGTTAACTACCAGTTCGCCATTCAATGCAGAAAAGAATAACTTACGGCAGTTTGCACTGTACCAATGAGAATTGGTCGATCGAGACTTCCCTTGAAGTCAAAGCCAGAGAAATATGGCATGATTGCTTGACAGTACTGACACGGTGAGACCTAACTACTTCAACTACTAACACACCACTTGATGCAGGAAACGAAATTTGGTCAGAGGTGTGTCCTGTCTGTAGGAGACTAGCTGATGCAGGTTTTCAGATCTCTTAACATAGGTCAGCGGTTTTCAAACATGGCATAATTATTCGAGTGCACTGACACAGCAAGGCCTAACCATTTCATCTGGCAAAAAACCACTTGTTGCAGCAATGGTAACTTGTTCAGAGCTATGTGCTTTATTGTGAGAATTGGTTGAGACAGACTTTCCACAAGTGGAAGTAAGGAGATATGACTTAGTTGTCGGACTGCGTTGACAAAACGAGACTTAACCATTTCAACCACCAATACACCACATAATGCAGAAAAAAAATTGTCCAGAGGTCTTCCCGTTACCTAGGAAAATTGGTCGATCCAGACCCTCCATGAGTCAAAGGCAGTAAACACGTTTAGTAACAAATTTTTCTTAGAATATTGTTTCATCTTTATTATTTGCAAGGAATCTTCATTGGCGTGGAGTTATATGCATTTATGTTTAAACTATTTTGGTTTACAGTTTGAACATTATATATTGAAGTTATGAAAAGGTTAGGCAATTTCTGCTTACCGATGGTGTAGCGATAGTATAAACAGCTACTTATAAATTTCGTAGATGTTGGTCAACATGTGTTTTTTTTCCTGTTTTACAGCTGTTCTTCTGATTTTTGCCATACGAAATTTCGCTTTCTTAGCAGTAGGAAATGAACCTGTGTTCACTTAATGTTATTTTTGGATGATGGTGCCAACAGTTGAACGTCATTATCAACTGTTGAATGTGTGTTTGTGACATCAGTGATCTACTCCTGTGTGTGGGATAGATCACTGATATCACAAACACACATCCTTTCTGCCAGATGTGTTAGTCCCACAAGTTTCGCAAAAGAATTTCTGTGAAGTTTGGAAGATAGGAGACGAGGTACTGGCGAAAGTAAAACTGTGGTTTAGTTACTTGTTTGGTTACATGTTCTTTAGATCGTCTGAACGTTTCTTTTACCGAAATGATGTGGAACGAACCACTTTACGAGATGTATCTACAAGATCAGTGTTAAACGAACACATTTTTTCTAGTTGTACTCGTGCAACTACACTTCAAAACAAGTTTTTTTTTTACGGGCCACAAATTTTTAAATATAAATTCGTTCATGTAACAGGAGTTGTTGTCCAGGAGAAACGATTTATGGGCAGGTCGTGAGGCGTGCTAGGATGGCTTACTTTGTGGAGCATTTGTAAGCGTAAGTCTAAGGTCTGGCAACGTTTTAATCTACCAGGAAGCTTCATATCAGCGCACACTCCGGTGCAGTGAGAAAATTCATTTCGGACTCTACATCAGTTGGTAATAACATCCAACAGCTGACAACACCATCCAAAATGAGGATAGATCACAGGTATCACAAGGAAGTATTCAATAGTTGATAAGATTCAAAAATTGGCAAAACTACCCAAAATTTAACATCACGAAAACAAATGCTCATTTTCTAGTCCTGCGAAAATTAAATTTTATACGGCAAGAAGCAGAAGCAGCGTAGCTGTAAAATAGGAAAAAGAAGACATGTAGTCCAGTATCTACGAAATTTGTAAGTAGTGATTTATACTATCACCACTTCACAGGTGAGCAGAAACTTTTTATAACTTCAATATATGATGTTCAAAATGTAAAGCAAAATAGGTTAAATACAAATGAGTATACATCCTAGGTCATTGAAGGCGCCTTGCAAATAACAAAGGCGAATCGCGCATGGCGAGAAAAAGTTTGTTTCCTTTCAGATATGATTGGACGGCTCTAAAGTAATACTCCTCAACAACCTAAAACACTGCACGCTACTGAGGACGACAGGACAACAAATCAGTTTACGATATGTCACGATTGTTGGTCAGCGCTGACACATGTTCCAGATTTTTAGACTCGCCTGACACAGGTCAAAGGTTTTCATTTGTGACATGTTTGTTATACTGTACTGACAGAGCGGGGCCTAATCTCTTCAAACACCACTAGACCACTTTTTGCGCTAATGGAAATTTGTCCAGAGGTCTGCCCAGACTTTCCATCAGTCAAAGCCAGTGAAACGTGGCATGGTTCTTGGACTAAATTAACACAGCAAGCGTTAACAGCCTCGATATATCAATATACCACTACATGCAGCAAAGAAATCTTGTTCACATGTCTGCCCTGTGCCTAAGAGAACCAGTCGATTGAGACTTTCGGAGCCGGTTTTTCATGGGGTCAACGACAATGAAACGTGGCTTGGTTGTCAGATCATGTTGACACAGCGAGAGATAGTCAATTCATCCACTAATACACCACTTGCTACAGCAAAGAGCTCAATCGAAAGCCGCTCAATCCAAACATTTCACCAATCAAAGACACGGAAACGTAGTGCAGTTGTTTGTCTGCCCCGAGACATCTGGTGGTGACTACAGCGTCCTCCAATGTAGGCCTATCACATGATTCAGCAATGCTCTGTCAGTCCAAACTTTCAGACAGCCGCTTACCACGAATGGAAGGCACTGAAATGTGTATTGGTTGCTGGGCGGCGTTCACAGGGAGAGATCTAACCTTTTCTTCCGCCAGTACACCACTTGATGTAGGAAAGCAGACTTCTCCAGATATCCGTCCTGTATGTATGAGAACTTGTCAGTCGGTTTCCACGAGGAGAAGACAGTGAAATGTTCACATAACTGATGAACTAAAACGCCAATTAGAAAGTTAACCACTTTATCCACCAATACAATAACTGATGCAACAATGGAATTGGCCTCAGTACATGTGAGATCTGGTCGACTGTGGCTTTCAGAACATTTCCCTCCAAGAGCCGAAGGTAGCGAAATGTGTCACGGTTCTCGGACTACACTGAAACAGGGAGAGCTAACCCCCCCCCTTCACCTGATAATACACCGCTTTATTCAACAATGGAATCTTGTGCAGAAGCCTGCATTGTACCTATGAGAACTGGAGGATCCAAACTTTCTTAGGGTTGTGCTTCCACAAGTCGAAGTTATGCACATGTGATACAGTTGATGGTCGACGTTGTCTCAATGAGAGCTAATCACATCATCCGCCAATACATCACTCGACTCATCAGAGGAAACTTGTGGAGATGTCTTCCCTCTGCCTGTGAGCATTGCTCCGTAAAGCCTCGGAGATGTTTGCTTCTGCACAAAACCAAATGTTAAAATTGAGAGCTGCAGACTAGTAAGAAATTTGTGGATGTAATTAAATTATACAGTTCTGGCCTCCTGCTTGAAGTGGCTTGAACAAAACCTTTAATAAATGTTTCATGGCTGTATTTGGCTGTGATATTACGAGGACACTAATAATGTTGTGTAGGAATTCCGATAATTATTTAAGTCTAAGCGCAAGAAGCCAGCGATTGAGTTGCTGTCCATTTTAAGATACTTACTATCTTCTTCTCATTCACGAAATAGTATCACTTGAGTTGAAGACAAACCACAGCCTGAAACATTTAGAAGGCTATGGTGGTTGTCCAACGAGATTGCCAGAACAGTACACAAACGGTGTTCACTTTTATTATTTCTTCGACAGAGATGCGGCTAAGCCAGCGTCAGAGTGTAAGAAAAAAAATACAGGTTCTTCTATCACTGGCCGAGTCTTTTCACCGTTGACACTACCTCATGAAGATACAATGGTTCTCGATGAAATATCGTGAGACTTGTTAAGTAATTACGACCGATTTCGCGAGAGCCAAACGTACGAAAGATTTGCTCGCAAAGTATCAAGTCTCAAGCAAGGTTAGCTTCAGGGCGAACAATAAGATCCCTGATTCTATACTGCTCTTTAGAACGATAGTAACGACTACGATGAAGGTTAAAGCAGAGAAGTTGTTAGGCATTAAATGAGTCGTATGTTAACCATGTGACTTTTTTATGTTGAATTTTACATGCAGTCACCCAGTGTGACGATATAGCTCTCTTATCGACATCGACATCGGCGGTGTTTTTTGCCGTAAATTTTGTTCTTACCAGGAAACAAAGTTGTTTCTACCCATAATAATGGCTGTGATTAAAATGTAATTTTCTACAAATATTATGTAAGAATTTAAATAAAGTAATGAACAAAGTGAGTCTGATTTCTTGTATTATTTTTGGATTTCACGATTCCTCATGTGTATACAACTTACTCAAACACTTTTACTGATATTGTTCGTGAGAAAGTTTGACTTCAGCTTAATAGCTGATGTGATGCCATTGAACAAATCGTACAAGGTAAGGGTTATGTAGCCTAACAGAGAATAACGTTTATTTTCCGTAATTTCGTCTAATGTCGTCCTATGGAATTACCTTTTGGAGTAATGCAACTAAAGTAAAAACAATATTCATTCTGAAAAAGAAGTCTATAAGATTATAGTGCACAATACATCACTGAACGTCTTTAACTATCTCGAAATCCTCACACACGGTTCACAAAGTATTTTCTGCTTAATGGTATGTGTGTCTAATAACACAATCCTATTATAATCCGCCTTAGCGTTCCATGAAACCAGAAAGTAAGGCCAAATATAATTTCTTGTAGAGCCTTGACTAGAGCTTAAAACGTATTGTTATTTTACTGTTCAGATGTATTTAACAATCTACTTAAAGAAGTAAAGTAAGGAATTTAACAAATGTAAAGTAAACACAAAGTAATATAATAAATTGGAAATTCCAAAAAATTCAAATATATTTTGGTGAATATCTTTGGAGCCACTTCTACAGTACGTTCATTAGCTACACTCCTGGAAATTGAAATAAGAACACCGTGAATTCATTGTCCCAGGAAGGGGAAACTTTATTGACACATTCCTGGGGTCAGATACATCACATGATCACACTGACAGAACCACAGGCAACAGAGCATGCACAATGTCGGCACTAGTACAGTGTATATCCACCTTTCGCAGCAATGCAGGCTGCTATTCTCCCATGGAGACGATCGTAGAGATGCTGGATGTAGTCCTGTGGAACGGCTTGCCATGCCATTTCCACCTGGCGCCTCAGTTGGACCAGCGTTCGTGCTGGACGTGCAGACCGCGTGAGACGACGCTTCATCCAGTCCCAAACATGCTCAATGGGGGACAGATCCGGATATCTTGCTGGCCAGGGTAGTTGACTTACACCTTCTAGAGCACGTTGGGTGGCACGGGATACATGCGGACGTGCATTGTCCTGTTGGAACAGCAAGTTCCCTTGCCGGTCTAGGAATGGTAGAACGATGGGTTCGATGACGGTTTGGATGTACCGTGCACTATTCAGTGTCCCCTCGACGATCACCAGTGGTGTACGGCCAGTGTAGGAGATCGCTCCCCACACCATGATGCCGGGTGTTGGCCCTGTGTGCCTCGGTCGTATGCAGTCCTGATTGTGGCGCTCACCTGCACGGCGCCAAACACGCATACGACCATCATTGGCACCAAGGCAGAAGCGACTCTCATCGCTGAAGACGACACGTCTCCATTCGTCCCTCCATTCACGCCTGTCGCGACACCACTGGAGGCGGGCTGCACGATGTTGGGGCGTGAGCGGAAGACGGCCTAACGGTGTGCGGGACCGTAGCCCAGCTTCATGGAGACGGTTGGGAATGGTCCTCGCCGATACCCCAGGAGCAACAGTGTCCCTAATTTGCTGGGAAGTGGCGGTGCGGTCCCCTACGGCACTGCGTAGGATCCTACGGTCTTGGCGTGCATCCGTGCGTCGCTGCGGTCCGGTCCCAGGTCGACGGGCACGTGCACCTTCCGCCGACCACTGGCGACAACATCTATGTACTGTGGAGACCTCACGCCCCACGTGTTGAGCAATTCGGCGGTACGTCCACCCGGCCTCCCGCATGCCCACTATACGCCCTCGCTCAAAGTCTGTCAACTGCACATACGGTTCACGTCCACGCTGTCGCGGCATGCTACCAGTGTTAAAGACTGCGATGGAGCTCCGTATGCCACGGCAAACTGGCTGACACTGACGGCGGCGGTGCACAAATGCTGCGCAGCTAGCGCCATTCGACGGCCAACACCGCGGGTCCTGGTGTGTCCGCTGTGCCGTGCGTGTGATCATTGCTTGTACAGCCCTCTCGCAGTGTCCGGAGCAAGTATGGTGGGTCTGACACACCGGTGTCAATGTGTTCTTTTTTTCATTTCCAGGAGTGTAGATTCGGAAGTTGAAAGATGTTAATAAGATAACAGACGACAGTTCTCGTTGCAGATTCATTTCCAATATATGCATAAATATTAGCCAACAACATCTAGACAAAGTTAGTGCAGTCATAAAGTATAATTACAAACATCCTTCTTAAACTTAATTATACAAGATGTTAGTCATAAACACCCTCATTAACACTAATCCATAGCAGGTTATCTTTAATAGAAGTAGTTTCTGATAGCCACTTCTCTGTATTGATATCCTTGATTAAGGTATCAGCAGTATTAAATGACGTCTGCGTACACTGCAGTCTGATGTTTGCTTACACTAACTGTAATGAAACTGATTTTTTTTTCCTCTGAAGCGTTGCGGCAACCCCACACACTGTATTCACGCTCTAGAGGTTTTGAGTACAAACCCTCTTTCGACCACTCAGAATTAATGTTTCATAGTTTCCCTATCTCGCTGAAGGCGATTTCAGGAATGTGCTTGCTTTGATAAGGACAGATGAATTTCATTCTACATTCGTGTTCAACTCGAGAGTGTTATGCATCTCGTATCACCTAGTTAATAATGGGACATTTAAAAACAACCTTCCTATGGGTTTGTTTACAAATAACTTCATACCTGTCACGGTTTTCTTTTATTTATATCTTGCACCATACTTTTTGAGAAATGATTCCTTGTACACTATGCCATTATTCGTGATGTTTCTGATGCGTGAGGTTCTGCATTGTTCTGTTGTCTCAACTGCAAAATACGAGTATAAAAACGCACAATTTTAGTTGATTATCGACCATTATACATAGTTGGTGACGACATTTGGAAGAAATGTTTCCTACAGTTTCCTTGTGGTCCATTTGTGCAGAATTTCTCATATTTTTGTGCACAGTTTGACTCGACAATAATAAACGCACATAAACAGTTAGGAAGATGTTTTTAAATGTAGTCAACAGAGATAACGCTACGACATTCCACACAGTGTGATACACTTTTGTACAGAGGGTATTTATTTAACTAGTATTTCCTGTGGTCGAAATTCGACCAACTGCGTCAGTGGACCTGATCTCTAATGGCAGATATCATGTATCTTCAATTGTCTGAAATTTTAGCCACAGAACTGATCCGTGGCAAATGCTGCATTATAGTTCACGTATTCTTGAAATAATTCTTTGATTTCTCTTAAATTGTTTAATCATTAGAGGGGAGTTTTTGATACGCTGCGTCGAAAAATAGATTTTGTGTTAATGGGGCATATTAATTTTACCCTTATGGCAACTTTAATGCGAATGCCGTTGTGTCACGTAAAGTCATCTCAGACACGAAATGATTTGCATTACAAAATCTGTACTGTGTATTCATCAAATCTCAGTCACAGTTCTCAAAATTATTTGTAATTAAGTTCAGTGCCCATTGAACTGTCTTTTAGAACGACTATAGAATTATCGTATCAACATCTGTATTATGCCTATTACTTTCCCTACGCAGAAATTGTCTCAGTAGCTCTTCGTCTTTCACCCCGACACGTTAATGTTTGTCTTCGAGACAGCCTAAAATAAATGTAGTTTCCTTATAATATCAGACTTCCTAACTCCTCGAAATGAAGATATGAAAATTAAGGACAAAATAAATTTTGTGGTGATACCGGCAAACAAACACAGAGCTAGTTCCGTTTACTCTTAGACCAAAGTAAGTGGAAAAAACGACGCTAATAAACAATGTTCGTTCCCCCCGACGGCTTCTTTACTACGTTTAGTTTTCCATTGTTGACAACATCAGCGACGTAGCCGTTGCGGCATTATAGCTGTCCTGAACGCATGTTTTACTGCAAATGAACCATGTAAACCTGAAAGCCCCTAAAATGTGATTTCATGAAATGTTCTTTCTTTAGTGTGTCATTTCTACCATAGTACTTGATCGATGCCCAGGGCAGAGGTTGATAGCTCTTCAGTTTTCGATGCTCAGGTAATGGAGATTTTAATGCGTGATAGAGAATGAAACATCAGTGTTACGAATGTGAACGCTTCCACTTGCTTTTACCACTCTTATCGGCTACATGCACACATTTTTTCTTAGTGCACATCTATAGCAAAGTACGTTTCGAATTACATAAGGATCATTGGCCTCCTTGTGCAGTGGATATTAAAAATCGGCACTTCAATTTTCGTGTTCACGTATTAATATTATGATGATAATCTGGATTTATTTACTTCTATACACTACCGCAGAAAGTTGGTAGCAGTTATGCCATGTACTTTCGGTAAGGAAAGATTGCGCAGCTGTTTTCTCATTCATAAATTGCATTTGAGTGTATTTTGTTCGCAAGAAGATCGTGCTATGCTTCTTGTAAGGAGAAACGTCTATCAGCACGTGTCGTAATTCGACAGTAACAGAGATGTAGACTATTGATACTATAGTTTATCGTTCCACAATATCGCTACTCACGTTGGCCAAGAACCTACGACTGTCGGGCGTACACAGAATCGATAGGTTCAGGAAGACAATACAAAAGCTATGTAAGATGTCAACCGAGACACGTGACTAGTGCCTGAGAGGTAAACCAAGATCCCCAGTATCTATACTGGCGTACTCTCTTGAACCTCTTGCCGTCTATATCAAGAAATTCTTCCTGTTCTTGTCTTCTTCCTAATTGCATGAATTCTGTTTTGTCTCGATTCACTTTGAGCCCTACCTTCTGTGCATAATTGTCCATTTTCTGGTACATTCCTTTCAACCCGTGCTTTGATTCACGTAGTAGTACTGTGTCATCTGCGTATGCGACACAGTTGATGTTACCGTCCATCTCTACTCCAGCCCACTCCTGTTGCCTACACTCTTTTATTACTTTCTCTTAGATGAGATTAAACAGAACACATGAGCATCCCCTTGTCTCTCTCAATCTCGAATGTTTCTGGTGTGGCTCCTCGGAAACGTACTGCTGCCTTTGACGCTTCCGTACAAGCTTGCACCATTCGCACTAGCTTCTCAGGGATTCTGAAGTCACACAGTGCACCATATAGGCTATTCCTATGGCTGCTGTCATATGCACGTTGAAAATCGACGAACAGGCTGTAGATATCTTTATCATATACACAGTGTTTTTCAAACAATTGTCTTAGTATGAAAATGTGATCTATTGTCGATCGGTTTGGTCGAAAGTCAGCTTAGTATTCTTTCATGATCTCAACGAATGATTGCAATTTGCTGAGGGTAAAGATGGATTGCACCTTATACGTTACATTCAACAAGGTGATTCCTCTGTAGTTACCGCATTCCATTTTGCTTCCCTTCTTGTATATTGGGCATATTATAGCCAATTTCCATACTTCTGGCAGTGTCTCCTCCTCCCACATCAACCGAATCAGTTTATATATCTCTAAGAGTAAGCTCTCACCTCCCTCCTTGATTAATTCTGATGTTATTCTGTCCTCCCCTGGGGCTTTGTTGTTTCTGAGTCCTTTGATTGCGATCTTTACGTCTTCTTCACTAACTTCTCATTCTTCTTCATCTTTCCTTTCCTCCATAGTGTTTGCAGGTAATATCGCATCTGGGTCTAGGCGAGTCAACAGTTCTGAGAAGTATTCTTTCCATCTTTCTACAATTCTTTCCTTGTCATTTATCAAGTTGCCGTTCTTATCTCTAATGAAAAAAGTTAGGCTCTGAAATCCACGTTTCCAATTTTTTATTTATTGGAAGAATTGCCTTGAATTCTTGTTTTGGCTCTCTGCCTCAACTTGTTCTAGCAAACTGGTTAGATATATTCTCTTCTCTGCTCTTAGGATTCGCTTTGTCTGTCTTCTGATGTTGATAAAATGTTCCCTTTTCTGCTCATTCTCCCTGTCAGCTAGCCACTTCTCCCTCGTCTTCCTTCCCTTTTCTGTAGCCTTCTGGCATGTCTCGTTGAACCATTACTTCTTCATTATCTTCTTTCTTCCCAATATATCCTCCGCTACACTTAGTACCGTGGACCTTATTTCTTTCCACCTTTCCTCCACGTTCTCTCTTGCTTCCATGGTCTCTAGGACCTCAAAATGGTTTTTGATTTCTATAGCATATTGTTCTTTAAAGGCACTTTCTCGTAGTTTCTCAAAATTCAAAGCAAGTTCTAGTGTCCCCTTCTTCTTGTGCATGTAGTTGAACATGAGTTTAAGCCTGCACACAATGAGGAAGTGGTCTGACGCACAGTCGGCTCCTCTATAGGACCTGACGCCCATGACTCTATGGCTATAGTGCTGGTCCACCAACATGTGATCTCTCTGGTTGGTGGTTCTTCCATCTGGTGAGCACCATGTTCCGTTATGTATTCTCTTGTGTTTGAAGTAAGTCGAACTTACTCTCAGGTTCTTTTTAGATAGCTAAGTTGATCATCCTCTGACCATTCTCATTGGTATCATCATGCAAACTGTGCCTTCCTATAGTTGGTATGTAGAATTCTTCTTTTCCTGCTTTTCCATTAAAATCTTCCAGCTCTATCCTGATATTTCAGTTGGTGTGCTCTCAATTGTTTGTTCTAGTTGGTCATAGAACTCTTCCTTTTGCTCATCTGTTTTATCCTCAGTTGGGGGCATGAACACTGATGAATGTGATGTCTGGCACTTCATTTCCAAATACTATGTAGGATACTCTCTTGTTAACAGCTTTGAATACCCTCACCGAATTTGCTGCTTTGTTGTGTGTTACAAAACCAGTGCCGAATTCGTGTTTATCTACACACCCGCCGTAGAACAGTATGTATCCATCCTTTTTGTGAATTCCTTCTCCTAGCCATCTTGTTTATTATACCGCCACCAGGTCCAGTTTATATCAGTTAATTTCTGAGACCATAGTCTGTATGGGATACTGCGTGAAGAGTTTGACAGAGCATTGAAAGACCTGAGTCGAAACAAGGCCCCGGGAGTAGACAACATTCCATTAGAACTACTGATGGCCTTGGGAGAGCCAGTCATAACAAAACTCTACCATCTGGTGAGCAACATGTATGAGACAGGCGAAATACCCTCAGACTTCAAGAAGAATATAATAATTCCAATCCCAAAGAAAGCAGGTGTTGACAGATGTGAAAATTACCGAACTATCAGTTTAATAAGTCACAGCTGCAAAATACTAACGCGAATTATTTACAGACGAATGGAAAAACTGGTAGAAGCGGACCTCGGGGAAGATCAGTTTGGATTCCGTAGAAATGTTGGAACACGTGAGGCAATACTAACCTTACGACTTATCTTAGAAGAAAAATTAAGAAAAGGCAAACCTACGTTTCGAGCATTTGTAGACTTAGAGAAAGCTTTTGACAATGTTAACTGGAATACTCTCTTTCAAATTCTGAAGGTGTCAGGGGTAAAATACAGGGAGCGAAAGGCTATTTACAATTTGTACAGAAAACAGATGGCAGTTATAAGAGTCGAGGGGCATGAGAGGGAAGCAGCGGTTGGGAAGGGAGTGAGACAGGGTTGTAGCCTCTCCCCGATGTTATTCAATCTCTATATTGGGCAAGCAGTAAAGGAAACAAAAGAAAAGTTCCGAGTATGTATTAAAATTCATGGAGAAGAAGTAAAAACTTTGAGGTTCGCCGATGACATTGTGATTCTGTCAGAGACAGCAAAGGACTTGGAAGAGCAGTTGAACGGAATGGACAGTGCCTTGAAAGGAGGATATAAGATGAACATCAACAAAAGCAAAACGAGGATAATGGAATGTAGTCAAATTAAGTCGGGTGATGCTGAGGGAATTAGATTAGGAAATGAGACACTTAAAGTAGTAAAGGAGTTTTGCTATTTAGGGAGTAAAATAACTGATGATGGTCGAAGTAGAGAGGATATAAAATGTATACTGGCAATGGCAAGGAAAGCGTTTCTCAAGAAGAGAAATTTGTTAACATCGAGTATAGATTTAAGTGTCAGGAAGTCGTTTCTGAAAGTATTTGTATGGAGTGTAGCCATGTATGGAAGTGAAACATGGACAATAACTAGTTTGGACAAGAAGAGAATAGAAGCTTTCGAAATGTGGTGCTACAGAAGAATGCTGAAGATAAGGTGGGTAGATCACGTAACTAATGAGGAGGTATTGAATAGGATTGGGGAGAAGAGAAGTTTGTGGCACAACTTGACTAGAAGAAGGGATCGGTTGGTAGGACATGTTTTGAGGCATCAAGGGATCACAAATTTAGCATTGGAGGGCTGCGTGGAGGGTAAAAATCGTAGTGGGAGACCAAGAGATGAATACGCTAAGCAGATTCAGAAGGATGTAGGTTGCAGTAGCTACTGGGAGATGAAGAAGCTTGCACAGGATAGAGTAGCATGGAGAGCTGCATCAAACCAGTCTCAGGACTGAAGACCACAACAACAACAACAACAGTATGGATGGTTCATGGTCTATACAAGCTCTGAACATTCCAAGATCCAAAAGTAAAATTTCTAAATCGTATACCGTTTTTCCTTTGCAGTTTTCGTGTTCCACTGCATCCATCAACGTTTGAGGCAAGTTTTTGTTTCGTAATAAAGAGTTTTCTTTTACAGGTTTGGGTTGTTAGCCCAATGCCCAACCGTCCTCCTTTATCTGGGCTTGGGACCAGCAGTGACTGTTGCAAGGCAGCTGACCCCAGGCGGAGTTTCTTGTACAATAACATATTCAAATATTTGCATACCTTCGTGACTCACCCTGTATAGCAATACAAAAGCATGTAGTACGAAAAAATTTTCCTGTGTCGTGCAGAAAGTAGTTAAGCGGACTGTAGTCAAGGCCGGTGCCTCTGCACTTTCAATGACGTTATCTTTCAATGAGTTAACAAGACTGCCTGCAGCCCATGCTGTCGTGGCCTGCCTGATACAGAGAGTGATCGTATCAGGTCTCGAAGAAGTTGGCGAGAGAATGGCATGCTTTCACTTACCAGCCACTTGATTGATGGATTTGGTGATCACTGTGTCTCCGAGTTTCATATACGTGATCATAATACATCAACTAGATTATGTAGTAATAATATTGAAAATTCAGATTATTGTGATTATGCCGTCATAACATTGAATATTTCATGGCTTTTACAAAAAACGTACCGGCTACACTGAAGGATATTAATGGAAATGAAGCCCTATTTTGAAAATTGTACTTAATGTCACATCTGTTTGGATGACGGTCTTTCTCTACAGTGCGAATATATTTTCCGTGCTACTTGGAGAGACATTTCCCATGTTTCCAGAAATTTCATGGAAAATTGGAAAAAGTTTCCATTTGAAATATAGACTTAATCTGTGTTGCTGGCATGTCGAGTTGAGGCAGCATGGAGCTGCAATGTCCAGGGTGCTGTACTAGTGGTCTGACCTCTGCCGACCCGCTTCCGCCGCCCATCATACAGGCCTACCACCCCAGCGTCTATAAGTGGTATGAGAAGTGGTCACTGACGCCTACAGTTGGGTCCAGGACCACGTCTCCAGCTGAAATGAGTATTTCAGCAGTACAGTTTTCGTTATTTTGAGGCCTCATCGATTTGTTCTGTTCATAACTATGGTGGATGGTTGTGATATTGATAGGAACATGATGGTACAATTTATGAATCTCGACGGGCGACTGAATTTATCGCAGTTTACAGGACACTATAAGGAATACTATTTACAGCCAGTGAGGTGCCAATACCGTAATTTAGCAGGTCGGAAAGTGGCGTGTATGCCGGCTGTGCTATCTAATTGCAGTACTTGTTGACATGAATGGACGATGCACACCAGTGCTGAGAATCTCGATGGGCTATCATTCGTTGTAAAGATTAATGTCACTGTTTTTGTATTTTAGCCCAAGTGTTTGGTAGCTGACTTTCTTTCGTTCATGTCTGGTGAACTTTAGGTATATTCTATTTTTGGTAGATAGAAAGTGCACAAATTCCAGAAACACGTGCAGTGATGACGCAGGTTGGTTCAAATGGCTCTGAGCACTATTGGACTTAACATCTGAGGTCATCAGTCCCCTAGAACTTAGAACTACTTAAACCTAACTAACCTAGGGACATCACACACATCCATGCCCGAGGCAGGATTCGAACCTGCGATCATAGCGGTCGCGCGGTTCCAGACTGAAGCGCCTAGAACCGCTCGGCCACACCGGCCGGCCGATGACGCAGGAAGCAGTTGGTTCCATAGGGAAGCTGGAGGAGAGGAATACGGTATTTTAAAGAGACGTGGACACTTTAACAGCAGATAATCCACGTAGACGGAGTTAAATACATTCTTAGATAGAATTAAGAAAATTAATACACGGACATATGGCTTAATGCAGAATGAAGAGGTGGATAAAATTATTCTGCAAGAGGCCGAACACAGGGTGTTAGTTGTGTTTTGAGAGTACATCCACTTGATGTGCCACGGAGAGTAAGGACAGAGTATCTAATGGATTTTGCTGCTGCCGTTATGGTTGCTGTGGAACTAGAGGAAGTAGACATAGCTAGTCAGGTGCAGGAAAAACGAGTGTTTCTACTACAGAAGTAAAGTACTATAGGTCTGGATGTGTGGGCCACGTTCAGAAACAATGCTACCAGCCGCAGTGCTATGAGTGTGGGGTGGTGGGATCATTGGGTGCAGGATTGTTGGAATAAAATGCAAAGGGCGTGGCATCATCGTAAGGGGTTGTTAAACGCCAATTGCAATTCTCAACTGCCAGACAACGTTTTCAGTAAAGCATAATGCTCCATAGGCATACGCGGAGAAAGACTGTTGGCTGGTGAGCATAGTGAATTGGATGGAATATGTTTTTAGTGGACACAGGGGATCATTTGTCAGTGACAAGTCTGGACTTCTTGGATGGGAAGAGAGTAAATTCTCCACGATATCGATTACGTGGAGCGGGGGACAATGTTGTGGCATCACTGGGTCAACATTGCTAAGTTTCTGTACCACAGCCAGGAATTTCTATAAACATATGGAAGTAGTGCCGCATGTTAGTGAGGGATACTGTGAAATCCTAGGGCTGGATTCTCTGAATAAATATCACTCAAAAATTGATCATTCACAGCATACTATAAAAATCAGTTGGAAATTTTTCCAGTTTGGAACGACTGCAGAAAATTATACTTTTTCGCAATGTTCACCGAACATGCAGGTGGAACCAAATAAAATGTGTACTTGTTCAATAAAGCTCAGTTTGCATGATAAAATGCTAGATGTACAGGGAAATTACTCTTGGTGGGTATGGGTTCTGACCTATCAAACAATATGTTGGGTTCTGTAGCGCAGTTGGAACACAACAACAAATTGGGTATTTTGCATTGTTTGGTGTGTAAAAGGTGGGACATGTGCAGGAAGCAGATGGGGAATACATGGTTCCAGTGAGTGAGGATAGTTTCACCTCTGGTGAGGTGGATCTGGAAAATGGATTATTGATTACCTGTCTGGACGTCTTGGACAAGTATGGTTTAGATAGATCGAGTGGAGAACTTTGCTGCAAGCGAACCATCAATGCATCCACATTACCCTAGAAAGCACAGCATGTAAGAGGGAAGATATGACTGGCTATGGAAACTCTGTTAATACGATTTAAGGATTTATTCAATCCTAGTGGTCTATTACCAGCAACACCAAATACACAGCATATAATAATGACTTGAGATAATCCTCCTCTATACAAGAAACTGTACAGAATGCCTCAGCACTTACAACCAACAATGGAATAATTCACTAGTCAACAGTTGACTAACGATATTATTGAGGAAAACGATAGCACATGGGGAGCAATAATTGCCAAGGTGCAAAAATAGTCATGCGATGGGAAGAAAGAATATGGATTACGAATATCAGAATGCAAGAATGGTGCACATCCTATACTGAAAATAACAGAAATGTTGAACAATATGGTTCAATGTTAATAAGTACTTCCCTATGGTGGATTTAATGCATGGGTATCATCTGATGGAAGTGGTTCCAGAAGACTGGTCATAGAATGTTTTTACTATTCCTTGTGGACACTACCAATATCAGCAGATTTTGTTCTTGAGATTTAGAGGAGGATGCATAGTGAATGGAGGAATTTTTCAAAGGGTTACATTTGGCATGCATAATGTTAAAAGTGTACAATTGAAAAGTATCACAAGTTAACTATCTAGCTCATGTTAGGTCATATGACTAACCATGATGACATGAAAACTGACTCAAGACAGATATGAGTTGTCTGTTATTTCTTAACACTTCAGTCATTTTAGGCCTCTGTAATTATTACAGACAATATATCTGAGGGGTTTGATGGAACCGCTAGACGATTGATTCATTAATTTAAAAAAAAGGCATAACATTCCAGAAGACAACTGATTTTAAAGAGTGCATTTAATAAACTGAAAGAAGTATGAACAAGTGTCCCTACACTGATAGGTCTGAGTATGAAAAAAAGTTTATTGACTTCTGCGAAGCAAGCAATCAGGTGATAGGATGTGAATGGCAAGGAACACCCTGAAGTGTACCTATCAATGCAGCCAAATAAGTCCAAATGGAATTACTCGACCATAGAGTAGGATATTTTGAGCGTCATATATGATATTACGTATTTTTACTGTTTTTGCTGTTACCTGTACGGCAGTAAATGCAAAGTAATAATAGACCATGTGGCATCAGATTGGCTATCAAGATTGAAAGATCTTCAGGCAATTTCACTTATTGGCCACTGAAGCTGAGTGACTTTGTTTATGCTATACTATACTCTTACAAACCCAGCAGGAAACATAGCAGTGTTGATAACTTAAGACAAAAGTTTGGGGTCATATGAGTGTTTATCAAACACCTTGCAGAGTGACAACAGGCACAGATAGCTGACGCAGACTGCCAGTTATTTATGACACGGCCAACATTCACTCTGCACAATGGACTGTTATGTAGACATATGAAGTTCCGGCCATGTATTGTGCTAACTGCAGCTCTGAGGGACAAAGTGCTGAAGGAAGTGCATGATCATGTATTGACAGTTCAGGGAGGGTAAGGAACAACACATCGTTGAATAGCTGAACAGTAGTCGTGGACCATGAGGGGAGAGGATGTGGAGAGTTTCATACAATATGCACAACATGACTTTATCAGTTGTCAATGAATACCACAGGAAAGTTTACTGACGGCATTCAAGCCATCTGAAGTGGTGGCAATTGACATTTTGAGCCCTTTCAACTTAACACCAGCAGGTAACTACTACATGCTAACCATCACACACTACTCTTCACATTATGTTGCAATGGTTGGAATCCTGAATCAAAAAGTGTGCACAGTGGCACAGGCAATGGGAAACAACTGGTTGTTACAATTTTGTGTTCCTGATGTGATAATTAAAGATCAAACCACCAACTTCCTTTCTGAGCTGATAAAGCAGCTGTGCTATTTATTGGAAACCCAGAAGCTAAGAACTAGTCCAACTAGCCTCCGTCAAATCAAAGAATGGATCAGATCCAATTTGCAGTCAGTAAAATGATAAGTTATTATGTGAAAAGCTATCGTAACGACTGAGATGTGTAATTGCCACATATCGTAGTTGTGTACGATTGTAAAGTCCTTGATGGAACTGAACTCTTGCCATAGGAGACACAAGGAGCATTCAGAAAGTATCATTTTGAAGAACACACTAACCCCTTGCCTATGTGTCAATGCTTCTATAGCCACATTGAAGTAGCGCTGGTTTGCATACATGCTGCAGCAAAACCCTCAAATGGAAACTTTTCGATCACCCCTTATAGTATACTGTAGGAAGATGCCATCATCTTTTTAGGCTATACACCAAAGTACCAACCGAAAGAATTCTTTAAGTGGTACCAACGACTATAGCAGCTATGGGAATCACATAATGAATGTGAAGTTACAATTATCAATGAGAACACCCATTGTTCATTTATGGTGTATTAAGCCTTTTAAGGGTACTTTAGACACTTTGCAACAACTGCCAAGATCGCTACCCTCAGGTAAAGTCAAAAATAAGAAGGGGAGGAATGAATTGAGAACTAATTACTAGAATCTATATGTAGTGCCTTATGCACTTGGACCATTTCAGTAGATATCAAGTTATATGTGATATATAAACAGCTTCATGGTAAATTATGTGATAATCACGTGACTGTCTCATTGCAGTGAGGTTGCTGTGGTTTAGAAGATTATCTTGTTAAATTTTATGGTAGATAGTTTGGAAGTGAATGGAGTATGTTACTGTGATGCAGTGCTTGATATAGTGATTAATGTACGACAAGTCTTGAGAGGGGGCGTGGAAGGATAATGATGTGAATTTCTTTCCTCCCAAATGTCGTACCACCAAGAATATCCAGAATGGATGCAACATTCTAGAATAAGTATGAGAAACATGATATAACCGTCATTCCACTGGCCAAAAAAACCATTAGACACGTTTCCAGCTCAGAAACTGGTCTATTTAAACAACACCCTAAAACCAGACCTCTTATATTCACTGGATGAGCTTGTATCTTTACAGAAGTGTCGGATTATCACAGAGCAATTTTTTCAACATGTACATGAGTACTGCAGTTAGCAGCACAGCAACATTATGACCATCAGCTTTTTGGTTTCTGGTACTGTTGTGGTTTTGGTTTTGCTTTGTGTAACCTCCATTTACCACAGGTGAAAACTACCTACCCCTTACAGTCCAAGTGCATCAGATACCAGCGCACTGGGTTCCCTGTAGGAAATAACGATTAGTTAAATAGGGTTTAGGTAAGAAACCACCTGATAAACATGGATGAATGCAAGGCATGATGAAGAATTGAGTGAGACGAATTACTGTTGAGTGAACGTTGAGAAATAGCTCAAGAAAGGATAATTTGGTGACACCATTTTACTAGTCTATAAGTGATGGTTCACTGGGTTCATGTTACTTTAGGTAAAGAAGGGAGGTATATTGCACTACAAATAATGTTCTGGGTACAGATGAGTTATGTTGATCACCTACCGCAGGTGCTGAACAGAAGCTGTTGCATCACACGCTGCCTACTGATACAAGGAGAACTGCCGCTATGACACCTCACAATTACCACGTTGCCAGGCCACCCAAGGGACCAGAATTGTAATGCCTATAACACAGCAGAATGGCAGAGGCACTGCGGTGTTGGTGGCCTGATTGCTTCACATCCAAGACAGTTTTGTTGTGGCTTACTTGATAGAAACCAAAAGTGTAGCAAAACAACCGCGGGACATATAAATACTCGTAATTTTTAAGTACCGCAGCTTGCCAGTCACCAGTCCTGAGAGCTGGCCTACGACAATGTACGAGTCTAGAAGGATCAACCAGTCATCATCACCAGACTATGCTACTCCTAACTGTGATCCTGCTGCTTGCAACAAGTCCTGGGGACTCAGTGTCCTCCAAGCAGCAGACGACCTAGGGACCCACTTCTGCACTTGCTGATGGGTTCTTTCCTTGGCGTTCTACATTCTGAGTGTGGGCCTGCGCAGCCATTCAGCCGCCATTGCCCATGCATGCAAGATCATTGCTGCACATCTATGCTCATGTGGGCAGTTACAGCTACTGCTGTGAGTCATCTCAATCACCACAGGTCTGCAATGATAGTCTGTGAACCTCTACATGCCTTGTCCTAGGCTGCTGGGCAGTCCCTAGTGTTCACTGCAAAGCACCATCCACTGCTGTGGCAGTGTCCTTGAACAATTGCTACCACCAACACCCTCCAACTGCCCACTGCTGCAAGCTGTAACGCTGCCCACTGATGGCCATGCCTCTTTGCAGACCATACACAGCTTATGTCCTGGGTCTGTCGACTTCTCTATCATCAAGATGATTGCAGTTTATGAACAATAAATGACTTTTAATAATGGTGTTTTTTTTTTTTTTTTTTTTTTTTTTTTTTTTTTTTTTTGAGAGAATACGTCAAGTGACTACCAGGTGTCCACTCACCACTCCATTGCTGCACTGCCCATGGTGGTGAACAGCTGGTCTTCTGACTTTTGCCCAACATGCAACATGGAGGGCTGACACCCCAGCCTCTATAAAGGCAACGAGCCATCTCCAGATAGGACCAAAGAAAGACGAAACTTGTTATTGATTATGTGGAAAACCAATTTGGTAGTATATGCTATGGTGGTTGTATTATTCTTGCGTTAATATAAAATATAGAGAAGTTGAAAATAGTCATAAAGTCGTAATATTAGTTCCAGAATTTGAATGTGGAACTATGTGTAGAGTTGAAAAAAAGAAACACTGTTTTGCAAAAAAAAATGTCACAGGCACACAATTCCCCACTAGGGTCCCTAGAAGGTTTTGACGCTAGTGATGTTCAGAGACGGTGTTCACAGCCACAATAGCCATGTCTGGGCATTAGAATCTCTCAAGGCAACTCGTGGGTTCCACCATGAACAATGATTTACCATAAATGTGTATGCTGGTATCATTGATGACCGTTTGATTGGTCTGTATGTTCAGCCTAACACGCTCTGTGGATGAAATTACATCTTTCTTTGTGAAGTACTACCGGAAATGTTGAAGAGTGTCCCGCTAGCAGTCCAGCATGACAGACTTTGCTGTTGATGTCAGAGAACATTTAGACAATGTTTTGTCCAACAGACACTCCTGAAGAGTTGGTTGCACGTTTGTCTAAAACTGCTGCCATTATTCGTGAAACATATGATTGTTTTGAGCATATTAGACAATCATTAGCACACAAATCCCAGTTTCGCGTTAATGTGAACAGACAACAATTTCAGCAGAATCTCTCAAACAATATCCATCACATTGTGTCTGAATATTATTATGGTGCACCTGTGGCATTTTTGTCATATAAAAAATTGTTTATTTTAATCTCCTATAAAAGCTCTAAAATGTTGTTTACGTAATTTTTTTACACCCTGTGTAAATGAAGAAATCGATTAAGTTTATGTTTAGTTAACACTGAATATTATTATTGGCACCTATAATGCATGATAAACAGAGGTCATTATAAATTAAGACGTTATTACCACCTGCAACCTGTTTCCAAATAAGACTACAGTTTGATCAACTTACGAAAATAAAATTAGCTTACATGTGATGAAGAGCAGGAATGAGGAGCAGAAATACAGTATGAGATTTTTATAGAAGTAGCTCTTCCAGACAACAGTCATGGCTAAGATTTATGATACACGGTGTTTCTTTGGTGTTGATGTATAAATGTTATTGAGTAAATGATGTTACATGTACATAGCTTCGAAAGAGAAGCAGTGCCTTTGTTTAAAGGACATAGATATTACTTTTTTCGGGGGGGGGGAGGGGGGGAAGGAGACCAGACAGCGAGGTCATCGGTCTCATCGGATTAGGGAAGGATGGGGAAGGAAGTCGGCCGTGCCCTTTCAGAGGAACCATGACGGCATTTGCCTGGAGTGATTTAGGGAAATCACGGAAAACCTAAATCAGGATGGCCGGATGCGGGATGGTACCGTCGTCCTCCCGAATGCGAGTCCAGTGTCTAACCACTGCGCCACCTCGCTCGGTGGTGATAGATATTACTAACGTGAGTTACTGGGGTGAAGTGAATGAAACTGCCGGACCAAGTAATTTACTAACGAAAGCGAGATACCAGCAGACACTGGCAATATGCAGCGCTAGAAGGTGCGTCGTTGGAAAAGTTGAGAAGAGAGTTGTGTAAAGCCATAGCAGTGACAAGAGGTCCGAAACTGGAGCACACCGTCAGTTAGAGGGAGAAAATATAGAACAAACAACCTGCCGCAGCGAGATATGCCAATACAAAGTGCCAAATGAAGTTAGCGAAAGCCTCGTCAAGAGGGCTGAGAGGCCTTTAGATGTGTTCATGGGAGAAGTTGATTAGAACGTGCAAAAAAAAAAAAAAAAAAAAAAAAAGAAACTGTGAGTAAATGTAAGTCTGGCCCACCTGGTTATCCGTGTTAGCCGTGCAGTCTAACACACGGCTTTTTGTACTGGGAAGGAGCGCCTGGTCCCCGGCACGAATCCGCCCGGCAGACTTGTGTCGAGGTCCAGAGAGCCGGCCAATCTGTGGATGGTGTTTAGGCGGTTTTCCTGTGGACGGGTTTTAGGCGGTTTTCTATCTGCCTTGGCGAATGCGGGCTGGTTCCCCTTATTCCGCCACAGCTACACTATGTTTGCGATTGCTGCACAAACAAGTTCTCCACGTACGCGTACACCACCATTACTCTACCACACAAACGTAGGGATTACACTCGTCGGTTGTGAGATGTTCCTTGGGGGGGGGGGGGGGGGGGCGACAGCCTCCAGGTTGCTGTGCTGGGCTGCTGTCGCGTTGTATACCCGAGAGAGTTGCTTTGGCACATCTGGAGCCTTTAGCGTCGCCTAGAAGCCCTGATACCACTGCGCATTCCTATTCGCACCTCCTGTCCAGTGGACACTTACCTGACGGTGATTGACGAACAGTGGCGGGCTCGGGAATCTCTGGGTGGAAGGTCAAAGTGGGTACCAGTCACATGGCTGTTCCCCTACGTTTTAAAAACAGGTTAGAGGTACTGTGTGCTTCTGAAAGTACATTTAAGTCAGCACACAATGCCCTGCCTATTGGGATTGTTGCCGATCTTCCTGAATGGTGCAGACAAGTGCAGCAGATGGGAATGCTTGTCATCAGGAGCTCCAGTGTTAGGCAGATGATGTCTCCCAGAGAAGTAGAGAGCTGGTCGAGAAAGGAGGCTAGTGTTCACTTTGTTTGTTTGCTGGTAAGGGGGGGGGGGGGTCTGCTAGCAGGGATTGAGCACACTGGGTACACTCAGCTGAAAATCATGGCCCACATCAGCACAAATGACGCCTCCTGCCTGGGTTCAGAGGCCATCCTCGGTTCCTACAGACAGCTGCCTGATTTGGTAAAGACACAGTGTGGAATCAGAGCTATCGTTTCGCAGTGTCATTCCCAAAACGAATAGTGGTGCTCTGATCTGGAGCCGAGTGGAAGGCTTACACCAGAGGCTCAGGCGAATCTGCAAAGATCTTGGATTTCTCGACCTTCGATATCTGTTGGAGAACTGTAGGTTGAGGTATCTCAGTCAAGGTATGAAGTCAGAATGCTTGTTCCGCATAACTTATTTCACTTTAAGAGACGTTTTGGTTACTGTTATATAATTAAAAACTGATAAAAAACTGATAACTTTCAACACGATTAACCTTAATAAAATATCATTCCAGATTTACCTACTAATCAAATACGATCGTTTGATATTCCTAAAATTCTCAGTCTATTTGTCTTTAGTTTCAAATTTTTCCACGATTTTTGGCTTTGTATGTTTTTTAGCCCTTTTGTTCCCACATCAGTCCAGTTCAATCAATAAATTGTAAACACAACTTGCATGCAACCAAAACTGGCAATCTATGAAGATGCCCAGATGCTATTAAGATACATTGAATCTAGCTTAAAGTTGTTCTCACCTGTCATTAGAAATTGAATACATGATAGTTGATTCAAAACACATCGTGATGTTCTGAAATCATCTTTGTTGAAGCCACAAGAATGATGTCAGAGGCCACTATTATGCACGTAAGTGCCTCGGTAGTTACAGGGAGTTACAGCAGTTACTAGAAGAATGATAAGAAGGAAAAGTGATGGTTTCATTTAACTGTTTCAGATGTCACTGTGCATATTTGTTTCTGAGTAATGGTATGGTTGCAGCACTGGTGGCAGCGTTATTGAAATATAGTAGACTCATTAATGTGTTTATTTTTACTGGAGGCTAATAATAATAATAAATATTACAGCAAGTTTTTGTTGTTTATTCAACCCCTAAACGTCACTTCAGACATCATTTAAAACTGTGGAACTGCCACCCTTAATAAAACGAGCACAATATCATACATACATCCCTAGGAGTTCTAGATTTTAGAAATTTATGATGCAATATCGAATTAAATGCCAGAAAGTAAACATAAGGAGATCTCAAACATGTGTAAAGTTTTGGGCACATCAATTTAGGGCGTGTTTGAATCATTTTTGTGTGTTAGTGTCTTCATATTTTTTTGTAGATATTCGTGGAAAAATTTGTATTCTCATGAAATATTATCGTATCACATAGTTTCGTAGTTGGTATTATTCATATCTGTAGCCTCTAATATATCAACACGTTGCCAGGTTATTCAGACTCTGTATTACTGTTTAGCTAATACGAAACTGTATTTCATAGCTATAAAAACATAGGGTGAAATGCCTAATTTTAGGGATACTGTGATGAATGCTTATGTAAATCACACCCCTCATCCATTGTGAGACAAATACACATGGAAATAGGTAAATTATGATAATGTGGATAGATACTGAGGGACAATGTAGTATTTTATTTATAGGCCACTGTCATTTACGTCAGGTGGTATCTAATACGTTGTTGTTGCTGGGTTAGGCGTCTAGCAGGAAAAATGTTAGGTTTGCCTGAGGGCCGAATATAATACACCAAATTTCGTAGAGAAGTTTGGGGTGGAAGTATGGTTCGGGGGATTTTATAAGGATGGAGTCTTTGTGTGAACTGATCTAGTTTATGGGTGAAGAAGCGATGTATTTTCGGATTTAGGTACAAGAGGTTTTCAATCCAGAAATGTGAGAATGAGGGATTGGAAGCAAGGTATGACTCTGACAGGGTGATAAATGTGTTTCAGTAGTTTTCTAGAGCCTATGTCCCACACATCGACTTGTCTTGAAGTTTTCATAAGGTTTATGATAATTGTAGTGTCGGTATTGAAATGTTTGCGGCATTTTTTAGGGCTGTTGGGATCCATGATGTTGTGGGAGCAGTGAGAGGTAACTAGTGCCGAATTCGACTATTAATCGTAGTTGATGGTGAGAACGCAACAATATACATTGCCAGAAAGAAAAAAATAGTACACCTGGAAAGATGATGGCGAGTTTGATCTGATAATAGCGTCTGCTACCTGGATGATAGTATACGTACTGGTAATGGTTTCAACGTCATCCGCCAACAGGTAGCATAATTGCATAGCTCCTGGAGAGCCACCTGTGCGTACCCTTTAATAAGGAATGCTTGCAGCCAGAAGTCTCAGTGTGATGTAGACCTGTGAAGCAAGCAGGCAACCGTGCTATGGAGATGCACTCACGCTTGCTATAGCCAACTGAGCGAGTCTGAAAGGGGGCAAACTGAAGACATGCGCGTACAAACGGACTAATCGTCAAATGTAAAAGCTTTGAGATAAATGTTGCCATCTGTTTCTGGGTACAGGAACTATCGAAATTGACATTGATCTCACCCCTAAGTGATAT
Source organism: Schistocerca nitens (assembly GCF_023898315.1). Classification (NCBI taxonomy): domain Eukaryota; kingdom Metazoa; phylum Arthropoda; class Insecta; order Orthoptera; family Acrididae; genus Schistocerca; species Schistocerca nitens. Next base: position 526,602,090 of record NC_064621.1, on the reverse strand, counting down.
TTAGGGATGAGACCAATGTCAATTTTGATAGTTCCCGTACTCAGAAACAGATGGCATCACTTTCTCTAAGTTTTTACATTTGAGGGTTAGCCAGTTTTTCCGCGCATGCCTTTAGCTGTGGCCTTCCGAATGGTGCGATGGTGCTTTCGGAGAATTGCCACACAAGTTGGACCTCCTGCGTCAGTTGTGCAACGCTGCTGGTATCAGAGGTCACGTGAACATTCTCACATCTGTAGACGAGGTTCCGGACGTCCATGCAGAACAGATGCGCGCCGGAATCCTCGTATTGTAAGAGCAGCAGTGCCGGGCAAATTGTACAGCTACCACAGCACAGATAAGACGGCTTGTGAGCCCAGACGTTTCAACACAAACTGTTGCAAAACCCGTTATTAGTGGTGGGACTATGGGCACACACACCTCTAGCCCGTCTTCCACTCATGCCACAGAGTCGAAGTGCACGGCTTGACTGGTGCTGTCAGACGATCACTTTGAAGATAAAATGACGCGCCTTGGTCTTCCTGTACCAATGAAAGGATACGAGGTGTGGCTAGAAAAAAACCGGACTAGTACTGGTGAAACAATAAAACGAATGCAATAAGGCTGAAAGTCGCGTGGCCTGTCACGCGACTCTCGCTCCGCCTACTGCTCGAGTTTCATCTGCCTCCTGCACTCAGTCTGCCCGTGGCGTCTGTTTTAAGTAGTTGACGTTTTGTCTGTGCGTCGGAAAATGTTGAGTGTACAGAAAGAACAGCGTGTTAACATCAAATTTTGTTTCAGACTAGGAAAATCTGCAAGTGAAACGTTTGTAATGTTACAACAAGTGTACGGCGATGATTGTTTATCGCGAACACAAGTGTTTGAGTGGTTTAAACGATTTAAAGATGGCCGCGAAGACACCAGTGATGACACTCGCACTGGCAGACCATTGTCAGCAAAAACTGATGCAAACATTGAAAAAATCGGTAAACTTGTTCGACAAGATCGCCGTTTAACAATCAGAGCAGTGTCTGAGTTAACAGGAGTTGACAAGGAAACTTGTCGAACAAGTTTACCGATTTTTTCAATGTTTGCATCAGTTTTTGCTGACAATGGTCTGCCAGTGCGAGTGTCATCACTGGTGTCTTCGCGGCCATCTTTAAATCGTTTAAACCACTCAAACACTTGTGTTCGCGATAAACAATCATCGCCGTACACTTGTTGTAACATTACAAACGTTTCACTTGCAGATTTTCCTAGTTTGAAACAAAATTTGATGTTAACACGCTGTTCTTTCTGTACACTCAACATTTTCCGACGCACAGACAAAACGTCAACTACTTAAAACAGACGCCACGGGCAGACTGAGTGCAGGAGGCAGATGAAACTCGAGCAGTAGGCGAAGCGAGAGTCACGTGACGGGCCACGCGACTTTCAGCCTTATTGAATTCGTTTTATTGTTTCACCAGTACTAGTCCGGTTTTTTTCTAGCCACACCTCGTATTCTGCATGCATGCAAGTGATGGTCGTTTTGCTGTATGATGTGGACCTAGTGAGCACTGTCTCGTAGAGTGAATTCGTTGATGACACCTTGGCCCCACTTCAGGCCTTATGATCTGGGTTTGATAAGCTACAAACAGCCGTTCACGTTCCTGGCGGGCGTCTGCTGTGCGGACGTGGAGAATGTTGTTAGACCCGTCATTTTACCGTTCTTGCAACAGGAAGGTTATGTATAATTCCAACACGATAATGCTCGCCCACACATTGTCCGTGAAAGTCAACGTGCTCTGCAAGACGTGCAGCAACTTCCCTGCCCACCATGACCTCTGGACTTGTCTCTAATAGAGCACATGTGGGGTATAATGGGATGAGAAGTGACTCAGGTGACTTGCCAACCAACAGCTTGTAACCTCCCAACAGATAAATTCCATGACCTCTCAATTATAAAATGTGACCAATCTTTCAATAAAATTGTGGCTCACATACAACCTTTCAATAATTAACTGACTGTGAACATAAACTGGTAAATCTGGACGTCAGCAATGCTGCGTCATGGCTCTGAAAATTCATTCTGAATAAATTGAAAAATCTCACCTCCATGAAGTCGCCGGATAACGCGTATATATCTGCTCCTATAAGAAATTTTTCTGGCACAGCCCAGGCAGTGCTGTGCTGGCCGCTAGATTTGTCATGTATAAAAAGAAACAACGGAGTTTCCTTACGATAATCAGGATGACCATGGATTGTAGAAAGTAGTAAATCCTTTAAATTCAGATGAATGATTGTCAAAAAGTTAATTTTATAAAAAAGATTATTATTAAAAGATTTTTAAAAACATTTGCATGGGACTTGATATAACAATAGTACAAATTTAGTTGTAACAAATTACATATGCGCACTTTTTTTTTACCTTATACTACTTTGCTCAGGCACGACCGGCCCAATCGCCTGATAGCGAGCTACCACCACTACTGCTGACACTGTTCTCCGCAGCCGACACTGCTCTCTGTTCTGCGTTGCTATTATAGCTTACATATCGCAGGCAGCGCGTGAGCAATCCATCGAAATTGCATCTGCTCGAGTGTACTATCAATAAATTCCTTAGTCGTGGAACTCTTACATAACCCTCCACTGGGGGGGGGGGGGGGAGGGGAGGGGGGAGGGGGGGATTGGGGGGTAAAAATTTGGCAGCGATGGTGAGTCAACTGGACTTGCCATGAGCAACAAATTTTTCTATAATCTGTTTAGTTTACTAAGTCTACAGTCACAGAGTATATACATATATATAACATTATTGATAAATAATATAAGTACAGAACATAATAAGAAATGAAATAGAGTACACACACAGTGAGTACAGAACATACTAAGAAATGAACTAGAGTGCACACGCACTGAGTACGGAACATATTAAGAAGTGACAAAGTGTATACGCAATGACTACAGACCATACTAAGAAATGAAATAGAGTGCACACACACTGTATAAGTCTTTACTATGTTACAAGAATTTAAACATATTGAGAAATGAAATAAAGTGCACATGCACTGTATAAGTTTTTAGCATTTTATAAGAACTAGGATAGGAAGGGGAAGGATAGCATCAATACTGTAGCACAGTGGGTTTCACATAGCTGCACTAACAGTCCATATCTTTCTACAGAAGCACAACACCAAGTGATACAATCTGAATTTCTCTTCCCTGAAGTATTTATCACTGTAGCCAATACACTGAAATGTTGTATTAATATTGTATGTTATCATTTTGGTGGTACATTAGGTACACCAAACAGTAGGACCATAATAACATCTCCTTCGGTCAGAGTGGTAGGCAGATTGACGTCAACACCACATTCTTGTAGAATCCACACTCTTACATCAACGTAGAATTAGTGCAAAAACCAAAAATAGTGCTCCATGATCATGAGGATGGACAGGACATACGGATATCGCAGTAATTGGTGGTAATTAGGTCAGAAAGTGAAAGATACATTGAGTCTTATGCTAGTCATTATTCAGAACTACACTAGTGAATCATCCGATTTGAATAATTATTGGCACTCATTGGCCAGTTACAAAGCATTTGTGTAGTATTATAAAACATTACTCATAAGTCATCTCATTCAGTAATTATTAGCATCATAAGTCATCTCATTACAGAAATTATTGGCACTCGTTGACCAGTTACAAAGCATTTGTGTAGTATTATAAAACATTACTCATAAGTCATCTCATTACAGAAATTATTGGCACTCGTTGGCTTGTTACAAAGCATTTGTGTATTATTATAAAACATTACTCATAAGTCATCTCATTACAGTAGTTACAAAGTATTTGTGTAGTATTATAAAACATTACTCATAAGTCATCTCATTACAGTAATTATTGGCACTCATTGGCCAGTTACAAAGCATTTATTATCCATTATTCAGAAATCATAATTCAAAACAGGAGTTATTGCGTGTAGCATCAAGCTGCTGGTGATTATACAGGGTGAGTCACCTGACATCTGAACATGTAAACAAATACGTAATCAGTGCCGTTTGTTGCATTGTAAAATGTTAATTACATCCGGAGATATTGTAACCTAAAGTTGACGCTTGAGTACCACTCCTCCGCTGTTCGATCGTCTGTATCGGAGAGCACCGGATTACGTAGGGATCCAAAGGGAACGGTGATGGACCTTAGGTACAGAAGGGACTGGAACAGCACATTACGTCCACATGCTAACACCTTTTTATTGGTCTTTTTCACTGACGCACATGTACATTACCATGAGGGGTGAGGTACACGTACACACGTGGTTTCCGTTTTCAATTACGGAGTGGAATAGAGTGTGTCCCGACATGTCAGGCCAATAGATGTTCAATGTGGTGGCCATCATTTGCTGCACACAACTGCAGTCTCTGGCGTAATGAATGTCGTACACGCCGCAGTACATCTGGTGTAATGTCGCCGCAGGCTGCCACAATACGTAGTTTCATATCCTCTGGGGTTGTAGGCACATCACGGTAGACATTCTCCTTTAACGTACACCACAGAAAGAAGTCCAGAGGTGTAAGATCAGGAGAACGGGCTGGCCAATTTATGCGTCCTCCACGTCCTATGAAATGCCCGCCGAACATCCTGTCAAGGGTCAGCCTAGTGTTAATTGCGGAATGTGCAGGTGCACCATCATGCTGATACCACATACGTCGACGCGTTTCCAGTGGGACATTTTCGAGCAACGTTGGCAGATCATTCTGTAGAAACGCGATGTATGTTGCAGCTGTTTGGGCCCCTGCAATGAAGTGAGGACCAATGAGGTGGTCGCCAATGATTCCGCACCATACATTTACAGTCCACGGTCGCTGTCGCTCTACCTGTCTGAGCCAGCGAGGATTGTCCACGGACCAGTAATGCATGTTCCATAGATTCGCTGCACCGTGGTTTGTGAAACCCGCTTCATCGGTAAACAGGTAGAACTGCAACGCATTCTCTGTTAATGCCCATTGACAGAATTAAAGTCATCACCATGTAACTGCTGATGTAGCGACACATGAAACGGGTGAAAGCGGTGACGATGCAGTATGCGCATGACACTACTTTGACTCAGTCCACCGGCTCTCGCAATGTCCCTTGTACTCATGTGTGGGTTCATGGCAACAACAGCTAACATACCAACTGCACCCGCTTCTCCTGTGACGGGCCTGTTACGGACCCGTTTGCGTGCTACGACCATAACTGTTGCATACAGTTGGTGGTAGATGTTTTGCAATGTGCAGCACGTTGGACGCTCTCTGTCCGGGTACCGTTCAGCATACACCCTGCAGGCTTCAGCTGCATTTCGTCGACACTCGCCATAGATGAGTATCATCTCCGCCTTTTCAGAGTTCGAATACACCATGGTCACAGTTCCTACAACACTACACTATCACAGACGTCTGGTAACACGGTGTACTACAGTTGGTCTGCGTGCGGAGACGAATGCAGAATAACAATAGCAGCAAGCGCTACATGCGGACACTACGACAGCTAGACCAAACCACAACAGTGCACTACAGCCACACTCGTAAACACGGTCGTCATCGTAAACATGTCTCTGCAGATGCTGCTCGCCGACCGTGGCCCGTGTTTGTTACAACACGCAACTGAACGTCGGAGGTTTCAAGCGTCAACTTTAGGTTACAATATCTCCGGATGTAATTAACATTTTACAATGCAACAAACGGCACTGATTACGATTTGTTTATATGTTCAGATGTGCTAACAAAACTAACGTGGTTCCATTTAAAAAAAAACGTAGGTTTGTGTTGAAAAACATACTTCTGTGCATTTTTGTATGGTTTGCATTAAACAATTACACTAGCCCCTCTCCTCACGTTCGGTCTGTGGAATCGGTTCGTCAGTATTTGATGTGGTTTACGAAATATATCCAGCGGTAACGTTAGGTGACTCACCCTGTATATGATTCATACAAGTGATGTGAGACATATTTAAAATGTAAGACATTGGAACTAGTATTCAAGGTGTTTAGTCCAATAATACATAGACATAATGGAATCAATACATCAGAAAAATTTGTACTATATTTAGGACTAGAAATATATCTTAAACTGGTAGGATTATTTAGTTGTATACTGGTAACAGTTGGGACTGGTAATAATAATTTTTTTGTGCTAGCAATGTATTGCGTTGGGGTCGATAGTCAATTGCTGGGGCATGAAAATATTTGCTTTTGACTTATTGTTGGAAATAAGGATTAATAACGTCTTTCGTCATGAGTCAGCTGTAGCAAAGTTATGAAACAAGTAGAGTATTGTGATCACATTCATGAATGATACACACAACTGGGTAAAGAAATGCAAGTACTAGAACAAGTTTAATAACTAAGTGCTTGTAGCATATTAATATCATGAAAAGCTTCTCCTGGAAAAAATACAAAGTGGCTTATTGAGCTGAAAGAACAAATGTATTTTATGCTAAAAAGTAGTAAACTTCGAATTAACAGGTAATGAAACGTGTACTTAATATATATGTACTCTAGCTGTCTTTCCCAAAACATTCAGTCATTATACTATGCGACATATGACATACTGTCAAAAAGAACTGCAACAAATACTTAAATAACTACATACCATCTCTTAACTAATAGAAAATATACAAACTTCATCATTATCATCATCTGCAAAGAAAAACTTCATTATTCATATTACCATATTCTTCATACAACTATTCATCATCATTTATTACCATCTGCAAAAATAAGACACTTCATTATTCATATTCATGTTACCATTTTCCTCATATAACTATTCATTATCATTCATTATTTCATATATTATAGAGTTTCTTACTTCTAGCATATTTCATCACTAAAATTAACATGTGTAGTTTTGCCTGACAGCCTGCGACAATCGCCTCGTATTCTGAAATAAAAATAATTAGTCAATACTGCTATCATACAGTGTGTAAAGTATATTCTTGTTAATGCTTGTTAATTCTGATCCATTTACTCTTCATTCATTCCAATTGTGAAATTTCCATTTCATAGTAAACCACTGTGGTTGTTTAATTTATTTCTTTTACACGGTATTGCTTTCTGAAAATGATGAATATGGATTAATATCTTGCATTTAAATCATATACTCATTAAATGGAAACTTGTTTCTAGAGATATAACTAATTATACAGCATAGCATGACAGAAAACGTATTAGGTCAAACCATTGACAATTTTCAAATGCAAAAATGTACACACGATATCATAATGTAGTAGCAAAAAATGTAGAATAGTCAAGATATTGAGATATCATAAGGCAAAAAAGTCAAAGTCAACTGGTATATGTTACATCTTAAAGATTTCATAGCGCAAAGAGAGAGAATTCTTCTTTCGATAGGAAAACCATTATATATACATAAAAAATGGAAAATGTGCACGGTCTCATATATAACGACAAGAAAAGCGACCTGCTAACCTTACCTTGCCGGGCATTTGCCAAGAAAAAATATGATCATCATCAGTAAGTGTTCTTATAAATATGTGGAAGCGGCATTACAGTGTGATAAATCATAAAGTATGTTGTGATTCTTGAGTTTCTCCCGGCGTATTTGATAATCAAAATATCCACGGGTGTACTGCCGGTCTACAGTGTCCAACGGGCACAATATTTCGGCGATCATACATGTCGCCATCATCAGGTGAACTGACGGACTGAGCTCCTGTGAACGTGCCGGCACGGAGATCCGTACACTATGGCTGCTCAGGGGGAACTGGGTTCGGTCGCGGCGGCGGCAGATTTAAATACACACCGCCCGCGGCGCGCTCACTCCGCCGTCCGCGCCCCGCGCCACGGTCACGCGGTGGAACAGATTGCGACGGCGTCTGAGATGACGTCGGTGTGATGGCTCTGTCCGCCGTGGTCGTCACAACTATACATTTGCTCGATTTACTCTTGATTAACCCAATCGCTGGTTCCCAAGCCTTGCTAAGATTATAGCCACAGTCACGGTTTATGAGGTCGTCATTGGTGCGAATTTCGATGGCCTCTCTAACAACGCTGTCCCAGTATCTCGACGTCTGTACCAGAATCCTCGTGCGTTCATACTCCATAGCGTGATTTTCCGACAAACAATGTTCAGCGACCGCCGACTTGCTCGGATACATCAGTCGAGTGTGCCTCTGGTGTTCACGGCATCGATCCTCGACGGTACGCATCGTCTGACCAATATACGACTTGCCACATTGACACGGAATCTGGTACACGCCGGCCTTCCTCAAACCGAGGTCATCTTTGGCGCTCCCCACCAGTTTTATTTGGAGGACAAAACGCAGTTCCGACCCGGTGTTTCTTCAAAATGCGGGCGCTCTTCCCCGAGAGTGCGCCTGTATATGGGATAAACGCAGTGCCTACCTCCTCCCTCGTGATTTCATCCATATCCACAGGTTGTGCTGTAGTGGTTGGGCGGAGAGCACGTTGAATCTGCCACTCTGAGTACCCATTTTTTCGAATTACAGTTCTCAGATGTTCCAATTCCTGGGGTAGACTCTCTACGTCAGAGATAGTGCGCGACCTATGTACTAGAGTTTTAAGTACCCCATTCCTCTGTGAAGGGTGGTGGCAGCTGTCTGCGTGCAAATACAGATGAGTGTGCGTTGTCTTCCAATACACCCCATGACCTAGGGCCTTCTCTTGACCAAGACGTCAAGGAAAGGTAGTTTACCCTCCGTTTCAGTCTCCATAGTGAATTTGATGTTGGGGTGTATTCAAACCGCTAATAAATGCTGCTGAAGAAATTGTTAAACCGAACGGTAATTTGCAAAATTGATAACAATCACCAAAACCGAGAAATGCTGTGTACTTTCTGCAGTTCGGATGGAGCTGAATTTTCCAAAATCCCGATTTTAAATCTAATGCGGAATAAATAGCAGTACCATGAAATTTCTGTATAAGTTCTTCTAGTGTCTGTTTCACTGATAATAATGTCGTTGACATGACGCGAATCAACTACGAGGTGAAGTGAACCATCCTTTTTCTTAGCAATATGGAGCGGGTTTATGTACGGACTAACTGCCGGTTCAATAATTCCTTGGTCTAGCATAGCTTGTAATTCTTTATTAACTTGTTCTCTGTGAATATATGGAATGGGATAATGTTTGGCTTTAAATGTGTCGTGCTGTTTAACTTGAAATTCATACATAAAACCGGACATAGTACCAGGGACGTTGTCAAAAACTGGATCTTGCTGTAAAAGAATCTTGCGTAGTTGAGTACGTTCGTCATCTGTATTTGCGATGCTCTGTTTTACTTTATCAGAAATCATTTGCATGACGTCATAGTCGGCTTCGCCTGGTGTATTGTAGTTGTGTACATACGTATCTGTGAACAATGTGGAATGACAGGTTATGTTACGTGATGTAGAAATGACCTCTGCCTGATTAATTGCTTGTTCTTCTGCAGATAAAGCGTGCTGAAATTCTAATGCCAGTTGTACCTTTTTATCCTTTAACATTAAATAGTAATTTTGAAACTCAATAATTGCGTCATGTTGTACCAGAAAAATTCGTACCTAAAATAAAGTCTGTTGTCAATAACGGAACGATCCACAAATTTGAGTGGAACATATGACCTGCAATACAAAATGATAAGTGTGTCTGTAATTTTACATCTACTGCTTTACCAGATACTGCTCCTTTTACTTTATTTTTGCCTAATCGTAACGTAGGATAGGTGTTTTCTTTGTTACATTCGTTGAAAGTTTCATCATTTATAACTGACATAGATGATCCAGAATCGATTACTGCTGGAAATGTAGATGATCCAGCCTTTACTTCAATAACAGGGTGGAATATGGTTTTCTGTATAAGTGGTTTTTCATGCAAAAGCGTGTCTCGGATGTCGTCAAAAGCAATAACATTTTCGTGAACAAGATTCTGTGTGTCAAAAGTGTTGCTTACTTTGCTGGAAGATGCAACCTGTACTGTATCTAGTCCAATTTTTTCTGACGTGCTGTTATTTGCAGGAGGATGCTGTGGCATTTCGACTATTTGTACTGTTCTGTTACTTCGTCCTGACGTATTAGGTTCGGAATGATATCGACTGTCTGGTTCATTCACGTTAATCTGTTGTTGTGGATGACTCTGCCTTTCTTGTGTCGTGACCTGATATTTGTGAGTGTTTCGTATCGAGCAACGTAACCTCCTACCTGTGTCTACATTCCGCGCTGACCAGTTGCAGCTGTAGCGGCGCATCGAAAGCTAAGTACTAATTAATTGTTTGTGTATAGTGGTTTATTTAGGAACTTTAGTAGTCTTCAACCGGTGTTTTTTGTGTTTTCTGGTGAAATAATTTCAGAAGAACGTTTTGGGAACTGTTTTCAGTTTCGTTACTGCGTCATTAGACGTTTGATTCTCTTTCTGTATTAGTCTTTCGTTATATTCACATTTGTTGTTTATTAATACTGTTAATAATAGTAGTTACTTCCCTTGTAGAGTAAGTTTGTGATTATTGTAGTCAGGTTTTTAGCATCTTATTATTGTAGTAGCGGAACTTAGAAATAGTAAAATTTTACCATGAGTGAGAAGTGTGGGCTTTGCCGTAGGTTCGTGAGTAGGGGATTGCGGTGTGAGACTTGTTCGAAGTATTTTCACTGGGGGGAATGCAGTGGGGAAGCCAGTGGGCATTCTGGTGAGATCCTCTCCTGGAACTGCAGGTTATGTAGCAAGAGTAAGTTGATAGAAGAGCAGGAGCGTAAGATCTGTGCCCTTCAGGTGCAGTTGAAAAACGCACAGGAGGAGCTAGATAGGATGAGAAGGGAGAAGGGGGTTGGGGAATGGGAGCTGGCTGTTGGCAAGAGATCTGCTAGGAGAAGAAGATTTTCAGATAGTTTTACTATTGGTCTTTACAATAGATATGACCAACTGTCAGAGTCTAGTGGAGAGGAATCTCTAGTAGCTGTAGATGTAGGAAGTATGCAGCAGACCTCAGTAGTTACGGTGGCTAGAACAGTTGCAAAGTCGAAGAGGAAGAAGAAGGTTCTACTGTTAGGTAGTTCTCGTGGCAGAGGTGTAGGCCAGCAGTTGCAGGAAGTGCTGGGGAGTGAGTACCAGGTCACCAGCATTGTGAAGCCTAATGCAGGATTGGCTCAGGTGACTGTTAACATAGGGGGGTTATGTAGGGATTTTACTAAAGAGGATCAGGTAGTGATTGTGGGTGGGCTGGTAATAGTATTGATAGGGATGGGGAGTATGACATAGATGGTGACCTGGAAAAGATAGCCACTCAGACTGGCAACACGAATGTGCATTTCGTGGAACTGTTTCAGCGTCACGATCGGCCTCATCTTAATACAGCCGTCAGGCGTAATAACATGAGACTTAGGGGTACGCTGATGACAAAAGGCATGGGTCACATTTCAGTGGTGTCCGTAGAGTATATCAGCAGGACGGGTTTCACTAGACATTGCCTGCACCTCAACAGGTATGGGAAGGGGGGGTTGGCAAAGCTTATAGGTGACAGCATAGGTGGGGTTGGTGGGATCACTCATGGGAAAATTCCTGCAGTAGTGGGTGTTAGAGCTGCACCTTTTTTAGACTGAAGTCAGCTGATAGGTATTAAGGGAAGTCTCTTTAACAAGGGAACCACTTTTGACAAAGCTTAGGTATCCGAGTAATGAGGGAATTAGTATATTTCATCAAAATATACAAGGTATTAGAGATAAAGTTAGTGAACTGCTTATAGATGTTGACTCTGAAATTATTGGTATATCTGAACACTTCTTAAATAAGGAGATAATTCAGAGGCATCCTTTACCAGGATACAGGTTGGCTGGCAGCTTTTCGAGGAGCTCTTTGCGGTGTGGGGGAGTAGCCATGTATGTGAAAAACGGCATTCCATTTGAGTCAATTGATGTTTCAAAGTATTGCACTGAAAAGGTGTTTGAATGTTGTGCAGGTGTGATTACATTTAATGGAGCTAAACTTCTAACTATTGTTATTTATAGACCCCCAGACTCCGATTTCACAAAATTTTTGCTAAAGCTAGAGGAGGTTCTTGGTTCACTTTATAGGAAATACAAAAAGTTAGTTATATGTGGTGACTTCAATATTAATTGTATAAGTGATTTTGCAAGGAAGAGGATGCTGGTAGACCTCCTTAATTCATAAAATCTTATGCAAACCGTATTCTTTCCAACTACAGTGCAAGGGAACAGTAGAACAACCATAGACAACGATTTTGTTCATTCCTCATTACTAGAAGGGCATTCTGTTAGCAAAAAGGTGAATGGCCTTTCAGATCATGATGCACAAATTTTAACTCTAAACGATTTTTGTGCTGCAACACGTGTTAAATATAGTCATCAGCTGTTTAGGAAAGCTGATCCAGTTGCTGTAGAGACCTTTGTAAACCTTATCAAGGAACAAGAGTGGCAAGATGTTTATAGCGCTGATACAGTAGACGATATATATAATGCTTTTCTCAAGACTTTTCTCGTGCTCTTTGAAAGTTGCTTTCCGTTAGAACGTTCAAAACAGGGTACTAGCACAAACAGGCAGCCGGGGTGGCTGACTAGAGGGATAAGAATATCTTGTAGAACAAAGTGGCAATTATATCAAAACGTTAGAAACAGTCAAAATCTAAATGCAGCAGCCCATTACAAACAGTATTGTAAGGTGCTTAAAAATGTTATTAGGAAGGCAAAACGTATGTGGTATGCAGATAGAATAGCTAAGTCTCAGGATAAAATTAAAACCAAATGGTCAGGCTTAAAGGAAGTGGCTGGTCTGCAGAGACAGGTCAAGGATATAGAATCAGTGAATAGTGGGAATGTCCGTGTTACTGATAAGTTGCATATATGTACAGTATTTAATAATCACTTTATGAATATAGCCGGTGAACTAAATAGAAACCTAGTCCCAACAGGGAATCATATAGCGCTCTTAGAAAAAAGTGTTCCGAGACTTTTACCTGAAATGCTCCTCCATAATACTGACAAGAGGGAGATTGAGTTAATACTTAAATCACTAAAGACCAAGAACTCTCATGGATATGACGGGGTATCTAGCAGAATACTGAAGTATTGTTCTATGTATGTTAGCCCAGTACGTAGCCACATCTGTAACTTTTCCTTTAGGAGTGGTCGGTTTCCTGACCGATTAAAGTGCTTGGTAGTGAAGCCACTTTATAAAAAGGGAGACACTGATAATGTTGACAATTTTAGACCTATTTCTATGCCGTCGGTGTTTGCTAAAGTTATCGAGAAGGTTGTATATACAAGGTTACTGGAGCATTTAAATTCACATAATTTGCTGCCAAATGTTCAGTTTGGTTTTAGAAATGGTTTAACAACTGAAAATGCTATACTCTCTTTTCTCTGTGAGGTTGCGAACGCTTGGTGTTTTCTTTGATTTAACGAAGGCTTTTGACTGTGTTGACCAAAAATATTACTGCAGAAGTTAGACCATTATGGAGTAAGGAAAGTAGCTTACAATTGGTTCGCCTCTTACTTTAAGAACAGAAAGCAGAAGGTGATTCTCCGCAATATTGAGAGTGGTAGTGATGTTCAGTCCCAATGGGACACTGTTAAGTGGGGCATTCCCCAAGGGTCGGTGCTGGGGCCACTGCTGTTTCTTATTTACATAAATGATATGCCTTCTAGTATTACAGGTGATTCAAAAATATTTCTGTTTGCTGATGACACTAGCTTGGTAGTGAAGGATCTTGTGTGTAATATTGAAACAGTATCAAATAATGTAGTTCATGAAATAAGTTCGTGGCTAGTGTAAAATAATTTGATGCTAAATCATAGTAAGACTCAGTTTTTACAGTTTATAACTCACAATTCAACAAGAACCGATATTTTGATCAGACAGAATTCGTCAATTAATACAAGCACATGAGGACATGCAGTGTGCCGTAGCTATGATACATGAAATAATAGATAATCTAAAGAAGCAGTTCGACGAAGTCAAGGAGAACCAGACGAATGTTGAACATGGAATCAATATATTTACCGGGAAATTTTCAGAAATAACATTAGAACGGCAGAATTTTTCTTCTGAAAAGATCTAAGAAACAGTGAAAGTAGCTTTGCAGTCGATTTCTGATAGTTCCGAAGTGAATTTCTTTAACAAAGGGTTGAAAGAAGTCCGTGACCAACTTGGGGAGGAAATTTCGCGTTGGAAGGAAAATACTGAAAGATCGTTAAATCTCTCGCAGGAGGATTTGGAAACCGCGCGAAGCAAGAAACAAAATTCTCAATCTATGCTCGACATTCCGTCAACGTCAAGGTCAGATGCAGACAGAAGTATAACGTCACAGGTTAGAGCTGATCGACCAGATTATCACCGTGAAGATTTTGAACAGCATGATTTTTGGATTCGTAGTGCGGTAGAAGAAAAAATGATTAAACAAAGACAATTACAATTCCAAATCTTTAATCCTGATAAAAGGAATGTTCATCCTGTAGTTTTCATTAGAAGCTTTAGAAGTCTATTTCCATGATCTTGGACAGAATGGCAAAAGATTAGTTTTGTGTCAGGATATATTCAAGGATCAGGAGCATTGTGGGCATCTGAGCAAATATCGTCCTGTAAAGTATATAAAGAATTTGAGCAGGCTTTTCTATCAACATACTGGTCTGCTGGAATACAAGAAAGACTAAGGCAGGAAGTGTTATATCCTCAGCCTTTCTCATTCTCTAGAGGATCCCCAAAGAAATATTTTGAGAAATATATTAACAAATCATTATACTGGGGCATACCAATTCCTTTACCTGACATACTCAGAATACTTAAATCCAGATTACCCACGAATATAAAGAATCAGCTTTTGTGCATAAATGATAAGGACTTAGACTCATTTATGACCACTCTTGATCACATAAGACCGATTGAAGCAAATTCGAGCTACACCACGAACTGAAATGGCAATAATAGTAACAGTAATAATAATCACGACCAACCATCTTATCTGCAAAGACTTAGAAATGGATTAAATGGAAATAACAATTATTATTATAATGGAAACTTCAATAACAGTGCCGCAAGGGGCAGTTTCAGGAACAACAGAAATTTTAATCGATTTAATCCTATGTATGGGAATGCAAGACAGTTCTACCAAAAGCTGCAGAATAATAATAACTACACGAAACAGTCGAGGCAATACCGACCAAATTCACCTCAACAGACAGAATGGAATCACGACTCACCACAACAACCGATCATTACTGAAATAATTGACGATACAAATCGCAATCGTAATACAAATCAGTCAAACTAATAGTGCCCCGGAGGAGCGGTCAGGGGATCTGTTAGGGGCGAGTCAGTAAAAGTGCAAATGTTACAATATAATGACGGTGAGCTACTAACTGAAGAGTTGACGAAAGATTTAACAATGTGTGAGAATGAAAGATCGAGTGTTCCCGTATCGGAGGTATTTGTCGACATAGAGGTGAATCCAACGAATTTAATACTGGACACCGCCGCTTCCGCCAATGTCATCTCAGACGATCCTTTTAGGAGAATTGTTAAGAAGAGGAAGGTATCAATTTTACCGGTAAAAAACTGTAAAATTATCGGAGCTGTAGAAGCATGCTCTCCCAGTGTCAAAGTACAAACTCAATTGGAGACAAAGATGGGAAATGTAGCAATAAGATGCACGTTCCTTGTAGTAGAGAAGTTGTTAGTTGATTGTATTCTTGGTATTGGGAGTATGCAGAAGTACGATTGTAAGATTGATTTTTCGGGAGGGAAAGTTAAATTTAGAATAAATGGAGGTGAGATAGCACTGAACTTAAACAGAAAGGAGAAGGTGCATAAGAAGTATTGTCGTGGCGCCACCATTCAATTAATTGATACTACAAACGGTCGTTGGAAGGATTTTTCAAATAATTCGATGCAGAATGAAGACTTTAACCAAACAGCAATACTTAAAGCCAGTGAATCAAATCAGCTTACCGTAGAACAAAGGCAGCAGCTTCATCATTTGTTAGCAGCTTATGAAGAGATTTTTGATGAGAAACCGGGAATTATCAGAGGGTATATTTGCCACCTGCAAGTAAAGCCACATTAAACTTACTGTCACACGAACTATCCGATCACCAGACGATTAAAACAATCTGTTCAAAACGAGATCAATTGAATGGTAAAATGGGACCTGATTGAGCCATCAACAAGTCCATATTGATCCCTGTTGTTAGTTGTTCCAAAACCTGGAGGCAACATAGGATTAGTTCCTGATGCGAAAGATATCAATAAAATAATAGTACCTGCAAGAACCCATCCGGAAAATATTGATGAGTTAATTCAAAATTTTCAAGATGTTTTGTACTTGACTAGTGTCGATCTGAGAAGTTCTTATTGGCAAGTTCCCATGAATGAAGAATCTAGGAAATATATGGCATTCATCTATGCAGGTAGAGGTTACCAATTTAACCCTTCATTACACACTTCTTTTCTAGAAGTTAAAATATTTTTTTTTTTTTTGTATTTCAAATTGTTCAAGGGTGTCAGGAGAAATGTTGAATAAAAAGATGTTTTTAATTCAGAAAAAAAATTATTGTTATTCAGTTATCATTTATGCATAACTGGGAAACTTATCATATACACTCATAAGTGACACTTTGCACATATGCAAAACATTATGAAGTTTTTCACACAAAAAGGTTATTAACTGTAAAAAATATTTTTTTCTTGTCAAATTAACAACAGATATGAAAGAATTAAGGACATATTCGAAAATTAATGAAAGGCACATGTCTTAAACACTATGGAATGCAAGAAAGCAGTTTTTGTCTTTATTTAAACATAAATTCACTTTGTACTTTTGCAGTTAGGGCGTTTGCATGTTGTTCTCTTCTTATTCTACACTGGCCAGTGATCATAAGGATCTAACCTTACTTCCTTTGGAGGTAATGATGATCCCTTCTATCTCACCCTGTTTATCTCTATTGGATCTGTACCAATCTGGCAAAGAGTTTGAGTCAACTCAGTTCTAAATTTCTTCTGATTCATTGGCGTGTTTGCTGCTGTTTTTTCCATCAGTACCCTTCTGTACAGAATCCACGAATTTATTACAGTTATACAATCAGATGGAAAAACAAACGTAAATAAGAGCGTTTGGATCTAATCTTTATATGACATCTTCCAATGTTGCTACCCAACAAATCTACATTTCCCATATGTGAGTTGTAAACAGAAACAACAGCTGGACACTGCACCTTCTGTGCTCTCTCTTCTTTCTGTCAAATCTTGTCACTTCAGATTTTGGCAGCTCACCAACAAACGTAGACAGGAAACAGACAATATTATTATCTTTATACAAAACAGAAGAAATGTCCACATTGTCAACAGTAGTGATGTATTCCTCAGAATAGCCACGTACTTCTTTCTTCAGTTCCTTTTCACTTTGAAATTTGCAATTTGGTATCCTGTTCCTTTGTATTGTTCCTACACTCTGGATCCCAAGTTTGAAAAGGTATACAACTAGATCCATAGAGGCATAATGTCTGTCAAAGTAAATCTTGTAATTCTGATACCTTGGAACTTCCCTTATGAGGCAAATCACAACGTTTCCAGATGCTCCAATATCTGCTTCATTATCTAACCTGAATTTTGGATTATTTTCTTGCCCACTGTAGATTTCAATTTTGTGTGCTAACCGTGTATCCAACACAAAACAAGTAGTTTATACCCCCATTTATGTGCTTTGTCTTTCATATAAACCTTCATGTGGTGCCTGGCTTTGGCTGCGCAGATTTGTTCATCAACTGACAAACGCTCACCCATTGGAATCAAAAGACATTTTTTATTCACATGATCAATTATAGGTCTGATTTTGTACAATTTGTCATGATCTTGACTCTTAGTGTCTGGCCGCTTTGTATTGTCATTGAAATGCAGAGTGGCCACCAGACTCGCAAAGTATCTCTGAGACATTGTCTATTTTACTACCTCAACACCAATAACATCATTCCAGAGATCACGAACAGCAGTAGGTGGAGCCAAAGAACAAAGGCTTGTTCGGATTTTTTTGTGTGCTGTAAAGATTAGTTTCATCAACAATTTTTGCCATTAGTTCATCATTAAAAAAATAATTAAAAAACTGATATGGCGTGGACAACTCTAGCACTGACTGTGGCAGTGAGGACTTTCCTTTGAATATAAATTTATCATTTCCAAATGAAGCGCTTTGTTTTTTCCAGATGATTCGATTTTTCTGAACCCTTTGGTGTTTTTCAGAAGCTTGTGGTACCTGTGCATCAGCAACAGCTTCATTCTCATCATCCTTCAAACAATAATTATTTGAATTATTTGTATTAACTACAGAAGCCTGAGGCTCGCTATCAGTATCTGCAGATGCCAGATCATCTGAATCGTCAAAATCTAACTCATCTTCACTGCCAGAAGGGCATTCTAGAGCCATGAATTCTTCGTACGTCATCACTTTACGTCGTCCATTGTCGAAATATGAGAATGACTCCATTACAGCACTTGAACTATCACGATAAACTAGAAAAACGCAGAAAGAAGGAAACACTACTTTCTCATCGTTCGATTGTGGATAGAAGTATTATTACGCATTACTGCACGTATGCAAACGAAATTGATTTGTATACTACTCACATATTTATTAGCAGAAATACAAGATGACCGGAGCAGAATACTCTCCAAAGGTTGTAGGAGCACTACAAATATTTTCCATTCACGTGTTCTTCCACTCAACTACTAATAATCACCGCCGAAAGAGAGCAATGTCAGCCTGACTTACAATGCTACTCACAGCAACATACATTGTCGCATCATACACCCAGTAGCGCATTATAGTGGCAGAATCTTATCAGTTACCGTCATAATACAACATAGTACATCAGCAAAGCAGTTTCAAGCGTTAAACTTCAAGAACAACGGCGAAAAGAGAGTTGAAACATTGCTTTGCACATCTGCAAAGCAACGCAGTGAAGGGTTAAAGTTGTCCCATTCGGACTCAAAATCAGTGCCGGAATATTCATTTCAGCGTTGGATTATGCTCTTGGGCCAGAATTGCGAACTCGCATAACTGTATTCGTTGACGATTTATTAATAGCCACAAAGACATTGGAAGAGCATTTACATATTCTGAAAAGGATTTTTGATATCTTCAAGAAGACAGGAACTACAGTAAACCTACAGAAGTCTGACTTTGCATTATCACAGATTAAGTTCTTGGGGCATATGATTGATGCAAAAGGTATTCTGCCGACTGAGAAGAAGATAAGTGCAATTAGAAATTTTCCATCTCCACGGAATAAGAGACAACTGAAGGGATTCATAGGAATGGCGTCGTTCTTCCGTCGTTTCATAAAGAATCAAGCCATGAATTCCGAAGCATTAAACCGACTTCTGCAGAAGGATGTGCCATGGAAATGGATCTGAAGAAGAATCAAGAATGGATTTTTATTATTATTTGAGTGAATATGTTTATGTGGTTGATAGGTTAAGAGACAGTGAGATTACTCCCGTGATAGTTTAGTATAATCTTTAGAATAGGCATCAGACTGTAGCATTTGCTAGTGTGTGTACGTATTGACTAAAAGTAACAGCCATAAGGAGTGTTAATGTGTAGTTAAAGTGCACCTATATTCTCTCAAGACATAACAATCATATGAACATGGCGTATAAAACTTTAAATGTAGTAATTATGTATGGAAGTACGTTGAAGGCAGGACGCGTGCTGTTCGCGGTAAAAACAAGTGAAGTGTGAAGTGAAACTACAGTCCATAATATCACCGCTACGAACGATTAAGGAGACTCGCTAGTCACGCGAGAGAAAGTTTATTATATTTTTAAAGTTCTCATTATGCATTCTTTTTCAGTTGATGTATTTAAGAGTTTTCATTGAATTTTTAGGAGTTGGGTTTCTTGTGTTTTCATATTATTGACATGTTTGCTGAAAATAAGTTTTCCATTAATGTTCATGAGAGAATGACAAAGATTCTGCGAGTGGATGCTGAGCTAAATGAGCTTACATCACCATTAATGCTGTTTAATTGCAGGTGGATCTGCAGATCAAATAACGATAATAAGAAAGATCAAAATGTTTCAGATATTGATACTGGAAGAATATAATTTTATGTGTATTCTATGTCACATGCCTATATTTTAAAATTTTCTTCGTGGATGAACTTGAATTTTATCCATAATTTCGTACTTGAAAACAAAATTCGGACAGATTCAGTGCCTTACTTCCACCTGAACTATATCATATCGAAGATAAGAGTAAGAAAATTTTTGGGGGGAATACATTCAGGACGTGCTACAGCAAAATTAAATTAACACAGGTTCTTTTGCAATACTTTGGACAATCTGCAATTGTGATTCTGAACAACTTCAAAATGGAGGACGACATTAAATTTCGCGATTTTCAGGACTGATGGACAGACCAGTCTAGTACAGATGGAAGAATAAATGAATCAATTCCGATTTTGAATTCAACGATGAAATATGGACTTCAGTGCTTAATCCACTCTCTTCCAGGGATTTATTCATTCAGAACCTTTTCTCATTCCACTTTAAACCTTTTCCATGTTCACATCCCTGACCATCTGCTCCTGAGACCATCTTGCTGTTTCTACGGCACATTACCAGCTTCTGTCCTGTACCGCCACTCATCGCCTGTCCTCCGTACCGCCTCCACCAAATGCTGTACGTCGCCTACCCGCTGTCCGTACCCAGTGTCCCTGTTTCATTGGCTCCACTACGAGGTCTCTGCCTACACCGTCGAAAGAAGAAATTAAATTTTTTTTTTGAAACACTTTTGTAAAGATTTTTTTTTGGCTATGAGGCACTTTTCTACCTACCTCATCTATCAAGTTTTTATACATTTCAAAATCACTTTGTTTAGGGTTTCCTACCGTCTTTAATACCTGAGCTGGGGTCTATTCTTCCAGGTTTTCCAGGGTTTCCCTGTGAAGGCCAGCTCCCAAATGGGTAGACCTTTTCTGCGATCATACTGATTTATATCTTCCCTATCTTCCTTGGTTACATACTTGGGATGTGGATATACCCCGGTACGTGTAAAAGTCACAGCCTAGGTATTCTGGTAACATACAGTCTTAACATGTTACCCATACACTCTATGGTAAATTTCTAAAAAACTAATCTTCAAAATATTTCCCTTTTGAATAAACGAGCCAACAAAATTTACGGTTAGCTCGCAAAGTGTATTATCATTAACTTCGTTCGCTGCGAGGGGCAATTGTAATATCTCTTTGTATTCTACTAATTATCCCTGCACAGTTCTATGAGTGAATTACGTTTCCTACTTGACCATCTATATACTCGCAGAATCGATGCGAAAAGTAGTACAGTACTATTACTATTCCATGAGCGCATAGTTACTCTTTGTAATATTCACTCTGGTGTGTGTTGAGAGGACTTCTAGGATCTTCTCCATGCCGAATAGCCGCATTGGATAATTGTAATTTTGCTATCGAGATTACTGGAAGAAAGAGGTTGAAAATATATTGTACGCTACTCAAGAAAATATATACTGAGCATTTACATCAAAGGTGTGTATTATATATGTATTCTCTAATTGGAAATTTGCACGGATGTGTCGTTTCGTTGGTAATCAGAAGGGAACTTCCGATGAATTGGAAACAAAGCTGTAATTATTACATCCAAGAGCTCCATTATTTCATCGGATGATTAAACTCTATCAAAGCAAACTTTCCGCTTGATCTGAGGTTTCCCGACTGACTACGCAACGCAAGAAAACCAAGACATTTTATTTACACATGATTGCAGATCACTTCGAATCATCGAGACTGCGGACAAGGAGAGTCATCGTCCAATTCTGATTAAACACGCAAAGCTTAATTATAACTTTCTAGAGCGACCGTGATATGGCTGCTTATGAATGAGTTCATTAATAAAATACTAATAACTAACTTTCCTCCTCACCAGCAACCAGTATAAATACAAATATTAATTAAAATTACACTACCGCCACTACTACCAACACTGCTCTCCGCACCTGACACTGCTCTCTGGTCTGCGATTCTATTATGGCTTACATATCGCAGGCAGCATGCGAGCAATCCATCGAAATTACATCTGTTCGAGTGCGCTATCAATAAAATATTTAGTCATGGACCTCTTACAAGCTCTTACAGAACTACGTGAACAGGTAGAGCAGGTATTGCATAACGTATCCCAGGTCAGTATTATGGGTGATCGACTGGATGCCAAAGTTAAGTACTTCTGAGGTACCAACCAGGTTGCGACCCATACTGAAACACCGAAATTAGTATGTGGTGCAGCCCCCACTGGTGGCAATGCAAGCACTGTTTCTGGCATCCAGTCAATTGTACAGATAGTGTATACTGTCCTGGGATATATTATGCCAAGCTCAACCTGTTCATGTAGTTCTGTAAGAGTTTTTGTTTGATGAGTCGCACAAGTCACTTCTCGTCCTATCATATGTCACATTTGGTCGATTTGAGACAAGTCAGGAGATTGTTCTGGCTGGGGAAGTTGCTGATCGCCTTGAAGAGCGCGTCAGATTTCACGGTCAGTGTGTGGGCGAGCATTATCCTGTTGGAACAACACTGGGCGCTAAAGTCTGGAGCCGAGCGACCACTACGGTCGCAAGTTCGAATCCTGCCTCGGGCATGGATGTGTATGTTGTCCTTAGGTTAGTTAGGTTTAATTAGTTCTAAGTTCTAGGCGACTGCTGACCTCAGAAGTTAAGTCGCATAGTGCTCAGAGCCATTTGAACCATTTTGTTGGAACAACACATCACCTTCCTGTTGCAAGAACGGCAAAAGGACGGGTCTAATAATATTCTGCACGTATTGCGTGCAGGTTAACGTCGTCCACTACAGAAACACCAAAGGTGAACGAGAGTTGTAGTTTATCGCTTCCACATTAGCATGTGATATAACCTCCATTTGCACTGTTGCTACAATACATCTTGAATAAATTGGAAGCCTCTAAAAGGGTATATTATTTTTTCTGGCAATGTATGATTAGCAGTTACAAACAAAATAGCTGCACACTGCAAGGGAAAACGTTTTGTTGTTATTTGTTATACCTGTGCATTGGTGCAACTGAAAATGAAACTGGCAGCCCCAAATTCGGTCATGTAGTAAAAAAAGAGTTTTAAAACCATCCTTGCAGCCTGAGGATATTTTATTTATATCTGCTAGTGCCAGATTGTTTTGGGAATCGTTACAGATAGCGATAAAAATATTCCCATTTTTCTAGATTCTGCATCCAGCGTTGATGATGCTGCTGTTGATGTAAGACAGGTGGTGCTGCATTCACATGTAGTAATTCTGATATGAAATGAGCAGGTAAACGTTGTTCCTGTTCTTGGTGAGGATGGTGATCTGGGAAGGATTTAGAATGTGGTACACCAGGAGATAGAACAACCGAGACAATCACACTAATTAGAGGAATTCTGGGCTTTGAAAGTGTAGCATGTTGAACACCTACTATTCCATTGGCTCCGGTAGATTGCAGTGGATTTGAATTCTCTGGTAGCAGTTTCTAGAGACACTGTTGCACAATGCAGTAGGTGTGTCTGTCTCTGAACTTTTTCAGCTAGAAGGACATGCATTGCTGTCACAGAGTCGTGGGCCTTAGTTCGACAGCACAACTACCTGCCTGAGACGCCCATCACTGCACCAGTTTTTACCTGACACTGAAGTTGGGCATGTCACCGAATGTTGTGGGATATCACCATGATTGTCATGTAAATTCTGTACTAGGTTTTGTCACTAGTTGAGGAATAGCTATTAGCAACACTCCCTCTGAGAATTGTTTACTACAGTTAAGGTACATCAGTTGGTGCAATAATATATTATTATTTGAACTGTGTTCCAGTGCCAGCTGTTTATGTTGGGAAGAGAATCTTTATTTATGAGGGATCATTTCTCACTGAATGGAATTTGTACAGTTTCTATGCAGTATATTTTAAAGACATTTTAATTTATAAAATCACTTTGCTGTTTAAGAGCTGTAACTGTGGTACGACTTTTCAGTTTATTATCTTTCAAGTGTATCTTGTTTACGAGTTAAATAGCTGCAGTGTTGATTTTATACTATGCAGTGGTCTTTAATAAAAATTTTGAAATGTACTGCATGTAATCAACCCAGTTGGATCATTCCACTATCACTCTGTAACATATCGTAAGCATTTGTGAAGAACAGATGTATGTATCATGGTGCTTATAGGTGAGTGCCTTATTTAGTGTGGAAGAACAATATGTCAAAAATGAAACTGCAGCGTCAACAATGATAAATGGATGGACTGATGGACAGGAAGACAGACAATGGAATGATTAAACGGTGACTGACACTCAATGACTATATAACGATGGGGCTGATGAAGATGAAAGCTGAGTGACAAAACACAACACGATTGCAGAAATGTCGGCAGTTAGACAAAGCAAACTGGTAGTCAAAATGACGAAACTACATGTGTAAACACAGAACAACAACGTACAATTTCAGGAAATATATGTCTAACGCTAAAGAGTTGCTCTAATCAGACACGTTAGGTGCATGGGATGACATAAAATACAAAGATTTCTTTTAACATAGCTAACGGAATATTCGCCAAGGATCGTAATATAGCGTTTTAATGTAAAAATCCTACTCTCGTCTTTCTTTTAGAATCATCCTGAGGGGCTCGTATTATTCCGACAACATTGGTCTCTAACACACATCCTCTTTACCCATCTCGACATTACACAGACATACATCAGTTTTCCGTCTCGTGTTGACAGTGAGAGATCCCTGAAGGTATTACGTGACATCAACAATATCCTGTCTCTTGTTGACAATCAGCTCGCCACAGTATGGAACATAGCCTTTTGTGGTCGCAAATGAGCGTGAAAGCGAACAACACTCTCTAGAATCAGAACTCTGACCTCACAGTTGACCTACCTTCTACAAAACATTAACAATTATAGTCACTCTTCCAATTCTACTTTTTTAATTATGTACGAGCGTTGCCCAGACAGTAATGCACCGCATTTTTTCTTCAAGAAATCTTTATTGAACAAAATGCGAATTACACACACAAAAGAATGGTGTTTTATACACACACGTAATCTCGATCAACAGGAAGTGCAAAATGGCTAAGCAGGCATGGCTAGAGTACAAATGTAAGAATGTAGAGGTGCATATCACTAGGGGTAAGATAGATACTGCCTACAGGAAAATTAAAGAGACCTTTGGAGAAAAGACAGCCACTTGTATGAATATCAAGAGCTCAGACGGAAACCCAGTTCTAAGCAAAGAAGGGAAAGCAGAAAGGTGGAAGGAGTATATAGAGGGTCTATACAAGGGTGATGTACTTCAGGACAATATTATGGAAATGGAAGAGGATGTAGATGAAGATGAAATGGGAGATACGATACTGCGTGAAAAGTTTGACAGAGCACTGAAAGACCTAAGTCGAAACAAGGCCCCGGGAGTAAACAAAATTCCATTAGAACTACTGACAGCCTTAGGAGAGCCAGTCCTGACAAAACTCTACCATCTGGTGAGCAAGATGTATGAGACAGGCGAAATTCCCTCAGACTTCAGGAAGAATATAATAATTCCAATCACAAAGAAAGCAGGTGTTGACAGATGTGAAAATTACCGAACTATCAGTTTAATAAGTCACAGTTGCAAAATACTAACGCGAATTCTTTACAGACGAATGGAAAAACTGGTAGAAGCCGACCTCGGGGAAGATCAGTTTGGATTCCGTAGAAATGTTGGAACACGTGAGGCAATACTGACCTTACGACTTATCTTAGAAGAAAGATTAAGGAAAGGCAAACCTAAGTTTCTAGCATTTGTAGACTTAGAGAAAGCTTTTTACAATGTTGACTGGAATACTCTCTTTCAAATTCTAAAGGTGGCAAGGGTAAAACACAGGGAGCGAAAGGCTATTTACAATTTGTACGGAAACCAGCTGGCAGTTATAAGAGTCGAGGGGCATGAAAGGGAAGCAGTGGTTGGGAAGGGAGTGAGAGAGGGTTGTAGCCTCTCCCTGATGTTATTCAATCTGTATATTGAACAAGCAGTAAAGGAAACAAAAGAAAAATTCGGAGTAGGAATTAAAATCCATGGAGAAGATATAAAAACTTTGAGGTTCGCCGATGACATTGTAATTCTGTCAGAGACAGCAAAGGAGCAGCAAAGAGCAGCTGAACGGAATGGACAGTGTCTTGAAAGGAGGATATAAGATGAACATCAACAAAAGCAAAACGAGGATAATGGAATGTAGTCGAATTAAGTCGGGTGATGCTGAGGGAATTAGATTAGGAAATGATACACTTAAGGTAGTAAAAGACTTTTGCTATTTGGGGAGCAAAATAACTGATGATGGTCGAAGTAGAGAGGATATAAAATGTAGACTGGCAATGGCAAGGAAAACGTTTCTGAAGAAGAGTAATTTTTTAACATCGAGTATAGATTTAAGTGTCAGGAAGTCTTTTCTGAAAGTATTTGTATGGAGTGTAGCCATGTATGGAAGTGAAGCATGGACGATAAATAGTTTGGACAAGAAGAGAATAGAAGCTTTCGAAATGTGGTGCTACAGAAGAATGCTGAAGATTAGCTGGGTAGATCACATAACTAATGAGGAGGTATTGAATAGAATTGGGGAGAAGAGGAGTTTGTGGCACAACTTGACAAGAAGAAGGGACGGGTTGGTAGGACATGATCTGAGGCATTAAGGGATCACAAATTTAGCATTGGAGGGCAGCGTGGAGGGTAAAAATCGTAGAGGGAGACCAAGAGATGAATACACTAAGCAGATTCAGAAGGATGTAGGTTTCAGTAAGTACTGGGAGATGAAGAAGCTTGCACAGGATAGAGTAGCATGGAGAGCTGCATCAAACCAGTCTTAGGACTGAAGACCACAACAACAACAATCTCGATCCCGTTCTATGGTCCACTTCCAACGTGAAACAAAGGCGTATGTGCCCCATCGGTACAAATACTTGTCCTGGTGACGGAGTCAGTGCTTCACTTTACTTTGCTGATTGACAGATGCAGCGCCAACTGCCGAGTCGTAAGGCGTCTGTCCTTGCGAATGACAACATCGGCTCGCTGCAACATGTCAGGTGTGACAGCCGTGGATGGTATCCCCGACTGCTGCAAATCGTGGAGCTCCGCTGAACCAGCTTCTGATGACCTCACCCTCCATGTCCAGCGACTAACTATACTTCTGTCAACGGCAGACTTTGAACAAGCGTTTGGGAATATTCCGCACAGTTTCTTTCTCTGCAGTGAGAAATTCAATGACGCCACGTTGCCCGTAACGTAAATCACCTACAGACGCCATTTTGAAACTGTTGTGCAGCTACACTATATGTCCTAAGTGAAGGAAACTTGGCGCACTCATTCAGAAGACTTCAGATAATACATACCTAACTTTTCACATTCGTAGCATTGTTTTCGTCTGAGAAAATACTGCTGTGCATTACTTTCTGGTCGACCCTCGTATTATTTATATTTCGCATTTGTAATAAAGTAATTA
This sequence comes from Schistocerca nitens, assembly GCF_023898315.1. Lineage (NCBI taxonomy): Eukaryota > Metazoa > Arthropoda > Insecta > Orthoptera > Acrididae > Schistocerca > Schistocerca nitens. Next base: position 526,574,610 of record NC_064621.1, on the reverse strand, counting down.
AAGAAATACGTTAAAATAAATTGACAAGAATAAAATCGATTGTTTTATTCTCGATGAGATGACGGTGTGGTAGGACTTGACAACTATAAGGATGATGTTGCTGTGGGTCCCCAGAAACGTTTATTAGCTGACAGATTTCGATAAAAGTGGACTGACAAGATGCGATATGATATGATGAGAAAGATGTGGAATGGGTATTGGGAACGACCAAGAGAAGGAATGAAAGTGATAGGAAATGAGCAGGATTGCAGTTATGCTGGAAAAGGGTGGGTTGGGGACTACATTTGGAATAAGTGAGGTAAGGCAGCGAATAGTTCAGTGTGTGGGTAGATTTCAGGTTTTATTTCAAGTTGTGGGAGGGAACACACACTAAATTCCCTCTAAAATAACATGGAGTTTATCGAAATATATGGAAGCTGGAACATCTTGACAGAGGTGTGATAGCAGGTCAGTGTTCTCGAAGATGGGGAACACAGAGAGGTAATGGGAGGAAATTTTACAGGACATTTCGAACTGGTAGTGGTATTCCAGTGTTTGATGAGATATGGTAATTTCACTACGTGGAACAAAATATTAGTGAGGAATGCTAAACAGATATGGTAAGTGAGGTGAAGTGTATGATTCTCAATGATCTGGAGGAGATTGTACATCGAGAGATGTAGAGCTCCATGCAATATTTCCATATGTGAGGACAGGACAGATGAATATGTTGTAGGTATGTGTGATACTCAAGGGATTTATTCCCCATGTTGGATTAGTTAGAAGTTTTAATCTACTTTGGAATATCTTTTGGATAGTTACTAGCTGGGGATTCCAATTTAGCTTTTGACTGAGTATTTCTCTAAGGTACTTTAGTGTTTTAGTAAGGTGAATTGAACATTTGTGGTTACAAGAGGAAGTGAAATTATTGAAATAGAACTGAAGGGGAAGGGGATGGTTGAGATGAGGGATCGACCTCAAGAAGTTAGTATATTTGCGAAGGTACACAGGGATGGATGGTTTAGAATAGGAATGTCAATTGTAAATAGATTTTCATCTCAATTAAAAACCTTCCTTACATTCTGTGTTACTAGTCCTTTTAGTAATGCATTTCTGTGTGTCAGTGCCTATCGCATCAAAAGAAAGAGTGTGAACTGTTCTTACAAATGCCAATGAGACGTGGAACTCTTACACAGAAGAACACAAAACATTCAAGATAACATGTGCTGCAATGGAAGCAATAACAAGATGCACCCACACTGACTTATACCTTCAAGCCAGTAGCTGCCACCACCTGGCAAAAAAGAATGGAGTCTTGAAAACATTAGTTCACAGGCCTCAGGCTCTGTCAGATACGGAAAGTCTGGCCACAGAGATAGAACATCTACAGTTGGTGTTCAGCAGAAATGGATACTCCTCCACAGACATCCAAAGAGCACTTTGTGCAACCAGCCAACCACAGGGTACAGAAGAGGAGCCAGAGGAGGTGAAGAAGGTGGCATACCTGCCATATGCTGCACCTATTTCTGCAAAGATCAGCAGAATTCTCTCAAAATATGATATAAAGAGTATCTTCTGTCCACCCTCCAAAATTGGGACAATGATACGGAGTGTGAAGGACGACCTGGGGCTACGTAAACCAGGCATTTACAACATCCCATGCCATTGTGGAAAATCATACATTGGCCAGACAACCAGGACGGTGGAGGTCAGGTGCAAACAACACCAGAGGCACACCAGACTCGGACAGGCAACCAAATCTGCCATAGCGGAGCACTGTCTGGAGCTTGGTCACTCAGTGGCCTACAACAACACCAAAATTGTGACACAGACTCCAAGATTTTGGGACAGTGTCATAACGGAGGCCATCGAGATCAAGGTCACAGACAACCTAATAAACTGAGACAGTGGTTACCAGCTCAGCTCGGCGTGGAGTCCGGCTCTGGAACTTATCAGGGCCCAACGAAAGGAACCAAGAAACTCCTCAAGAAGTAGTAACACCGCAGGAGCAGCGCCAGGCGGGCGCAGACCGCGAACGCAACTCCCGACGCAGGACGGGCCTCTGACAGCCGCCACGACCGCAGATGATGGACGAGCCGAGCGCGGACGACCGCCAGAGCACCAGGGAAGTGCCAACACCTCTGAAGCAGCGCCAGGCGGACGCGGACGCGAACGGAACGCCCGACAAACGACGGGCCTTAGAGAGCTGCCACAGATGGAGACCAAGTCGACGCGAACGTCTGTGGGA